>NC_138301.1:17752500-18352500 GCF_965601325.2 Salmo salar
TTTGGTTGGTAGTCAGTGTTTGCCATTCTTTTGTACTCAAATCCATTTTATTTTTTACAAAAGGGATTTATTTAACATATGACTGGAAATGATATGCCTCTATTATTGGGTGCTTTATTAATTGATATCCAATTAAGGCAGTTAAATTAGGTCAGTGTCAGGCGTTCAGGCGGACTCGTGAAATGATTCTGACAGACCATACTTTTCTAAACACATTGATTCAATTAAATCCTTTTTTTTCAGGATGAGTAATCAACTAAACAAAGCCATTCCATTCCCTCTGGGTGTGAGAATCATCCGGCATTAGTTTAAAGTCTGCAAATCATTCAACAGACAGGTTGGTTTACCCATTCAGCTCACCGCTTAGTGCCCCCACAGAGGATCTGCTCCCACAGGGCTGACTGTCAATAGAGGAAAACATAGCCCTGGTACTGAAGCTCCTGTGGCATGCAAAGCTGCCCAGCCAGGCCTGGCACACCCACACAGAAACCTATGCACGCCATACACAAACCTGGCAATCTGTTTACCCAACGCCCTATACAAATACACACGTCACATGTGTGCATTAGATATACAATAAAGAAACAGAATGATTGAAATCAGGAAAATGAGGATGGGCTGTTCCAAGACTGGTTCAAATGCAGATGGTTGAATTCACTACCACGATATGGCCTATGATAAGAACAGAACGCTTTGGGTTTGTAAATAATACAAATCGGTACATTTTTTGCAAAACTATTGCATGATAACACCCTCCATCGCTCCTCTGTTGTATGATGTACTGTAGCCTCCCTATAGTCCCTGTGAGACCTTCAAAAATGTTTTCCTCCGTCTGTGAACAGTTGTTGGTGGGCACTGCAAGGCTTTGTTCTTTTTCTATTTTCTAAATAGACACTCTACATATTTATGTAAGATTCAGTCCTGTCGCGATCTGTCAGAGATTATGAAGCTCTTTGATGCCAAATGGCTGTGTTTGCACTAGAAATCACCTGAGCAATCAGTTAGCACATCAGCTGAATGATACTGGGTTTTTAATCAGGGTATTTGTGTAGTCAGGTCTTTGGGACTGTTAATTGCTCCTTTAAAGTCATTGCTCTGAAATAATTAATTAGGGATTTAATCCCTCATGCAGACAGGGGATTGCTTTTCTGATACTGCTTATTTGATGTTACAATGAGCAGTTGAAAGAACAGAGGCAAATAGCAAATAGCAGAATTAGATGGGGTACTACTCAAGGTACTACTAACACTTTTTCAGCTCTTCAACAACAATGTCATTCCAATTCCATATGCACATGTTCTGAGAAACACTAGTCTTAATTGTGGAACGGTTTGGGGAAATGTATCACTTACAAACTACATGAATGCTGAGCATTTATCCATTTTACAATAGATTGCTTATGAGAGCACGATGTGTTGATTAAGGTGCTCAAATGTCAAGTGTTTGAGGCTCGAATTTTATGTGCCATCAGCAAATCAACAAAATCAATGGTGTTGTGGGCTCAAGTGCTTTCTATTCATGAGACCATAAACACTCATACAGCATGGGTGGGTGCTGATGAGGAGTATTGAGGTTGATTTTGCCAAGCCAGGTTGATAAACTACCCTGCTAGTTTGACTCCCTGTACAGTGGGTGAAAGTCAAGCTTCATTACGGTTGATTTAGTGTGAAGTACATTTTCTTCATACTAGTAGAATGTAGAGGTCTCTTAAATCGAATAATCATAGTGTGGCATGTACAGTGGGGTCTGACATTTTTGACACCCTTAATGAAGAGCAAAAATGACTATAAAATAAATTATTCAAATACTGAACTATATTGTAGGCAAACGTTTAAAAAAACAAGGGATCATTTTCTTTCTCAAAAAAGGTAGGGGTCAAAATAATTGACACCCTTGTTTTTAATACCTCACCTTGCGAGGTTAACGGCATTGAGCCTTTAAAAAAAATGTTTGTGAACACAGTGGGAGGGATCTTAGACCATTCCTCCATACAGAATCCTTCCAGATCTTTGATACACTTCGTCTGTGCTTATGGACTGCCCTCTTAAATTCAAACCACAGGTTTCAATGGGTTTCAAGTCTGGAGACTGAGATGACCGTTGCAAAATATTGATTTTGTGGCCAATTAACCATTTCTTTGTAGATTTCGATGTGTGTTTGAGGTTATTGTCTTAATGAAAGATCTACTTGTGGCCAAGTTTCAGCCTCCTGGTAGCCTCCTGGTACTGAATAAAGTTTATGATGCTGTTGACCTTAACAATGTGTCACATCCTGACCATAGAAAGCTGTTATTTTCTATGGTAGAGTAGGTCAGGGCGTGACAGGGGGGTTTTCTAGTTTAGTTTTTCTATGTTGTCATGTTCTAGTTTTGTATTTCTATGTTGGGATCGTCTGTGACGATCTTCAAAAGGAGTAGACCAAGGTGCAGCGTGGTGAGTGCTCATGATACATATATTTTAACTCAGAACACTAAATCAAAACAATAAACAACAGAACACGACCGTCACGTTCTGCAGGCTAAACTGAGCTGTACAAAAACAAGATCCCACAACTGAAGGTGGAAAAAAGGGCTGCCTAAGTATTATTCCTAATCAGAGACAACGATAGACAGCTGCCTCTGATTAGGAACCATACTCGGCTCAACACAAAGAAATAGAAAACATAGAATGGAACATAGAAATTTACCACAGACTGCCCACCCCACACCCTGACCTAACAAAATAGAGAAATAAACCATCTCTCTCAGGTCAGGGTGTGACACAATGGCCCTAGGACCAGTGGAAGCAAATAGCCCTATAACGTCAAAGATCCACCACCATATTTTATAGTAGGGATGGGATTCTTTTCTGCTTATACATTATCATTTTGACACCAAACCCACCACTGGTGTGAGATGCCAAAGAGCTCTAGTTTCATGTCATCTGACCAAAGTTACAATCCAGGTGCCAATGCCATTTAGCAAACTCCAGGCGTTAACATTTGTTAGATGTAAAAATGAGCTCTTTGGCCATGCACATCAGTGGTGGGTTTGGCATCAAAATGAGAATATATGAGCAGAAAAGAACCCCATACCTGCTGTAAAATATGGTGTTAGATCAAATCAAAATCAAATCAAAGTTTATTGGTCGCGGACACAGTTTTATATTTGTTATCGCAGGTGCAGCGAAAGGATTACTGTATGTTTCTAGATCCAACGATGCATCAGTATCTAGCAATACAATAACAATACACACCTAATCCCACTGTATCCATTTTTTTAAAGAACAATAAATTGTTCTTTAAATCAGAATGAGCAATAGCAAAACGAGCAATGTCAGAGTCCGGAATAGAAATAAATATGTACATGTATGTATGTGAATGGTGTGTATAGACAGTATAGACCGTATGTGAATGAAAAGGAGTGTACAGCAGTAGTTACAGTTGAAGTCGGAAGTTTACATACACTTAGGTGGGAGTCATTAAAACTCGTTTTTCAACCACTCCACAAATTTCACGTAAACAAACTATAGTTTTGGCAAGTAGGTTAGGACATCTACTTTGTGCATGACACAAGTAATTTTTCCAACAATTGTCTACAGACAGATTATTTAACTTATAATTCACTGTAACACAATTCCAGTGGGTCAGAAGTTTACATACACTAAGTTGACTGTGCCTTTAAACAGCTTGGAAAATTCCAGAAACTTAGCTCATGTCATGGCTTTAGAAGCTTCTGATAGGCTAATTGACATCATTTGAGTAAATTGGAGGTGTACCTGTGGATGTATTTCAAGGCCTACCTCCAAACTCAGTGCCTCTTTGCTTGACATCATGGGAAAATAAGAAGAAATCAGCCAAGACCTCCACAAGTCTGGTTCATCCTTGGTAGCAATTTCCAAATGCCTGAAGGTACCATCTGTACAAACAATAGTACGCAAGTATAAACACCATGGGACCACGCAACCGTCATACCGCTCAGGAAGGAGACGCACTCTGTCTCCTAGAGATGAACATACTTTGGTGCGAGAAGTGCAAATCAATCCCAGAACAACAGCAAAGGACCGTGTGAAGATGCTGGAGGAAACAGGTACAAAAGTATCTATATCCACAGTAAAACAAGTCTTATATCGACATAACCTGAAAGGCCGCTCAGCAAGGAAGAAGCCACTGCTCCAAAACCACCATAAAAAAGCCAGACTACGGTTTACAACTGCACATGGGGACAAAGATCGTACTTTTTGGAGAAATGTCCTCTGGTCTGATGAAACACAAATAGAACCGTTTGGCCATAATGACCATCATTATGTTTGGAGGAAAAAGGACGAAGAACATCATCCCAACCATGAAGCACGGGGGTGGCAGCATCATGTTTTCGGGGTGCTTTGCTGCAGGAGGGACTGGTGCACTTCACAAAATAGAAGGACAAGTATGTTTATGTATTGAAGCAACATCAAGACATCAGTCAGGAAGTTAAAGCTTGGTTGCAAATGGGTCTTCCAAATGGACAATGACCCCAAGCATACTTCCAAAGTTGTGGCTAAATGGCTTATGGACAACAAAGTCAAGGTATTGGAGTGGCCATCACAAAGCCCTCACCTCAATCCTATAGAAAATCTGTGGGCAGAACTGAAAAAGCGTGTGCAAGCAAGGAGGCCTACAAACCGGATTCAGTTACACTAGCTCTGTCAGGAGGAATGGGCCAAAATTCACCTAACTTACTGTGGGAAGCTTGTGGAAGGCTACCCGAAACATTTGACCCAAGTTAAACAATTTAAAGGCAATGCTACCAAATACTAATTGAGTGTATGTAAACTTCTGACCCACTGGGAATGTGATGAAATAAATGAAAGCTGAAAGAAATCATTCTCTCTACAATTATTCTGACATTTTATAATCTTAAAATAAAGTGGTGATCCTAACTGACCTAAAACAGGGAATTTTTACTAGGATTAAATGTCAGGAATTGTGAAAAACTGAGTTTAAATGTATTTGGCTAAGGTGTATGTAAACTTCCGACTTCAACTGTATATTTTATGAGCCATGACTAGAATGCAGTATAAAGTGGGTAAAACAGTATTGTTCAATGATTTTATGTACATAGGGCAGCAGTCTCTAAGATGCAGGGTATAGTACCAGGTGGTAGCCAGCTAGTGACAGTGTCTTAAGGTTCAGTGCAGATCTTTGATGTTATGCTTCCACTGTTCCTGGGGCCATTGTTAAGGTCAACGGCATCATGAACTTTACCCAGTAAAGGACATTTTATTTAAAAAACCTGGTTGCCTGTGCCAGGATACTGTATCTTGGCCACAAGTAGATCTTCCAAAATCAATAAATAATTGGTGAATTGGCCACAAAATCAACATTTTACTATAGCCATCTCAGTCTCCGGACTTGAAATCCATTTAAAATCTGTGGTTTGAATTAAAGAGGGCAGGCCATAGGTGCAGACGAAATATATCAAGGATCTGGAAGGATTCTGTATGGAGGAATGGTCTAAGATCCCTCCCACTGTGTTCACAAACTCATAAAACATTTTAGAAAAAGGCTCAATGCCATTATCCTCGCAAGATGAGGTATCGAAAGGTATTGAAAACAGGGTTGTCAATCATTTATTTTATTACTTGCTAAATAAAATCTCTTTCTCTGAGCATTTCTAGTAAAATACTAGAAATGACAATACAATATAGCTCAGTATTTGAAGTATCGATTTTAAACATGTCATTTTTGCATGTCATTTTTTTATCAAGGGTTTCAATAATTTCAGACCCCGCTGTATGTCTTCATAGTGGACATTAAAACATCCTATTATTGTAAAGTAGTGTTTAAAAACATGTCTAGAACTTCAAATCATCTGTTCCCTCCCCCCTCTCGCCTCCCTCCTTGCTATCTCAGGTGGTGTGTGAAGTATTTGTCTTCATAGTGGAAAGTATATTCATGTATAGTTAACAGCATATTAAGTCAAGGACATAATGTATAATGATGTAAACCATATCTTCTAAATGTCTGTTCTACCCGCTCTCTACTCTTCTAGGTGGTTGGTCAGATTGACAAGCTGACGTCAGACTTTGACTTTGACCTGGAGCCAGATGACTGGACAGTGGCCACAGCGAGCAGCACGTCCAGCAGTGAGAGGGGCCTGGGAGAGGCCTTCAGGCTGGACTTCCTCAACCCTGACGTGCTCTCAGACAGCTGGGAGTTCTGCAGCTATCTGGAGGCCTCCGTCGCTGCAGCAAACGCCGCCCACAAAGCAGCTCCAACGGTGCAGCCCAAGGATGCAGGGCTGGATCCGGGGGCGGGGCGTGGGTGCATCCCCACCCAAACCCAGACCCCGCCACCCACAACCGCCTCAGCCTACTCCCAAATGAATGGGGGGCTGCCCATCCCTAACGGACCTCTCATAGTCACCCCAGACTCATCCAGCGCCAGTGAAGAGGCTTCCAGCTCCACACACAGCCACAAGACCTCCCGCACGTCCGGCACCAGAGAGAGAGTCCGCTTCAGTGACAAGATCCTATACCACGCGTTGTGCTGTGATGATGACGAGGAGGATGAAGAGGAGGGAGATGAGGAGAAGGGCGGCTGTGCGACCCCAGACACTGACGACAGTGAGCCCAGTCCTAGTCAAGCCGGCTCGCCCACACCACCGCTCTCCTCCTCAGAGCACTCCGTCCTCCATAACTGTCTGGACCCTTCTTATGTCTCGTTCCCAGTGAACGTGGCAGCGGGGACTCATACGCTGCCCAGAAAGGGTCTTCTCAATCCCGCAAGCTGCCGGAAAAAACTGCTACGGAACAGCAGCACACAGACTGTTTCAGATAAAAGCACCCAAACAGTACTGCCCTATATTCCAGCCAAACAGAAAACAAAGGACCATTGAGAAACATTAACTTTACAACAACAGAACTAATGAAAAAGGACTGTGAACTATTTAATATTAAATGCATAGATCATAGATTAATACACAACTAAATAAATACATACTAATTACTAAATAAATACATGATATGGGAAATGACTCACCTACCTAAAGTCATTCTGAGGCTCAGGGAAATAAAGGATAATGGCAGTTCCTTAAGGCAGTAACAGAGAGAAAAGGGATATTGACGGACCAAAAGGCTAGTGCCTGCTAATGTTAAGAAATGGACCGGATGGATTCCTTATTTATAATCATTTGCAACACTTATTGAGATGACTAAAGCAATCACTTTTCTAGGAAGTTTAAATTGTTCTGAAATCGGAAAGTGTGAAGAGGTCATTTCCCTCCTCGTACACCAGTATAAATCACAAGAAAATATATTGCTTGTTCTTTAAGATGTGGTTAAAAGAAACACTGCACATTCTGTACACTGAGAATCTGTATAAACATTGTCTTTTTCATCTTCCAATTATTTCAAATGTCAAGGGGGTTCCTGGTGTAACAACAGGGAGCGTATCTAGATGCACAAGTCAAGCCTTCTTCTCTCTTTGATGTCATCATAAGTGAGTCAAGGACCAGAAAAACATGGTTTGACCTGCCCTTGATTTTATTAATCATTTCAATAATTTATCTCTTGGTCTGCTGCTGAAACTGTAGTTGTGGAAAGTAAGAAGAAAAACAGGTATTTTTGTGAGATTCTGTACTCCAACTCCACATTGTGACATTTCCACTTGATCTATCCGTTCCTCTCTGCAAGGGAGCAAGGTTGTTAGGGGTGACGACTTGAATAGAAGTGCACAAAGCCAAGATGCAAAAGGTTGTCTCTCCATTCTGAATCCCAGTAGGGATTTGGACTCAATAGAGCAGCATTTTATTCACAGGGATTATGCCAAAAGCAGTGCTGATCAATAAGGCTGATTGAGAGAGTGCTGTGAGAGGTCTCTCTGCTGAGCAGGCAGACCCTGCTCCTGGGGGCCCACAACAAAAACTCACAGCTAGACCTCCATCTATTTCCTCTGCTATTAGTGGCAGACATGGACAGACGCAGCCTTCAAGAAAGAGATTGGCATTTAAGAAATGTGTGCCAGGATGTGAAAGAGTGGGTGGCAGACAGAGAGAAAGAGAGCGATGGAGAGAGAGGGGGGGAAGAGAGTTGGGAGAGTGAACGCATTGGAGAATGCAGGAGAGGGTAAAGGGCTGACCTCACAAAGAAAATGTGCTGCTAGATTGTTGTTAATCAACCCTCGGAACAGAATCATTTCCCCTCTAATCACCAGGTGCTGACTCATGTCTCTGAGTATGGCCAGAGAGAACTCTCCTCTCAGATATAGATCTATTACTGTCCATAGGCCCCCAACTGCCCTGGGCCCCAGGTTATAGTACAGAAGAGATCAGGGTTGGACTCTTTACATTGCATATATTTATCACATATTTTACATCTCAATATCTTTTTGTAAAGGGATTTTGTTAAAACGCACATAATGAACACATCTATGTTTTCCTACTAAAGAAAGGCAGATTATTGATCTGTAGGCTGGAGTAAAGGAAGCATAGCCTGAGGCAAAACCAAATACTTTGCTCGGTGAAGCAAAGTATCTAGACTGGTCCCCTGCTAGGTGAAACATGGTCATGCCTCTAGTCTCAGTGCTGTGCTGGTGAACAAGCGAAAGTTGAACTTTAGTTTGCAACACCTAACAGACTGTGAGTAATGCAGCGTAATAATCAAAGATAAGGGAAACAATGTCATGCTATTTTAAAATGCTTACCCATTATAATACACTCTGACAAAAAGTCAATTAAAAAAAGTGTGCATTAGTTCATTATATGGCATACAAGTGCCCTCCCTGTATTTGGTGAATCAGCTGAGAATACTTATAGTGACTGCAAGTTAAGGTCAAAATTGGTAATTTGCATAATGTAATGCAAAAATATTTATCAGTTAGTCTGAGTCCAGCAAGAATGCATAGGTATTTTGTCCAAGCTCACACACGTACAGAGATTATGGTTGTGGGTTTTGACTGAGACTGCATACAGTAGTACGCCTATGTCTTTACTCTAAACCCAATATCAGCTGATACGCACTGCACTAAAGGAAGGTGATAACCACAGCATACAGTATAAACACAGCAGTTTCTCTCAATGGGAAACCTCTCCTTTAGGTCGGGATACATTTCAAACCCACTTGGCAACAGGCATAGACATCTTGGTGATGAGTGAGAAATGAAATTAGCCTCTTTAATCGGTGAAACGATCATTTCAAATGTGATGCTGAGACAAAACGGAGAGGATGGAATCATGTATAAATTATCTAAGCAGCAGGGACATACTTGTCTTGTGGCACGCTTTCACATTCTAATTCCGTCTTGCTCTGTTAATCCAGGAAACAGTCTGTGTCTGTCTATGAGAAAGATGCATTGAACAGAGATCAATGGATGACTCCCGCAGCATTGGCTGCCATTTCCCTGCTAGACGGAACACCGACAGGTCATCACACTCATTAGCATAAACAAACAAAGCTGGAGCGGTACGCAGAATAAGCATCAATCAGACCAAAACAAACTAAGCCCTTATTGTGATGCCTATACTGCCCTGGGACATTTCATTTATAGGGAGGGAATTTGAACTTTTAGTCTTTTTTAAATCATATCCATGATGAAATCACCCTGGCTGCAAGTATATAGCTGTTTGGCACTGGAGCGGAATACATTATCATTGAGGATGAATGCTAGTTATTTGGACAAACCATTAGGAATGTTTCTCTTGCCAGTAGGCTCATTATTTATTTGTAATAGGGCATTTCATCGTCCCTGGTCCTCTGTTGGACAAACTGGGGAGGCATCCAAAGGTTAAAGAATGTAATCACACTGATGCCAATGCTGACTGGACAAGCAGTTAAGGTTGTTTTGTGGTGAGGCTTAATGAATGTGAGGAATTATGGCAATACTGTGTGTGTGTGTGTGTGTGTGTGTGTGTGTGTGTGTGTGTGTGTGTGTGCGAGTCATAGGACTTGAATTGACATCACCAACAGATCAATCTTAGAGCATCACCCTGATCAATGCTCTAATCATTGTCCAGAGGGCACTGTTTCTGTTTCAATGATCACCACAAGCTCACAATTTAGCACTGTTACGCTGATGTAAGACAAATCTACTCCATGTATCACAATGCAAATAGGTGACGTGACCATTTTAAGACAATCTGAATAGAATGTGATATTACAATTTCACATGTACCGTGTGTATTGTACACGTGCCAATTGGAAAGGTGTTTTTTTCATATTCCAACTCACCCTGAGACACCCTCAAAACATGGGGTCACAGCCAGCCATTATCAACAGTAACTCTGGAGCAATTAGGGTTAAGCACCTTGCTCATGGCATATCGACAGATTTTTCACCTTGTCAGCTCGGAGATTCAAACTAGCGACCTTTTGGTTACTGGCCCAATGCTCTAACCGCTTGGCTAACTTGCCACCCTAGTGAAATTACACACACACACACGCATGCGCACACACACACACACACACACACACACACACACACACACACACACACACACACACACACACACACACACACACACACACACACACACACACACACACACACACACCACTTTCTCTCTCTTTAAAGGTCCCTTGAAGAAAATGGACGACAGATCTATGTTTTCTTTGCTGATTGGTGAGGGTCCATGAAGTGAAGAGCTCAGTCACACTGATTACTATAGATTGGCTAACGGCTGGGGATACTGAGGGTCGATTTGTTTAATCTCTGTGTCATAACTTTCCTGCTGCTTCCAGAACAAACTATTTATGTTCCCTCCTCCCTCCATCCTCCATCCTACTCTGCCGCCCACCCATTCCAATTTGTGACAGCTTTGAATTTGGCACTCAGTCACCGCACGACTCACGTCTACCCTACTCACAGGAGGGAAGACAATAATTGAGACTGCAATGTTGGTCCAACAAGAACAAAGACATTGCAATGTGTCAGCGAGCAGCCATCAAATTCAGAGCCCCTTAACTATGTCCAATTCATGTATCATTGTATGATATTGTCTACAGTTTGGAAGAAAAGCCTTGGAAAAAGCTTGGAAAGAGGGTAAGCTTTCAACTTAAGACCTCTTACTATCAGACAGCTGCCCGTGTGGCAGGTCATTTTCCAATATAAAGTGGCCTAGGTCCGTATCTTAGAAAATACTACATACTGATCAGATAAGGGCTGCAGCAGCGCATTAAATGGAACCAAGGAAGGGTCTTTGGATTGATAACCACGGGCACAGGTTTGGCATACAGAGAGTCCATATAGGGGAGCAACCAGGAGGTGGGGAGGTGGGCATGTGTCTGACAGGCACAATGGGGCACTGGATCCATACATGGAGGGCTCCCTCCAACCAGCCCAGTCAGAGCTTATATAGGGAGGGGGGGCTGGACAAGACCACGGGCTCTCGGAGTGATTAATGAACAGCCATGGAGCAGCCACAGATAAGATTAGACCTTCACAGGTGATGAAGGACATGGGGCGGGGCTGTGGTGGTAGTGGTGGTGGCGATGGGGGAGAGATTACAATTCTACTAAATTGACACACAATAATTAAAACCCTGCCCATGAAAAAATATAAAGATTTAAATTGTGACTTATGCAGAACAAACAACAAAATTGAAAAATACGTGAAGAAGGCTACTAAGTGTCATTTCAGCTCAGTGGTGGAATGGCAGAACAACAGTTGGCATTGGGGAGTGGAGAGACTGAGCTCTAAAAAACATGGTCCCCCAACCATGCTTCTCTCAGCCTCATCACTGCAGTATGTTGGACCCAGAACCTAAAACCCATCCAACAGAACTCAATCAGATGGCCTGCATCAGTAGAGCGGTAGAGACACAAAACAAAGGACCGAAGAAATGCACCTCAGAAACTGAACTATGTAGGTGTTACAGTATAACCAGTCATAAAATAATGCAACATGCAGTACGTCACAACAGGTATACATATATGTGTCAGGACAGTGTTGTGACCATATTATGACAGGTTATGACAAGTGATGTCAGCTGTTATGACATATTATGACATGGATGTGACCGTGTCTTAACATGTTATGACGCTAGGTGTCAAGTAAAGTTTTACCCCGAATGGGCTCAAAGCAATTACAATATGCAATGAATTTCTACTAGGCACTGACTTCAGTTTATTTCTGAATAGTTCATCTGCACGTAATCAATTGATAGTCATGAATACATTTACTGTACCGGAATAATTTATTTCTTGTTTGAAAGTTACTGATACCTTCTCTGACTGACGATTCCAAAAACATCACATGCAGTGCATTTACGATTCAGGATAAACAAGTAAGAGAGAAAAGTGAGGAGACATTTGCAGAAGAGAGAGAAGAGAGAGAAATATGATTGCAACTAATGAAACCCCAGTACCTGCTTAAATGATCCAGCCATACAGATGTATACAAGGAAATTGCTCAGAAATCAGGCATAATGTTATATTCAGCAGCCGGGCGACAGTTTCATGATGACATCATGAAAAAACAGGACAACTGCAACAAAGAACAGACACACAGTCCCCATGGAACATCGTTGACTTTAAATAACATAGGAGATGGATGAGAAAGGGATGACACTCAAACAACTATATGGTGGTCTGGTAATGTGTTCCAGTAACTTCCTGTATTAGGCCTGAATGAGAAAGAGTGGAACCTGGATGACCTAAATACACAGTCAATTTCACTAACAGAAAACCACTACTAAATTAATTTTCAATAGGCCCATGGGAATAGATGACTCCAGAATATAAATGCCCAGACCAGCTAAGTGCAGCAGCAGCTATAGTAAGTGCAGGTAGGCAACTCTAATTCTGACAAAGCACTGTAGAATTCAAAGAAGACGCAGGCAGCAGTTCTTTCCTGGGAGCTCTGCTTTGGCAGACTGTCAGCATTTTCATGGCATTTACAGGTAAAGGCCAGGAGGGCAGAGCGTTGCTGACAGTTTAGTAAAATCAGCAAACAAGAGTTAAATGATGATGAAGACAGATGCTATGTACAAGGCACTCCCCAAGTGGCCCTTATGTTCAACTTCAAGGAGAGGGCTTTCCCCATCTCTTACTTAAATGTTTTCCTGTACACCCCTCTCTGTAGCACATCATTTATTTTACTGCCTCCTCTAACTTTAATGTGTCTTCCATTCCAGTTCTGGAGGCCATCATTGAGGTCTTCATCAAACATAAAGTGATCGACAGGGGGCCAAGGACAGGTAAGAGTCACTCAAACAGGACTAGGACAGAGGAGGAGTGGGGGAGAGAGAAAGAAGGGTGATGGTATCGCTGAGTATTCTGCAATAGCAGATGTAACAGGGAGATGAATGATTGTTGTATGAATTAGCCTCGCCCTTCGTTGATACACACAGAGACAAGTCTGGGCTCCAATGAGAATCTCCCTAAAATAACCAATGATTGCAATAATTACTGTCAACCTTGGGGCCCACCAGCAGGGCCCCCTTCCATTCTATTCACCTCTTCTGCTCTTTTCCTATCTAATTAATGCAGTTCTTTATTGATATAATTTGGTGGTTTTAGCCATTTCTAATGGATTCAGGGAGTGAAGCAGGTCACCAGCCTGACAGGGGTTCCTGTGTGTTGTGTTGTCGCTGCTGTGCATCGCCAATACATCAGAGCAGTGATCATTCTCAAATGAGAGCAATTAGTCAAATGTCAGGTTCCGGCTTGCACTCTCTGGGTGGCTTGCTGACAAAGTCGCTCAGAGGTATGTCTAAAGATGAATATCTGTGGGATTTCATTAAGTCATCTTGCTTCAATAGAACGGGACAAAAAAATAAATAAATAATGAATACTAAGTTTCTTTCATAATTAGCCACTGAGCACCGGTGACATTTGAACACTCAGAGGCATCGACCTATCCTGAGTCTGAAGCCAGACAATACTGATACAGCCATATACCTGTCTAGTTCAGGGTAGTAGTGACATGCTAATAGTATCATAAAATACACTATAAAATGCCCTTGATTTTAATACGATCAACATGGTCTCCACTCCCAGCACTGTACTATAGTGCTTTAGCCTGAATGTCACCTTAGGGAAAGGCATTCAGAGAGCAGCTGTAAGTTATGGCGTATTGGCACCCTTTCAAAAGTGTGTTCTAGTGAATTGGTCAATCAATGCTCTCTTTTGCTTGTGTCCTCGCTCAGTGTGGTGCCCCAGCATCAGTCTCAGCCTGAGCCTGATGCACCTATAAAACCTATCAAACACAGCAGTTAAATTGCTCTGTGGGTCTGGGTAGGCCTGGTGTTTGGCATCTAGACCTCTGCCACCCTCAGTGTTAGGCCAGGGGGTTTAAGAGCATGTCAGGTGTAAATCTCCAGGCTGACTGATCTCCCATGTCTCCAGCTAGGATTTACCAGCTGCACAGAGAGAGGCAGTGAGAGGCCAACCTCACTAGATGCCAAGCAACACGGAGCAATTAGATCAATTATTGTTTTACGTGCAATAGACACTTAACAATTTTTTATTTCTTTTTTTATTTCACCTTTATTTAACCAGGTAGGTAAGTTGAGAACAAGTTCTCATTTACAATAATTGCGACCTGGCCAAGATAAAGCAAGCAGTTTGACACAACCAACAACACATAGTTACACATGGAGTAAAACAAACATACAGTCAATAATATAGTAGAAAAATGTCTATATACAAAGTGAGCAAATGAGGTGAGATAAGGGAGGTAAAGGCAAAAAAGGCCATGGTGGTGAAGTAAATACAATATAGCAAGTAAAACACTGGAATGGTAGATTTGCAGTGGAAGAAAGTGCAAAGTAAAAATAGAAATAATGGGGTGCAAAGGAGAAAAATAAATAAATAAATACAGTAGGGGAAGAGGGAGTTGTTTGGGCTACATTATAGATGGGCTATGTACAGGTGCAGTAATCTGTGAGCTGCTCTGACAGCTGGTGCTTAAAGCTAGTGAGGGAGATAAGTGTTTCCAGTTTAGAGATTTTTGTAGTTCGTTCCAGTCATTGGCAGCAGAGAACTGGAAGGAGAGGCGGCCGAAGGAGGAATTGGCTTTGGGGGTGACCAGAGAGATATACTTGCTGGAGCGCGTGCTACAGGTGGGTGCTGCTATGGTGACCAGCGAGCTGAGATAAGGGGGAACTTTACCTAGCAGGGTCTTGTAGATGACCTGGAGCCAGTGGGTTTGGCGACGAGAATGAAGCGAGGGCCAGCCAACAAGAGCATACAGGTCGCAGTGGTGGGTAGTATATGGGGCTTTGGTGACAAAACGAATGGCACTGTGATAGACTGCATCCAATGTATTGAGTAGGGTGTTGGAGGCTATTTTGTAAATGACATCGCCAAAGTCGAGGTTCGGTAGGATGGTCAGTTTTACGAGGGTATGTTTGGCAGCATGAGTGAAAGATGCTTTGTTGCGAAATAGGAAGCCAATTCTAGATTTAACTTTGGATTGGAGATGTTTGATGTGAGTCTGGAAGAAGAGTTTACAGTCTAACCAGACACCTAGGTATTTGTAGTTGTCCACATATTCTAAGTCAGAACCGTCCAGAGTAGTGATGCTGGACGGGCGGGCAGGTGCAGACAGCGATCGGTTGAAGAGCATGCATTTAGTTTTACTTGTATTTAAGAGCAGTTTGAGGCCACGGAAGGAGAGTTGTATGGCATTGAAGCTTGTCTGGAGGGTAGTTAACACAGTGTCCAAAGATGGGCCAGAAGTATACAGAATGGTGTCGTCTGCGTAGAGGTGGATCAGAGACTCACCAGCAGCAAGAGCAACATCATTGATGTATACAGAGAAGAGAGTCGGCCCAATAATTGAACCCTGTGGCACCCCCATAGAGACTGCCAGAGGCCCGGACAACAGGCCCTCCGATTTGACACACTGAACTCTATCAGAGAAGTAGTTGGTGAACCAGGTGAGGCAATCATTTGAGAAACCAAGGCTATTGAGTCTGCCGATGAGGATATGGTGATTGACAGAGTCGAAAGCCTTGGCCAGGTCAATGAATACGGCAGCACAGTATTGTTTCTTATCGATGGCAGTTAAGATATCGTTTAGGACCTTGAGCGTGGCGTAGGTGCACCCATGACCAGCTCTGAAACCAGATTGCATAGCTGAGAAGGTGCAGTGGGATTCAAAACAGTCGGTAATCTGTTTGTTGACTTGGCTTTCGAAGACTTTAGAAAGGCAGGGTAGGATAGATATAGGTCTGTAGCAATTCGGGTCAAGCGTGTCCCCCCCTTTGAAGAGGGGGATGACCGTAGCTGCTTTCCAATCTTTGGGAATCTCAGACGATACGAAAGAGAGGTTGAACAGGCTAGTAATAGGGGTTGCAACAATTTCGGCAGATACATTTAGAAAGAAAGGGTCCAGATTGTCTAGCCCGGCTGATTTGTAGGGGTCCAGATTTTGCAGCTCTTTCAGAACATCAGCTGACTGGATTTGGGAGAAGGAGAAATGGGGAAGGCTTGGGCGAGTTGCTGTGGGGGGTACAGTGCTGTTGACCGGAGTAGGGGTAGCCAGGTGGAAAGCATGGCCAGCCGTAGAAAAATGCTTATTGAAATTCTTAATTATAGTGGATTTACAATCAAGCATTGATCATTCAAACAAGACTTTCAATCCTTCAAATTCTTCATAAGTCCGTCTATAGTGGTTTTAAAACCGAGGCAAAGTGTTTTTGACACAGTGGAACATTCACTTTGGGTAATGGTTTACTATGCCATTTAAAGCTTTATTCCTCTGTGAATGTGTCACAAAACTGTCACTGGCAGTTTGCGTAAGAAAAGGGAATATTTAAGGCGGAGTCTACAACATATACAAATAAAGTATGAAAAAAGACCATAGGCGAGCTGTCAGAGTGTGAGGCTGAAGAAACTGCAAGGTCACCAACAACACCACAAGAACAAAAACAGAGCTTGCACTAAAACTCTCCTAAAGTGCTTCACTGCAAGGATAAAGACTATAGACTAACATCAAATCACAAAACGAATGAAAGACTGGCAGCACTTTTAGGCAGAGTAAAATTTTATTAGCCTTTTAGCAAGAAGTTCTGAGTTTGAGCGATGACAAATACCCAATTTAAATCAACTGGCACAAGTGCTGTCCAGACCCTGTCCAGCTAGCACGTTTGGCTCCTTGGAGGTTGTGGGAATGTACGTTTTTGGTTTCCCTTTGGTTCTGGGAGCGAGGCTGTATGTTTCCTGACCGGTAAAACTTAACGTTTTTTAAACATTCTGAGAACGGGAGTGAAAATTTCACCTTTTCTGGGAATGTAGAGTTTTTAGGTTGCAGGAAGATATTGAAAATATTTTACTATGATTCCCTGAAAGTTTTCCTGGGAGGTTTTATTAACATTCTGAGAATGGAAATTCTAAGTTATTTGGAGGTAATTAAATAACCTTCTGAGAACATGTTTCAATAAGACTGCTAGCTTAGGTTAACTGTTTTGCACTTCAAGCATAGATAGGACACATGGAAATTAGTTTGAATAGGCATTAATCATGCAAGCAGATTTCTTTTTAAAGCATCAGTGAGATTTGAACCTGTGATTTTCTAGTCCTTAATCATGTAATTAGTCCACTGCGCCATAAGAAATGTGCCAGCGTTGCAGATTTTTTAAAACTCATACAAAGCTGTTCATTTTTGTCCATTCAAACAGACCCGATTTCAATGAAGACAAGCACTCATTAAGATCACACTTAACAAGATAGAGGATAGAGAGAGTTTTGTTGATGCTAAGAATGTAATCTATAGTTACATTTTTTTTAAATAACATTCTTTGAGTGTTACTTTTTCTTGTGGTTTTTATGTAAAGTTTTCTTAATGTTTTGAGAATATGACTTTAAATAGATCAGATACCCACTCCCTCATGATCAGATACCCACTCCTTCATGAGGAATCCTGAAGAAAACATTATGCTGAAGTACTAAAATTCCCACAGAAGAACGTTGTTTCTTAACGTTCTCTGAACGTTCTAAGAACATGACTTTAACGCTCCTGTTGTGTTCGTTTCATGTTAATTAATACTGTGTTCCTGGTCCAAAATGACCACCCCATTATAGCTGATTATAAATCCATAATAATACATATATCATCACCTAATGTTGTGTTAGATATTTTTATCAACTTACGTTCTTGTGAACATTACAAGTTTTGAACTTCTATTTGCTATTTATAGCCTGTTGGCCTCATTGAGTTGAGCTCATACAACTAGTTTTGAGTAAAAAAGCATAATGTATGGATTATTTTGACTATAACAAATACTCAGATGAAACGTATTGGGCTATTTATCACAGACTACTTTGTGTCAAAGTTTAACAAGGACATTTGTTTTGAAACCATTTCAATTGTTTAAAAATTGGCACAAAATAACATCTGTTGTGTTCCCGGTCAAAACTGACCGGTATGATTTTATTAGTAAAGAAAGGACAGGGCCAAAACTACACATGAAAACTTTACCATATTACAAAATTAATGTCTGAACACATTAAATAACAACAGTAACAATAGCAGTATTACCAACAATAACAAAAACATTAAAATGTTCACAATCTGTCAATCAATGGTGGTTACATTTTGTGTGATCTCATGCACATGTTGGACAATACGTGGTGGTTGTTGCAAGTGCATTGCAAATATATGCACTGCATTTATGGCACATGATGCTCATTTTGACATCTCTTGGTGCACACAGATTGCACCTCTTCCTTTTGTCTCTTCTGTCTCTGGCGGCCGTAGATCTTGCTTCTGGCCCTTGTATATCTCTGACCAATCCAGCAGAGGATGGTGTTGGAGGAAGGTGTTGGTGCCTTTGAATGAGGGGTGCCACCATGGCTTTCTCCAACTCTTCTAGGAATAGTCTCCTCTTGAAGAGTTTCCCCTGCTTCCAGCCTGGAATCACTTCCATCCACACCACAGACACCTTGTAGGCCGACACATCTAGGATGTTGAAGAACACCATCATGTGCCAACGTGCCATCATCCTCTTACAAGAGTATGTGCCAGTAACCTGCAAAAGTGCAACAATCAGTAAATAAAATAATGAGTACATACAAGTGATACTTCATGGCCTGCATAGTAATGTGAAAAATTGCGTTAAAGCGTTGTTTTAATTTATCACGTCTGAAACATATTTACATATTCAAATGAATAGAATTGCTTCCATATTGTTCACAAATTCAATAAGCATTTCACCAAACAACAACATGTCTTATTTTTATGGTACAGATGAAACAATCTGGTAATAGAAAAAAAGTACACATACCTCCTCAAGGTTGTCAACTCCCACGTTGTTCCTGTTGTAATCCAGGACAGCGTTGGGCTTCTTGTCCTCCCTGATACTCACAGCGGCATCCCTGTGCAGAGTTGTCATCAGGAGCACATTCTTATTTTTCTTCGGGCAGTAGGACACAAGAGTCTGTGTATCGGTGAAGGCAGACTTAGAGGAAAAACGATCCCTGTCCTTGGTAGTGAGTAAAGTAGGAGGCAACTCAGGCTTGTTCCTTCTGACAGTCCCCAACCATGATCATTTAGGTGAAGAAATTGTCACGTGTTATGTTGTGCCCCTGGAGACCTGCAGTCATTTCTAGGACCACCCGCTTCCCCTGGTTCCTTTCAGGAACACCGTCAGCAGGTTTCCTGGTGTGAGCCTGCATGTTCCAGGCATAACTTGTCCTGGCATCACATGCTGCCCATATCTTCATTCCATATTTAAACGGTTTGCTTGGCATGTACTGTTTGAATGGGCAGTGTCCCCTAAAAGCGATCAGACGCTCATCCACTGCAATATCTGGACTTGGGTTATAGATGAGTGGCAGTCGCTCCACCCACTTGTGCCAAACCTCTCTGATCGATGCCAGCTTGTCTTGTTGACGCGGGCCTGGTCGTGTATCACGGTTGTTGAAGCGAATCATTCGTGACAACACATGAAATGTCTATAGTGACATAGTGGCACGAAAAATTGCCCGACCAGACTCTGCATCCCATAAACTGGTGGTAGATTAGTTTCTGGATCTGTACACACCGGCCAAAATCAAGAGACCCACGTCTGCTTGTACGTCTGTCTGGTCCACCTCCTTCCAGTTGTCTTTGTAATTGCATCTCCCCTCCAAGTTCATCATGTTTATCACTATAGTTTCGATTGACTCTGTCAGGAACAGTTTGAAGCAGGATTTCATGTCATCAACCCGGGATATGGCGTATCTTGTTGGCTCTGGGGTCATCCTGATAACATTTTCAGCCGACAGCCGACCTCTCCTCTCAGGTGGGGATGAAGACCAGGACAAATTCCCATTCTTTGACCGGAATGTAACAACAAGCTCAGCAGGGCCCTCTTCCTCATCACTGGATTGTTCCACATCGGTTGTCTCTTGGTCTGGATCCTATTCTGTGTTGTCTTCAACTTCTGACACTTGCTCCTCTAATGCATCTTCACTGTCAGTTTCCTGGCCTCTCTCCTCATCATGATTAAAGATAAGGTCAATAGCCTCACATACAGTATATCGTTTGGTCTTTGTGCACAGAATGAATTGTGAGCAAGGCCTCAAAAAAGCTTTATATACCAGAGCTGTGAGAAAAGTGATATATATTATTGAAACAGTGTTGCGATTGTCTGTGAGAATGCCAACAGGTGTGGTCCCCGTGGGGGAAACATTCTATTGGGGAAAGTTTCCCGTGGGGGTTGCCATGGAAGCCAAGAAGGGGAGTGAGGGTGTGTGTGTGTGTGTGTGTGTGTGTGTGTGTGTGTGTGTGTGTGTGTGTGTGTGTGTGTGTGTGTGTGTGTGTGTGTGTGTGTGTGTGTGTGTGTGTGTGTGTGTGTGTGTGTGTGTGTGTGTGTGTGTGTGTGTGTGTGTGTGCTCAAACATACATGCATGTGGGGGTCTGGGAGAGGAAGTGTTTCCATCTGATGAATGTGCCTGAACTCAATTTTATACACTAATTGCAGTCTCACCCATTAATTTCTAATGACCGGTCATTTTTGACCGGTAACACCACAGGTGTACCTAAGTTAAATAAAACACCCAAAAGGTTATGAAAACCATCAAAATGTATTTTGTGTGATCAGATGCCCTGTGTTGACAAAGTAATGGAACCTTATGACAATAATATTAAATGCACTACCATTTTCATAGAGAGAACAACAGGATAGAACTATGAGGAAACCTGTAGAAAACGTTATACTGAAGTACTGAAATACCCACCAAGAAAAACATGGTTCTTAGAATGTTATGCGCTAGCTGGGTCTAATTCATAAGGTTCTCACCATGATGTTCTGACCTGGGTTTAATGCGAAATAATCTGTTTCCTCAAAATACTCATATACTCTACAATATATCTTAGCCTAGCTGTCCAGTGTTCATTTTTACATGCTGTAAAATGCTCTTCTAAGTAGTCACTGTTCATTTCAGGCCTGTCTCTTTGAAGCAGTTCTGTGTATCATGTTCGCTTTTCTCTCCTATCAAAATGTATGGAGTATGATTATAGGGAACAGGAACAGGAACTGGATAGTAATATATCCTACATCCTTCACTTCCACTTTCATTTTCTGCTTCCTCTGCCTTTTTAGTGTCAGAGGCTCATGTACTTATTGCCCTCATTCATCCCCTCACCCTGACTGGACTGGTGAATTGAGAGTGGAGATCCATTCTCAGACCATTACCAGCTATTTCCCCAAGGTCCGGTCTGAGGAGCCCCATCACACAGTGTTTTTAGAGAGTGTAGAGAAAGGTACTTGGCAGGCTAGAGGAATACATTTCTGCTTAATTAATCCCATTCCTTACTTTAGGTATTAAAAGCCAATGGTCTGTTTAACAACTTTCTGCGACACTAAACGGGCAATTAGTCACAGCCTAATAATTTTTCATACATTTTATGGATATGTCCAGGGCGGGGGGTGCTCCCTGGAGGGGCATCTCACTACTGACCATCTGACTTTAGTCCCCCCACACCGCAAGATGAAGTCATTTCCTCTATGCTTCTTGGCCCCAATCCTCAGCAACTTTATCATTAATCGTGTCATGCTCCATGATCAGATACCCACTCTCTGATAGCCTTCTCCTCTCAGCCTCCCAGCCTAGGCTAGCTGCCTGAATTTGATAGCATGGTGGGGAGACAAATGTGCTGCCTATTTCAGAGATGGAATGTGGCGGGAACCATTCGCCTATCCTCCTTTCCAACGCTTTTGAAAAAGGCAAGAGGAGCTCGACGGAGGCCCGGGCGTAATCAGCTGTGGCACATTGATAAGCACTCTGTGCCAGCTGTTCCAGCTAGGCAGACATTCCATTCCTGGAGAGTAGTGTTATGCAGCGAGCTTTTCTGACATTCATTCAAATGGCAGGGAAATGAAGACCACTTAAATGGAGAGGGCCGCCCACTGCCCAGGTGTAAATATGATTTTGATAACGCTGTCTGTTCTCCGAACTAGTACAGCTGTTCATCTACACCGCCAGTATTGTGACTCCACACAGGGCCAGGGTCAGGTTGTTCCTCAGAGAACAACGGTCACAACATTAATAAAAGAATGAGCCTTATCTCTCTCTCTTTCTCTGATAATATGTTTTAACACCCACGGAACCACAGGCTATAAACAAAATCAACTAAACACAATTGCATGTCTTTGTAGCCCGGCTCCAAAACCCAACTGAAAATGTAAATCTGCTAAGCATTCTATATTCGAAATCTCCATGCAAAACATCATCAATGCCCCTTCATCATAATGTGTTTTCTTCTCCTCTTTCTCTCCTTTTTTTATCTGATACTCCCAACGTTTGCCGAATGGAGTTTTAGATAAGACATCTCTTTCGTCCTTCTCAAAGCCATTATCAGTTTGGAAGGGTTGGTGTGACTCACAGCACATCCATTTCCAACCTCCAGCCAATCCGGAGCGGTGTCATCAGTGGAAGTTGATGTAATAGCTTGGGCGGACGCCCAATTTCATCTGTAACCAGCACTTAGTTTCCAAGGGTCAGCAAACACAGGTCTCCATGTAAAATCTTCATGAGCTATTCACTGTCAATAAACAAACTGCCCAACATCATTACATTTACATTTTAGTCATTTAGCAGACGCTCTTATCCAGAGCGACTTACATACATGCATACATACAGTGAATGCATACATTTCATTTCACGCATTTTCTTTTTTTTTGTACTGGCCCCCCATGGGAATCAAACCCACAACCCTGGCGTTGCACACACCATGCTGGCGTTGCAAACACCATGCTCTACCAACTGAGCCACAGGGAAGACCACCATCATCTAAATCAGTTCATGTCATTATGCTAACTATTGCAAAATCAACATATCAATCAGCTTAGAACAAGCAGGAAAGCACCAGGCTCAGGCCTGGACTATTAACCCCTAAAATGCTGAGGTCACCTCTGAGTGGAATGTACAGTTAAGGTATCATATGTCAGCCCCAGCAGCCCCCAAAGGGCCTGTCACTGTGGGGAACTTCATTTAGCCATGACATCATGAGTGAGAGAGGCAGCCACAGTGGAATAGATCATTTCTTACAGTGGGTCGTCTTTTGCATAATTAATCTCTGGTAACATCAGTTAGCGAGCATTTCAATCTGTTTTTATCCCTTCATGTAGTACATGTACGGTAGGTTAGTAGAGTATGGACAGTCATGTCAGGTGATACAAAGCTACATAAAGGGATTGAGAAGGCAATATACTGTGATGACTGACACCTATGTATGACACACGTACAGTGCCTCAAGAAAGTAGTGAAACCCCTTGACTTATCCAACAACTTGTTAAGTTACAGCCTGAATTCAAAATGAATGAAATAGATGTTTTTCTCACTGTTGTGGAAATCTAATCCGAAGGGTAGGCAAAGACTATGAGTATAATAGTAAACCTTTAATCAAGTAATTGCTAGGGAGTTCTGTCTCTGGGAGTAGAACTCAGGAAAGAACTCAGAGTACAGATAGTGGTTCCACAACAGTTTTTTTATGCAAGCAACAGTTACATAAAACAATGGCCTTGTGCTTAGGGTGCAGACAGATTTCAGACATAGGAGTCTATGAGATGCAGTTCATGCAAGGACAGAATACAACACTCAAGAGTTCCAATTTAGCTTACTCCCGAAATTCTGCCACCACAATTCCCCCTTTGATACCATGGAAACCAATCACCATACATGATATATCTGAGCTGTTGTCAGACAGAACTTAAAACCCTCTGGTTTCTGGGAAATTGGCATTTTTACACAAAAAGTGGTAATCTAAATGGAACTCCGGAAGGATAACTTAATAATAATAAACTGGGAAAGAAGGAGGGGCATAGGGATCGGGCACAATCGTCTCCCATAGGGAAATCTGCATCCCCAAATGAAGGGGGAGGCAGTGGTGAGATCAGTCAGGTTATTTAAGTTCACCACTGTCATGACGGTCTGGTGGGAAGGAGAAATCGCTGTTTGACACAATCTCCTCACCAAGGCCGTCAGGCATGAGAACAGACAGAAGGACAGCAAAAGGAATACAACCAGCACCAGGAGACACTGCAACGTGAGAGTTCCAAAGATCCCCATGCTAGTTTTTACCCATGCAAACAGCTCCATTGTCACGCCCTCGGGGTTCTCTATGGTGTTTTAGGTCTGGGCGTGACTAGGGGGTGTTCTAGTCTTTAATTTCTATGTTGGTGTGAGTATGGTTCCCAATTGGAGGCAGCTGATGATCGTTGCCTCTAATTGGGGATCATACTTAGTGTGGTCCTTTTCCCACCTGCGTTGTGGGATATTGTTTTTGTTTAGCGTTATGTGCGCTATGAACGGCACGTTCGTTTATTTATTTGTTGCATTGAAGTTTCACTAAAATATATATGTGGAACTCTACGCACGCTGCGCTTTGGTCCAGTTATTTAAATGACGGTCGTGACAGAATATCCCACCACTACAGGACCAAGCAGCGTGCCCTGGAGGAAAAGGAGAGCTGGAGCATAGGAGGACAGCGACAACGCTGCGGTCCGCGGCCACAGAAACCCCAAGATTTTTTGGGGGGGGTGGCACAAGGGGCGGTCGGCCGAGCCAAGGAGAGAGCCAGAGATCCTCTGGGAGTGGATGGAGCAGTTGGAGGAGGGAGATCAGAGAGAGATGTTGGTTAGGTGTATTCTGCAGCACAGGCGCCCTGAAGAGCGTGTCATCAGTCTGGTTCAACCTGTGCCGGCTCCACGCACCAGGCCTCTAGTGCGCCTACCCAGCCCGGTACGTCCTGTGCTGGCTCCCCGCACTCGCCCTGAGGACCGTGTCATCAGTCTGGTACGTCCTGTGCCGGTTCCCCGCACTCGCCCTGAAGAGCGTGTCATCAGTCCGGTGAAACCTGTGCCGGCTCCACGCACCAGGCCTCCAGTGCGTCTTCCCAGCCCGGTATGTCCTGTGCCGGCTCCCCGCACTCACCCTGAAGAGCGCGTCATCAGTCCGGTGAAACCTGTGCCAGCTCCATGCACCAGGCCTCCAGTGCATCTTCTCAGCCCGGTACGTCCTGTGCCAGCTCCCCGCACTCGCCCTGAAGAGTGTGTCACCAGCCCTGAGTCCTCTGCGCTGGTTCCCAGTCCAGGCACGGCGTCCAGTCCCGCTCCATGGCCGGAGCCTTCCTCTGCGCCGGTGCCCAGTTCAGGCATGGCGTCCAGTCCCGCTCCATGGCCAGAGCCTTCCTCTGCACCGGTGCCCAGTCTAGGCACGGCGTCCAGTCCCGCTCCATGGCCGGAGCCTTCCTCTGCACCCGTGCCCAGTCCAGGCACGGCGTCCAGTCCCGCTCCATGGCCGGAGTCTTCCTCTGCGCCAGTGCCCAGTCCAGGCACGGCGTCCAGTCCCGCTCCATGGCCGGAGCCTTCCTCTGCGCCGGTGCCCAGTCCAGGCACGGCGTCCAGTCCTGCTCCATGGCCAGAGCCTTCCTCTGCGCCGGTGCCCAGTCCAGGCACGGCGTCCAGTCCTGCTCCATGGCCGGAGCCTTCCTCTGCTCCGGTGCCCAGTCCGGGCATGGCGTTCAGCCCAGCTACATGGCCGGATCCGCAGTCTGAGCGGGTGCTACGTCCCACACCGGAGCCGCCACCGACGCTAGTTGCCCACCCTAACCCTCCCCATCCATTTTCAGGTTTTGCGGTTGGAGTCCGCACCTTTGGGGGGGGGGGGGGGGGGGGGGGTACTGTCACGCCCTGACCATAGAGAGCCCTCGGGGTTCATACTTAGTGTGGTCCTTTTCCCACCTGCGTTGTGGGATATTGTTTTTGTTTAGCTCTACAGTGGGGGAAAAAAGTATTTGATCCCCTGCTGATTTTGTACGTTTGCCCACTGACAAAGAAAGGATCAGTCTATAATTTTAATGGTAGGTTTATTTGAACAGTGAGAGACAGAATAACAACAAAAATATCCAGAAAAACGCATGTCAGAAATGTTATAAATTGATTTGCATTTTAATGAGGGAAATAAGTATTTGACCCCCTCTCAATCAGAAAGATTTCTGGCTCCCAGGTGTCTTTTATACAGGTAACGAGCTGAGATTAGGAGCACACTCTTAAAGGGAGTGCTCCTAACCGCAGCTTGTTACCTGTAAAAAAAGACACCTGTCCACAGAAGCAATCAATCAATCAGATTCCAAACTCTCCACCATGGCCAAGACCAAAGAGCTCTCCAAGGATGTCAGGGACAAGACTGTAGACCTACACAAGGCTGGAATGGGCTACAAGACCATCGCCAAGCAGCTTGGTGAGAAGGTGACATTTGGTGTGATTATTCACAAATGGAAGAAACACAAAAGAACTGTCAATATCCCTCGGCCTGGGGCTCCATGCAAGATCTCACCTCGTGAAGTTGCAATGATCATGAGAATGATGAGGAATCAGCCCAGAACTACACGGGAGGATCTTGTCAATGATCTCAAGGCAGCTGGGACCATAGGCACCAAGAAAACAATTGGTAACACACTACGCCGTGAAGGACTGAAATCCTGCAGCGCCTGCAAGTTCCCCCTGCTCAAGAATACATATACATGCCCGTCTGAAGTTTGCCAATGAACATCTGAATGACTCAGAGGACAACTGGTGAAAGTGTTGTGGTCAGATGAGACCAAAATGGAGCTCTTTGACATCAACTCAACTCGCCGTGTTTGGAGGAGGAGGAACGCTGCCTATGACCCCATGAACAACATCTCCACCGTCAAACATGGAGGTGGAAACATTATGCTTTGGGGGTGTTTTTCTGCTAAGGGGACAGGACAACTTCACCGCATCAAAGGGACGATTGGGTGAGAACCTCCTTCCCTCAGCCAGGGCATTGAAAATGGGTCGTGGATGGGTATTCCAGCATGACAATGACCCAAAACACACGGCCAAGGCAACAAAGCAGTGGCTCAAGAAGAAGCACATTAAGGTCCTGGAGTGACCTAGCCAGTCTCCAGACCTTAATCTCATAGAAAATCTGTGGAGGGAGCTGAAGGTTCGAGTTGCCAAACGTCAGCCTCGAAACCTTAATGACTTGGAGAAGATCTGCAAAGAGGAGTGGGACAAAATCCCTCCTGAGATGTGTGCAAACCTGGTGGCCAACTACAAGAAACGTCTGACCTCTGTGATTACCAACAAGGGTTTTGCCACCAAGTACTAAGTCATGTTTTGCAGAGGGGTCAAATACTTATTTCCCTCATTAATATGCAAATCATTTTATAACATTTTTCGACATGTGTTTTTTTCTGGATTTTTTTGTTGTTATTCTGTCTCTCACTGTTCAAATAAACCTACTATTAAAATTATAGACTGATCATTTCTTTGTAAGTGGGCAAACGAACAAAATCAGCAGGGGATTAAATACTTTTTTCCCCCACTGTATGTGCGCTATGAACGGCACGTTAGTTTATTTATTTGTTGCTTTGAAGTTTCACTAAAATAAATATGTGGAACTCTACGCACGCTGCGCTTTGGTCCACTCATTATAATGAACTTGAAACCCAGCCTCATTCTTGATCTCTCTTTGCAACAGCAGCAACTTCCTTTCTGATAGTAGCAACTGCCTCAGCCACCGTAGTGGAGCGGTCACTGATGTAAGTACAGCATTCTTGACCCACCAATGCACAAGTCCCTGCTTTAGATGCTAAGAGAATATCTAGAGCCATTCTGTTTTGTAACACCATAGTATGCACAGCTACTAATGCAGCAGTCAGCTCCTCTATATCTTTAGCAGTAGCATTACCCATCCTTTCTACTTCTCTAGCCAGTTCTCGAATGGAGTCAAGCACAGTTGCCATGCCATAATCGGGAATTAATGCAGAGAAAAAAAAAGGTTTACAGGGCCAGCTACAATGGTCCTCCTGTACAAGTGGAAGAAATTATGATTTGGGTGTTCTGGGGTAGCACCTACAGCAGGAACAACATAGGCTGAATAGCATGATCCTGACCAGGTTGTAGGCAGATAATAATAAGCTTTCCCCCCACACACACAGTTCCATACACATTGGTATTCTTGAGCTTATAATGTATTCCCAATGACATGATAGGGTGGAATGTAACATTTTTCAACAGCAGGGGTAGGGCAAGATTAATGTAGACGGAAAGATTATACTTATGGAGCGGTTCCATTTGCTATATAACACAAATAACCTAGGGGTGAATAGGCCATGAAGATTGATTGTTTAGGCAGGGAGGTGTGATTAGTCAAATCAAATCTTGTCATGTAAAACACCTCATCTTCTACCCAACCAAGCTCTCGGTCTGTAAATTTACCTGCTTTGGTCCACATCAATATTTCATAAGCATTAAGGGGTATTGCGAGCAGTGGTATAGTCTTGGCACTATCTGATAATAACCCACAAACCCAACAATCTGATACATTTTGTAGTACAGAGACATTGCTAGCTAACTGTAACAAAGTGTTTGACACAGGGAAACCACCATAATGTTCATGTCCTCTTTTCCTTCTTTTTAGGTCAGCGGGGACATCGGAGTTCAGGTCACTTTCGTCTGCTTCTGGGCTTCTCCATGTGGAAGCCGGGCCTTACTGGAGTGGGTAGGTCGGGGAGAGGTTACTAGCACGTTCACCTGCCTCTGGCTCGACGTTTGCTACCACCCAGAGGATACTCACAGTGGCTGCGGGCCCCAGGGTGAGCAAAGTACCCCTACCTGGATGCAGGAGCAACATCTTCTTTCGGCTCTGCTACAGTGGTTCTTCCTTTAAAAGTTTTGAGCGTATGCCGCAACCATTTGTGGTAGATAGTGGCATATTGTGGTAATTGCGTCATTCTGGCAACAATGGCTGACACTTAAATAATGTGAATTCTGCGACACCCGGCAAGCTGTGCTGCAGTCCTTTTAAAGGAAGAACCATAATACCTGCTTACAATGGGAGGTGTGGATGCAGGTGTCTTTTCCTAAGCACTTTACCGCCGTTGGGGTGGTGAGGGCGATCTGATGTGGTCATTTCCACCTGGGTTTTAGGGGTTCTTTACCTCTGTTGTGCCTCCGGACCATTACTCAATCTCTAGGCTGGAGATTGTGATGGGAACTGTTGTGCGGGGGAGTTTGGGCAGCAGAGACCAGTGAGTGAACAGCTCGGATACAGTTAGTTAGAGCTATACAGTACTTCATCATAGTGTCATATAGCAAATGCAGGTCTGGGATACCACATGTAGGGGATGCTGGGGTTCTCATAGGCCTTGCCAGATATCAGGCGTCGGAGTCTATGAAATGCAGTTCATGCAAGGACAGAATACTTTGAAGAGTTCCAACTTAGCTTACCTCCAAATTCTGCCACCACATCACCCATCTACACGCAATACCCCATAACGACAAAGTGAAACATGTTTTTAAACATTTTAGCTAATTTATTGAAAATGAAATACAGACATATTTAATTTACATAAGTATTCACATCCTGAGTCAATACATGTTAGAATCACCTTTGGCAGCGATTACAACTGTGACTCTTTCTGGGTAAGCCTCTGAGAGCTTTGCACACCTGGATTGTACAATATTTGCACATCATTTTTTTTTAAAATTCTTCAAGCTCTGTCAAGTTGGTTGTTGATTATTTTGAGACAGCGACTTTCAAGTCTTGCCATTGATTTTCAAGACAATTTAATTCCAAACTGTAACTAGGTCACTCGGGAACATTCAATGTTGTCTTGGTAAGCAATTCCAGCAAGTGGAGGCTGCTGAGGGGAGAACTGCTAATAATAATGGCCATAACGAAGCAAATGGAATGATATCAAACACCTGGAAACCATGTATTTGATATCATTCCATTGATGCCACTCCAGTCATTACCACAAGACTATCCTCCCCAATTAAGGTGCCACCAATCTCCTGTGCATTCCAGTGTATATTTGGCCTTGTGTTTTAGGATATTGTCCTGCTGAAAGGGGAATTTGTCTCCCAGTGTCTATTGGAATGCAAAGAAAAGCTCCCTAGTTCTTGCCGATGACAAGCATACCCATAACATGATGCAGCCACCACCATGCTTGAAAATATGAAGAGTGGTACTCAGTGATGTGTTGTGTTGGATTTTGTGTATTCAAAACATAAAGTTAATTTATTTTTTTGCAGTTTGACTTTATTGCCTTTTTGCAAACAGGATGCATGTTTTGGAATATGTTTTATTCTGTACAGGCTTTCTTCTTTTTACTCTGTCATTTAGGTTAGTATTGTGGAGAAACTACAATACTGTGCAATGTCAGTTCTCGAATCACAGCCATTAAACTCAATAACAGTTTTAAAGTCACCATTGGCCTTATCGTGAAATCCCTGAGCGGTTTCCTTTCTCTCTGGCAACTGAGTTAGAACAGACGCCTGTATCTTTGGATGGTGTATCAATACACCCAGTCACTACAAAGTGTAATTAATAACTTCACTATGCTCAAAGGGATATTCAATCTCTGTTTTTTTTATTTTGACTCATCTACCAATGGGTGCCCTTCTTTGTGAGGACTTGGAAAACCTCCCTTGTCTTTGTGGTTGAATCTGTGTTGGAAATTCACTGCTCAACAATTTCTTACAGAAATTGTATATGTGTGGAGTACACAGATGAGGTAGTCATTACATTTTCTTACTCCTGGCCTCCCGAGTGGTGCAGCCGTCTAAGGTACTGCATCGTAGCGCTAGAGGCGTTACTACACAACCGGGCGTGGCTGGGAGTCCCATAGGATGGCGTATAATTGTCCCAGCTTCATCCGGGATAGAGGAGGGTTTGGCTGGTGGGGCTTTACTTATCTCATCATGTTCTAGCGACTCCTTGTGGTGGGCCAGGTGCCTGCGGGCTGACTCCAGTTGCCAGTTGGATGATGCTTCCTCCAACACATTGGTGCGGCTGGTTTCCAGGTTAAGCTGGCAGGTTTTAAGGAGAGAGGTTAGGCGGGTCATGTTTTAGAGGACGCATGACTCCACCTTTGCCTCTCCCGAGCGTGTTGGGGAGTTGCAGCGATGAGACAAGATCAAAAATAAAACTATTTATAATTATTATAATAATTTTAAATAAAACAATTTTTACTCCTGAACTTATTTAGGTATGACATAACAGAGGGGTTGAATACTGATTGACTCAAGACATTTCAGCTTTTCATTTTTAATACATTTCTAAAAACAGAATTCCACTTTGACATTATGGGGTATTGTATGTAGGCCTGTGACACAAAATCTCAATTGAATCCATTTTAAATTCAGGCTATAACACAACAAAATGTGGAAAAGGAAAGGGGTGCGAATACTTTCTGAAGGCACTGTATGTGTCCATCACTCTGACTGTATAATTTACCCTTTAACATCCAGTACTATCTGGGGTTACCAAAACACAGAGCCCTGTTAGCCACCACTAGTACCCTACGTGTGTGTTGCTACACCATTGCTTTATGATGGAAGGTCACATTGAAGTTGAGGCTGTGTCAAAGCCACTCTCTCATCTCAAGATGGGAGAGAAAAGGAGAGGGTAGCGAGAGAGGACAAGAGGACAAGAGGAGAAGGAAGAAGCGATAATGATGAGGAGAAGGAGTAGTCATTGTTAGGCTGCCCTCTGATTGGGCCAGAGTACAGTAAGAGAGACATCACACACCTCCTCGACACATTAGTAACCCTAGAAGAGCATTGCAATGGTTTACATGAACAGGCTGCTCTAAATCCCTCAAATTAGACTATGTTATGGAGAAGAAATGTAGAGGTGATGCATGGACTTCCAGTAGCACACATTCCGGTTGCGTTAAAAATAGCTCCATTCCACATTGATCCTCCGATTTTACACATCAAACACCAACCATTTACTTCATACATCCTGATACAATAACCCCCTTCAAATGGAAGCCATTTTAAAAGTATTATACCCTAATACCAGCTCCAGCCCCTTTCTGGCAGGAAGAAAGCATAATATGCAAGTGAGATTCACACCATTCAGCTCTCCCTCTCTCTCAGAGTGGCTGCCTTACAGCAATCCCCCACCCGAGGTGCTGGCATAGTCTTGATGCTGAAGATTAGGAGTCATCATTGGCCAGCCTGTTAATGTGAATGTTATTTATCCACAGTATTTATAGCGAACATTCCATCATCTCTGTGACGCACAGAGCGGAGAGAGAGAGCCCCCACACTCTGAAAGGCTATGTGCGTGGCTTCCTCCAGCAGCCAGAAGTCATGCTCCCAGCATCATCACACGAGTGGGATTAGGAATGAGTTTTAGTGGGATGATACATATTCTAATCACCAGCCTCTCTCTCCCTGCAACATGGAGCAGATCACTTTCTGGGGTCCTAAGCCTGCAATCAAGTGAATGCCACAATTGTACACCATTTTCCTGCCCATTCAACCGAACGGATAAAGAGAATGGTTAGACAATAATATTTAATGAAGTAACAAGGGCACATTCTGTGCACTGACTGTACTTGCTCTAAGATTCTGGAATTCTAATTTACACTTCTGGAAGGAGAATCTTTATTTTTTTGGCTCCCAGATGAACTTGTTTGATCACAGCAGAGAATGAAGGCACGTTTTATTAACGGCTCTGAAACATTATCGTAGCCTCAGCCCGCCTGTTTGTTGCCCTACATGTTGTTTCTGCGTTGTTACTAATCCTCTTGCCTTAATTAACGGAACAAAAAATTCTTAATGGTTCCTTCTTATCTTTATTATCGTGTCTTAAATCCCTTTAGCAGCTGAGAAGCTTGCATAATCCCACGGAAATGGCTTGTGATTGTACGTGTCATAGTTATTTTATTTTTCACTGGCAAAAATAAGCAAATAATTAAATATCCTGAGAGAATTAGATGTGTTGCATGTGTTTTTAGGGGTAAGACGTGAACAATGGAATGACACAGTGAATAATATCTGCCTGTTATCCTCTGCCTGAGGTGGGTGACATGATTCTGTGTGTTTATGAACACATCTGACAATTGTTCCAACAAATTACCTCCATAGAGTAATTGCACAGCGAGCAGCCATTACGGCCATATGTTGACATACAGCACTGTATGTATAGGTCATGCTCAGATAACCTCTTATTGGCTGTCAGACTCCATCAGTAATGAACATGGTCCCACTTGTGTGGAAAACCAATAGCACCAGTAGAAAAGGCCTTGGTTAAGTCAGTGGAAATCATGACAATATTCAGTATGAATCTATTATCGGATGTAAACTGAAATAAATGCATTAATAATGAATGCATACATGAATGATTCAATAGAAAACCAGTCAGTTTACAGCAGTGCCAGTATTTCATATGCAGCACAACATTGCTTTGAGCAAAAAGACACACAAAAAAAGACACAAAAAATATTCAAATAGGCTAACAAAAGCAGTGCAAGGAAGTCATTGTCAAGGTCTGTCACGACTTCCGCTGAAGTTGGTGCCTCTCCTTGTTCGGGCGGCGTTCAGCGGTCAACGTCACCGGCTTTCTAGCCGCCACCGATCTACGTTTCATTGTCCATTTGTTTTGTCTTAATTGTACACACCTGGTTTCAATTACATTATTATTTATTCCCTATTTAACCCTCTGGTTCCCACATGGTTTTGTGCGTGTTTGTTCATTGTTAAACCTTTGAGGATTTCTCTGTATTCATAAAGAAATCAGTTTCCTTTCTTTGTGTTATGCAGTCTGCATTTACTGTATAGCTCTCCATAAAAGGACAATGTGGTTCATTTCCATGTGTTTGTTATTCAGTGTATCTCTCGGGGCTGTGCGATATAGAAGTGATCTCTTTATGTTGCATACAGCAGCTGCACCATGACCCAACTCAACTCTCTGTTATAAGGCCATGACCCAGCAGTGTATTGAACTGCATTCGATAAGGTTGTGTGTAAGCAATATGCGTGTAAGTGGTTGGGGTGGAGGGCCGGTGGTGGATCACATAGCTTTGTACATGCATATGCTGTATATCACAGGCTTTACATCCCAATTGTAATTTCACACCAGCTCTATTCATCAGGCATGGTGATGCATGGTGTGATTTTCAGTATCAGCACCGTCTACAGAGCAGTAAATCAGATGGGCTGAGAGAGAGGGAGAGGGAGAGACGGGGAGAGAGAGAGAGAGAGAGAGAGAGAGAGTGTGTGTATGGAGGGAGAGAGGGGTATGTGCACACCACGCTGGCGCTGTCAGGAGCAGCAGCAGACGTTAAGTTGAGAGCGAGGAAGCGATTATAATTGATTAAACGCTGCCTTGTCATTTAATTCTTTAGCGCATACTAATGGTATTCATTTACAAAGAGTGCACTTCATAATAGAGTTGGAATGCTCTAAAAACGTCTCTGAGACAAAGGAAGCAGTGACTGAGGAGGAGGTGCTTCTGCTGCAGCTGATGTGTGTTTGTGCAACTGAGGCAGGACGGGATATGATATAAGAGCCTTTTTCCCCATTACAACCCATCACAGTATAAATTATATTTGATTAGATCGCATGGCACAATGAGCTGTTAGCATGCGAAATCACATTCCATTTTCCCGTCTCCATATACTGGGTAAATATCATTGGGTCCTGAAGCTCCATCCATTCACACTGCTCTGTTGTGAATTCTATATACTCGATTCAGAATAGCTCGTCAGGAATAAACACAAACGTCAATCTCAGTGACATGAGGGTCTTCATTATAATAGTTTTCTGAGAAAGGGACTATTTCTGATTGGATTCAAATCCCCCAATGTAAAACGAAATAAGAGTTATTTGACGTACATTTGGCGTGACATGTAATTTTCATGCCGTTACACATTTGTGTCTTTACTACCTGATTTAATGATGTAACACTGTAGGGGTACAGTTCTCCAATGTTCTCACATTTCACTCTATATTTCACTCTTTATAACTGAGTTATGGGTCGTAACTGAGTTACGAGGCTTTACAGTAAATATTGGGTTGAGTGTTAGAAACATGATAGCTAGCTTTGATTGTGTTTCCAGACATCTCGTGGCCCGTGTGTTGGTGGAGATGATTGTGATTCTATATAAGAGTTGTCAGTCCCTGTGGAATAGACTGGGATGCTTAGAAGACTAGTAATCCACTTCGTCTTTCTTAAATTACTCTGGTGATACACTTTACCACAGACAATGGCTGACTACAGACATCTAACACTAAATCCTGACCTGCTACTCTGAAAGCCCTGTATCCAGTTCCTTTGATTTCTACTCTGTCATCACTTTTCTCTTCTGGCTACTTTGATGGGTATAAAATATTCAAAAGACAGGTCCTTGCAAAAAACAGCATTGATCGTGTCTTACAAGATGATATATGACTTGGTTTTATGGTTTATTCATTACCAAACACAGGTCTGCACTAAGCCATTCTCCTTATTGGTATATCCAATCTGAGCTCCGAAAACCCACCGGACAACTGGCCATGTACACTACACAGCAAACACGATACATTAAAACAAGCAGGGGCGCAACTTTTTTCTTTTTTTTCAGTTGGATAAACACTCCAAATAGCCAACCTGACCGCTCGGTGACGTCCGCATGGTCCTAAAGCACACAGTTGCAACACATTCCAATGAGAAAACTGTCCGTCCCCGTCCCTCCGTCCCCAGTGAAAGTTGCACCCCTGAAAACAAGTATACTAAAATATTCGGGTCTTCTACTGAGGACTACATTATTCCCTTATTGTATTGTTGGCTTGCTTCATTTAACTTTTACTTACGCACAATTGAGTGGAATTAGCTTGCTTTTAGCCAAAGCAACATTATCAATTTTCTGTGAGAGCCAGTGGCCAGGACGTCAATACAACGTATTGTATTACATGCTGACAATGATGAGGTGAACATTCTGAGGGGGATCCTATGGGCTGAAATGCTGCATACCTCCGAGACCTGGACTGGAGTGTGCGCTGTGCAGTATTATATGGGGAAAGAAAGATTGATGAAATAACCACACTACTCCATGGAATGGAACTGGAGGATGGAGCATAGATCACATGGATAAGCCACTTTAGAACTTCCATTTCAGGGCATGAGAGCACTCTGTTTTATCAGTTTTATCATTCTACTGATTCTATCCTACTCTTGCTACCACCCTCATATTTCTTCTCATGTTATGTCTGAAGCACCACGATTGCATCCTCCCGATCCAACCCCAGTGCTTAATTAAAATCTTAATTATTCAATTGACCCTGCAGCTGGTGATCAGTGAATAACCAAGCAGCGCATCTTTCTCCCAGTTAAAATGAAGTATGAAGAGGAGGTTTTATTAAAAGCTGTGATGGTAAATTATACAACCGATGTCAACCCAAATCTGCATTAGTTAGACTACTGCATTATGCTAATTAGAACAAGTGCAAAGTACACATCTTATTAGACAAACACAAGGTGCATGTGCAGATGTATAGCACAGACAGCACAGTGTGAGCGGAGAACGTTGAGAACGGTAATGTTGCTAAGTAAATACACATGCCTAGGAACAGTAATGAAATTACAGACACGAGGACTGTTTCTGGCCCTGCTCCAATGAAAGCAGAGAAATATGAGCCCATGCATGTTGTCCCACATGCTTCACCCTCTGGTGGAGACGGATGGATGGCAAGAGGGAGAGCAACACTAACAGCTCATGGCAGTGCTCAAAGCGCGCCACACCAGGGAGAGATGGGTTAGCACAAATTCTATTTAGAGTTTTTATACAGAATCACACCAACCCGCCACCCTCCCCAATCTTTGTTCCGCATTTATAGTTATTGGGTGATGGGAGTGGTAATTCATAATATGAATATATCAATTTATCTTTTTAATCAAACCTTATTTTAAATGAAACTGGATCTAAAAATCTGATTATAGGAGCAAAGGGTCCTTTCTGCCCTAATAAAGGGACTAGAGTTTGCTCAGCTCCGTCCATTTCACAGTATTTAATACTACTCATATACTCATATCAGCATCCTGTGCTTGATACAAAGTGGGAGGCTGAGATACAAGGTGGACAGGTGCTATCTGGGGCGAGAGTGACTTCTATCACATAGACATAAATAAATAATCCACACATGAATCCCACATCCACCCACGTTTACTGTACATTCTGTCCTGTTCACGTCAGATCACCCGGACAAGCAGAGGTTGATACCTACTGTTCCTACAGTTTCCAAGTGACATCAGTATTTGCGAAGTGACAGTCACATGATGAAGCCCAGATGTTTCAGATACAGTAGAACACACTTCAACACAACACAGCTGGGAGGACAACACCTTCATCTCCTGACAACAGGCTACTCATTATCCCAATCTGATTGGCCAACGTTCTGACACCAAGGTCCAATAAGCCTTAGAATTTTCACCGATCCATCTGTAGTAATTGCTGCAAGCGGCATTGAAAGAGAGGAAATTAGCAGAATTACTCATATTGTCTAAAGAAATCAAACAGACAGTGTTGCAGAGTTGAAGCGCTGTCATTTCTTGACTTTCTGAACTCTTCCTCCGACTCATCAAGGGATTGCCTCTAACTTTGATGGGTTTTCAATGAAACACTTGTAATTGTTTTGTTCGTGGGACATAGCTATGTGATCATCTGTAAATCTTTAAAAGGGTTACATTCCGGTCATGAGACTGAACAGCAGTATAAAGAAATACATTTCACTGAGGTCAAAAGCTGAAAATAAGGGTCTGATGCACTGCCTTTGGGGAAATGTATGACACAATTACTTTAAAAGGCACACGCTGCCTTCTTACCAGAACATCTCTCTGTGATTTGTCGGACATGCTGTTTTCACACGTTCCCCTCAGATATCCCCTTTACCCTCTCCATTACTTGGGACTTTGATGTTTGGCAGATGATGTTTGGCAGATGTTTGGCATTGATGTTTGGCAGATAAGCACAGTTGCTCAACTTCACAAGGCTGCCCATCCATGTCCCCTACCGTGGACGTCAGTCATGATGTCGCCTTGCTGCACCTCACTGAGTGACAACAGATAGAAACAAATCTAAATGGCGGGAAATAAAGGAAATGTATTAAAGTATTGTGGGCAGACAGGACTGGGACTGAGCCAGACCATACAGTATGTTCTGGTGGGAGGGATACGTAACATATGTGATGCTATTTCAGGTTGTTCCAGAAGGGTGCTTGTGTCATGACCCACGTCATGCAAACAGCCTGGAATCATCCCAGAGCCTTGGCAGCGTGTGTCTGACTGGGGACCCGACTACCACCATCACCTCCCTGGCACAATGACAGACTCAAAGCTCATTTCTGTTAGCAAAAATTCCACTTCACAAAGTCACCTTGCAAATTCATTCGTCTGTATTCTAGCATGTACCTTCATCATCTGGCTATTCGTGCGTGCAATGAGAAATGTATTCATATCCAATGGAGGAAACAGATTCCGCTAACAGGAAAACAACAAAAAGGCTTGCACTCTTGATCTTTCTTAACTCCAGTAGAATCCAAGAACTACTCCCTTACTCTACTTACCAGTGTAACGCAAAGGCAGGCACAGAGCTGGTTAATCTGAACACATCCCTCAAGTGTTCTATCGTTTTGTCTTGAGACTGAAGGCTTTTTGGCCGTGGAGTGAGGAAAGCCTCGGGTTGACTCTAGAATCTATATTATAGGCTCCTGGTTCTTTGAAGAAGGGTAGGTTGGAGAGAGAGAGAGATCGGTAGTACTCATTATAATAATTGATTGGAGATATATATAGCTCTTTTCCAAGATTATCAAAGTGCTTTACAGTGCATTGTATAAGGGAAACTCACCTTTCACATGTACAAGGTATGCGGGAACAAACCAAATCAAATTGTATTTGTCACATGCGCCAAATACAACAGGTGTAGACCTTACCGTGAAATGCTTACTTACAAGCCCTTAACCAACAATACAGTTCAAGAAATAGAGTTAAGAAAATATTTACTAAATAAACTAAAGTAAAAAATAAAATAAAAAGTAACACAACAAAATAACAATAATGGGGCTACTGTATATACAGGGGGTACCGGTACTGAGTCAATGTATGGGGTTACAGGTTAGTCAAGGTAATTTGTACATGTACTGTAGGTAGGTAGGGGTAAAGTGACTATGCATACAGAGTAGATAATAAACAGCGAGTAGCAGCAGTGTAAAAACAAATTGGGGGGGGGGGAGGTTGTCAATGTAAATAGTCTGGGTGGCCATTAGGTTAATTGTTCAGCAGTCTTATGGCTTGGGGGTAGAAGCTGGAGCCTTTTGGAAATGTACCCTAGGATTCAGGACCAGCTCACCTGTGACTTCACGGAGCGCCCCCCAACCCCCACTGTCTCCGAGGGATGATTTGTGAAGAGAGCAGCCTGGTGAGGGAGCAGGGAGAGTCTTCCCCTAGAGCAACGCCATGGTCTCACACATTTACTGCATGCTAATCTCAGAAAGGAGACCATGGCGACAGAACTGGACTAAGTATTAATGCAGCACAATAGAAATATGTACATTCTGATCATAACCAGCAACTGGAATCCCCTTTTCAAATGACATTGTTTAATTACTATCTAATAGCTATGTAGTAAACAAAATAATGCAATATTTATTTAGGGAAATGGATCTGTAGACAACTTTCTCAGCTCATAATTTTGGCTTTTGAATATCAAAAATGAATTGGACACCTAGGCTACATTTATCTTCTGGCTGGCCCAATGCCCAAAGCTTACTACTGTTTCTACACCTCCCTCTATTGAACTCTTTCTGACACACATTCTGCAAATGCCAGGCGCCTTCTACAACCAGAACATTTATTTTTCTTAAAACCCTGTAACTTTTACGTAATACCAAAGTGTACAGTTCTCTTCCCTTAGCTAAAAATGAAATTAGAAGTGCAGCTTTTGCAGTTTCCTCAATCCTTTTTGGAAGTGATACAAGTGCAGTAATGCTAGTAATGCTAGCAGTAATGCTAGGTTACAGTACCTGGCAGTGTGGACTCAGTGAACAGGATTTAGGAGTTGGGACTTCTCTAGTCTATACCATACAGAGATACAGTACAGTACATGCCTGGACATAGCCTGCCTCCTGCTCCTCCTGTGGGGCCAGATAAATAAATAAGCAGATTACAGGCTCATAAATTATCACTGGTTCCTCTTAGCCCAGCTCTGAGGAAAGGAGCCAAGGCGTCCTATGAATAAAACACAGAGAGTAGCCTACTTGATTCCCTCTCAACTCTGGGAGTTCATTAAATGTATCACAATTATCTATAGTGTACATTTACAGCTAGCTCCCTGCGGCAATGCATTCCATAGCAAACAACAGAGGCTTTTTCAGCTCAAGACCCAAATTACAAATTTACTGTCCTCGAATGACCTAAATCAAGAAGAAATAGTGTGTGATTATAGTTTACTCATAACTCACAATCCACCTCTCCCATGCTCAGGACCCACTTAGGGTCCCAAACCATGGGTATAAGCAAAGTATAACATTATAAATAAAGACACAAAGACTTTCCACTGAGGAATGAGGGGCACACTAACCCAGGTGTTAAAATCTTTAAAAGCGACTGCACTTCCTGATTTGACCACGTTTTAGACTGAATTCAAATGTCAGTTGGTTCAGGGTGTGGTTTGCTGTGGCCAAATTAGCCAAATCATTTAGCAAATTAGCTTCAGCCAGCTGGTGTGCGAGTATGGCAAAATTGGTTTAACTTTGGATAGCCTATCTCTGGGGATAGTTAGGGACCATCAATAAATTACACAATGTAAATGGTGACATTTTATCTGTTGTCATTAAATGCTTTCAATATCTGTATATGAATTTAAACAAATTTATAGTTGGTTTATGGTTTTAAATCAAACTAAATTGACAATGGGCATTACGATTAGGTCGTGTGCAGCTGCACTCCGAATTAATGATTACTTGGGTGCTGCCAGCATGTGGGCAGGATAAACCCAAGGAAAACTGTTACTGTATTCAACATTCTGTGACATAACATTTTATCAGATCATCTCGCAAATCGCCGTTTTGGACGAGACTGACTTTATGACCAAAATTATCCTGTTTACACTTTGTAGTCAATTTTGATACTAGAATAAATGTTTGACTCATATTGATGCCAAAATAGCCATTTTCAAAACAGGAAGTTGCTTTAGTAGGGGCAGTCGCTCTTTAACCTAACCCACTGAGGAAGTCTTCTAAGAGTCTGGAAGTGTACATAGTCACTTAGTGCTGGTGTGAAGTCATTTGGATGTTGAGTGGGATGTGTGTGGTCAGAGATCTGGGTGTGTTTTGACCGTTAGTTGACCGTTAGGGCCATGAGCCTATCCACCATCCACTGAGGAGAATAAGCAGGTTCAGGGCATGAGGCACGTGATGTGGTAGCAGGCTAGCATCTGCTTGGTAAAGTTTTAGCTCCGCCACTTCACAGCATTCTGTTGTTCTGGAGCATCATGCAGTGTCTTCTGCTCCCTCACCACATAGACCCTCACACACACGCTTGACCAGGAAATCCAATGTCCATTTGAGCATGTGGTATATTATCCTCGTTACATTTGCAGATTACCCACATTTGCCAGTTCACACAGAGGACAGCTGCATTAATCCATGGATTATTAACATGTCTCTCCCAAGGAGTCTTCCTTCCTCCTTTTTTTTGGCCAAATATTGACCATCACGCTCTATTTCCCATAGAATGACATCCTCTATCCAGCTTCATGGTGATTTCAACAGGATAAACACAAGAGAACAGAACATGTCAGAGGTTCAGCAAGCTAGCTGCCTGAAGCAAACTTAGCTCTGCAATGTTGGGACACACATTTAGATACACATTTAGTTGTTTAATGACCTACAGTTAGTTCACTTTCATTCAATATGATAGTGTCTGAATATTATTCTCACAGTGCTCAGAATATATTTACTCCAGTATTCTGTGCTAGTGTATTCTAAAATGTTGATGTCTGGTTATTCAGTTCAAACAGATCAAGCCCACTCACCAATGGCAGTAGAAAAAATAGCCAGGTGATTGCACATTGTGCATTGCTCTGGATTTAGAGCACATGTTCTTAGGGACCATTGAAAAGTGCTTGAAGACCCTGATCCAACTCTCTCAAGATGAAACAAGGTGTGCAGATTTCTGAGTTATCTTCTGCTTTCAGAGTAACACCCAAACAAGACCGACCACGTTGTGTGCGCGAGAGTAGCAAAATAAATTTCCGTGTACATGTTATTCAATTTCATCCACACTGCTCATACGTGTCAATGGGTGTCTTCATAGCCAGGCGCTAAAATAGAACTTAGTTCCATTTGAGACGCTTGATGCGCTGCAAGTCCCTCCTTTCCCATCAAAATAATTTAAATAATCCCTGTGGCGGGTAGCTGGTATGGTAGCTGGTAGCTAGATTACTAGCGAGATGGCAGACACAATAGCCTTTATCATGGAATAATTCACATTACGGGTTCAGGTGAGTGCCCCATTTGTCTGGTTATAAAGCCAACAACGTAGCTAGGTGGTCAAGTTAGGCTCAGTTGATAAGAATTTACATTTCTCCAGCTCTGTCTTCACAATAAATATAAATGAAAGGGAACTACAATTACACAATGTGACCGTATATTTTTACATATACAGTAATCTCTCTGCCCAGTTTGTATCTGTGTGTAAAACAGATTGGAAGCCAGCTCTCCTTTTTCCTGTGCCCAGTTGGTTTTATATATGTATTTACTTATGTGTAAAAAAATCAACAAAATAATGTATTTTAAGTATTATAAAGGAGATATTGCGTCTGTCATTATAGTTGGTATAGCCAAGAATTATACAGTAGATTAAGCCTCGGACGGTAGGCTATGCAAGATATCCAAAGCTATTCAAAGGTAGTCTGTTGCCTCTAATGGGCATAAGAATGAAAGACCAACACACACAAGGCATCTTCAGAGGGTTTTCTGTTTTTCAAAAAGAGCAGGTTCTAAGGTTTCTAAAACACCTACATTTGCCAAACAAATAAAAAAAAAACATGTTCTTTATTTCAAAATATAACTTTGTTGGGTAGAATAACCACTATTCTATGGGTTCTACATATCAGCACCTGCGACAGCATAGCTATAGGCTACTAAGCACAGACTAGAGATATTACATTTACATTTTAGTCATTTAGCAGACGCTCTCATCCAGAGCGAATTACAGTAGTGAATGCATACATTTCATACATTCTTTTTTTCTTTTTTTTTCTTCTTCTTTTTCTCCGTACTGGTCCCCCGTGGGAACATAACACATAAGAAATAATAAAACGAATATAAAATATGCTATTCTGGTCATTTGAAATGCAATTTGTTAGTTGTTTAATGTTTAAGAAATAATAATGAATTCCTTTGTGATGTTGTATAACAATTGAATTGTGATGTTTTGTGCTTTTTACATTTTTACATTGGCAATAACATAAACGAATGAAAATGCGTTTTGATATTATAATATTACCTAAGACCTTCATAAACACAACCAAATGATTATTTTTGAAATAGCATAGATAACATTTATTTATTAGACTACTGGAATGCATTGGTTGAGAACAGGATGGCTCGATGCCCGGGTTTTCTGGTGTTAAAAGTCGTATTAGAGAAACACAGGACTCTGGAAGGACTCTGGAAAAATGTTGACAAAGATCCAACTAAAAAAAGGACCATATGCATTTCAGGTAAAATAACATCCCAAAGTTAATCTCCCAGGACAAATTAACTAGCAATTAGCAAGCTAGCTAAATGTCTATGAATGTCTCATACAGTATGCATTTCGCTATTCCCCGAAATGAATATAGTTGGTTTACAGTTGGTTTTGATATTTTAACCTGCGTTTCATGATCGCCTCTGTTGTGGTTGGACCAAATCAACATGCGCACGATAGTGCAAGTGTGTCTCCAGTGTAGTCAGCATGTAAGACCCTCAGCAAACGGTTGTCATGGAAATGCTTCCTCAGACTATGACTTGTACGCACTGACTGTGTCCCTCACAATTGCCATAACAACCACATCAAAGAAAGCAAGGGTAAAGGAAAAGAGAAAGAATGTTACTGTGGGGGTGTTCTTGAAAGTAATGGAAATAGCCACGGTATCTGAGTAGGAATGGGCCTTAAAGCTGAAATCCTTAATTGGTGACACTGCCATGTCCGTTTGGGTTATTACAACAAAAAAGTTACTGCAAACATCAAACACCGTATTTTTCCCTTGGACATAATCGCACGCTCGATAGGACAGTGGAATATGTGCCGCAATTTTTCCACCAAGATGCCAAATGCTCATCTCCTTCGTTTTCATCAAGAAAACAAAAACAATAACAAAGGCACTGGGGCGAACAGTGGCGCTGTTTCCCCATATGCGGATTTGTTCTTTCAGGACAGCCCAGACCAACCCAATGAAAAAAGATACCTTCAAAAGAAAATGGCTACCATAGTTAAAGATGATCGTTAGTGGTGGCACCTCCTTCACCCCAATACATTTACGGTGCATTTTGGGAGAGAGACACAGAGAACATTAATGCCTAGTATTACACAATCAAAGCAACCTCTCAAACTGCCTGAAGGGACTTTTATATTAGCTCCCTGAGAGATTGATATTCATTTTACGATTGCATTAAGAAATAGACAACAGGGACCAGAGAAGTGAATCACTACACTAATCACCATCAAAAGCCTAAATTCTGACTGTGTTGGTCCAAGTCTCCACGGACAAGATGTCTTTCATTCACAGTCCCACAGTTAGGGATCCCCAAGCTAATCAAAACAAACACAATGATAACATAATTTAGAGAATAGTTTAATGCATACTTTTACTAATGAAGAGAAGATCATTATTTGCTTTCAGTCAGTTTGCATTCTTAAATGGAAAGCCCCACTACCATCTCACCACTTAGTCCTCTCTTCATTTGGTTCACTGTCATTTCTTTTCTCAATCACAGAGGTGACAAACGGAACAGGCAGGCCAAAGACCCTGAGACTGCAAATAGTGATGAGAATCAGTATTGACACGGGGCCTAAGAGGTCCAGTTAGTCCCCTGTTTACCCTCCGCAAGGCCTGAGGATGTGGAACTATTAATCTAAAAACAGCCAGTCAGAGAAAGTGCCTCGGTCACAGCCAGCTCTCTAAATCTCTGCTGATCTCCGAGAGAAAATACAAGGAACACTAATGCCTAATGCTCCATACAATTCTGACATCACCTTTCCACAGGAGAGGAGGACACACTCGATTTGATGGGCTAATTGTGTGTGGCATAATTAATCAATGTCTCCTGAACGACAAATTCCCACTCGCATGCTCCCAATATCGCATGAATGCCGCCTTGAGCATAGGGGGTAATTTCATTTTCATTTATTTATTCTCTTTTATCGAGTGATTTAGTCATTATTGACAGACACCTGTCACTTGTGCTCTGGGAGAGACAAGACGCCCAGACACCTAGACAGGTGGGAGTCTTCACCTCCCTTCAATATACATCGGCTGGACAGTGCAGTGGAAGAGTGACTGAGTCAACACTACTTCACCTGGTCAGCACTACTCTACTGCAGTGCAGTCCGACTCTCTGTCTCTCTCCCTCTCGCATGACTCACATCATTAGAGCCTGGCCCTTCTTAATCAGGAGCTAATTAAACACGATGGACTCTGCAGCAGCACGACGCTCAGCACTAAGTTACACTGCCACCTCAGCTCTGGGAGTTAGTTAGCCCACAGGGAGAGACAAAGTACAGAGGCGAGCAGGAAAACACAAACAAGCTAACATAAAGCCCTGCAATATTAGGCTGGTTTTAATAGCCAGACATGATATTGGCCTCTGCAGCCCATTCGCTGCAAAGAGGCTCTAAGGAGGAAACATCTCCATTAAACAAGTCCAATAACAACCTTTATGCCTCATATTACACATAGAAACAGGCTGAAAAAAGACAATGTTATGACCAAAAAGCCAGTCAGTCATACATTAGTGATAAGAATCTCATTGTATATTTTATGACAATACAACACCATTGCAATAGATACAAGAGGACCATAATGCCAACCAGACAGGCAACAAATCTCTGAAATAATGGCAACATTAAGCCTAAACAGAATGTATAATGCACCAATGAGTATAAAAGCAGTAGTTTACAGCATACCAGAAAGAGGTTGAAGAGAGGAAATAAGCAATCTCCTCATTTCAGTCTCAATAAAAATACATTATTAATTGTCAGCTATAAACTGGCTTCGGACAGCTTGTCGGTGAGGCTTTAAAAGTTCAGGCATAGTTCTGCCTTGTTAGTGCTGTCTTGTAAGCTTTGGGCCCTGTTCACTGCAAGGTTGGGGATACATGACTGTAACTTCAGATAGTGGGCATTTATACTTTTCCAAAACCCTGTGATCTCTTGGGAACCAACATTAGGCTGGAATAGATTTCCTGTCTGAGATAATGGCTTAATACAGGAAACATCTACAATATAATGAAGCCCAAGATAATTCAACAGACAAAGGGGAGGATTGAGATTCAAACCACAGCAACTAGATTCAGCCGTCATCATCATACTAAGGAATCAGTCCACCCGTCCCTTACCACTGTGGGTTGGATTTCCATTGCTCAGCATCCGGATGAATTTCAAGTGTGTCTTGACTCAGTCGACTCATCCCCATTATGGCATAAACAAGCAATTACTGTCTACATGTATGATTACCAACGGGCCGTGACCGATTTCCTGGAATGATGGTGTGAGATCATTTGAATAAATCTCACAAATAGAAGTCGGGTCGATGTGCGGAGTGGTTGCAGAGAGAGACAACATTGTTTATGTTGAACTTCACGGTGGTAAACGACAATTTAGACTGTCACACTACGGTGACGAGTTACCCTTTTTCTCATTAAAATTCCATTGATTGGCAGAGATGGCTTTAAGTCGCCTAAATTAAGATTGACACAAGAGGCTACACTTGGTGAAGGAAGATTAATTCCACCACACTGCATATCTTCAAGGTCCTCCTCACAGAACTTGTACTCCTCAGGTTTGCACAGGAAGGCCACATTGTTGCTACAGATGGTTTATCTAGGCTAGAGTTATATCACCCTCTATCTAATTTACAGTCAAAATTATACAAGCTATTAGTGTGGAGAAGAGAGTAAATGTAGATGTAAATGTCAAATAAAAAAATGCATTATGTCAGGCAATTTTAGCCAGCACTACCTTATTGGATAAAATGAGCCACAGCTGCATGAATTATATTCCTCCATTTCCTCCAGTCCACTAAATTCTTGATCAGTATACGTACCATATTTTCTAAATGGTATTGGTCCTCTCGATAACTTTGGCATTGTACATGAGTGAGAGAGGCCAGTGACTAGTCTGGTTGATCTGAGGCTGCGACGGTGTTTCTGATAGGGATTACTGAGTGAGGACAGAAGAGAAGAGATGCTGTCTGACGCTCTTCTCTTAAGGAATATGAAATGCATCACAGGCAGCTGGGAGTCTCACTTTCGGAGACTGGATGGATCCCTTTGATGGCTGCCACGATCAAAGGGAGGAGATTTGCTACTATCTGCAGTAATTTCATAGTCTTTCCCCCTTAATCTGTTTCTTTCCCCCCACATGTTAAACTGTTATTGGCTATCAGAAAATAAGTTTAATAACAAACTACACAGTGGGCTCCCTTATCTAAAGATAAATAAAGTGATGTTCCTGATAAGGCAGGTTTCATTTTATGATGATGTCTATAATCTCTAAATAACACAGCCGGTATCTTTGTTGTTAGATCTGCAGTTCTAATCACGCAGACAGCATCTCTATACTGTACATAGTTTTACCTACCAGCGTGGCTTGTGTTTACTATTCACCATCCTTATTAAACTTTAAGGGACGATGGGCAGCTTTCCGACATCACGGGAAGTCCTCTTCGGGGACTGGCAATAGAAGAGAGGCAGATACGGAAATGGCCAGATGTCATTGTACTGTCATGCACAGTACTAAAACATTTACGAGCCATTAGGCTCCGGTGCCAGAGGACAATAGCATGTGAGGTCTAGGAACCAGTCACGGATGGGCGGCTTCACAACAGGTGCATCGAGCCAATCATGCTACTCTACAAGCCGCCTGCAGTTCTTTCTTTCTATTCATCTTTCATTATTTCAACAGTTCTTCCAGCAAATGCACACACCTCCCTCGTCGCTCCACCATCAACGAACACAGTATCAGGTTTTAGAGATTTGCTAAGCCACGCATTGACCTGTAATAAAACACACTGAACACACAGACACACATTGAGTGACGAAGCATTTTCAACAGTGTCCTTTCATCTGAAAACATTTACAGTGAATGAAAACCACACAGCCTTCTTCTTGCATCATTGGTATAGAAAGGGCCAGTAGATATAGAAGCCGAAATACCCATTCGAAGGGATTTCTAGGTAAGATGATTGTGTTTTCTGGGTGTCCGTTTGTAATTTTACTTTAAGACGAGATCTCATTTCACCATCATGCCTGAGAAAGGATTAGAGGAGATGACAGGGCTCTGTCAGAGGAGCCACAGCTCCAGCCAGGAAAATTAGGGTAACACAATTACATCGACTTCCACAAGCGCCACCAAAAGCCCTCCCCATAATTGGATCCATTTTAGGGGGTTTAAGGGCCACTTGCCTGAGATACAGAGGCAGAGAAGAAGCCAAATGCATCCCCTTCTCCCTCTATCCCTCTTACTCCCTCTCTGTTGCAGTTGTATCACTACAAAGAACAACCAAACAGCAGTGGTCTAAAGAATCCTGTTATATACAATCGTCTCAATTATGAGTAGAAATGAAACTACACCCCAACAAATAAATAGTTATTATTTTCCTTACCATGACATCACATTTACATCCAGCCTGTTCGATTGTGGTCTTAAATAAGAAACCCTTCTGTTGACAGTCGCCAAACTCAGCTTTTTCCTTTCCCCAAAGTAATAATATTCACAATGAAAAGGGCCCAAGACTCGTCAGGTGTATCATTAATCTGTAAGATGTTTCCCAGGACTATCATAACTTCACTGCATAACTGCATAACGAATACTAACAGTCACTGGCTTTATCAATAAGTGCATCAACGACGTCGTCCCCACAGTGACTTTACATACATATCCCAACCAGAAGTCATGGATTACAGGCAACATTCGCACTGAGCTAAAGGGTAGAGCTGCCGCTTTCAAGGTGCGGGACTCTAACCCAGAACCTTATAAGAAATCCTGCTATGCCCTCCGACGAACCATCAAACAGGCAAAGCGCCAATATAGGGGTAAGATTGAATCGTACTACACCGGCTCCGACGCTCATCTTATGTGTCAGGGCTTGCAAACTACTACAGACTACAAAGGGAAGCACAGCCGCGAGCTGCCCAGTGACACGAGCGTACCAGACGAGCTGAATCACTTCTACTCTCGCTTCGAGGCAAGCAACACAGAGGCATGCATGAGAGCATCAACTGTTCCGGCCAACTGTGTGATCACGCTCTCCGTAGCCGACGTGAGTAAGACCTTTAAACAGGTCAACATTCACAAGGCCATGGGGCCAGACGGATTACCAGGATGTGTGCTCCGGGCATGTGCTGACCAACTGGCAGGTGTCTTCACTGACGTTTTCAACATGTCCCTGATTGAGTCTGTAATATCAACATGTTTCAAGCAGACCACAATAGTCCCTGTGCCCAAGAACACTAAAGCAACCTGCGTTAAATACTACAGACCCGTAGCACTCACGTCCGTAGCCATGAAGTGCTTTGAAAGGCTGGTAATGGCTCACATCAACACCCTTATCCCAAAAACCATAGACCCAATCCAATTTCCATACCGCCCAAACAGATCCACGAATGATGCAATCTCTATTGCACTCCACACTGCCCTTTCCCACCTAGACAAAAGGAACACCTACGTGAGAATGCAATTCATTGACTACAGCTCAGCGTTCAACACCATATTACCCTCAAAGCTCATCACTAAGCTAAGGATCCTGGGACTAAACACCTCCCTCTGCAACTGGATCCTGGACTTCCTGACGGGCTGCCCCCAGGTGGTGAGGGTAGGTAGCAACACATCTGCCACGCTGATCCTCAATACTGGAGCCCCTCAGGGGTGCGAGCTCAGTCCCCTCCTGTACTCCCTGTTCACCCACGACTGCGTGGCCAGGCATGACTCCAACACCATCATTAAGTTTGCAGATGACACAAAAGTGAAAGGCCTGATCACCAACAAAAACGAGATAGCCTATTGGGAGGAGGTCAGAGACCTGGCCGGGTGGTGCCAGAATAACAACCTATCCCTCAACGTAACCAAGACTAAGGAGATGATTGTGGACTACAGGAAAAGGAGGACCGAGCACTCCCCCGTTGTCATTGACGGGGCTGTAGTGGAGCAGGTTGAGAGCTTCAAGTTCCTTGGTGTCCACATCACCAACAAACTAGAATGGTCCAAACACACCAAGACAGTCGTGAAGAGGGCACGACAAAGCCTATTCCTGAGGAAACTAAAAAGATTTGGCATGGGTCCTCAGATCCTCAAAAGGTTCTACAGCTGCAACATCAACAGCATCCTGACTGGTTGCATCACTGCCTGGTACGGCATCTGCTCGGCCTTCAACCGCAAGGCACTACAGAGAGTAGTGGGTACGGCCCAGTACATCACCGGGGCCAAGCTTCCTGCCAGGCGGTGTCAGTGGAAGGCCCTAAAATTTGTCAAAGACCCAAGCCACCCTAGTCATAGACTGTTCTCTCTACTACCGCATGGCAAGTGGTACCGGAGCTCCAAGTCTAGGACCAAAAGGCTTCTCAACAGTTTTTACCCCCAAGCCATAAGACTCCTGAACAGGTAATCAAATGGCTCCCCGGACTATTTGCATTGTGTGCCCCCCCCCAACCCCTCTTTTTACGCTGCTGCTACTCTCTGTTTATCATATATGCATAGTCACTTTAACTATACGTACATTCATGTACATACTACCTCAATTAGCCCGACTAACCGGTGCCCGCGGGCATTGGCTACCTGGACTATCTGAATTGTGTCCCGCCACCCACCACCCGCCAACCCCTCTTTTACGCTACTGCTACTCTCTGTTTATCATATATGCCTAGTCACTTTAACCATACCTACATGTACATACTACCTCAATTAGCCTGACTAACCGATGTCTGTATATAGCCTCACTACTGTATATAGCCTCGCTACTGTTCTTTTTCCACTGTCTTTTTACTGTTGTTTTTTATTTCTTTACTTATCTATTGTTCACCTAATACCTATTTTTAGTTAAAAATTGCAATGTTGGTTATGGCCTGTAAGTAAGCATTACACTGTAAGGTCTACACCTGTTGTATTTGGAGCACTTGACAAATAAACTTTTATTTGATTTGAACTAACAGGTGCTTCTTGTGACATATGGCTACTGACTCACTGTACTCTAGCATCCTGCTCTAAGGACCAATATTTAAGACGTTATGCTACCCTTGCTTTCGTGGAGGTTGGTATGAATGTCCATTTGCCACTGTGCTGTTTTTCTACAGGAATTGAAATATTAAATGTTGATGCATCACATTGTACTGGTTTGACTCAGCAACTTAAGTAGTTTTGACCTACAATTCATTAATTCTCCAGGTAGTTTGTCGGTATTTCAAAGTCGATTAGAGTGATGTATTACTGTATTTCTAGATTTCTGTACAGTCTGCATTTCAGGACTTTTCCCACCCTCCTCCACCTTCTCTGCCTCTCAAAGAATATTCCAGAGTAATATTCCAGAGGGCCAGTCATCCTCAGTGCAAAGCAATTTGGATGAGAAGTCTTTGAACCCTGATCAAATTTGTTTGGTTAAGAAGGATATTTAAAACTCTATCTGACTGAGTCAAGGAGCTTGAAGGAATCATACACTGGCCCTTATTTGACCCTTTTTCAGAGCCAGAGAGGCTGTGGAGAGAGAGAGAGAGAGCGGACTTTACTTGACAACTCCATGGTTTCCATCATGGTTTCCATCAGCCGACGGCAAAGTCATGGTCTGGTTTTCCAAAAACTGTAATACTGTATTTCACACATTTTGCATTGATCAGGGCATCATGTACCTGTCTAATCTACAGTACATATCTCAGGTCTATACTAGTTATTCCAAGTGACAAATGATTGCGAGCTAACTATTTGACATTTCTATATGAACACCTTAGGAAAAAAGCTAATGAAACAAGCCTATTCCCCATTTACAGTGTGACTAAGAGTGTTTATTTTCAGACTTGAAAATACCTGGAAATATTATCAACCTTATCCATATGGCTGTGTCTGCAGACACATCCACTCTGTATGAAATAATAATACAAAAATAATTAGAATTTATTTAATGCCAATCACCTACCTAAAGTAACTCACTAATTGCTAGACAGCCTTTGGGATTAACAGTGAGAATGTCAGTTTATGGAAAATACCAGAAAATAAGCTTAATTACAGAATGGCACTTTTCTCTTACATTGCTTAATGGGTTGTTCCATGTCATCACACATTCCCCAGGGTGTTTGTCACTAACGTCTCTCTGCCCTTAAAGATCCAATAAACCACTGAAGGAAACGACAAAGGTGATTGCAATGTTTATGAGGGCAGATTAGCAATCAGCCAAACACGGCTCAGAGACTTTCTTCACGAGAACAAGTCACATCTTTCTCATACTGAATGATAAATGCAGCTCATCTGAAAAGGCCATTTTCTTTTCTCTTCCAGGTGAGTCTATACTTGTGTTCACCAAAAACCTCCCTCTGCACAGATGAACCTTTTTACATGACTCATAAAAGCTGTTAGACAAAATGAGAAGATATTATAGTACAACAGTGTATGCCCTACAGGAAGGGTAAATTAAACTTTTCGGAAAGCTATATAGGGTGAAGGTAAAAACAGGGATTGCGTAGTTTGTAGGTAAATTATGTCTAGGCCCAAGCATAGTTGAAAGATCCACTGTGGTATTGTGTCTGGAGGGAGATAACTTGGATCCTATAATGAATTGGTATTACAGGAGACGAACGCAGCCAAAATGGGTCATAATATGTCATCCAGAGCATTATCTTTGATTTTATGTTGCTTCTACACACACAAGTGTACACACACACACACACACACACACACACACACACACACACACACACACACACACACACACACACACACACACACACACACACACACACACACACAATCAAGTTGGCTTTCAACTTCATTAGAGTGCCTTGCCACCCACCCCCCCCCCCCCCTCTCTTCCAGCTCAACCCTTCTTCCTCTCTTCATTTTCATCAAAACATTGCAGATGAGGTCCTGAGCCCAATTAATCACTCTCCAGCCCTGCTACACGGCACCGTTATTAATCACACAGCCCACCACGCTGCTGCCTGCCTGCATGCATGCCTCACACCAACAGCCTCCTCAATGGGAGTGGAAGCTCAGACACACACAAACAACAACAGCAGCCACAGCATACAAATGCACAGCAGGTACTGCAGGTGCTCACACACATTGACTGGACTTTATATTCCAGGTTTTGCCATGATAATGGGAAGTGGCTGAATGTGAGGATTTGTTTTTCATATTTATTTTCTCTATGCTGTCATCAGGGGAGTGGATAGTAAACTTAATCTTGTCTTCAGAAACACTTAACAATAGATGTGAAAGTGGGTGTGAAGGGGCTGTACTTCAATCACATTGTAATTTACACCAGGTCATGTGGCTCTAAGCCAAGCGAACAAATTGTATATTTTAATACATTACATGTATACTAAAGTATACTTATATATACCAAACATTTCAATAATATACTTCAAATGCGAGATGTACTTTTCTAGTATATCTTAATTATAATATAAATATAGAATAATTACACTTCAACACACTTATTAAAAGTGTACTTTATATTTATAGTTTTTTCAGTCTTTTAATATACAATAAATGCTATCATCACACTTCAACACATTTTTTAAAGTTTTTCATAATTTAAGTGCACTGTATGTTCACTGTAATTACAATTAAACACACTCATTAAAACTGTACTTCAATTTTAAACTCTTTAATTGTAATTTAGTATTTTCATTCAAAATACACATGACGTTCTTTTAAAGATGAATCATTGATATTTTGGGGGGGAAATTCTGTGAGTGATCAAGTACACTACAAGTATACAGTGCATTCAGAAAGAATTCAGACCCCTTCCCTTTGAGCTCAGTTGCATCCCGTTTCCATTGATCATCCTTGAGATGTTTCTTCAACTTGTTTGGAGTCCACCTGTGGTAAAATCAATTGATTTGACATGATTTGGAAAGGCACACACCTGTCTATATAAGGTCCCACAGTTGACAGTGCATGTCAGAGAAAAAAACAAAGGGATTATCTGTAGAGCTCTGAGACAGGATTGTGTCGAGGCACAGATCTGGGGAAGGGTACCAAAAAATGTCTGCAGCATTGAAGGTCCCCAAGAACACAGTGGCCTCCATCATTCTTAAATGGAAGAAGTTTGGAACCACCAAGACATTTCCTAGAGCTGGCCGACCCGGCCAAACTGAGCAATCGGGGAGAAGGGCCTTGGTCAGGGAGGTGACCAAGAACCCCATGGTAACTCTGACAGAGCTCTATAATTCCTCTGTGGAGATGGGAGAACCTTCCAGAAGGACAATCATCTCTGCAGCACTCCACCATTCAGGCCTTTATGGTAGAGTGGCCAGATGGAAGCCTCTCCTCAATAAAAGGCACTTAACAGCCTGCTTGGAGTTTGCCAAAAGGCACCTAAAGGACTCTCAGACCATGAGAAACAAGATTCTCTGGTCTGATGAAACCAAGATTGAGCTCTTTGACCTGAATGCCTAGCGTCACGTCTGGAGGAAACCTGTCACCATCCCTATGGTGAAGCATGGGGGTGACAGCATCATGCAGTGGGGATATTTTTCAATGACAGGGACTGAGAGACTAGTCAGGATCGAATGGTAAAGTACAGAGAAATTAATGGTAAAGTACAGAGAAATCCTTGATGAAAACCTGCTCCAGAGTGCTCAGGACCTCAGACTGCAGCGAATGTTCACCTTCCAACAGGATAACGACCCTAAGCACACAGCCAAGACAACACAGGAGTGGCTTCGGGTCAAGTCTCTGAATATCCTTGAGTGGCCCAGCCAGAGCCTGGACTTGAACCCGCTCGAACATCTCTGGAGAAACCTGACAATAGCTGTGCAGCAACGCTCCCCATCCAACCTGACAGAGCTTGAGAGGATCTGCAGAGAAGAATGGAAGAAACTCCCCAAATACAGGTGTGCCAAGCTTGTAGCGTCATACCCAAGAATACTTGAGGCTGTAATCTCTGCCAAAGGTGCTATAAGACAAGACAAAACCAAAGGAAAATGAAAAGAGGATCAGCGATGGCTATAAGGTCAGCGACTTCGACCGCCGAACACCGTCCGAACAAGGAGAGGGACCAACTTCGGCGGAAGTCGTGACATTATTATTGGGGAAAATCCAACACATCACTGATTAACTTCCTCCTTATTTTCAAGCATGATGGCGGCTGCATCACGGTATGGGTATGCTTGACATCGGCAAATATTGGGGAGTTTTCAGGATAAAAAGAAATGGGATGGAGCTAAGCACAGGCAAGATCCTAGAGGAAAACCTGCTTCAATCTGCTTTACACCAGACATTGGGAGAGGAATTCAACTTTCAGCAGCACAATAACCTACAACACAAGGCCAAATCTACACTGGTTGCTTACCAAGAAGACAGTGAATGTTACTTAGTGGCTAAGTTACAGTTCCGACTTAAATCTCCTTGCCAACATCTTGACAGAGCTTGAAGGATTATGAAAATAATAATTAGCTAACCCTTCCTGCACAATCTAGATCTGTAAAGCTCTTAGAGACTTACCCCAGAAGACTCACCGCTGTAATCGCTGCCAAAGGTGTTTCCAACATGTATTGACTCAAGGAGTTGAATACTTATGGAACGACTACATTTTAGTTATTTAATTTCTATCAATCTTTAGAAAATGTTTTTAAAAATCTCACACTTTGGCATTAGAGTATTGTGTGTAGATTGTTGACCAAAAATTATAATTAAATCCATTTGAATCCCCATTAGTAGCAATACGATGTAAAGAAATCCAAGGGGTATGAATATTTTTTGCAATTCCTGTTCAGAAGAGTGCAAAGCCAGTTGATAATGATAACGAATGTTTATGCCACATAATGAAACAATAAAGATGGCACCGAAGAACATGGCTGACATTTTACATTGTCCCAACCAATTGTGCAATTATATAATTTTTTTTGCATTTTGTGTAACTTATTTTTTTACTTATTGTGTGCATAATGTTGCTGCTACTCTTATGACCGAAAATAACTTATGGACATCAGAAAATCGATTACTCACCACAGACTGGAAGAAACTTTTTCCTTTAACGAGTCAGACGAGAAGGATATCCTGCTTTCATTGGAACAGGCCCAGATCCACACCTTTTGCCTAAAGAAAAGACACCGGAAAAGGGGACGCAGATCGGGGATCCTTCTGAGAAGCCGGAGGCGAGTAAACTCCCAATGCTTTTCATTCTCCTTGCTAACGTGCAATCGTTAGAAAATAAAATTGATGACCTACTATTAAGATTATCCTACCAATGGGACATTAAAAACTGTAACATCTTATGTTTCACCGAGACGTGGCTGAACAAAGAAACGGACAATATAGAGCTGGCGGGATTTTCCATGCACCGGCAGAACAAAGACGCTAACCGTGGTAAGACGAAGGATTGGGGGTGTGTGTCTTTTTGTAAATAACAGCTGGTGCGCAGTGTCTAATATTCAAGAAGTCTCGAGGTATTGCTCGCCTGAGGTAGAGTACCTTATGAAAAGCTGTAGACCACACTATCTATCAAGAGAGTTCTCATCTGTATTATTCGTAGCTGTCTATTTACCACCACAAAGTGAAGCTGGCAATAAGACCGCTCTCAACCAACTCTATAAGGCCATAAGCAAAGAAGAAAATGCTCACCCAGAAGCGGCACTCCTAGTGGCCGGGGACTTTAATGCAGGCAAACTGAAATCAGTTTTACCACATTTTTTACCAGCATGTCACATGTGCAACCAGGGGGAAAAAAATCCTAGACCTCCTTTACTCCACACAAAGAGATGTATACAAAGCTCTCCCCCGCCCTCCATTTGGCAAATTTGACCACAATTCTATCCTCCTGATTCTTGCTTACAAGCAAAAACTAAAGCAGGAAGTACCAGTGACTCGCTCAATACGGAAGTGGTCAGATGATGCGGATGCTACACTACAGGACTATTTTGCTTGCACAGACTGGAATATGTTCCGGGATTCATCCAATGGCATTGAGGAATACATCACCTCAGTCATCGGCTTCATCAATAAGTGCATCGATGACGTCGTCCCCACAGTGACCTTACGTACATATCCCAACCAGAAGCCATGGATTACAGGCAACATCAGCATCGAGATAAAGGTGTAGAGCTGCAGCTTTCAAGGAGCGGGAGACTAATCCGGACGCTTATAAAAAATCCCGCTATGCCCTCAGATGAATCATCAAACAAGCAAAGCTTCAATACAGGATTAAGATTGAATCCTACCACACAGGCTCTGACACTCGTCGGATGTGGCAGGGCTTGAAAACTATTATGGACTACAAAGGGAAACCCAGACGCGAGCTGCCCAGTGACACGAACCTACCAGACAAGCTAAATGCCTTTATGCTCGCTTTGAGGCAAGCAACACTGAAGCATGCACGAGAGCACTAGCTGTTCTGGATGACTGTGTGATAACGCTCCTGGCAGCCGATGTGAACAAAACCTTTAAACAGGTCAACATTCACAAAGCATGCGCTGACCAGCTGTCAAGTGTCATCACTGACATTTTCAACCTCTCCCTGACCGAGTCTGTAATACCAACATGTTTCAAGCAGACCACCATAGTCCCTGTGCCCAAGGAAAAAAGTACTGTCGTTGCACCAATGTACCTAACCATAAACATCAATGCCTAACAGGAATATTTAGACTTAGCCACTCTTTAGATAAAATACGGAACGGTTCCGTATGTCACTGAAAGAAAAAAACTTTTGTTTTCGAGATGATCGTTTCTGGATTCGACCATATTAATGACCTAAGGCTCATATTTCTGTGTGTTTATTATATTATAATTAACTCTATGATTTGATAGAGCAGTCTGACTGAGCGGTGGTAGGCAGCAGCAGGCTCGTAAGCATTCATTCAAACAGCCCTTCGCTGTGCTTCAAGCATTGCGCTGTTTATGACTTCAACCTGGGTGGGTATAATTTGTGGAACGTTCCAACAGGAATCTATTCCAAAAACTTCGTAAATAACAAGGTTTCCAAAAAACAACGCATACAAAGTTGTATAGCGGCAGAATAAGATACCGGGTAAGGAGTGGTCTATTTCATTGCGTTTTTCACTCATCACGTTTATTCTGAAAAATGACTGTCCTCACATGTCTGTTTGCCTATGGACAAACATTAAGAATAAGCTACGTGGTGAGTTGATGCCTATTCGGCAGCTAGTTAGCTAGGTTTGTATGCGTTGCTACTTTGTATGCGTTGTTGGTTGGCAACCTTTTACTTTACGTTTTTTGGAACAGATTCCTGTTGGAACGTTCCACAAATTATACCCACCCCTTCAAGCCTATCAACTCCCAAGATTAGGCTGGTGTAACCGATGTGAAATGGCTAGCTAGTTAGCGGGGTGCTCGCTAATAGCGTTTCAAACGTCACTCGCTATGAGACTTGGAGTAGTTGTTTCCCTTGCTCTGCATGGGTAACGCTGCTTCAAGGGTGGCTGTTGTCGATGTGTTCCTGGTTCGAGCCCAGGTAGGAGCGAGGAGAGGGACGGAAGCTATATTGTTACACTGGCAATACTAAAGTGCCTATAAGAACATCCAATAGTCAAAGGTATATGAAATACAAATCGTATAGAGAGAAATAGTCCTATAATTCCTATAATAACTACAACCTAAAACTTCTTACCTGGGAATATTGAAGACTCATGTTAAAAGGAACAACCAGCTTTCATATGTTCCCATGTTCTGAGCAAGGCACTTAAACATTAGCTTTCTTACATGGCACATTTTGCACTTTTACTTTCTTCTCCAACACTTTGTTTTGCATTATTTAAACCAAATTGAACATGTTTCATTATTTATGAAGGCTAAATTGAAGGCTAAATTGATTTTATTGATGTATTATATTAAGTTAAAATAAGTGTTCATTCAGTATTGTTGTAATTGTCATTATTACAAAAAAAATTAAAAAATAATCGTCCGATTAATCGGCATCGGATTTTTTGGCCCTACAATAATCGGTATCGGTATCGGCGTTGAAAAATCATAATCGGTCGACCTCTACTTGAAACACATTATAGATATACTTTATTTGTAAAGAAAATGCAGGAATTCTAATTCAAATAGCATTTTAGTATACTTATAATGTATGAGAAATATACATAAAATATAATTCAAATCAAATCAAATTGTATTGGTCACATACACGTGCTTAGCAGATGTTATTGCGGGTGTAGCGAAATGCTTGTGTTTCTAGCTCCAACAGTGCAGTAATATCTAACAAGTAATATCTAACAATTTCACAACAATACACACAACACACACAAATCTAAAATAAAGGAATGTATTTAAGAATATATAAATATTTGGACAAGCAATGTCAGAGCGGCATAGACTAAGATACAGTAGAATAGAATAGAATACAGTATATACATATGAGATGAGTAATATAAAATATGTGAACATTATTAAAGTAACTAGTGTTCCATTATTAAAGGGGCCAGTGATTTCAAGTCTCTGTATATAGGGCAGCACCATCTAAGGTGCTACTGATGGTTATTTAACAATATGATGGCCTTGAGATAGAAGCTGTTTTTCAGTATCTCAGCCCCAGCTTTGATGCACCTGTACTGACCTCGCCTTCTGGATGAAAGCGGGGTGAACAGGAAGTGGCTCGGATGGTTGTTGTCCTTGATGATCTTTTTGGCCTTTCTGTGACATCGGGTGCTATAGGTGTCCTGGAGGGCAGGTAGTGATGCGTTGGGCAACCACGGTGATACAGCCAGACAGGATGCTCTCAATTGTGCATCTAAACGTTTGTGAGGGTTTTAGGGGCCAAGACAAATTTCTTAAGCCTCCTGAGGTTGAAAAGGCACTTTTGCTCCTTCTTCACCGTGCTGTGGGTGGACCATTTCAGTTTGTCTGGGATGTGTACGCCGAGGAACTTCAAGCTTTCCACCTTCTCCACCTTCGGTGCTGTCAATGTGGATAGGGGTGTGCTCCCTCTGCTGTTTCCTAAAGTCCACGATCAGCTCCTTTGTTTTGTTAACATTGAGTGAGAGGTTATTTTCCTGGCACCACACTTCCAGTGCCCTCACCTCCTCCCTGTAGGCTGTCTCGTCATTGTTGGTAATCAGGCCTACTACTGTTGTGTTGTCTGCAAACTTGATGATTGAGTTGGAGGCATGCGTGGCCACGCAGTCATGGGTGAACAGGGAGAACAGGAGGGGGCTGACTACACACCCTTGTGAGGCCCCAGTGTTGAGGATCAGCGAAGTGGATGTGTTGTTTCCTACCTTCACCACCTGGGGGCGGCCTGTCAGGAAGTCCAGTACACAGTTGCACAAGGCAGGGTTCAGACCCAGGGCCCCAAGCTTCATGATGAGCTTCGAAGGTACTATGGTGTTGAATGCTGAGCTGTAGTCAATGAACAGCATTCTTACATAGGTATTCCTCTTGTCCAGATGGGATAGGGCAGTGTGCAGTGTGCAGTGTGATGGTGATTGCATCGTCAGTGGATCTATTGGGGCGGTAAGAAAATTTAAGTGGGTCTAGGGTGACAGGTCAGGTAGAGATGATATGATCCTTGACTAGTCTCTCAAAGCACTTCATAATGACAGAAGTGAGTGCTACGGGCAGGTAGTAATTTAATTCAGTTACCTTTGCTTTCTTTGATACAGGAACAATGGTAGACATCTTGAAGCATGTGGGGACAGCAGACTGGGATAGGGAGAGATTGAATATGTCCGTAAACACTCCAGCCATCTGTTCTGCACATGCTCTGAAGACACGGCTAGGGACGCTTAAATGACTTACTCACGTTGGCCACGGAAAAGGAGAGCCCACACTCCGTGGTAGTGGGCACTGTGTTATCCTCAAAGCGGGCGAAGAAGGTGTTTAGCTTGTCCGGGAGCAAGACGTCGGTGTCCGCGATGTGGCTGGTTTTCCCTTTGTAGTCCGTGATTGTCTGTAGACATTGCCACATACGTCTCGTGTCTGAGCCGTTGAATTGCGACTCCACTTTGTCTCTATACTGACGTTTTGCCTGTTTGATTGCCTTACGAAGGGAATAACTACACTGTTTGTATTCGGCCATATTCCCAGTCACCTTGCCATGGTTAAATGTGGTGGTTCGCGCTTTCAGTTTTGCGCAAATGCTGCCATTTATCCACAGTTCCTGGTTTGGGTAGGTTGTAATAGTCACAGTGGGTACAACATCTCCTATACACTTCCTGATAAACTCAGTCACCGTATCAGTGTATTTGTCAATGTTATTCATAGAGGCTTTAAAAAAAAGATATTGAACCTTAATACCAGGGACTGTAGTGACACCTCTTGCATTGAGATGCATTGCCTTAGACCACTGCACCACTCAGCTACCAGAAACCCATCCCAGTCTGTGTCATCAACACAATCTTGAAGCGTGGATTCCAATTGGTCAGACCAGCGTTGAGTAGTCCTTAGCACGGCTACTTCCTGTTTGAGTTTCTACCTATAGGAAGGGAGGAGAAAAATTGAGTTGTGATCAGATTTGCCGAAGGGAGGGCGAGGGAGGGCCTTGTAGGCATCCCGGAATATGAAGTAGCAGTGTATTCAAAGTATATTTGTTTTGCTCTTCATCTAATATACTAAGAATATACTTAAGAACAAAAAAGTGTCCCAATAAATGTTAAATTAATTAAATGTATTTAAAATTGTTCCAATTTAGATCATTTTAAATATACTTAAGTGTAATTATCACAGACCTACTTAAATATATACAACTATAGTAATGAAGTATGATTTAAGTACATTTAAATATATGCATTTTTCCCTTCGGAAACACAAATGTTACCATACAGTAATTTACATTAAGACCAAGAAAAGAACAACAACCAACACATCCTGCAGTATATTCAGCTAGCAACATCAAGTAGAAATTCAAATAGTAAAATCTGGTTAGCTTCTGTTGCCACTGGGTAAAAACTGGTTAAATCAACATTGTTTCCACATCATTTCAACAACAAAAAAAGTGATGATGTTGAATCAATTTGTAAAAACTCCTCAACCTAACCTAAATCCATTGACATAGTGATCTTTTTTTTTTATTTCACGTTGAATTCATATTAGTTGACAACTCAACCAAATGTAAATCAAAACTAGACGTTGCAGAGATGTCTGTGCCTAGTGGGTTGCTTCGACTCCAAAACCTGGGACACCCTTGCTGTCCTAATCAACAACAAAGGACAAATAAACAAATCATCTTCAGATGGTTTGGATTTGTTGGAATGATCCTGTGAGTAGAGCAGTACTGTCATGTATATCCTTGACATTCTTTTTGGCTAGATTATTATTATGTACTGACAGCAAACACTAAGATTAGCCCTGTTGAGTTCTCAGGCTCCTCTACTCCTTTGAATCATCCTTGAATTATTTAACAATTTATATTTATTTATTATTTTCTGCCATGCCTTCCTTTGCGCCAACTTCCTCTTTAATGCAGGAAGCGTAGTATCATATTCCTCCGGGTACTGTCCCAAACACACATTTTTATTTCATTATAATGCATTTGCAACTCTTATCTGTCCTCAGCCAACCTTGGCCAATTTTACACTACTCACCTATCGCACACACAGAAAACAAGCCATCTTTGTGTCAAATATATGCTTTAAAAACACAAGACTAAGGCTTATCTACGGGTGTTGGTGAGCATGCTGAGAGAGCAAGAGTGAGAGATAGAGAGAGAGAGAACAATTGAGGATGACTGGCTTCCTCTGTTCCTAGTAAAACAGCTGTCCCCAGACGCTTCAGGATTACTCAGCATTCATGAAACATTGATTTTCAGAGATATTCCTTGCATCCACTCACAACAATCCTGACTGTCGTCTTCCCTCCGCATTCATCACACTCTCTCTAATCTCAGTTCAATCAGAGAATAGATGAACCATAGATAATCTAAACAAAATGAAAGTGTGGTAATAAAAGTGTCATGTCTGTTTTTTTTCTGTGAAGACAGTCAGACAGTCATCAATTCGGCCGACAGAGATATGATTCTTAGATGTGGAGCCCAGTGTCTCAGCTCTCTCAGTGGCTACAGTACAACGACGCAGCTGAAAAACTTTGGAGCAACCCTCTGCTGATCCAGCTTTCAGATCAAACTCTACAAGAGCCTGGAATTACCCAATAGCCCCCTGCAGCGATGGCAAAAGCACATGCTGTACACAGAAAAAAAGAGGAAAAAACGGAAAAAATGGAACGAGGATGGGGGTAGCACATTATGCTAGAATACTGCAGACTATGGAGAATTCATTAGTCTCACATGTCCCTCCTAGGCATTTTCATAGTAGTGAAGTCAGAGGGGCTGTAAAGCAGGCATTTGAGGCCACCGGACATTGCAGAAGGAGCATGAAGCAGCATATCGGAGACCTCGGTCACACTCTCTAACCCTCTTGCATGGTCTTATATTAAAAGTAAATGTAGTTATTACTGCTTCATTGGACTTCCTAGGTTTTCATATCGACATCAATTTATATGCATTAAGTTAGCATTAAGTAAATAAAATAAAAGCATTAAATCAGTCATATGCATTAAATCTGTCATATCTCATGTTCTCCACATCATTCATCAGAATTCAAAGAGAGAAGAGCCCAGTGTGTATTATGATCAACTATCACCACCATGAGAGAATATCAGATCTCCATGTAAAGGATCTGAGTTTCTCACAGATAAACCCTGGAAGGTCATGGTTCCTGGTTGTAAAGGTCATGTGTGTGTGGTGTCTGCTGTGAAGGGATGTGTTACATACAATGGCAAATGAGTAGTCTTATTGGTGAGTGTGATTCTTTAAGATAGGTCTGATTTAAAAAAAGAGTAAGGTCAAAGCATTGTACATTTCTGGGGATCAACAACAAGTGCTCAGTGCCAGAGCCCTCCAACTATAACCTGAGATCACTGGATTCAGACATACCTCCCAGTGTATACGCCCCCGCGATAGAGTGCCAGTCTATTGCAATAGGGGATTTGTTTTGCATTGTCAAAATGAGGTCGATAAAATTACTGTAATTGAGTCACAGCCAACTGGGCACAGACGTCAGTTCAACATCTAGTTTTGATTTACATTTGGTTGAGTTGTCAACTAACGTGAATTCAATATGAAATGAAAATATTCCCCATGTCATTGAATTTGGATGAAAGTTCTGGTGAAACAAAGAAAACATTTGGTGGAAATTACGTGGAAACAACATTGATTCAACCAGTTTTTGCCCAGTGGGGGAATGGCTCAGGTATTGTTGGATAATTTATTTAACATGGGAATTTCTATACATTTCTATTACTCAGCATTACCAGGGAAATCTGTTTTGGTTGGAAATTAACCTGACAACAGTATACTTCAAATGCCACAGACGCCTGTAATGAGAACATGACCTTTTAAAGGTTTCCCTTTTATTTTGACATGACTGAGTGTAAATGTTGTGCAGCATAAGTAGGGCCAGTTGTTTTGTTTGGTTTTTGTGTGGGTTTTCTTTTACTGGTATTTCCAGCATTATCCACTAGGTTTGATGCAAGCAGAAAATCCTAGGAAATATTCTTTAACAAATGGTTTCCAATCAATGAATCAATGTCTGGTTGTGTGAGAGTGTTTGCTGGGGGGGAATTGCCTAAGCCAGGGGAGGCATAGCTCTATGAATCTTAATTGGACAAAGCCTATTCTTTGGCAGAGAATACTATTTGTAGATCAGTGATTCTATAACTCACTTCGCTCAAGCTTACACTCTTCAACGGACTCAGAAGCTGGAGCTAACTAGATCACCATGTAGACAAGCTAAACACCTTCTTTGCTCACGTTTGAGGATAATACAGTGCCACCAACACGGCCCGCTACCAAGGACTGCGGGCCCCTCCTCTCCTTCTCCGTGGCCGAAGTGAGTATGACATTTAAACGTGTTAACCCTCGCAAGGCTGCTGGCCCAGACGGCATCCCTAGCCGCGTCCTGAGAGCATGCGGAGACCAACTGGCTGGTGTGTTTACGGACATATTCAATCACTCTCTATCGCAGTCTGCTGTCCACACATGCTTCAAGATGGCCACCATTGTTCCTGTACCAAAGAAGGCAAAGGTAACTCAACTAAATGACTATCGGCCCGTAGTATTCACTTCGGTCATCATGGAGTGCTTTGAGAGACCAGTCAAGGATCATATCACCTCCACCCTACCTGCCACCCTAGACCCACTTCAGTTTGCATACCGCGACAACAGGTCCACAGATGATGCAATTGCCATCACACTGCACACTGCCCTATCCCATCTGGACAAGAGGAATACCTATGTAAGAATGCTGTTCATTGACTACAGCTCAGCATTCAACACCATAGTACCCTCCAAGCTCATTATTAAGCTTAAGGCCCTGGGTCTCAACCCCGCCCTGTGCTAAATGACTATCGGCCCCCCAGGTGGTGAAGGTAGGAAACTCCACTTTGCTAATCCTCAACACCAGGGCCCCACAAGGGTGCGTGCTCAGCCCCCTCCTGTGCTCCCTGTTCACCCATGACTGCGTGGCCATGCACGCCACCAACTCAATCATCAAGTTTGCAGACGACACAACAGTAGTGGGCTTGATTACCAACAATGATGAGACAGTCTACAGGGAGGAGGTGAGGGCACTCGGAGCATGGTGTCAGGAAAACAACCTCTCACTCAATGTCAACAAAGCAAAGGAGATGATTGTGGACTTCAGCAAACAGCAGAAGGAGCACCCTTCTATCCACATCGACGGGACAGTAGCGCAGAAGGTAGAAAGTTAAGTTCCTCAGCGTACACATCACGGACAAACTGAAATGGTCTACCCACAGCATGATGAGGAAGGAGCAAAAGTGCCTCTTCAATCTCAGGAGGCTGAAGAAATCTGGCTTGTCACCTAAATCCCTCACAAATTTTTACAGATGCACAATCGAGAGCATCCTGTTGGGCTGTATCACCGCCTGGTACGGCAACTGCACTGCCCTCAACGGCAAGGCTCTCCAGAGGGTAGTGTGGTCTGCACAACGCATCACCAGGGGCAAACTACCTGCCCTCCAGGACACCTACAGTACCCGATGTCACAGAAAGGCCAAAAAGATAATCAAGGACAACAACCACCCGAGCCACTGCCTGTTCACCCCGCTATCATCCAGAAGGCGAGGTCAGTACAGGTGCATCAAATCTGGGACCGAGAGACTAAAAACAGCTTCTATCTCAAGGCCATCAGACTGCTAAACAGCCGTCACTAACATAGAGAGGCTGCTGCCAACATACAGACCCAAATCACTGGCCACTTTAATAAACTGATTTAATAAAGGCATCACTAGTCACTTTAAATAATGCCTTTAATAATGTTTACATACTACATTACTCATCTCATATGTATATACTGTATTTCATACGATCTATTGCATCTTGCCTATGCCCCACGGCCATTGCACATCCATATATATATATATATATGCATATTCTTATTCCATCCCTTTACATTTGTGTGTATAAGGTAGTTGTTGTGAATTTGTTAGATCACTTGTTAAATATTAATGCACTGTTGGAACTAGAAGCACAAGCATTTCGCTACACTCGCATTAACATCTGCTAACCATGTGTATGTGACAAATAACATTTTATTTTATTTTGATTTGATTTAAAAATGGGGGGGCAGTTTAAAACCTCTTACAGCTCCTTAAGGATAGGGGGCAGTATTGACAATTTCGGAAAAAATATGTGCCCATATTAAACTGCCCCCTACTCAAACTCAGAAGCTAGGATATGCATATTATTAGTAGATTTGGATAGAAAACACTGACGTTTCCAAAACCGTTTCAATGGTGTCTGTGAGTATAACAGAACTCATATGGCAAGCAAAAACCTGAGATAAATCCTACCAGGAAGTGGAAATCTGGATGCATGGGCTCTTTTCAAGTAGTTTCCTATTGAATACACAGTGACGTAGTAATAATTGTGCACTTCCTACGGCTTCCACTAGATGTCAACAGTCTTTACAAAGTTGTTTGAAGCGTCTACGATGAACAGAGACAGAATGAGAAGGAGGGGAACTTGTTGAGGCAGGGGATGACATCACTTCTTGGCGCGTGTTCATGAGTGGATCCTCCGTTCCAAAACCTTTTTCAAGACACAGGAACCGTCCGGTTGAAATATTACTGAATCTTCACGTTCTGAAGGCCCTAAAGATTGTAAAACATCAATGTTTGACATGTTTGAACGAACGTAAATACAACTTTTTTTAAACTTTTCGTCGCGACATCGTCCGTGCGCTTTCTACATTTGGAGTAGCTTACTGAACACGCGAACAACAAGGAGTATAGCCTAGTGTATTTTTCTGAGCTCAGTACTCAGATTATTGCAAAGAGTGCTTTCCTCGTGAAGCTTTTTGAAATCTTTCATAGCGTTTGCATAAAGGAGATGTTCATCTATAATTCTATGAATGACAGTTTAATTTTGTATCAACGTTTATGACAAGTATTTTTGTGGCGCTGATTCACCGGCAGTATTTGAGGGAAAATATTTTCTGAACGTAACGTGCCGATGTAAAATGCTGTTTTTATATATAAATATGAACTTTATCGAACAAAAAATGCATGTATTGTGTAACATGATGTCCTAGGATTGTCATCTGATGAAGATCGTCAAAGGTTAGTGCTGCATTTAGCTGTGTTTTGGGTATTTGTGATGCATGCTAGTTGCTTGGAAAATGGCTGTGTGGTTATTTTTGTCGATGAACTCGACAAACATAATCTAATGTTTTGCTTTCGCTGTAAAGCCTTTTTGAAATCAGACAATGTGGTTCGATTCAGGAGAAGTGTATCTATAAAATGCTGTAAAATAGTCCTATGTTTGAGAAATAGAAATTATTAGATTTGGTTTTGAATATGGCGCTCTGATTTTTTCACTGGCTGTTGATCCCGCTAACGGTGTTAAACAAAAAGTGTTAAACAAAGTGTTAAACAAATCAAAATATATTTTATTTTTGAGATTCTTCAATGAAGCCACCCTTTGCTTTGATGACAGCTTTGCACACTCTTGGCATTCTCTCAACCAGCTTAATGAGGTAGTCACCTGGAATGCATTACAATGAACAGGTGTGCCTTGTTAAACATTTTTGGGGGGAATTTCTTTCATTTTAAATGCCTTTGAGCCAATCATTTGTGTTGTGACAAGGTAGGGGTGGTATACAGAAGATAGCCCTATTTGGTAAAATACCAAGTCCATATTATGGCAAGTACAGCTCAAATAAGCAAAGAGAAATGACAGTCCATCATTACTTTAAGACATGAAGGTCAGTCAATACGGAAAATTTCAAGAACTTTGAAAGTTTCTTCAACTGCAGTCGCAAAAACCATCAAGCGCTATGATGAAACTGTCTCTCATGAGGACCGCCACAGGTAAGGAAGACCCAGAGTTACCTTTGCTGCAGAGGATAAGTTCAATAGAGTTACCAGCCTCAGAAATTGCAGCCCAAATAAATGCTTCAGAGTTCAAATAACAGACACATCTCAACATCAACTGTTTAGGACTGTGTGAATCAGGCAAAGAAACCACTACTAAAGGACACCAATAGTAAGAAGAGACTTGCTTGGGCCAACAAACACGAGCAATGGACATTAGACTGGTGGAAATCTGTTGTTTGGTCTGATGAGTCCAAATTTGAGAATTTTGGTTCCAATCGCTGTGTCTTCGTGAGACGCAGAGTAGGTGAACGGATGATCTCTGCATGTGTGTTTCCAATGTGAAGCATGAAGGAGGAGGTGTGGGGTTGCTTTGCTGGTGACACTCTCTCTGATTTATTTAGATTTCAAGGCATACTTAACCATCATGTCTACCACAGTATTCTGCAGCGATACACCATCACATCTGGTTTGCGCTTGGTGGGACTATCATTTGTTTTTCAACAGGACAATGACCCAAAACGCACCTCCAGGCTGTGTAAGGGCTATTTAACCAAGGAGAGGGATGGAGTGCTGCATCAAATGACCTGGCCTCCACAATCACCCGACCTCCATCCAATTGAGATGATTAGGGATGAGTTGGACTGCAGAGTGAAGGAAAAGCAGCCAACAAATTCTCAGCATATGTGGGAAATTCTTCAAGACTGTTGGAAAAGCATTCCTCATAAAGCTTGTTGAGAGAATGCCAAGTGTGCAAAGCTGTCATCAAGGCAAAGGGTAGCTACTGAAGAATCTAAAATATATTTTGATGTTTAACACTTTTTTGGTTACTACATGATTCAATGTGTTATTTCATATTTTCGATGTCTTCACTATTATTCTACAATGTAGAACATAGTAAAAATAAAGAAAAACCCTTGAATGAGTAGGTGTGTCCAAACCGTTTGACTGGCTCTCTCTCTCTCTCTCTCTCTCTCTCTCTCTCTCTCTCTCTCTCTCTCTCTCTCTCCTTCTCTCTCTCCTCTCTCTCTCTCTCTCTCTCTCTCTCTCTCTCTCTCTCTGTCTCTCTCTGTCTCTCTCTCTCTCTCTCTCTATATATATATATATATATATATATTTGAGCGTATACTGTACACTACAAAAACGGTTCATCAAATAGACTTAAGTCCCATATCAATCAATCCGTTCTTCATGTGCTGGGGCAAACCAAATGATCGACCACATGGTATCCAGAAGTCTTGAACCAAAGATAGACTGGCTAGCCACACCCTTCCTTTTTTAAACTCCAAACAGGAAATTGCCTCAGAGTAGCCTAGCAAGTATATGCTGCCATCTTGGGGTAGGGAGTGAGATTCTGTTGTTGTGACAGTTGACAGTAGATTCAGTTAGTTTCAAGGGTTGAGAAGCTATGGGCTTGGACACAAACAACCATTATCCTTCACTTTGATTTCATCAAAGCCAGTGAATGCATATCGCCTTGAGTCAGAACATTCCCTTGGGGGAATGATGTCACAGCTAAAATCAATCAATCAATCAATCAAATGTATTTTTAAAGCCCTTTTTACATCAGCAGATGTCACAAGGTGCTATATAGAAACCCAGCCTAAAACCCCAAACAGCAAGCAATGCAGATGTAGAAGCACAGTGGCTAGGAAAAACTCCCTAGAAAGCAGGAACCAAGGAAGAAACCTAGAGAGGAACCAGGCTCTGAGAGGTGGCCAGTCCTCTTCTGGCTATGTTGGGACGAGATTATAAGAGTACATGGCCATTTAAGGCCAGATTGTTCTTCAAGGTTTCAAACGTTCATAGATGATCAGCAGGGTCAAATAATAATCACAGTAGTTGTAGAGGGTGCAACAGGTCAGTACCTCAGGAGTAAATGTCAGTTGGCTTTTCATAACTGAGCATTCAGAGGTCGAGACAGCAGGTGCGGTAGAGAGTTGAAAACAGCACGTCCGGGACAAGGTAGCACCATTGGTGAACAGGTCAGGGTTCCCTAGCCGCAGGCAGAACAGTTGAAACTGGAGCAGCAGTATGACCAGGTGGACTGTGGACAACCAGGAGTCATCAGGCCAGTTAGTCCTGAAGCATGATCCTAGGGCTCAGGTCCTCCGGGAGTGGAGGGAGAGAGAGAGAATTAGAGGGTGCATACTTAAATTCACACAGGACACCAGATAAGACATAGACTATTGCAGCATAGAAACTGGAGACTGAGACTGAGGTGGGTCAGTGGACACTGTGGCCCCATCCGACGATACCCCCGGACTGGGCCAACCAGGCAGGATATAACCCCACCCACTTTGCCAAAGCACAGCCCCCACACCACTAGAGGGATATCAACAGACCACCAACTTACTACCCTGAGACAAGGCTGAGTATAGCCCACAAAGTTCTCCTCCACCGCGAGAGCCCAAGGTGGTGCAAAACCGGACAGGAAGATCACGTCTGTGACTCAATCCACTCAAGTGACACACCTATCCTAGGGACGACATGGAAGAGCACTAGTAAGCCAGTGACTCAGCCACCGTAATAGGGTCAGAGGCAGAGAATCCCAGTGGAGTGAGGGGAGCCGGCCAGGCAGAGACAGCAAGGGCAGTTCATCGTTCCAGTGCCTTGCCGTTCAACTTCGCACCCCTGGGCCAAACTACACTCAATCATAGGACCTACTGAAGAGATGAGTCTTCAGTAAAGACTTAAAGGTTGTGGTCGAGTCTGCGTCTCTCACATGGATAGGCAAATCATTCCATAAAAATTGAGCTCTATAGGAGAAAGCCCTGCCTCCATCTGTTTGCTTAGAAATTGTAGGGACAATTAGGAGGCCTGCGTCTTGTGATCATAGCGTACGTGTAGGTATGTTCAGCAGGACCAAATCAGAGAGACAGGTAGGAGCAAGCCCATGTTATGGATTGTAGGTTAGCAGTAAAATCTTGAAATCAGCCCTAGCCTTAACAGGAAGCCAATGTAGAGAGGCAATCACTGGATTAATATGATCACATTTTTTGGTTCTAGTCAGGATTCTAGCAGCCTTGTTTTGCACTAACTGAAGTTTATTTAGTGCTTTATCGGGGTAGCCTGAGAGTAGAGCATTACAGTAGTCTAATCTAGAAGTGACAAAAGCATGGATTAGTTTTTCTGCGTCATTTTTGGACAAAAAGTTTCAGATTTTTCCAATGTCACGAAGATGGAAAAAAGCTGTCCTTGAAAAATTCTTGATATGTTCATCAAAAGAGAGATCAAGTTCCAGACTAACGGCAAGGTCCTTCACAGTTTTATTTGAGACGACTGTACAACCATCAAGATTAATTCAGATCCAACAGCAGATCTCTTTGTTTTTTGGGACCTAGAACTAGCATCTCTGTTTTGTCCGAGTTTAAACCAGGCAATAACTTCTAATCTCTCCAAAAGAATGGATGGTGTCAAAAACAGCACTAAGGTCTAGGAGCATAAGGACAGATGCAGAGCCTTGGTCTGACAACATTAAAAGGTTGTTTACCACCTTCACGAGTGCAGTCTCAGTTCTATGATGGGGTCTAAAATCAAACTGAAGCATTTCGTATGCATTATTTGTCTTCGGGAAAGCACTGAGTTGCTGCGCAACAGAAATGGAGAAATTGAGAGGAATGTGAGATTCGATATATGTCGACAGTTTTTTACATTTTCCGGGTCAAGGTTCGGCTTTTTCAAGAGAGGCTTTATTACTGCCACTTTTAGTGAGTTTGGTACACATCCGTTGGAGAAGGAGTCATTTATTATGTTCAACATAGGATGGCTAAACACAGGAAGTTTCTCTTCCAGTAGTTTAGTTGGAATAGGGTCCAGTATGCAGCTTGACGGTTTAGAGGCCATGACTATTTTCATGAATGTGTCAAGACTTGATTGTCTCCATTGATCCTAGGTCCTGCAGTTTTGTGCAGACTCAGGACAACTGAGCTTTCGAGAAATATATGAAGTCCGTAATTTGCTTTCTAATGATCATGATCTTTTCATTGACAAAGTTCATGAATTTATCACTGCTGAAGTGAAAGCTATCCTCTCTCGTTGAATGCTACTTTTTATTTAGCTTTGCGAAAGTATCAAAAATACATTTTTGGGATTGTTCTTATTCTCCTCAATTAGGTTGGAAAAATAGGATGATCGAGCAGCAGTGAGGGCTCCTCGATATTGCACGGTACTGTTTTTCCAAGCTAGTTAGAAGACTTCCAGTTTGGTGGAGCACAATTTCCGTTCCAATTTTCTGGAAGCTTGCTTCAGGACTCGGGTATTTTCAGGGAGCAAATTTCTTGTGACAAGTCAGCAAAAATTAGAATTTTATCTGCCATGACTACAAGGTCTGACAGGAATTCAAGGAACTCAGTGAGGAACGCTGTATACGACCCTGGAGGCCTGTAAACAGTAGCTATAAAAAGTGATTGAGTAGGTTGCTTTAATTTCATGACTAGAAGCTCAAAAGACGAAAACATTATTTCTTATTTGTAAATTGAAATTTTCTGTCATAAATGTTAGCAAAACCTGCGAGGGGATATGGTTACTAGTGTAACCAGGAGGAGAGGCCTCATTTAACACTGTAAATTCATCAGGCTTGAGCCATGTTTCAGTCAGGCCAATCACATCAAGATTATGATCAGTGATTAGCTAATTGACTATGACTGCCTTGGAAGTGAGGGATCTAACATTAAGTAATCCTATTTTGAGATGTGAGATATCACAATCTATTTAAATAATGACAGGAATGGAGGAGGTCTTTATTCCAGTGAGATTGCTAAAGTTAACACCGGCATGTTTTGTTTTGCTCAACCGAGATTGAGGTACAGACACGGTCTCAATGGTGATAGCTGAGCAGACTACACTGACTGTGCTAGTGGCAGACTCCACTAAGCTGGCAGGCTGGCTAACAGCCTGCTGCCTGGCCTACACCCTATCTCATTGTGGAGCTAGAGGAGTTAGAGCCCTGTCTATGTTCATAGATAAGATGAGAGCACCCCTCCAGCTAGGCTGGAGTCCGTCACTCCTCAGCAGGCCAGGTTTGGTCCTGTTTTTGGGTGAGTCCCAGAAAGTGGTCCAATTATCTACAAATTCTATCATTTGTGAGGGGCAGAAAACAGTTTTCAACCAGCAATTGAGTTGTGAGACTCTGCTGTAGAGCTCATCACTCCCCCTAACTGGGAGGGGGCCAGAGACAATTACTCGATGCCAACACATCTTTCTAGCTGATTTACACGCTGAAGCTATGTTGTACTTAGTGACTTCTGACTGTTTCATCCTAACATCGTTGGTGCCGATGTGGATAACAATATCCCTATACTCTCTACACTCCTCAGTTTTAGCCTTAGCCAGCACCATCTTCAGATTAGCCTTAACATCAGTAGCCCTGGTAAACACTGTGTGATCGCTGGATGATTCTTTTTAAGTCTAATATTGCGGGTAATGAAGTCACCAATGACTAGGGTTTTCAATTTGTCAGAGCTAATGGTGGGAGTCTTCGGTGGCTCAGACCCCGTAAAGGGTGGAGGAGAGATCTGAGAACGCTCGGCCTCTGTTCGCTGAATGAGCGACACCAGTTGAGCATGCCAACAGCATTTCTTTCCGGAAGCCTTGAGAAAATTATCTGGCTGCGAGGACTGTGAAGCGGGATTTATACTACTATCTGTGCCACCAGTAAGTACAGATAGTAGTACAAATCCCCCCGCACAGTCCCCGCAGCCGGACGCTGTTTCATCCTTTCCTACACTTAAATTTAACTTGCCTAACGATTGCATCTGAAGCTGTGCTTGCAACACAGCTATCCTCACCATAAGGAAATAGTTCTCCTGTATATTATGAGTACAGCAACTGAAATTAGATGGCATAGTGTTAATGTTACTACTATGTTACTAGCTTTTTCGGCTGGTGGGGGTCCTGTACAACCACGTCCAGATAAAGCGTCCGGGGTGAAAAAGTTGAATGAAAAAAAATCGAGCAAGGAAAAAAACGAAGTATTAAAAGTAAAAACCGAAAAGTTTGGCAAATAGCCAAGTAGCAACAAACTGCACGGAGACAAGTCCGGAAGTTGAGAGCGGAGCAACAGAAGGACATTAAAGGAATGAATAACAGTGAATTGCCATGCAACCTCCCACATCTCCTTCAGGTGCTGTCCTAACGTGGTTGCCCTGAGTACAGTGACGTCAACTCACTTTTTTCTCCCATACATCATTCTAGTCATTGGGGAAGGCTTTTTCACAGCATTGCATCCATGATCACCCTACTGTTGAGCAGTGGTTCCCAAGCTGTGTGAAAGTTGTAATAGTAGAATGCACAAGGTGCAATTTCTAAATTGGGTAGTGCATCATCAGTTTTTCTCTTGTCATGTTAGTCATTGCATATCTTAGAGAGCTATTTATAACGTGTCAGAAATGTCCAGATCAACAAGCCTATGTCAGCTAACGTTTTTTAGCTCGGTTCTTTATCCCAGTCACTCAAATATCACATGAATACACATTAGACATGGCAAAATGTATAGAAATGCAAGAAAATGAGCTGTAAAACGACAACATTTTCTCTGCACCCCATGACAAAATGTGTAGAATTGCAAGAAATAGGCTTTAAAACCTGCAAAATGTTATGTCTGCCAACAACAGGGGTGTGAACAGTTTGTGTCATGAACATGTTCCCCAATGCTGGAAGGGATCCTGAGTGAAAAAGTTTGGGAACCCCTACTGTAGAGCAGTCATTAGCTTGACATGGAGAACTTTTGTCCTTTTTTCTAATCCTTGCCACTTTGCAGCTCTACTGCTCTCTCTCTCTCACATGAGTGCCCTATTTGAGGGTCAGTCACACTGGATTACTCTGCCACTGCTGGGCACGAGTGAGTAACACCACTTCTGAAAGCATAGCTTCTAATGTTATTTAGCCTTGGCTAGTGTGGGAGGCACTTAGTGTGTCCTTCAGCAGTCCCATGTATCTGAACTCTTTATGTTCGTGTTTCTCTCTCCTCTAATAAAGTTTCTCTCCTCCACAGGGAAGGCAATTAACAGGAAAGGGATAGAGGAGCAGCACACATACTTGCAGTGACCTAAAATCATAATATGCACATCAAACAGCCCCTGTCTTCATCCTGGACTATTTGCATATAATAACACGAAGGTACTGTATGTCAATGTCAAGTAGAAGGCTTCTTTCTTATGATGCAGCAGTACCTTCTGTCTTTGTGTCTTCTGCTGGGATGCTGGGGCTCACGCACCAGTAGCAGATCAAGTTCATAGAGAGAGAAAGGGATAGTGATGGAGAGGGAGACTCATTCCATGGCTTTGAAGAAGGGGTTGATGGGTAACCTTCAGCAAGACAGGAGTTACGTCAGTCACTGTGGACTCCCTAAGCCAACTAAACCAACAAAGTAAGTATACTGACTGACCAGACTCCTGTTTGCTGTAGTCTAAACTGGTGTCTTAGCATATTCAACAAAGAGTTAGCATAGCGGAGAGGGGTTACTGGTAGTCATTTTGGTAACACTTTACAATAAGATGGTCTTAACCATTGTAAAATTATAATTTACTGTAGTAAGGTTGTAATAACATGTCACTTGTAACAATATCTATGAATTCCAGACAATGCCAAAAAGTCTAGTCATCGCAACGTTCTTAATGTTGGACACTTCAATATGCGAAATCAGATGGTAACATCTGTAAAATGCACACAAGTGCACACACACAGTAAACAGTGCCACACATGTATACAAACACATACATTTGGCCTTGCTGTTTGGATTTTTGTTGTCCTTGATGTAATTTGTTTTTACATTGTTGTTTTCTGTTGTTGTCCTTTGTTTTTTAGTTTTTTTTACATTTTAGTAATTTAGCAGACGCTCTTATCCAGAGCGACTTACAGGAGTGAATGCATACAATTTTTTTTCTCGTACTGGTCCCCCATGGGAATGCGAACCCACAACCCTGGCGTTGCAAACACCATGCTCTACCAACTGAGCCACACGGGACCCCTTTTGTTCTCTTTGTTGGTTGTTGGTGCATTGGGTCGGTGGTGATTTTGGTTGGGTTGGAGGGGGACGGTGGTTTGGGGGGGGGGTTTCGGGTGGACTGTGGGGGGGTTTGGATGGTTGAGGGTCAGCTCTCGAGGGGAACTGTGGGGTGATCTTGGACGGTTGGTGGCCTGGCGGTTGGGAGCTTGGGCTGGTGGCCGAGAGGTCGCTGGTTCGGGTCCCCGATTCGGCTGGCTGGGGGATCTGTCCTCGTGCCCTTGGAGAGAGCACTTGACCCTGGTTGCTCCTGTGGGTCGCTCTAGATGGGAGTGTCTGCTAGATGGCTGAATGTAATGTAAATGTGGAGCCGCTTCACTGCAGGAAGATTGTACAATATGTTTTAAAATCCAATAAAAAAAAGAAGAAGAAAAAAAGTTATTTGTTTGAAATCTTTTACAAACCACACCATATGTCATTTCCACGCTCCCCATGTCATGTTTGATGACTCAACCGTGACACATTTAACATTTTCAAACACCATCCATACCAGTGGGTTTATCACCTCAAATCTCAGAGGAACAAATACTGTATTTCTAACAACAATCCAAACAGCTCAACAAACTAGTTATGAGACATGCATTATGTATGGTCTCTCTCCTCAGTAGGATGCATTAAATATTTGTTAACTTGTAAAAGCATCAAGCAACACTCTGCACCTCACGACTATTTATTTTTCACACTAAAACTCCATCTGCCACATTCTCTATTCTCTTTTCCCTCATATTTATGGCAAATCAGGGGTGATTTGAATATTGGAAGAGAAGGAATAAATCGGGATCCATTAAGACTGATTCCAGGGGAGCTTTAAGACACACACAGACACTCCACACGCATAGCACAATACTCAAACAAATAGGGAAACATTAAATATTCACAAATCAACATAAAACAACATTGCACATCTCCTAATGATATGCGTGTGCTGAGCCTCAATTACTTTTTCCCACTTTTCTAGTTAGAGTGAAGACTATGCATACAGCTCAGCTTCTTCGCAACAGGACATTGAGATTATAGTTTCCATTTAATGATTTGGGTTTTATTCCACTCTGATTAGTTTGCTCAATAATAAACGCCAATTCAAATGATGGAAGAGATGCGGTGATTGCTGATGCTAAGTTAAATATTCAGTAATTGAAATAATTGTATGTTTATTTTTATTTTTTTCCATAGCAAAACTTATCTTTACAAATCAAATTAAATGCTTTGTTTTCTTTGCCCCTGAAAGAAAATTCAATTAATATCCCTCTCACAGCGTTTTCTTCCAGTGCATTGTCAAACAATGTATCTTTGAGGCAAAAAATAAGTTAGCTTTTCTCAAAGTATATTGTATAAAGAGAGGACACAAACCACTTGATTAATTAGCCTATTGCTTTCAAATATGAAGAAAACAGTTGTTGAAGTAAATTATACAATTAATCACTTTAACCACTTAACATTCACTGCAGATACTCTAAATGAATGTTAATTTTATTTAAAGAGATTGGGTAATTACGTTATAAATAGAGTGTGGTTCTGGTTAGAGTGATTAATTCATTTAGAATGAATGTATCATCAACATTCTTACAAAATACCTATACATTACAAGCTAGTTAGAATACAATCTTAATTATTTTTTGAAAATCTAAGTGTGCACATTCTAACATAGGAATGAATTGATCTCTGTCCGGCAATATGTCTTGCAAAAGCAGTTCCATAGTCAATCTAAATCAAAAGGTGAGTTTGAGTAAGAGTAAGAGCAATCAAGCAAATTCAACCATCTTCTACAAAACCAAGGGAATGGTCAACAGGATGCAATGTTTTGGAATGTTTAGATATGAATATGCTGCAGTGGCTTGTGAAAGTATTCAACCCCCTTGGTATTTTTCCTATTTTGCTGCCTTTGAACCTGGATTTAAAATATAATTTTTTTGGGGGGGGGTTGTATCATTTGATTTACACAACATGCCTACTGTACCACTTTGAAGATGCAAAATATTTTTTATTGTGAAACAAACAACAAATAAGACATAAAAACAGAAAACTTGATGTGCATAACTATTCACCCCCGAAGTCAATACTTTGTAGAGCCACCTTTTTTGCAGCAATTACAGCTGCAAGTCTCTTGGGGTATGTCTCTATAAGCTTGGCACATCTAGCCACTTGGATTTTTGCCCATTCTTTAAGGCAAAACTGCTCCAGCTCCTTCAAGTTGGATGGGTTCCGCTGGTGTACAGCAATCTTTAAGTCATACCACCGATTCTCAATTGGATTGAGGTCCGGGCTTTGACTAGGCCATTCCAAGACATTTAAATGTTTCCCCTTAAACCACTTGAGTGTTGCTTTAGCAGTATGCTTAGGGTTATTGTCCTGCTGGAAGTTGAACCTCCGTCCCAGTCTCAAATCTCTGGAAGACTGAAACAGGTTTCCCTCAAGAATTTCCCTGTATTTAGTGCCATCCATCATTCCTTCAATTCTGACCAGCTTCCCAGTCCCTGCCGATGGAAAAACATCCCATGATGATGCCACCACCATGCTTCAGTGTGGGGATTGTGTTCTCGGGGTGATGAGAGGTATTAAGTTTGCACCAGACATAGCGTTTTCCTTGATGCAAAAAAGCTACATTTTAGTCTCATCTGACCAGAGTACCTTCTTCCATGAGTTTGGGGAGTCTCCCACATGCCTTCTGGCGAACACCAAACGTGTTTGCTTATTTTTTTCTTTAAGCAATGGCTTTTTTTCTGGCCACTCTTCTGTAAAGCCCAGCTCTGGAGTGTACAGCTTAAAGTGGTCCTATGGACAGATACTCCAATCTCCACTGTTGAGCTTTGCAGCTCCTTCAGGGTTATCTTTGGTCTCTTTGTTGCCTCTCTGATTAATGCCCTCCTTGCCTTGTCCATGAGTTTTGGTGAGCAGCCCTTTCTTGGCAGGTTCGTTGTGGTGCTATATTCTTTCCATTTTTAATAATGGATTTAATGGTGCTCCATGCGGTGTTCAAAGTTTCAGATATTTTTTATAACTCAACCCTGATCTGTACTTCTCCACAACTTTGTCCCTGACCTGTTTGGAGAGCTCCTTGGTCTTCATGGTCCGCTTGCTTGGTGGTGCCCCTTGCTTAGTGGTGTTGCAGACTCTGGGGCCTTTCAGAACAGGTGTATATATACTGAGATCATGTGACATTTAGATTGCACACAGGTGGACTTTATTTAACTAATTATGTGACTTCTGGAGGTAATTGGTTGCACCAGATCTTATTTAGGGGCTTCAAACCAAAGGTGGTAAATACATATGCACGCACCACTTTTCAGTTACATTTTGTTTTTTTTGTTTTTTTAGTAGGTTTTTTTTTTTTCATTTCACTTCACCAATTTGGAATATTTTGTGTATGTCCATTACACGAAATCCAAATAAAAATCAATTTAAATGACAGGTTGTAATGCAACAAAATAGGAAAAACACCAAGGGGGATGAATACTTTTGCAAGGCACTGTATGTCAAACAAACATGGCTCTCTGACATCGCAATTATGTCGATCACGTTTCTACCTCAGCATTATCAAACTCTGTGTTACTAAACAACAGGCCAGGCATAAGAAATGTTTAGTAATCAAGATATACATACAGTTGAAGTCGGAAGTTTACATACACCTTAGCCAAATACATTTAAACTCAGTTTTTCACAATTCCTGACATTTAATCCTAGTAAACATTCCCTGTCTTATGTCAGTTAGGATCACCAGTTTATTTTTAGAATGTGAAATGTCAGAACAATAGTTGAGAGAATTATTTATTTCAGCTTTTACTTCTTTCATCACATTCAGTGGGTCAGATGTTTACATACACTCAATTAGTATTTGGTAGCATTGCCATTAAATAGTTTTTTATTTACCTTTATTTAACTAGGCAAGTCAGTTAAGAACAAATTCTTATTTTCAATGACAGCCTAGGAACAGTGGGTTAACTACCTTGTTCAGGGGCAGTACAACAGATTTGTACCTTGTCAGCTAGGGGATTTGATCTTGCAACCTTTCGGTTGCTAGTCCAACACTCGATAACACTAAGCTACGCTGCCGCCCCAGTTTAATGTGGGTCAAACATTTCTGATGTCTTGGCTGATTTATTTTGATTTTACCATGATGTCAAGCAAAGAGGTGCTGAGTTTGAAGGTAGGCCTTGAAATACATCCACGGGTACACCTCCAATTGACTCAAATGATGTCAATTAGCCTATCAGAAGCTTCGAAAGCCATGACATAATTTTCTGGAATTTTCCAAGCTGTTTAAAGTCACAGTCAACTTAGTGTATGTAAACTTCTGACCCACTGGAATTGTGATACAGTGAATTAATCTGTCTGTAAACAATTGTTGGAAAAATTACTTGTGTCATGCACAAAGTAGATGTCCTAACCGACTTGCCAAAACTATAGTTTGTTAACAAGAAATTTGTGGAGTGGTTGAAAAATGAGTTTTAATGACTCCAACCTAAGTGTATGTAAACTTCCGACTTCAAATGTATAACCACCTAAGAAATCAATCTCTCTCTCTCCCTCTCTCTCTGGCAGCATATAGTTTCACCCTGGGATTCAATCAAAGCCATTGCTTATCTGAATTCTCATCACACGCTTAGTTGGCTCCCAAGCATCAAATCAATGACAATTACTGCTCTATGAATTCATTCAACACTTGAAAACAATTAGACTGGGCACATAGGTGTTTCAGTTAGCTTTGCAATGTTGCCAGTAACTCTGGATGTGTTTAGAGGAACATTCAATTATTTTAACACTAATAACTATACTGTTGGGATATCCCATTCCTTATATGCTTTTAGCATCAGTGAGTGATAATCATACATTATCATGGGCAGCATCCATTGGGGTCAGATATCATCAAATAAACCACATTATAAAGAAAAAAGGGCAACTTTAACTTTAATCATGATCTCAGAGACCAAAGATAACCCTGAAGGAGCTGCAAAGCTCCACAGTGGAGATTGGAGTATCTGTCCATAGGACCACTTTAAGCCGTACACTCCACAGAGCTGGACTTTACGGAAGAGTGGTGTGGTATCCCAGGAAGTCTACCCTGGGGGATGGTAATAGAGGGGAGGTACGTGAGGCGATGTTGTCTCCCTCTGCTGGGAATACGGGAGCTGGGCACCCCGACACGGACAGCTCCAAGTGGAGGTAAATAGGGGAAAGTGCCAACCAGCCATGGAGGCCAAATAAAAGGAGCACTGTGGCACACCGCAAGAGAGAACGGGGAGACCGACACCAAGCAAAAGTAGAGGATAAGGACCGCGCCAAACCTAAGTGATTTTCTTTGTTATGTTTATTTTCTGTCCTAGTAAAGTTGTTTTTGCGGACTAAAACCTCCCTGTCTCTGTATCAATTTCTGCACGCTCAACCCAACACCCCATGGTTACCACAGTGGTCAGAAAAAAGCCATTGCTTAAAGAAAAAAATAAGCAAACACATTTGGTGTTTGCCAAAAGGCATGTGGGAGACTCCCCAAACATATAGAAGGTACTCTGGTCAGATGAAACTAAAATGGAGCTTTTTGTCCATCAAGGAAAACGCTATGTCTGGCGCAAACCCAACACCTCTCATCACCCCGAGAACACCATCCCCACACTGAAGCATGGTGGTGGCAGCATCATGCTGTGGGGATGTTTTTCCATCAGCAGGGACTGGGAAACTGGTCAGAATTGAAGGAATGATGGATGGCACTAAATACAGGGAAATTCTTGAGGGAAACCTGTTTCAGTCTTCCAGAGATTTGAGCCTGGGACGGAGGTTCACTTTCCAGCAGGACAATGACCCTAAGCATACTGCTAAAGCAACACTCGAGTGGTTTAAGGGGAAACAGTTAAATGTCATGGAATGGCCTAGTCAAAGCCCGGACCTCAATCCAATTGAGAATCGGTGGTATGACTTAAAGATTGCTGAACACCAGCGGAACCCATCCAACTTGAAGGAGCTGGAGCAGTTTTGCCTTGAAGAATGGGCAGAAACCCCAGTGTTTAGATGTGCCAAGCTTATAGAGACATACCCCAAGAGACTTGCAGCTGTAATTGCTGCAAAAAAGGTGGCTCTACAAAGTATTGACTTTGGGGGTGAATAGATATGCACCATTTTTTGGTCTTATTTCTTGTTTGTTTCACAAGAAAAAATATTTTGCATTTTCAAAGTGGTAGGCATGTTGAATAAATCAAATGATACCAACCCCCCAAAATCTATTTCAATTCCAGGTTGTAAGGTGACAAAATAGGAAAAATACCAAGGGGGTTGAATACTTTTGCAAGCCACTGTATCATCTGTACACTCTGCACATCAATGTTTTTCTTCCTGAGATGGCCGCAGTGCTTGCGGAAGAGAAGTTTATCTCAACTACAGTATTGCACAACTTCAAGGAAGAGGGAAGTTGCTCATTCACAGAGACTGCTGGCTCGAAATCATGAAAAGAATGGTCAATCAGGTTTGCTGATGGAATTTGTCGACATATTGTAATATCTCCTTGGATCGGATTCTGCACATGGAGGTTTCGAAACATATTTTTCCTAAGGCGTGCTTTCGACAGATACCCCTTGTGAATGACTGCGTTGCACCTAGCGTTCGGGGAAGACAGTGTGATCAGTGGAGATGGTACTGTGGCCTGTGACCATACATGGTTGGTTTTCCAATCCATCAGTGGGAGTAACCGATCCATCAAGTCTGCTCCAAGTAGCAGGGGTTCAGATTTGAGGCTGGTAACATACACAGGGTGAACGAGCGATACGTCCTGGAAGTGTAGTTTCAGCATGACTCTCAATGTGAGAGGCGAGGTAGTCTGAATGAAACCTTGAAGTGTAGTGTCGCATCGTTCCACTTTTAACTAACGTTTAGTTGGCTTCAAAGCCCTTTTGAGATCATCAAACAATGTTTGAGAGATGAGCAATATTGTCGCGCCGAATCAATTAGTGCATGACAAGTTAAGCAGTCCTCCAGGACTGTTTCCAGGTATGGCTGTTTAGATTCGTGTTTACTCCTCCATTGTACTTCCGTTCGAGTTCAGCTTTGTGCGATCAGTGACCTATAGTGGTGAACCGCAAGTAATATATATTTTTTTATATTCTATTTGAAAGCAAAATGTGTGCTCATATGGTGTAACTACGGACAAACTTATGATAATCCTGCCAATCAGAACTCATATGGCAGGCAAAAACCTGAGAAAATTCCAAGCAGGAAGTGGAAAGTCTGAGAATTGTAGTTCTTCTTTTGATTCTCTATCGAAGCTACAGCGTCTGTGGGGGACGTTGCACTTCCTAAGGCTTCCATTGGCTGTCTAAAGCCTTCAGAAAGTGGTTTGAGCATTTTCCTGTCACTGGGCAGATAATAGGAGCTCAGTTACTGAGTGGTCTGCCTGGCAACAAAGGGATTGGATATGCGCGGTCACGCCAGCACGCCGTTCCTTCTTTTTTTTCTTGAATGAATATGCTATTTTCCGGTTGAAATATTATCGCAATTTTACGTAAAAAATACCATAAAGATTGATTTTAAACAGCGTTTCACATGCTTCTAAGTATGGTAATGGAACATTTTGACTTTTCGTCTCTCGTTCCGCGCTCGCGCGTTATGCCTTTGGGTAAGTGATATGTACGCACGAACAAAACGGAGGTATTTGTACATAAATATGGATTATTTCGACCAAAAACTAAATTTATTGTGGAAGTAGCAGTCCTGGGATTGCATTCTGACGAAGATCAGCAAAGGTAAGAGAATATTTCTGATACTAATTCTGAATTTAGGTTGCCCCGAACTTGGCGGGTGTCTGAATAGCTCACCGTGATGGCTGAGCTATGTACTCAGAATATTGAAAAATGTGCTTTCTCCGTAACGCTATTTTAAAATTTGACATAGCGGTTGCATCCAGGGGTAGTCTATCTATAATTCTTTAAATAATTGTTATACATTTTGTCAACGTTTATGATGAGTATTTTTGTAAATTGATGTGCACATTCACCTGACGTTTTACATTTTCTGAACATCACGCGCCAATGTAAAATGCTGTTTTTGGATATAAATATGAACTTTATCGAACACAACATACATGTATTGTGTAACATAATGTCCTAGGAGTGTCATCTGATGAAGATCGTCAAAAGTTAGTGCTTCATTTAGCTGTGTTTTGGGTTTTATTGACACATGTCCTTGCTTGGAAAATGGCTGTGTGATTATTTTTGTCGATGTACTCTCCTATCATAATCTAATGTTTTGCTTTTGCTGTAAAGCCTTTTTGAAATCGGACAAGGTGGTTACATCAAGGAGAAGTGTATATTTAAAATGGTGTAAAATAGTTGTATGTTTGAGAAAGTTGAATTATGACATTTTGTTGTTTTTGAATTTGCCGCCCAGATATTTCACTGGCTGTGTCCCGCAGGGGGGACGCTAGCATCCCACCTAGCCCATAGAAGTTAATTCAATACTTAATTCATTCTATTATAGATTCCTCACATGGGGCACCATTATGTTGTGTCTCTAGTATGATTAAATGAGATGACATGCTATTTTCAAATCGATTACCTAACTACCTAATTATTTTATTCAATTAATCAGGCAATAACTAACTCATTAGGAATCCAGGGCACCACAGAAGCATTAGTTTGTATAGAGCGGCTATCTCCTGAATCCACTCTTAAAGATCTGAAGCTCTTTTATATCAATAGCAGTCAATCATTAATTATTCTTCACCTTCTATCAGTCTCATCTGAACATTATAAAATTCTTGGTTATCTGCATGAACCCTAGCATAAATTATGAATCAGCAATATACAAATAGGCTTAATTATGTATTTACTAACTAACTAAATAATCAGAGAAATATACAATAAACAAACAGTAGATATTGGTTACTAACAATGATAAAAAAAGTCCCTAGTGGGCTAAGCCAATATGAAAGCTTGGCAGACAAAGGGAAAGGGGTGGGACTGAGAAAGAGCGGGAAAGACAAATGGATTCATCACACACGGTCTATAATTATATTCATTGAAATGCTAATCATTTGCACATGAACGGCCGCTCATTCGAAAATAATTGCATGTCGTTGTTGTCTTCTCTGTTAGAATCCTCAATCGTCCTGTAGGGTTCATCAGAGTCTCTGGTTAACCTTCATTGAAGTCACAAAGTCTTTCGTGGTTGTAGGTGGTAAGAATGGATCATTCAGAGTACCATTCAGAAATGTTCTCATAGAATAGTTGCATCGGCGGTTGTCTGTATTCTCGTCCTAGGTTTACATCATTTCTAGCTGCAGACTAGTAATTAGTGTTTAAGATTTGCTCATATTCTGTAGGAATCGATAGTCTCAGAGTTGAACCATTTCCAGCCATTTCCAGCCGCGTTGCCAATGCTCCACGTGGTATAGTCTTGTCCTTTGGTAGAGTTGTAGTTTAAACCACTTCACACACCAGCATCACCAGGCATGTTTTGGTCTTAGAAATTCAACCATTTGCAACCTTAGCTTACACCATGGTTTGCGTGAGCTGGTGTGAATTTCATCAGGAGTGGGTTTTATGCGTTTCAGTAGAAAAGGGCAGTCCATGACGCCGACGTAAAGCCTATGCTCACGTGGGCATGGCCACTGACTAGTTCATCTTTATATGAAAATCCATACTCTCATTTAGAAGGTTAACATCACATTATATCTTTTCACAAATTGTTTCATGTTTAATCACATATGTTTCACAATATTTAGATGTAAACCTGACAGCTGGGAAATGTACACTTAGGTTATACAGGTTATACAGTTATGTGTGTTTCCTGTCCTTTATGAAATCATCAAATGAAACACACTCGTCATAACTGTCCCTTAAGTGTCCACGGACCCTTCCCACATTCTCAAAAGTAGATATATTGTTTTCTCCCAGTTTGGGGATTTAGGAGTTTGGCCAAGTGATGTCCTTTGTTCTCTCTCTGTGCTCTCTCCCTCTCTTTCTGCATGACCAGGGGGAGAGAGTCTCTGCCAGGAATTTATGACCTGAGATAACAAAACCTGGCTTCAGGAGAGAGAGTGAGAGAGAGAGGGGAGGGAATACACGATCTACACCCCGAAAGGGCCACTTCATGACACAGTACATTATTTAAAAAGCTGTTGCAAGGTGTCAAAAGACTAGGTAAAAAAGCAAACATTTACAACCTTCAAAAACATCTTTGTTGTTTTGTGTGGACGGACCAGTGTGTTGTGAAATAGTTTTATGCTCCAGCTCTTTTCCTTGCAGCACAATTAACATATTTAATGCTGTTCTGATTAAGAAATCTGGATAAGCCCATTAATAACAGTCAAAGGAACACTTAAGGCGTAATCTAGCCCAAAATGTATTGAATTTGATAGGGTATCAATTTCCATTTCACTGTTAATTGAAAATATAGTCCAGAGGCAATAACAATGAATACACCATTCTCACCTTCCCCTGGGGTGGCAAGTAGCCTAGTGGTTAGAGAACTGGGCCAGTAACGGAATGGTTGTTGGATTGAATCCCTGAGCTGACAAGGTAAAAATCTGTCACACTGCCCCTGAACATGGCAGTTAACCCACTGTTCCCCAGTAGGCTGTCATTGTAAATAAGAATTTGTTCTTAACTGACATGCCTGGTTAAATAAAAAAAATGACTTTCATGTAGCTATGTTTGTTTCTCATGTCTCTGATATGAGGATGGAAATTGAGAGGCTAGATTTGTAAAGAACATATTAGCTTCAGTACTTGTGTTGATCTACACAGTAGGGCATATTTATTAATGTTTACATATGGAGCTTGCTTTTTATATGCTACAAAATATACTACAATTTCATTTGCACTTGCATGAACAGCATGTTATCTCTTGAATTAGACTTTTCAACCTTACAGAGTCAAAGTATAGAAACTGACTTGAGGCTGAATCACTCAGATCCGATTTGCCTCAGCTAGGATGATGTGAGCCTAGCTACTTATTACCAATGTGTCCAATCATATGCTTTGTTTATACGTCATCCTCAGTCCTCATTTGAATGTGTACCGTGCATTACCTGTAAGATGCCGCCACATCTTCTGATTCAGCAACAGGTCAGCTAACTAGCTACCGGTCTTAGGCTGGTAAAGCAATTTACATATGTTTATCTTCCCCAGAAATGAAGACTTAATAAGGGAGAAGTGGGTTACATTAATTTGCCAAGCTCAGGATGCACCCAAGTTGATCACAAAAAGTACTGTTTGCAGAGCACATTTTGCAGATGAGTGCATTGAACCTGCTGAAAAAAAGTTGGGGTATGCCAAGCTTCTGATACTGAAGCCTGATGCAGTCTGTCATTTATGGGGGAGGTTAATGACCCCCATAAATACCTTTCCCCTTTTTCCTCTCTCTACTCTACCGATGTGACTATTGAAAATCCCTTTGTTAACATTGAGAGAGAGTCTGGTGACATCAAAAGATGGGAAACGGAACCATATTTCGGTAATCCAACAGGTTGAAAATATGCGTTGGGACTTAATGAATATGATGTTAGTTCAGTTGGCGTCTGAGACATGATTACTGATGATAGGATGACATAAACTGTATCTTGGAAAGTCTACACATTCTAGTTATCAGATTCACATGGAATTGTTGTGCAATTTAAATGTTTAAATATGAAACTATTTGTGAAAAGATGAAATGTAATTTTAGCTCCTAAATGAGAGAACGGTTTATCATAGAGAAACATAGAGCTCACTCAGAGGCCCGCCCAAGTGAACAGACATGGGTTGTATAAACTATGAAACACGCCCTTCTTTCACCACTAAATAAACCCGTAGACGAAAATATAACTTCCTGTCCCAAGGACGTGCGGACTGGCAGTCCCCACGTTGAAAGGACAAAGACCACCTACAGAAAGAACAAAGCCAACATCAGCAAGAACCTAATGCAATTGGCATCGAATTTCAATATGAAGGTGATGACCTACACGCTGGAAGGATGAATTTCGACCATACCAGCCAGAATATAGCATGAGCTTAAAGTATGGCAACTTGGTATGAACTTTGAACTCTTATTCACTAAAGAAGTGCTACCCCCTCCGCCCGCTAAAGGTGGGCTATGAGATGACGGACAGAGTATCCATTCTACCACGCTCCAGTTCACCACTAGACAGTCTTCAGAGGACCAAGATCCATGCTGGACCACCCGGCCTCCCATCTACAAACAATCTACCGAAGCGCAGCTCAGAGTAAATATTTATTTCATTCTCATTTTTCAAATGGGCGGTTATTTAGAGTGCATAAGATACTGTATTTACGATAGCATAGCTGCCTACGGCCCGATAGGGACACAAAACCTTTTTGTTCCTCAGTCTTCCCGCTCTTTCATTCAAACCCAACCCCCTTTCCTTTGTGTAACCAGCCGTCATGTCGGCTCCGTCCACCAGGGACGTTTTCTTTATGACATCATTTGTAATCAATGTATGATCCATTCTGTGTAGATGTAATTCTGTGTGATTATTTAGGTATTTAGTAAATAAATAATTAAACTGAATTTTGTATTGCTGATTCAACTCGTTAGCCAGGGTTCGTGAAGAATTTACAACTTTCAGATGAGACTGAATAAAGTGACGATTAAATGTTGACTGCTATTGATGTAAAAGATTACTAGGTCTTTAAGAGTTTATTCGGAAGATAACAGCTCTATAAGCATTCTTTCGTGGTGCCCTGACTTTCTAGTTAATTACATTTACCTGATTAGCTTAATCAGGTAATATTAATTACAGAGAAATTATTTTATAGAATAGCATGTCATATCACTTAATCCTCAAGTCCCAACACTTGGGTTGCCGCTGACAGCCCCAGCAGCAAGCGTTGGTCACCCTGTAAGTAGTTAACATAGAATAGTAGAGATTATTAGCTAGATAGCTAATTAATTTGTCAATGAGCTAATGTTATATCTCTGACAAGAACCTATATATCCTTGCGTTCACTGAGCTAGTTAGCTAGCTAGCTGTTAGTAAAATATATGACTCAAAAGAGAACAGGTTTTACAATCGGATTTCTATGTATCTCTTTAGGTGCATAACATTTCAAAATCACATTGTAAAGCGTATTCTCTTTTGAGTTAGCTAACATTAGCTGTATGATGATAGAGATGTGTGGTATTTTTATGATTTGGAAGGAAGATTGTGTATAATATGGTGGATGCTGCGTAATGCACGTAAATAATCGCCATATTTTATAGTGTTTGATCACCATTCAGAAACACAAACATTCCAAAAATTAACAAGGGATTTTTAAACGCATATTTCCTGTAGACTACATTTAAAACCTCTCCAGAAAAGGCACTGTTGTCACAGTTGTTGTCGGTGAATGAGGACCAAAACGCAGCAGGTACGTGAATGCTCATCTTGATTTTTAATTATCTTCAAAATGAACGTACAAAATAACAAAACACGAACGATCAACAAAAACAGTCTGGTAAGGCACAAGGCAAAACACAGAACAATCACCCACAAATAACACATACAAACACACCCTAATATATGGGACTCTCAATCAAAGGCAGATAGACAACACCTGCCTTCAACTGAGAGTCCCAACCCCAATCAACCAAACATAGAAACACACACACTAGACTAACCCTAGAATTAACTAAACATAAACCAAAACCCGGAAATACTAAATCAAACACCCTTTACACAAACACAACACCCCGAACCACATAAAACAAATACCCCCTGCCACGCCCTGACCAAACTACAAAACAATTAACCTTATATACTGGCCAGGACGTGACAGTACCCCCCCCTTAAAGGTGCTACCCCAGAAGCACCTTAACAAAAAATAACCCCAAGCAACACCAACAAAAAGTCCCCTTTTCTAAAGGGAGGGAAGGGAGGGTGGCTGCCGTCAACGACGGCACTGTGCGACACCCCCCCCTCCCCAACCCACCTATTTCTGGAGGTGGCTCTGGTTCCGGCCGTTCCAATCTGTCGGGCCACTCTGGCATCGCCGAGGGGCAGTCGGGCCAGTCTGGCATCGCCGGGGGGCAGTCGGGGCAGTCTGGCAATTCGGGAGAGTCTGGGCAGTCTGGCAATTCGGGAGAGTCTGGGCAGTCTGGCAATTCGGGAGAGTCTGGGCAGTCTGGCAATTCGGGACAGTCTGGGCAGTCTGGCAATTCGGGACAGTCTGGGCAGTCTGGCAATTCGGGACAGTCTGGGCAGTCTGGCAATTCGGGACAGTCTGGGCAGTCTGGCAATTCGGGACAGTCTGGGCAGTCTGGCCACTCCGGCAGTTCAGGGCAGTCTGGCCACTCCGGCAGTTCAGGGCAGTCTGGCCACTCCGGCAGTTCAGGGCAGTCTGGCCACTCCGGCAGTTCAGGGCAGTCTGGCCACTCCGGCAGTTCAGGGCAGTCTGGCCACTCCGGCAGTTCAGGGCAGTCTGGCCACTCCGGCAGTTCAGCGCAGTCTGGCCACTCCGGCAGTTCAGCGCAGTCTGGCCACTCCGGCAGTTCAGCGCAGTCTGACCACTCCGGCAGTTCAGCGCAGTCTGACCACTCCGGCAGTTCAGCGCAGTCTGACCACTCCGGCAGTTCAGCGCAGTCTGACCACTCCGGCAGTTCAGCGCAGTCTGACCTCTCTGACGACTGTTGACTGGCGGGCAGCTCTGACGATGACTGTTGACTGGCGGGCAGCTCTGACGATGACTGTTGACTGGCGGGCAGCTCTGACGATGACTGTTGACTGGCGGGCAGCTCTGACGATGACTGTTGACTGGCGGGCAGATCTGACGATGACTGTTGACTGGCGGGCAGCTCTGACGATGACTGTTGACTGGCGGGCAGCTCTGACGATGACTGTTGACTGGCGGGCAGCTCTGATGAAGACTGTTGACTGGCGAGGCTGGGTTGACGCACTTGTAGCCTGGTGCGTGGTGCTGGTACTGGGCTTACCAGATTATGTACACGCACCTCCAGGCTAGTGCGGGGAGCGGGAACAGGACGAGTCGGACTGGGTTGACGCACTTCCGGGTCCGCACGAGAGACAGGAGCTGGAAACCCAGGGCTATGGAGGCGCACAGCCGGTCTAGATCTTACCTCCTGCACAACCCGCCTTGGCTGGATGGAACTAGTAGCCCTGTACGAGCGGGGTGCTCGTACAGGGCAGACTGGGCTGTGCAGGGGCCTGATGGTAGCCGTGCGTAGAGCGGGAGTTGGGTAGCCTGGTCCTCGGAGGCGTACCGGCGACCAGATGCGCTGCGCAGGCATCCTCCTACCAGGCTGGATGCCCGCTCTAGCACGGCACCTGCGAGGGGCTGGAATAACGCGCACCGGACTGTGCGTGCGTATGGGTGAGATAGTGCGCTCCTCAGCGAAACATAGCGCTCTCCACCCCATACGCTCCTCCATATAACCACGAGTAGCTGGCTTCCGGCTCTTCTTACGCCTAGCCAAACTACCCGTGTGCCCCCCCCCAAAATGTTCTTGGGGGTGCCTCTCGTGCTTCTCCTTCAGCGCGTACTTGGCCTCGTACCACCGCCTCTCTGCCTTGGCTGCCTCAATTTCCCACTGCGGGCGTCGATAATCCCCAGCCTGGTGCCAAGGTCCGGCCCCGTCCAGAACTTCCTCCCAAGTCCACTTCTCCCGCCAGTCCAACTCGAACTCCGTCTGCTCCTTCCTCTGCTGCTTGGTCCTTTGGTGGTGGGTGATTCTGTCACAGTTGTTGTCGGTGAATGAGGACCAAAACGCAGCAGGTACGTGAATGCTCATCTTGATTTTTAATTATCTTCAAAATGAACGTACAAAATAACAAAACACGAACGATCAACAAAAACAGTCTGGTAAGGCACAAGGCAAAACACAGAACAATCACCCACAAATAACACATACAAACACACCCTAATATATGGGACTCTCAATCAAAGGCAGATAGACAACACCTGCCTTCAACTGAGAGTCCCAACCCCAATCAACCAAACATAGAAACACACACACTAGACTAACCCTAGAATTAACTAAACATAAACCAAAACCCGGAAATACTAAATCAAACACCCTTTACACAAACACAACACCCCGAACCACATAAAACAAATACCCCCTGCCACGCCCTGACCAAACTACAAAACAATTAACCTTATATACTGGCCAGGACGTGACAACTGTGGAACAGTAAAGGAAATTAAATTCACTACCCCTTAATCTACCATTTTCCTTTTCACAAACATTACAGGCTGCTGGATCTCCTCTTCAATGAGGTCACCCCTGACCTAGCTCTGAGACTACGTCTAAGATGCCTGACCGTAGTTTTCAAGGTAATGTACTCACATTTGCATATGTCGAACAATGGACCGTCTACATCCGGGTTGCATCCGGTTTATACAGACCAATATCACATGCGCACTAACACTAACACTAACACTGCACACAGGGAGCAGGGTGAGCAGCGACAAAGTCATCACATCATCCAAAAACATGGAAGACATTGGATGAAAATAAAATGTTAATATCTTTGACTGTGTGTGAGTTAAACTGCAGTACCAAAGCAAACTATTACGGACTACAAAGGGAAACACAGCTGCGAGCTGCCCAGTGACGCAAGCCTACCAGACGGGCTAAATGCTTTTTATGTTCGCTTTGAGACATCCAACACTGAAGCATGCATGAGAGCACCAGCTGTTCCAGATGACTGTGTGATCACACTCTCCATAGCCAATGTGAGCAAGAACATTAAACAGGTCTTGGGCGTGTACTCAGAGCATGCGCTGACCAACTGGCAAGTGTCTTCACTGACATTTTCAACCTCTCCCACACATTTCAAGCAGACCACCAGAGTCCCTGTGCCCAAAAATGTGAAGGAAACCTGCCTAAATGACTACCACCCCGTAGCTCTCACATCTGTAGCCATGAAGTGCTTTGAAAAGCTGGTCATGCTTACATCAACACCGTCATCCCGGAAACCCTAGACCCACTCCAATTCACAACAGATCCACAGGTGATGCAATCTCAATCACACTCTACACTACCCTTTACCACCTGGACAAAAGGAACACATATGTGAGAATGCTGTTCATTGACTACAGCTCAGTGTTCAACACCATAGTGCCCACAAAGCTCATCACTAAGCTAAGGACCCTGGACCTAAACAGCTCCCTCTGCAACTGGATCCTTGACTTCCTGACAGGCCGCCCCCAGGTGGTAAGGGTAGATAACATTTACATTTACATTTACATTTAAGTCATTTAGCAGACGCTCTTATCCAGAGCGACTTACAAAATGGTGCATTCACCTTATGATATCCAGTGGAACAACCACTTTACAATAGTGCATCTAAATCTTTTAAGGGGGGGGGGGGGGGTTAGAAGGATTACTTTATCCTATCCTAGGTATTCCTTAAAGAGGTGGGGTTTCAGGTGTCTCCGGAAGGTGGTGATTGACTCCGCTGTCCTGGCGTCGTGAGGGAGCTTGTTCCACCATTGGGGTGCCAGAGCAGCGAACAGTTTTGACTGGGCTGAGCGGGAACTGTGCTTCCTCAGAGGTAGGGGGGCCAGCAGGCCAGTGGTGGATGAACGCAGTGCCCTTGTTTGGGTGTAGGGCCTGATCAGAGCCTGAAGGTATGGAGGTGCCGTTCCCTTCACAGCTCCGTAGGCAATCACCATGGTCTTGTAGCGGATGCGAGCTTCAACTGGAAGCCAGTGGAGAGAGCAGAGGAGCGGGGTGACGTGAGAGAACTTGGGAAGGTTGAACACCAGACGGGCTGCGGCGTTCTGGATGAGTTGTAGGGGTTTAATGGCACAGGCAGGGAGCCCAGCCAACAGCGAGTTGCAGTAATCCAGACGGGAGATGACAAGTGCCTGGATTAGGACCTGCGCCGCTTCCTGTGTGAGGCAGGGTCGTACTCTGCGAATGTTGTAGAGCATGAACCTACAGGATCGGGTCACCGCCTTGATGTTAGTGGAGAACGACAGGGTGTTGTCCAGGATCACGCCAAGGTTCTTAGCACTCTGGGAGGAGGACACAAGGGAGTTGTCAACCGTGATGGCGAGATCATGGAACGGGCAGTCCTTCCCCGGGAGGAAGAGCAGCTCCGTCTTGCCGAGGTTCAGCTTGAGCTGGTGATCCGTCATCCACACTGATATGTCTGACAGACATGCAGAGATGCGATTCGCCGCCTGGTTATCAGAAGGGGGAAAGGAGAAGATTAATTGTGTGTCGTCTGCATAGCAATGATAGGAGAGACCATGTGAGGATATGACAGAGCCAAGTGACTTGGTGTATAGCGAGAATAGGAGAGGGCCTAGAACAGAGCCCTGGGGGACACCAGTGGTGAGAGCGCATGGTGCGGAGACAGATTCTCGCCACGCCACCTGGTAGGAGCGACCTGTCAGGTAGGACGCAATCCAAGCGTGGGCCGCGCCGGAGATGCCCAACTCGGAGAGGGTGGAGAGGAGGATCTGATGGTTCACAGTATCAAAGGCAGCAGATAGGTCTAGAAGGATGAGAGCAGAGGAGAGAGAGTTAGCTTTAGCAGTGCGGAAAGCCTCCGTGACACAGAGAAGAGCAGTCTCAGTTGAATGCCCAGTCTTGAAACCTGACTGATTAGGATCAAGAAGGTCATTCTGAGAGAGATAGCAGGAGAGCTGGCCAAGGACGGCACGTTCAAGAGTTTTGGAGAGAAAAGAAAGAAGGGATACTGGTCTGTAGTTGTTGACATCGGAGGGATCGAGTGTAGGTTTTTTCAGAAGGGGTGCAACTCTCGCTCTCTTGAAGACGGAAGGGACGTAGCCAGCGGTCAAGGATGAGTTGATGAGCGAGGTGAGGAAGGGGAGAAGGTCTCCGGAAATGGTCTGGAGAAGAGAGGAGGGGATAGGGTCAAGTGGGCAGGTTGTTGGGCGTCCGGCCGTCACAAGACGCGAGATTTCATCTGGAGAGAGAGGGGAGAAAGAGGTCAAAGCACAGGGTAGGGCAGTGTGAGCAGGACCAGCGGTGTCGTTTGACTTAGCAAACGAGGATCGGATATCGTCAACCTTCTTTTCAAAATGGTTGACGAAGTCATCCGCAGAGAGGGAGGAGGGGGGGGGGAGGGGGAGGAGGATTCAGGAGGGAGGAGAAGGTAGCAAAGAGCTTCCTAGGGTTAGAGGCAGATGCTTGGAATTTAGAGTGGTAGAAAGTGGCTTTAGCAGCAGAGACAGAAGAGGAGAATGTAGAGAGGAGTGAGTGAAAGGATGCCAGGTCCGCAGGGAGGCGAGTTTTCCTCCATTTCCGCTCGGCTGCCCGGAGCCTTGTTCTGTGAGCTCGTAGTGAGTCGTCGAGCCACGGAGCAGGAGGGGAGGACCGAGCCGGCCTGGAGGATAGGGGACAGAGAAAATCAAAGGATGCAGAAAGGGAGGAGAGGAGGGTTGAGGAGGCAGAATCAGGAGATAGGTTGGAGAAGGTTTGAGCAGAGGGAAGAGATGATAGGATGGAAGAGGAGAGAGTAGCGGGAGAGAGAGAGCGAAGGTTGGGACGGCGCAATACCATCCGAGTAGGGGCAGAGTGAGAAGTGTTGGATGAGAGCAAGAGGGAAAAGGATACAAGGTAGTGGTCGGAGATTTGGAGGGGAGTTGCAATGAGATTAGTGGAAGAACAGCATCTAGTAGAGATGAGGTCAAGCGTATTGCCTGCCTTGTGAGTAGGGGGGGAAGGTGAGAGGGTGAGGTCAAAAGAGGAGAGGAGTGGAAAGAAGGAGGCAGAGAGGAATGAGTCAAAGGTAGACGTGGGGAGGTTAAAGTCACCCAGAACTGTGAGAGGTGAGCCATCCTCAGGAAAGGAACTTATCAAGGCGTCAAGCTCATTGATGAACTCTCCAAGGGAACCTGGAGGGCGATAAATGATAAGGATGTTAAGCTTGAAAGGGCTGGTAACTGTGACAGCATGGAATTCAAATGAGGAGATAGACAGATGGGTCAGGGGAGAAAGAGAGAATGTCCACTTGGGAGAGATGAGGATTCCAGTGCCACCACCCCGCTGGCTCGATGCTCTAGGGGTATGCGAGAACACGTGGGCAGACGAAGAGAGAGCAGTAGGAGTAGCAGTGTTATCTGTGGTAATCCATGTTTCTGTCAGCGCCAGGAAGTCTAGGGACTGGAGGGTAGCATAGGCTGAGATGAACTCAGCCTTGTTGGCTGCAGACCGGCAGTTCCAGAGGCTGCAGGAGACCTGGAACTCCACGTGGGTCGTGCGCGCTGGGACCACCAGGTTAGAGTGGCAGCGGCCACGCGGTGTGAAGCGTTTGTATGGCCTGTGCAGAGAGGAGAGAACAGGGATAGACAGACACATAGTTGACAAGCTACAGAAGTGTTGTTTCTTGTATTATTGTCTCCTGTGTCTTTAGAGAACTGTTTCACTTTGATATCCTTTTTCTTCTGTCCTGATTTTCTCTTTCTTTTCTTCTGTTAACTAGATATTCTTTGTTGTTCTTCGTTAGCTAGCTAGCTTCTTCCAAAAGAGTCCCTAGCAACTGCTTAGCAACTGGTAAACAATTCAGTTTGCTAAGATAACTACAATTTTATGAAAAATAGGCTTTTGAAAAATAACTATCTTCTTTGTTTGTTGCTTGTTTTTTCTCCTATTCAGTCTTGCAGTTTTCTTTTGCTTTTTTCCGATGTACTTCACTCTAAAAACCATGTAAATTTCAATATTTGTAGGAGCTCATTTTTCAGCTGCTGCTGCTCAAATTGGAGTTCCGGAACAACACATCCGCCACGCTGATCCTCAATACAGGGGCCCCTCAGGGGCGTGTGCTTAGTCCCCTCCTGTACTCCCTGTTCACCCACGACTGCGTGACCAAGCATGACTCCAACACCATCATTAAGTTTGCTGACAACACAACAGTGGTAGGACTGATCACAACAATGAGACACCCTATAGGGAGGAGGTCAGAGACCTGACAGTGTGGTGCCAGGACAACAACCTCTCCCTCAATGTGAGCAAGACAAAGGAGATGGTAGTGGACTACAGGAAAAGGAGGGACGAACAGGCCCCCATATCAACAGGGCTACAGTGGAGCGGGTCGAGAGTTTCAAGTTCCTTGGTGTCCACATCATCAACAAACTATCATGGTCCAAACACACCAAGACAGTTGTGAAGAGGGAACAACACCTTTTCCCCCTCAGGAGACTGAAAAGATTTGGCACGGGTCCTCATATCGTCAAGAAGTTCTACAGCTGCACCATCAAGAGCATCCTGACCGGTTGCATCACCACCTGGTATGGCAACTGCTCAGCATCCAACTGTAAGGCGCTACAGAGGGTAGTGCGTGCGGCCCAATATATCCCTGGGGTCAAGCTTCCTGCCATCCAGGACCTATATACTAGGCAGTGTCAGAGGAAGGACCAAACAATTGTCAAAGACTCCAGTCACCCAAGTCATAGACTGTTCTCTCTGGTACCGCATGGTAAGCGGTACCGGAGTGCCAAGTCTAGTTACAAAAGGCTCCTTAATAGCTTCTATCCCCAAGCTATAAGACTGCTGAACAATTAATCAAATGGTCACCCAGACTATTTGCATTGACCCTCCCCCCTTTGTTTTTACACTGCTGATACTCGCTGTTTAATATCTATGCATCGTCATGTAGCCTGGAAAAAGTAAACCCAGCACAGGACACAAACTAATTTGGGGTTGTTTATTCTGTTGAAGATTACATTTAAAATTGGATAACGTAGAAGGGAAATCACCACAAGATGAAGTCACCATAAAGTAAAGTTCGGTCTAAATCACAATCAAGTTAAATAAATCTGTTAGTAAAGTGCATAAAAACAACCTGAGAACATTAAGTACAATTTGAAATGCATAAACGGTAGTGGCTCTACTTTAAACACACTGTCCACGTGATACCCTAACGCCACATGGAACAGTAGATCCTCATCTTTGGTGAACCGTTTTTACAGGCCCACCCTCTAACGGCTCGACTGCATGTGTAGTACCATGTACTTCGATCACTCTGTACACAGTAGGGCCCCAAGCATCCTGAATCTTGTTTCTATCCTTAGGTCTGTGGCGTAAGTAAACCAGCTGCCCTACATCAATGGCTGGACAGTACACTTTGTTCAAGTCTCTCTGCTGCTTTTTGTTCTGTGTACTCTCTTGCTCTTTCATGTGCCTTGTTCAAACGCTCCTGGTGAACAACCAACCAGTTATGTTTCTTGTCGAGCACCTACCCTTGACCTAACAAAGCATCAACAGGAAGGTGTTGATGGACCACGAAAAGCAGGTAGTACGGCGAGTACCCAGTGGTGGAATGGGGCGTCACATTGTAGGCATACACCAACTCTGGTAACTGCTCAGGCCAAAGGCTCTTCTTTTCTGGCGACAGTGTGCGCAGGCGATCATGGAGCGTTCTATTAAACCTCTTGCACTGAGCGTTCCCCTCAGGGTGATGGAGGGTCATGTGGGTTTTCTTGACTCCATAAAGCTTACTCAACTCAGCGATGACTTCACTCTAAAAATGTCTTCCTCGGTCAGAGTGCAATCTCTCAGGCACCCCATACTTCATGAACCACTCCTTGAGAAGGACCTTTGCTGTAGTATCTCCTTACTGGTCATGAGTAGGGAACACCTGAGTGAACTAAGTGAAATCATCCGTTACCACTAACAAATTCTCATGACCATCCCACTGTTTTACGGAGGTGATCTTCTCTGGGTCTGTCCCAATACCTTCTGCTGAAATCTGATTCCCAAGGAAACATACTTTTTGCTGAAGGAAATGGCACTTCTCAAGCTTCACTTTCAACCCTGTCTCTTTCAGTCTCTTCAGAACTGTCTCAAGTATCTCCATGTCTGAGAGAACATGAGTATGTCATCCAAGTATACATTACTAACAGTATCTGAAAGACTAGCTCACTCAGTTAATTACAAACCCAAAGCGGCATCCTAAGATACTCCCATAGGCCAAAATAAGTTGTAAATGCAGTCTTGTGTCTGTCACTTTCTTGCACTGCAACCTGATGGTAACCACTGTCAAGATCAATAGTCGAAAAGAACTTTGCACCCTGAAGGGCATGAAAAACCTTCGGCGATGCGAGGCAAAGGAAAAACATCACGTCTGTTTTTTTCAGTCGCCTATTGTCAACGCATAGACGAAGACTCACATCACTCTTACGGACTAGGACCACAGGGGAAGCGTATGAGCTAGAGCTTGCCTGGATAACACCCTTCTTCAGAAGCTTGATGATGTGATCCTTAACCTCTTTGTACTGTGTAGGTGGAATGTGGTGGTAGGGCTGTGTTACTGGTGTGTCATCGACCAAATTCATTTTGTGCTTGACTTTATCAGTATAACCCAGGTCCTCATCATGGAAAGCAAAAACGTCTGAGTAACTGACAAAAGGGCAGCTAGCGCGACTTGTTCTTCCTTTGTCTCACCGATATGTAGGCTGTCCAATATCAACTGAATGTCACTGTCAGATGTTTGACCTTCTTTTCTATCAACAGTCACTTCTTCTGTGTCGGCAGAAATACGCTCGAACCGCACCTCACATTGATCACTGTCAACACACTCAACTTGAGTGAGAATGTCATGTCGGGTCCTAGGGTTCAACCACACATCCCCCTAACAGAAATGTACAACTTCAACTGGAAACCAATTACTCTTCGACTCCACAAGTGTGGGAATGACTAGGAGACCACCTGGGCAGCTGAAGACTTTTCAATTACATCACATTTCTGTAATCGCTGGAAGGCTTCTCTCCAATCAGAATCCAACTCACAGCCTAGAGTTGTGTCAAACTCAGCATGGACTAGTTGTCTACATCTGCTGATGATGTTCATTCCAAGGAGACCTGGTACTGTAGTCTGTTACTGCTGAGGATCTTTGACTACCAGGAGGCCACACCCGGGTAAAGTTGCCCCCATGGTCTCTATGTCTAACTCAAGGTAACCTAGGTAAGGGATGTCCAACCAGTTAACTGCAGTTATCTTAAGCCATCCCGCTGTAGAAAGCATGTCTTCATCTTCCCAAAATAAGTGTTCTCTGAAGAATGACTAATGGATGGTGCTGACTTGGCTCCCGGTATCCAGCAAACAGTTTGCAGCGACCTCCCCCAATCTTGAGATCTACAACTGGACATTTGCCCACTGTGTGCTCAAGAAACTGACTGCAAGTACTGTCGGGTAAGCCTACAGATTTTCCCTGAATTGCCCGGCTCTTGGTAACCGAGGATGCTAGTTTTCCTGCACACTAGCAGCTTGTGTGGTAGTGGACTCATTTAATGATATGCTCTTCTTTGTGCACTGCTTAATAACAATGGGTCCCACCTCTTTACACTTGAAGCAAATTGGCTGACCATCATCAATAAACTTCGGTTTGGCTCTAGGTTTCCCATCTGTGTCATTTACCAGTCTTTCTTACAAGTCCACCTGGCTACAGTCACTTTACCCCTACCTACTGTACATGTACAAATTACCTCGACTAACCTGCACCCCCGCACATTAACTCGGTACTGGTACCCCCTGTATACAGCCTCGTTATTGTTATGTCTTTTTATTGTGTTACTTTTTATATTGACTTTTTATTTAGTAAATATTTTTTTAACTCTATGTCTTGAACTGCATTGTTGGTTAAGGGCTTGTAAGTAAGCGTTTCACGGTAAGGTCTACACCTATTGTATTCAGCGCATGTGACAAATAAAATTTGATTTGATAAAAAAATACAAAAAATAAAACAAAAATGTAGGAGCAGTCAAAACCGTGCTTCTAGACGGGTACCCTGGCCCCTTGGTCTGGTCTATCTAGCTGATTGACTTCCAATGAAACAAACAAATGAGGAAGTGGCTCACGAGTGGGATGTCTCACTTCATTTTCCGTCTCTGCTAGTAACACCAGAAGAGAACAACTGAGCTAATGCTAAATTATCAGCAACAGCCAGGGGGCACGAGGGGCAGTGGCAACCTGTCATTCAGAGCAGGTGGTGCAGAGACCCACCTGTGTTGAGCCCCACATTTTTTGCAAAAAAAATAAATATACACTACCGGTCAAAAGTTTTACATCACCTACTCATTCAAGGGTTTTTCTTTATTTGTTTGACTATTTTCTACATTGTAGAATAATAGTGAAGACATCAAAACTAAGCAGGTACCCACGTGCCATCTCCTCATTGGTTATACCCACGTGGGTGATTGAAAGACTAACTGTTTTGCCGGTTGTCGTGGTAATACTATGAAAGTTTAGATGCCAAGTTTAGATGTCACCAAATAAGTTCAAAAATGAAAAAGCCTGGAAGGTGGAGAGATGACTAGAAACGATTCAGTTGACTGTTTTATGTGTGGATTAATTGTCAGAGTAGAGGACCTTGTGCATTTCAGGTAAAATAACAGCTCAATGTTTATATCCCAGGACAAATTAGCTAGCAAAAGCAAGCTAGCTAAATAGGACAAATTAGCTAGCATGTGCAAGCTAGCTAGCTAAATTGCCATACATGTTTAATGCTTTTCAACCTGTCCCCAAATTAATGTAATTGGTTCAGAGTTTGTTTTGATATTTTAACCTGCGTGTCATGATCGCATTTGGTGTGGGGGGACAAAATAAACTTATGCATGATGGCGCATGATGGCGCACGCGCGCAGCCGGTTTGGGTTCCGTGTAAGCGGGCGGCAGCGTAGCCTAGTGGTTAGAGCATTGGACTAGTAACTGAGAGGTTGTAAGTTCGAATCCCCAAGCCGACAAGGTACAGATCTGGATTACAGTGACTCTCCGCAACTATATTCAATGTGCGGGACAAAATTGGAGGGACTCTTTCCCAATACAGATGACACAAACAACTGGATTCGTTATCCCTAATCAGAAGCCACTGCCAGATTTCTGGATTGGGCTGAGCTCAGAGTATCCTGCCTTGGCAAATCGCGCTGTTAAGACACTGATAACCTTTGCAACCACGTTCCTATGTGAGAGTGGATTCTCAGCCCTCCCTAGCATGAAAACGAAATAGAGGCACAGACTGTGTGTGGAAAATGATTTAAGCCTGAGACTCTCTCCAATGCAACCCAACATTGCGGAGTTATGTGCATCCTTTCAAGCACACACTTCTCATTAACCTGTGGTGAGTTATTCACAATTTTTGAAGAACAAATAAAGTTTTATATGTAAGATGGTTAAATAAAGAGCAAAATTATTGATTATTATTATATGATGATTTGTGGCCTGGTCCTATAAGAGCTCTTTGTCACTTCCCATGAGCCATGTTGTGACAAAAACTCACACTCATTCTTATGTTTAATAAATGTGTCGCATAGTATAGTGTGTCGCTTACAATGATGGCAAAAAAACAACATTCGAGAGTGCGCTGACTCTGGTGCTAGAGGGGGTACGCAGCTGGAGGTTGAATGTTTGAAGGGGTACGGGACTATAAAAAGTTTGGGAACCACCGCTCTACAGTATATCCTGGAAACAAGGCAAATCCTTTTTAATCCTTATCATATGAAGATAAATAATGAAAATAATTTATAGAAAAAAACGTATCGTGCTCATCGGCCATTGGACATAAACATTACACAACAAGTTGGAAATCACAAATTCAACAATGAGTAGTTTGGAAGGAATCAGTGGCTAACTGCAAGCATTGCAAAGCAATCATAAGCCTGCTATTCAGTGGAGTGGCTGTGTGGTCCTAAGTCTAAGATTATTAAGGGTCTCTTTTCCTGGTTTAAAATGTTTAACATTCAACATTGGCCATGCTGTCAATGAAGCACGATTTGTGTCGCGCTCAAAATATTCAAATCTGGCTTTAGTGAGTTCAAGACAACTGGGAACTCGGGAAAAACGAGCTACGACTGGGAAAATAAGTTTTGAAATTTCATCTAACTCGGAATTGTAAATCCGAAACTCGGGCTTCTTTCTAGAGCTACAACCAGAAGATCCCTGACGTCATCATGATTCAACCTTTTTTTTCAGAATTCCCAGTTGTCTTGAAAGCACCATAAATCCAGAGATTGACAGATTTTAATGATACATTTTTATGACAATATTTGTCCAAGAAGGCCCGCAGCACCACCTTCCTGTTCAAGTGAGCACTTGGTGAGTCCAAAAATGTATTGTATGCTGCTGCATAAATTCTGTAATATGCCAGGGAGATATGTATACTTTAGCTAAGAAAGTAATACTAAGTGTATGTTGTGTAGCAAGCTGTTAGTAGCCCATATGCCTCACCCTAATAATTTGGTCTATTTTTACCTCTTTATTTCGCCTACTGTTCTGACTTGGTGATTACAGCAGCTGAAAGCTGAATAAATAAAGGGGGCATATAAGCAGACAATGAAAGCTCTTACAATATTCAATGATTACATTTCTCAAAAACAGGTTAAAGGCTACATGTGCACTAACAAGCAATCTAACAATTTCACAACAACTAACTTATACACACAAGTGTAAGGAATGAATAAGAATATGTACATATAAATATATGGATGAGCGATGGCCGAACGCCATAGGCAAGGTGCAGTAGATGGTATAGAGTACATTATATACATATGAGATGAGTAATGTAGGGTATGTAAACGTTAAATAAAGTGGCATTGTTTAAAGTGACTAGTGATACATTTATTACATCCAATTTTTAATTATTAAAGTGGCTAGAGATTTGAGTCAGTATGTTGGCAGCAGCCACTCTGTCACGTCCTGACCATAGAGTAGGTCAGGTAGAGTAGGTCAGGGCGTGACAGTGTTTTTTTTCTAGTTTAGTTTTTCTATGTTGTCATGTTCTAGTTTTGTATTTCTATGTTGGTTTTGTTTGGGATGATCTCCAATTAGAGGCAGCTGGTCCTCGTTGTCTCTAATTGGAGATTATACTTAAGTAGGGTTTTTTTTCTACCTGGGTTTGTGGGAGATTATTTTTGAGTTGTGTATGTTTTACCTCTGCGTCATGGTTTGTTGTTTTGTTCTTTATTTTATGTTTATGTATTGCATAGTTTCACAGTGTAAATAAAATGTGGAATGACACACACGCTGACTTTGGTCCACCAAGATTTACATGTTAAAATCGTCACTGACGAGGGGATACGTGTCCCCACAAATGTTCATACACCTAGCCTGGGTACTATTCTGTTCATTCTGTACATTCTATCACTTATGTTTCAAAGATGTTTTGCAATGACAGAGTACAAGGAGTGGAATGTTGGATAAACAGAAACTATATACAAATCTACTGTATATTTCTATATACACAGAGTGTACAAAACATTAGGAACGCCTACTCTTTCCATGACATTGATTGGCCAGGTGAAGCTATGATCTCTTATTGATGTCATTTGTTAAATCCAATTTTATCAGTGTAGATGAAGGGGAGGAGATAGGTTAAGGAAGGATTTTTAAGTCTTGAGACAAGTGTGCCAGTCAGAGGGTGAATTGGCAAGACAAAAGATTTAAGTGCCTTTGAACGGGGAATGGTAGGTGTCAGGCACACGCAGACCGGTTTGAATGTGTCAAGAATTGCAATGCTGCTGGATTTTTCACGCTCAACTGTTTCAAAAGGATGTTCAACTCAATATTAGGAAGGTGTTCTTAATGTTTTGTACACTCAGTGTACATTGTGCACATACGTAAATAAAGATGTGTATGTTCTGTTTTTGTTGTCATTAACCAAAGAGACAGAGCTAGCCTGCTTGCCTTTTTAGTTGACTTTCTCCTGCACTCTCTCTCCTCATTAACTGAAGTGAATGATTGAAAAAGTGTCTGTCTCATGACACTGTAATACATGTGGTCTCCAGTCTATGGGCTACAGAAAAACAACATAGGTTACTACTGTTTCTACCGTAGGCTACATGATTTATGTTAAATTAATTTGACTGAGCTTTGGTGGAGCGCCGCTGAGCTGCACCTCTCCAACAGCACCCTGGAGAGGCACGCAGGTCATGGGCAAGCTAAATATTGTGTGCCCCTGCCTTTGGCAAAGTGGGCACTGCTTTTCATGAGGCGGCATCAGCACTCACCTAAATAGCCCTTATGCCACTGGGTGAGAGAAGTTATCATTCTTTTTGGGCAAAATAATGTGAGGTGTTATGTGTTGTTGGAGGTGCGTCTTGGTCAGTTTAGCTCGGAAAATGCCGCCGTCTTCAAACTGTCTCTCTAGGCAAATGCCTAATCCTGCCTAATGGGCAGCCATATGCCGAAATACTATTGACATTACTTGAAACAATGCATGAGACAGCTGACAATAGCATGACAGGTCATGGGAGACACTGCTCCTGAATGGATTTAGATTTTTTTAATATTGATAGTGGCAATTGGGATGTCAAGTGTGCATTGTCTCAATGCCAAAACACTTGCAGACTCCAGTGATCACTATTGAACACATCAGTAAGTGGCCACTTGATTAAGGGCTTAGGGGCAGTGTCTTCGTACAGCTTGCATTGGCGTTAGCTATGCTAGCTAGCTAGCTAGCTAACTAGTATTCACACCTAGCTAGCTTAGTTAACATACTTAGCACACCCAGATAGGAAGGCTACATCCAAACATTGTCAGTTCGTGCTTATAAGACATACAGTGCCTTCGGAAGGTACTCAGACTCCACATTTTGTTACGTTACAGCTTAATTCTAAAATTGATTAAGTAAAAACTAGTCCTCAGCAATCTACACACAATACCCCACAAAGACAAAGCAAAAACATATTTTTTATTGCAAATGTATTAAATATAAGAAACAGAAATACCTTACTTACATGAGTATTCAGGCCCTTTGCTATGACACTCGAAATTGAGCTCAGGTGCATCCTGTTTCCATTGATCATCTGTGAGATGTTTCTACAACTTGATTGGTCCACCTGTGGTAAATTCAATTGATTGGACATGATTTGGAAAGGCACAAACCTGTCCATATAAGGTTGACAGTGCATGTCGGAGCAAAAACTAAGCCATGAGGTCGAAGGAATTGTCCGTAGAGCTCAAAGACAGGATTGTGTCGAGGCACAGATCTGGGGAAGGGTACCAAAACACTTCTGCAGCACTGAAGGTCGCGAAGAACAAAGTGGCCTCCATCATTCTTAAATGGAAGAAGTTTGGAACCGCCAAGACTCTTCCTAGAGCTGGCCGCCTGGCCAAACTGAGTAATCGGGGGAGAAGGGCCTTGGTCAGGGAGGTGACCAAGAACCCGTTGGTCACTCTGACAGATTTCAAGAGTTCCTCTGTGGAGATGGGAGAACCATCCAGGAGGACAACCATCTCTGCAGCACTCCACCAATCAGGTCTTTATGGTAGAGGGGCCAGAAGGAAACCACTCCTCAGTAAAAGGCACATGACAGCCCGCTTGCCAAAAGGCACCTAAAGACTCTCAGACCATGAGAAACAAGATTCTCTGGTCTGATGAAACCAAGATTGAGCTGTTTGGTCTGAATGCCAAGTGTCACGTCTGGAGGAAACCTGGCACCATCCCTATGGTGAAGCATGGTGGTGGCAGCATTATGCTGTGGGGAGGTTTTTCAGAGGCAGGAACTGGGAGACTAGTCAGGATGGAGGAAAAGATGAACGGAGAAAAGTACAGACATCCTTGATGAAAACCTGCTCTAGAGCACTCAGGTCCTCAGACTGGGGGCAAAGGTTTACCTTCCAACAGGACAAATACCTTAAGCACACAGCCAAGACAATGCAGGAGTGGCTTCAAATCAAATCAACTTGTATTGGTCACATACACATATTTAGCAGATGTTATTGCGGGTGTAACAAAAAATGCTTCTGTTCCTAGCTCCAACAGTGCAGTAGTATCTAAAAACAATTCACAACAATAGACACAAATATAAAAATAAAAGAATGGCATTAAGAAATATATAAATATTAGATTGAGCAATGTCGGTGTCACAGTATCTAACGAAGGTGGCGCCCCTCCTCGGTCGGGCGGCGCTCGGCGGTCGTCGTCGCCGGCCTATTAGCTGCCACCGATCGTTGTTTCTGTGTCTTTTGGTTTTGTCTGTCTATCCCGCACCTGTTTTGTGTCTGTCATTAGTGGGGGGTTATTTAGTGTGTATTTTCAGTTGGGGTTCACGTGCGGGATTGTTTATTGTCTACTCTAGACAGCTGCGAGTAGAGCTGTTTTTTTTTCGCTGGATATTGTCTATCGTATTGCCGGGCTGTGCCCCGTGCGCTTTTTCCAGAGTGTTTAATTTTTGGGAATGTGTTTTTCCCTGGCGGACTTTGTCACGCGCCCTGTGCCCTACGGCTATTGTGTTTGCATTTATTATTAAAACACTGTTGCACCGGCCCTCTGTCTCCTGCTCCTGATTCCACATCTCCACTGGTCCTAGACAGCCGTGACAGAATCCCGCACCATCTATGGAGTCAGCAGGAGCAGAAGCGCCGTCCATGGCTGAGCAGGTCTCTCACCACGCCAGCCTCCTCCACCGCCTAGGCTCGGCCATGGACCAGGTGTTGGCCTGGTTGGAGAACTGGGAGAGAGGTGCTTCCCCAGCTGGACCAGCTCCGGTCCCTCACCCTGCGCCCCTACCCACACCCACTGAAGCGGGCGCCGGCGGTATCCGGATTACTCCTCCCCGGGAGTTCGATGGGACGGCCGCTGGGTGCAAGGGGTTCTTGCTCCAATTGGAACTATACCTGGCGACCGTCCGCCCCCCTCCCTCCGACGAAGAGAGGGTGAGCGTCCTCGTCTCGTGTCTCACGGGTCGAGCCCTGGAATGGGCCAATGCGGTCTGGGATGGCCCAGACTCGGCTCGGGGCGACTACACTGAGTTCACCCGCCGCTTCCGGGCGGTTTTCGATCATCCCCCGGAGGGCAGGGCGGCGGGTGAGCGGCTATTCCATTTGAGACAGGAGACGAGGAGCGCTCAGGATTTCGCCCTGGAATTCCGGACTCTCGCCGCTGGATCGGGGTGGAACGAGCGGGCCCTGATAGACCACTATAGGTGTAGCCTTCGCGAGGATGTCCGCCGGGAGCTGGCTTGTAGGGACAACGCCTCCACCCTAGACCAACTGGTGGATTTGTCCATTAGACTGGACAACCTGCTGGCTGCCCGGGGACGTTCCAGTCAGGGCCTGTTCGTTCCGCCTCCCAGTCCTCCCGCTCCACAGCCCATGGAGATAGGGGGGGCTGCGTCGAGGAGGACCGGAGGGGGGGGGGTCTCTCCTGCACCCGCTGTGGGCGCAAAGGACACACTGTGGACCGGTGCTGGAGAGGTCCACCCGGGAGTTCGGAGGGCAGGCACAGCACTACTTCGACCCCCCAGGTGAGTCCGCACCAGCCACACCCAGAGCCCCCTGTCGACCACATGTACACCTCCGTTTGTTTTCCTGATTTTTCCCCTCACTTCTAGTATAAGGCACTAGTTGATTCAGGTGCAGCTGGGAGTTTTATGGACCGTGGGTTAGCGAAGAGGGTAGGGATTCCCCTGGTTCAGCTGGACCACCCCTTCCCCCTTGCACGCCCTAGATAGTCGACCGCTAGGGTCAGGCCAAGTAGGGGAGGTCACAGTGCCACTGGTTATGCAGACGTGGGGGGGTCATGAGGAGCGTATCAGCCTGTTCCTCATTGACTCCCCAGCGTTTCCGGTGGTACTGGGAATCCCCTGGCTAGCCACTCACAACCCTCAGATTTCGTGGAGGCAGAGGGCTCTTACGGGGTGGTCGAGGGAGTGCTCAGGTAGGTGCATAGGAGTTTCCATCGGTGCGACTACGGTGGAGAGTCCAGACCAAGTCTCCACCGTGCACATTCCCTCAGAGTATGCTGATTTGGCTATCGCCTTCAGTAAGACGAAGGCGACTCTATTACCCCCCCATTGACGAGGGGATTGTGCGATAAACCTCCAGGCCGACGCGGTTCTTCCTAGGAGTCACGTGTATCCTCTGTCTCAGGAGGAGACAGTGGCTATGGATACATACGTCACTGAGTCCTTGAGACAGGGATACATTCGGCCATCTAAGTCCCCCGCCTCCTCGAGCTTTTTTTTCGTGAAGAAGAAGGAGGGAGGTCTGCGCCCGTGCATTGACTATAGAGGTCTAAATGCTATCACAGTGGGTTTCAGTTACCCGCTACCTCTCATTGCTACGGCAGTGGAGTCATTTCACGGGGCGCGCTTCTTCACGAAATTAGATCTCAGGAGTGAGTATAACCTGGTGCGTATCCGAGATGGAGACGAGTGGAAAACCGCATTTAGTACTACATCGGGCCATTATGAGTACCTCGTCATGCCGTATGGGTTAAAGAACGCTCCCGCTGTCTTCCAATCCTTTGTGGACGAGGTCCTTCGGGACATGCTCGGGCAGGGTGTGGTGGTGTACATCGATGACATCCTGATCTGCTCCGCCACACGCGCCGAGCATGTGTCCCTGGTGCGTAGAGTGCTTGGGCGGCTGCTGGAGCATAACCTATACGTCAAGGCTGAGAAATGTGAGTTCTCTAAACGAGCCGTCTCATTTCTAGGATATCGCATTTCCACCTCGGGGGTGGAGGTGGAGTGTGACCGCGTGACGGCTGTGCGTAATTGGCCAACCCCAACCACTGTGAAGGAGGTGCAACGGTTCTTGGGGTTCGCTAATTATTATCGGAGGTTTATCCGGGGTTTTGGCCAGGTGGCGGCTCCCATTACCTCACTGTTGAAGGGGGGGCCGGTGCGGCTACGATGGTCAGCAGAGGCGGACAGAGCCTTCCATCGTCTGAAGGTTCTGTTTACCAACGCACCTGTCCTGGCGCATCCGGAGCCCTCTTTGCCATTCATAGTGGAGGTGGACGCGTCTGAGGCTGGGGTAGGAGCTGTGCTATCGCAGCGCTCGGGCGTTCCTCCGAAGCTCCGCCCATGTGCATTCTTTTCTAAGAAGCTGAGCCCGGCGGAGCGCAACTATGATGTGGGGGACCGGGAGCTGTTAGCCGTGGTCAGGGCCTTGACGGTGTGGAGACATTGGCTTGAGGGGGCATGTCACCCTTTTCTCATCTGGACCGACCACCGTAACCTGGAGTATATTCGGGCAGCGAGGAGGCTTAATCCCCATCAGGCAAGGTGGGCCATGTTTTTTACGAGGTTTCACTTTACCCTCTCGTACATTCCAGGTTCCCGGAACCGGAAGGCTGACGCACTGTCGCGTCTCTATGACACCGAGGAGCGGACCATCGATCCTACTCCCATACTTCCCGCCTCCTGTCTGGTGGCACCGGTGGTATGGGAGGTGGATGCGGACATCGAGCGGGCGGGTCGGCCAGAACCCACTCCACCGCAGTGTCCCGTGGGCCTGAAATACGTTCCGCTTGGTGTTCGCGATCGCCTGATCCGATGGTCCCACACTCTACCCTCCTCGGGTCATCCTGGGGTGGAACGGACAGTGCGGGGCCTGAAGGGAAGGTACTGGTGGCCCACCTTGGCTGAGGATGTTCGGCGTTATGTCTCTTCCTGTTCGGTATGCGCTCAGTGCAAGGCTCCTAGGCACCTGCCTTGAGGGAAATTACAGCCCCTCCCCGTTCCACAACGGCCTTGGTCTCACCTCTCGGTGGATTTCCTCACGGATCTCCCGCCGTCCCAGGGGAATACGGCGATCCTGGTCGTTGTGGACAGGTTCTCTAAGTCCTGCCGTCTGCTCCCTTTGCCCGGTCTTCCTACGGCCCTGCAGACCGCGGAGGCCCTGTTCACCCATGTCTTCCGGCACTATGGGTTGCCCGAGGACATCGTATCTGATCGGGGTCCCCAGGTCACGTCCAGGGTGTGGAGATCGTTTATGGAGAGGCTGGGGGTCTCGGTCAGCTTGACCTCGGGGTTCCACCCCGAGAGTAATGGGCAGGTAGAGCGCATTAACCAGGATGTGGGCAGGTTCCTGCGGTCGTATTGCCGGGACCGGCCAGGGGAGTGGGCGCAGTTCGTGCCATGGGCCGAGATGGCCCAGAACTCTCAGCGCCACTCCTCTACCAACCTGTCACCCTTCCAGGTGGCATTGGGGTATCAGCCGGTTCTGGTGCCATGGCAACAGAGCCAGACGGAGGCTCCTGCGGTGGAGGCATGGGTGAAGCGCTCTCAGGAGACCTGGAATGGTGTCCAGGAGTGCCTAAGGAGGGCTGGTGAATGACACAAGGAGAGCGCTGACCGCCACCGCAGTGACGCCCCCATGTTTAACCTGGGGGACAGAGTCTGGCTCTCGACCCGGAACCTGCCTCTCCGCCTGCCCTGCCGGAAGCTGGGTCCGCGGTTTGTGGGGCCGTTCAAAGTCCTGAGGAGGATAAACGAGGTGTGTTACAGGTTACAACTCCCTTCATATTACCGCATTAACCCCTCGTTTCATGTGTCTCTCCTCAGGCCGGTGGTAGCTGGTCCGCTGCAGGACGATGAGGTGCTGGAGGTCCCCCCGCCCCCCACATCGGGGGGGCCCCGGCGTACACAGTCCGAGCCATCCTGGACTCTCGACGTCAGGTAGGGGCCCTGCAGTACCTCGTGGACTGGGAGGGGTACGGTCCGGAGGAGAGGTGCTGGGTCCCGGCGGCGGACATTCTAGATCCACCTATGCTACAGGAATTCCACCGTCGCCGTCCGGATCGGCCGGCGCCTCGCCCTCCGGGCCGTCCCCGAAGCCGGCGTCGGCGCGCGTCAGGGGAGGGGTACTGTCACAGTATCTAACGAAGGTGGCGCCCCTCCTCGGTCAGGCGGCGCTCGGCGGTCGTCGTCGCCGGCCTATTAGCTGCCACCGATCGTTGTTTCTGTGTCTTTTGGTTTTGTCTGTCTATCCCGCACCTGTTTTGTGTCTGTCATTAGTGGGGGGTTATTTAGTGTGTATTTTCAGTTGGGGTTCTCGTGCGGGATTGTTTATTGTCTACTCTAGACAGTTGCGAGTAGAGCTGTTTTTTTCGCTGGATATTGTCTATCGTATTGCCGGGCTGCGCCCCGTGCGCTTTTTCCGGAGTGTTTAATTTTTGGGAATGTGTTTTTCCCTGCGGACTTTGTCACGCGCCCTGTGCCCTACGGCTATTGTGTTTGCATTTATTATTAAAACACTGTTGCTCCGGCCCTCTGTCTCCTGCTCCTGATTCCACATCTCCACTGGTCCTAGACAGCCGTGACAGTCAGAGTGGCATTGACTAAAATACAGTAGAAAATAATACAGTATATACATATAAGCTGAGTAAAGAGGTATGTAAACATTATTTAAATATTATTGAAGTGACTAGTGTTCCATTGTTAAAGTGGCCAGTGATTCCAAGTCTATGTATATAGGCAGCAGCCTCTGAGGTGCAGGGTTGCGTAACCGGGTGAGGGTTTCAGGGGCCAAAACAAATTTCTTCAGCCTCCTGAGGTTGAAGATGCTCTGTTGTGCCTTCCTCACCACACTGTCTGTGTGGGTGGACCATTTCAGATCGTCAGTGATGTGTATGCCAAGGAACTTCAAACTTTCCACCTTCTCCACTGCGGTCCCGTCGATGTGGATAGGGTCGTGCTCCCTCTGCTGTTTCCTGAAGTCCACGATCAGCTCCTTTGTTTTGTTGACATTGAGTGAGAGATTATTTTCCTGGCACCACTCTCCCAGGGCCCTCACCTCCCCCCTGTAGGCTGTCTCGTTATTGTTGTTAATCAGGCCTAGTACTGTTGTGTCATCTGCAAACTTGATGATTGAGTTGGAGGCGTGCATGGCCACGCAGTCATGGGTGAACAGGGAGTACAGGAGGGGGCTGAGCAGGGACCCTTATGGACCCCAGTGTTGAAGATCAGCGAAGTGAAAGTGTTTCCTACCTTCAGGAAGTCCAGGACCCAGTTGCACAGGGCGGGGTTCAGACCCAGGCCTCCAAGCTTAATGATAAGCTTTGAGGGTAATATATTGTTGAATGCTGAGCTATTGTCAATGAACAGCATTCTTACATAGGTATTCCTCTTGTCCAGACGGGATAGGGCAGTGTGCAGTGCGATGGCGATTGCATCATCTGTGGATCTATTGGGGCAGTATGCAAATTGAAGTGGGTCTAGCGTGTCAGGTAAGGTTTGGGTAGGTTTTAATAGTCACAGTGGGTACAACATCTCCTATACACTTCCTGATGAACTCCGTCACCGTATCCGTGTATTTGTCTATGTTATTCTCAGAGGCTACCCGGAACATATCCCAGTCTACAGGAAGGGAGGTGCAAAATGGAGTCCTGATCAGATTTGCTGAAGGGAGGGTGGGGGAGGGCCTTGTAGGCATTTCGAAAATTTCAGTAGCAGTGGTCCAATGTTTTACCAGCATGAGTACTACAGTCAGTGTGTTGGTGGAACTTCGGTAGCGTTTTCCTCAAATTTGCTTCGTTAAAATCCACAGCCACAATAAATGCAGCTTCAGGATATGTGGTTTCCAGTTTGCATAAAGTCCAGTGTAGTTCTTTGAGGCTATACGGTCGGCATTTGATTGTGAGGTATTCTAGGTCGGGTGAACAAAAAGCTTCTGTATGTTATCACAACCACACCATGAGCAGTTAATCATGAAACATACACCCCCACCTTTCTTCTTCTTCGGGACAAGTCTCTGAATGTCCTTGAGTGGCCCAGCCAGAGCCTGGACATGAACCTTATCGAACATCTCTGGAGAGACCTGAAAATAGCTGTGCAGCAACGCTCCCCATCCAACCTGACAGAGTTTGAGAGAATCTGCAGAGAAGAATGGGAGAAACTCCCCAATACAGGTGTGCCAAGCTTGTAGCGTCATACCCTAGAAGACTCGATGTTGTAATCACTGCCTAAGGTGCTTCAACAAAGTACTGAGTAAAGGGTCTGAATACTTATGCAAATGTGATTTTTAGATGTTGTAATCTTTTATAAATGAGCAAAAATGTCTAAAAACCAGTTTTTGCTTTGTCATTATGGGGTATTGTGTGTAGATTGATGAGGAAAAAATACAATTGAATCCATTTTAGAATAAGGCTGTAAAGTAACAAAATGTGGGAAAAGGTCTGAATACTTTCTGAAGGCACTGTACATAAGTTATTTACCATTCTGATACACTTTGGAGTGAATATTGAATTTGATCCATTTGTCTATCTCTATTTTCTGTAGACCAGGAATCAGGTTCATGACGATTACCGAACAGTCAACAAGAAAACACAATATACCATGGGGGATGTTTTTGATCACTCTAAAACTTTTATCTGGGATATAGGATGACTGTGCATTCCCTTTAAAGCAATGTATGTCATCACCCTGAAAGACAGCACAAAAGCGGCAGAGAACAGAACAGGGGGCACTAAACAAACAACAACCAAACAGGGAGTGTAGCTACAGTAGGAGGCTGGTATGAGGCTAGTACAGTATAGGGCCAGACAGAGGGGGCCTAGAGTCTCATTAAAACAACTTATTTTTTAAAGCAGAGAGAGAGAGGCCCATGGAAACTCCAAACTGACAGAATACTTCATTAGGAGTCTTGAATATTTCATTTCGATACACGTCCCTGGAGGATTTTCCTCTTTCCTCTCATACATTAGGAATTAGGAGCCGCAACAATTAAAACACACTCATCTGCATATGAAGAGCAGTCCTGTATAATCTGTACTGTGAATGCAGGCAGGCTTGGCCTGGATGGATGCTGTATGAAATGGAGGAGGCTCCTCTCTTTATCTCTGTACTGCTAGGGACTACGGCTCACACTGTAGTCAAATCCCCAGGCCTCCCTGTGCAGCAGCCCCATCCAGCCCTATACAGGCCCATCTACTGGCTCAATAACACACCTCACAGCGCACATTACTGCCTGGGCTCCTCTCTGGCTCTCCCATGCCCAGCCCCAGCCTGACAACCTGCAGGTCTACAGAAACCCACAACATTCAGCTCTTCAGGCAGATGCCATGGCAACCCTGAATCTCTCCTTTGCTGCTCACTGGCTCTTTGTCATTTCTGGGTAATAATTAAGTACCTTACTGTGATTGTTTTTAATTTAAATGGTCAAAAATAAACATAAATAGCTTCTTAGCAAATAGCAATTTCTCAAGCAAGAATTTTGCTAGGACTGTTTGGGAGTGCTCTGAATTGGGAGGGGAAAGCTAGCTGTTATTGGCACAGCGGTTTGGAACTCTCTTTCTTATTTGTCTGTTAACTAATTTATTGACATCACCAAGCAGGCCAAAAAAAACATCCCACCAAAACAGGCTTTTCAAACAGCTCATACACTAAAAGAGCATTATCATAATTCTCACAATTTCACAGTATTATTCCAAATTCATAGTGTGGAAATCTATATAAAACACAGGGAAATCTCGTTTTTGACTGCACTTTGCCTTTAATGGAACAATTAAATGCTGAATTAATTACATATCTAATGGTTACTTCCCTCCCAGCTGTCGCCTGTTGAGTATGATGAGTTTGTTTTAATGTTGTTGTGAGAGCTCATCACTTTTCTCTTCACTTTAATTAAAATGTAAGTATATTTGGCCATTTCATTTCCAGAAGATGTCACACTTCTCTATAATTTACATGTTTGATTGATATGCAATTAAAAATAGGAAAAAAGACAATTCATATATACACTGTAAACCCCAAGGCATTTTTTACTCAAATACTTCTAATAATTTGAACTCAAAGTCAATGAAAAGATCTCATTACGTAAAATGTTTATGAGAAATCACATCATGTAAGGCTCTGGGTGTAGTGGGTGCGAAGTCAGGCGCAGGAAGCAGAGAGTACAGGGTAGTGCTATATTTGCACACACGGCGAACATAAGCCACCCACGAAAATACAGGGCGCACACAAAACAAATGCCCCAAACACGGGGGACTGAAACAGTCCGGAGAAAACCCACGACCGAAAACCCGTCAGACACAAGTGTGCACAGTAGCAACACACAAACAATCCCGCACACAGAGCAGGCGGGCCTACTGGCTAAAATAACCCGACTAATCAGCCCAACACAAAACAGGTGAAACCAATAAACAGAAAGGGGGAAAAAAAGGGAATCAGTGGCAGCTAGTAGGCCGGTGACGACGACCGCCGAGCACCACCCGAGCAGGAAGGGGAACTACCTTCGGTAGGAGTCGTGACACATCAACTCAATTTAACTCAAATTAACTTTTTTTCCCAGCATGCTCTAATGCTGGTAGATTGTTGGGAATTGTTTTTAATATCTGTGTTTTTGCATATACATTAAGTGATTGATTCATTCATCTTATGCTACACACATTTTTCTAAACTAATCCAATAATTTTGTTTGTTTTTTGTGACTGAAATGGTTGTTCCAGTTTAAATGGCTTAGGTAGTCACTTCACACTGTCCCTAACCCTGGCAGTAATTATGAATGCAGGTTGCGGGTGAAATGTCAACTGTTAGATATAACTATGGCTGGATTCCAATAGGAATTACACATCACTTTGCAAGCCAGCATAATGTGACTTGCAGCTAGGTTGCAAAATTCAGGTAAATTTCCCAAGTTTTACAGAAATCCTGGTTGGAAGATTCCTGGAGATTCTTCAAGCAGGATTTTTTTTAAATCTGGGAATTTGGGGGAAAGTTACTGGAATTTTGCAACCTTACTTGCAGGCCTGATGTGGCCTGTAAACCATGAGTTTTCAGGGCTTGTGAGATATGTAATGCATTATCATAAAGAGCTTAATTATAATGATAACATTCACTTAGGAACTCACTTGGTGAAGGCAACAGGACTGAAAATGAACAAATTCAACAACCATGTCTCTGTCACTAACAAATACAGTCATGGGTGGTAACTCCACAATTCACTCAAAAAGCCAAGGCACAGTGGGAAATTATATTGGAGGTGTGGCTTAGTGGGGGAGTTACTCAAAATGTTCAATCTGATACAACTCAAATCAGGAGCCCCTACAGCCCTAAAACTCAACTCTAGACCTCACAGTCAGTTCCAGTGCTTGTTTTCATTGTTCCCCTCGAAATCAGGGACTGGTTTAGACCTGGCACAATCGGTACAGTAGGTACAATTATCAGGCAGAACAGAAAACCAGCAGGCTCCAGACCTCGTAGGGTAAGAGTTGAGTACCCGTCCCCTACAGGGTCACAGTGACTCTATCGGTTTGAGCAATGACTACAAAATCACTTTAAGTAACTGTACTCAGATGTATTAAGTGCAACGGTTTTCCTAAAAGTTTTGAGTAATGACAGCACATTGGGATTTACAGTTATATGCAGTGGCCAAATTTGCTTACGCAGATAGCATGTTTGAAATCTTCTGCTCTCTCTGTTGGCATACTGTATGATTTAATCAGTGGGAGTCACAGGAGGTTGGTGGCACCTTAATTGGGGAGGACGGGCTCGTGATACTGACTGGAGAAGAATCAGTGGAATGGTATCTAATACATCAAACACAAATGTTTTCATTCCATTTGCTCCGTTCCGTCCATTATTATGAGCTGTTCTCCCCTCAGCAGCCTCCATTGGTGGGAGTACTTAAAGAAAACTATTCATGGAGGAAATACCCTTTTCAAGTAATGATGTATTATCCTATAACTTAGAAATGGAGGAAAGTGATGCCTTATCACATAACTTAGAAATGGAAAGTAAAATAGAGTAGTTCAGCCAATTCCCCAAACTCAACATACAGCATCTGGTTTGTTGAAACATCCAGCTGGCATAAAAGCAGATAATGTTGGTTTTGAGTCAAATATTCAGAAACTAAAATGATACAAAGTCCAGCAGAAGGACTCAACCTGAGGCTCAGAACAAAGCAGCAGACAACAACATTAATCTACCACTCGAAAGATGGCCTATGTCTGGGGCGTTCAGTTCCTCTAGTGATGGGAATCAGACATAAATGTACTGTAGGTACAGGCATGAGAGCAGCAACAGTTGTCTTGCCTTTTTTTGTGAGTACTTTTGCAGATAGGGAGTTAGATGAATATTGTATGGCCCACATTTGTTTCATTGGATCAGTTTGTATGGCAGCTGCCTGCACCTCATAAAAAGTGAAATGGATCTGGAGAGCGCTGTTGGGTCAGAGATACGTAGATCATGGGACTGAAAAATATGGAAAGAGGAATACACTATCAGACACAGGCCTTTGAGATACAACACAGGAAAGAGAAGGCCTTACTATGTTAGAGCTTGAAATATTTATATTATACAACAGAGGGCTGTGGTGGCCTAGGTCGAAGCACAATATGATTTTCATTCAAACCATAGCAAAGCTTAAATATTTAAACAAATGTGAACTTAAAAGATTTCTGATATACCAAGCAAGACTTTGAGATAATTCATAATTTGGTTTATCGTCCTCTGTTATTCTCTGGTCTTTGCTGTGAGATGCTCTACACATTGTTAAAATTGAAGGCTCTGGCTCAAATGAATTCTTATTAGTCTTTCTAAAAATAGCCTCCTGGTTACAGGGTCCATGCTGCCGGTATTCTGACAACCGCTGTGGGAGCATCATGACCAGCAGAACATATCAAACTAGCTGCCAGCCTCGGAATGAGAAACATGAGGAAAAAGGACATCTTGTTCGTGTGGCAATTTGAAATATCAGATGCACGGATTATGCAGATTTTCACATGTAGATCCTTGTGCCTCTTACATATGTTTCCCTTTCCCCACCAGACTTCCTCTAATTAGTAATTTCTCCAGAATACGATCATGAAGCCAGTGGAGCGATATATAGGGATACACTAACATAGTTAGGAATGCCTCTATAGGCACCAACCCCATACTAAGGGCAGAACGCATGTATTAGTACACGTTACCAGTGGGTTACCAGTCTTTAAATGTGAGCAATACGGTTGTGAATAAGACAATGTTCCCCCCCACCCCCACCCCTGACCAGCCAACCGTAAGTCTCACTGCTTCATTGCCTCCGTCTCCGACTAACAAAAATAAACATTGACCTCTGTTTAATTCATGCTGCACCAGGGGCGGTTCTGGGGGGGGGGGGGGGGGGGGGGGAGTGCCTCTGTGACAACAATTTTGGACCCCCTTGCGGCCCCCCTAAATGTGGAGTATGAAATAATTTTTACATAACTAATTTTTGCTATCGTTCTTTTTTTACATCCGTTATTAGACAGTGGCAACGCGGAACACTAATGATTATGAACATGGTATTTTGCCTGCTAATGCCTGCAATGCAGTGAAGAAAACGATATGACAACAATAACGTCTAATGTAACTGGCCCCTCTAACAGTACAACTGGCCCCAGCTTGGCCCCCCCATTTGAAATGGTCTAGAACCACCACTGTGCTGCACTACACATTTCTGCTGTCAAACTGCCAGAAACTACAAAATTGTTCCTACTTCTTCTCCCCTATATGTGTTTATGTCCATGTATGTTATATCCATGTATTTGTATGCATTTATTTTTATCTAATTCGTTTTTTTTTTATTGATTTCTTTTAATCTCCCAACATGGTGCCGAGTGATATTCCTCATCTGGGTTGTCAGACAGAGTCACCATCCAGTGGATAATTCAATGATAGTAATGTAGCAGAAAAGCCTGGGACTGTAAACTCATATGTGAAGACATTTCCTGCAGAGAATCTCCTTGCCTTCGTATTAAGACCAACCCACTGAGGAGATGGAAGGAAGGGAGAGGGACTTGGGAGGAGGCAAAGGGCTCTAAAAAGAATGCCAAAAATAAAAGATCAACTTTGACTTCTCATCTTTCTTGTTCCATCTTCCAATGGGAAAGAATATATTCTCCTTTTGAAGTGGAAACTCGAAACAGAGTAATTGATTTGGTTCTCATTTGCCAATCTCAAGCTGAAGTTCTTGAAGAAAAACAGATTGAGTTGCGTGTGCAAAAATGACAGAGGCCCAGAACTGACAGAAACAAAGCCATGAAGTGGAAATCTTAAATGATGAACAGCAAATTCTCACCCGGATTCTTCCTTGCTCATGACTATTAAAAAACTATTGCCAACATCATCAACATGTATTTTAAAAGTACTGAATGTTTTTGCATTTACAACCTATGGCTACCTTTGATCAAGTAATGGTGGGTTGAGGGCAAACTCTAACCTCCCACTTTCTATTAAACGAAAGATCTATGTTCCATTCCATATGATTACTAATAAGATATTTGAGTGAGTTAAGCATGTACTGTACTGTGACCTATAAGAACTAATTGGTTAATTAGTGTAAATGGAGAGCAGGTAAAGACACACTGTCTTTCAAAGATGGACCATGCCGTGTTGACCTTATCATTAATCTACACCAGAAATCTTTTAAGTTACACAGTGAACGAAATGTTGAAAATTATTGAAATAAAGGCAGAAGAACAGAGGGGGGGGGGGCTCAAAAGCAATTACTTTAAATCTAGCAGATTGTCTTTTGAGCTCCCCTTGGTGACAGCAGCAGACAAGTTTCCTATCGTCTGTCGTCTAGTAAGGCGGCCTGGATTCCAGGCCCTCTGGGACGAGGTGGGGATGCTGGAAAACAAACTGCGAGAGGGACCTCAGCAGGGATTGGCTTTAACATGTGCACCAATTACAGTGAGCACAGCGTGTATCCTTTTCCAAACACCGCTGAGCGCGCCACACGCCCCCTGAGGAAACATCTGGTCCTGTACACTCACGCTCCTCCACTCCCCACAGAAACAGACTTTTCCAACACATACACAGATCTTTTATTTTATTTATTTTAACCTTTATTTAACTAGGCAAGTCAGTTAAGAAAAAAATCTTATTTACAATGACTCCCTATCCCGGCCAAACCCTAACCCGAACGACGCTGGGCCAATTGTGCACCACACTATGGGACTCCCAATCACGGTCGGTTGTGATACAGCCTGGAATCGAACCAGGGTCTGAGATGCAGTGCCTTAGACTGCTGCGTCACTCGGGAGATACAGATACATGCACTGTACATGTGTGCATAATCTGACAGGGTAAGTATTCTTATCTAATTATGTATTATATATTTAATATGTATGTACTGTAGATGCAAAGGTTGGCAACTTGCAGGCCTTTGAAATGTGAAAAAAGAAAAAGCAATTGTAAGCATTAATTTAAATAAAATAGCTGCAATCTGTTCAAACCAGCCTTATGGAGTTGTAATTTATCTCATTTTAATCCATCTACCAAATCAGACCTGCAATGTAAAGGGTGGGGCCACCTGCTCTGAGTTACACAATACTCTGCAGTGCTTGGGTCAAGTCAAATTGAAGGCAGCCAATTCAAAAAATTATATTCATTAAAAAAAAATGAAAAATGACCCCAGCCCTGATACTCTGATATAATTCATGCAAAGTACACATCACTCAAACCTCCCCCAGCTGTTTGACAAATTACTACAATAAATTAACAACAATTACATTCAAAATAAGCGCCAAACCCTGTTACGTACCTATCACAGTTTGAACGCCAATGAATTTGATTTCTCTTCTCATCAGTCCTGGTGTAGAGAGAATGACGTACCACCCTCAGCACTTAGCCCTTCCATGTTGGCAGGTTCCTAAACCCTTCCACAAATAACACATGTAAGAATAATTATTTAGAGCAGGGGTGTCAAACTAATTTTGTCCCGGGGGGGGGGGGCGTATTCGGTCTTCACTGTGGTCCGGAGGGGGCTTGAAAATGGGTTATATTTCCCTGCCCGTCAGTATTTGCAAAATACATTCCTCAATTCATCGTTTTTTCTGCCTGTCTAGCTTTCATTTCGGTGACTATTAGCAAGTTGGACAGTCAAGAAACTGTATGAATGTAGATCCATTATCATTTGTACACAGTTTCCATTTGGTTTTAGTCATTTGAAAGTATATTGAGTTCGTATTTATATATTTTTTTACTCAAACCACCTGCGGGCCGGATTGGCAGCAATTTTTGTGTGGCAAATATTCCCGCAACAGCCTTTGATGTAATCACTTTCCAAACAGCTCCCCCTAGCCAATACACTACTCTGAATTCATGGCCTGGCTTGTTTGCATCATCACTGGAACCTAAACGTTTCTCATCCCTCCCTCACCCCAGGGAGGACAAAGTGGCCCTGGGCCCTGCAGAGACGGGGATTGGGCCTGAGTGTGTCCATCCAGAGCTTTACAATAGGAACTATGCGGACACATATTATAATGGTCAGTCAACACTAAACCCAATAAAGCTAATAGAAAAACAAGGGAGGGCACGAATGTCTTGTAAAGAATGTATATTAACAATTGAATCAGCTGGCATTCAAAATCAAACCACCATTTCCCCAAATTAACTCAAATGTATAGGCTCAGTCTCTAAATTACAAATTAAAATGCAAAATCAAGTCTCTACTTTTATCAGTATTGTCTCTGTTCTCCATTGAAATAAAATGTTTCATTCAGTTCAGTCACAAAATCCAGCAAGAAATCCAAAAACAAGCAGAAATCAAAATAATTCAGCCTCAAGACTTGAAGTTGGTAGTCTGTGTAATAATCCAAAGTAAAGTAGTAGTCACAGAATAAAACCTCAAAATCTATAAGTAGGCCTTAGAAATAGCCTTCCAAATTCAATAGTCCACACAAAGAAAACTTTTCTTGATGTTCTATACAATATCCCTTACAAGTCCTTGAGAAAGTTCTCACTTGTATTGAGTGAAAAAAATTGGCTTCTAAACTATAAACAGTTTCCTAGTTACAAAAATGTCTGACATGCAGTCAAGATGGCTGCCCGCTTCCTTCTTCTTCCTGTGGATTTCCAGCAGACTAGACGCTTTTTTGCATATTGCTGACTTTCACAGGTTGAAAAAGAGAATTATACGTTTTGTTCACAAAAAAAGGGGAATGGGAAAAAAAGAAATTGCACCACCATCTAACCTTACATATACACCACTATCCCAACAAACCCACTGCCCCTTCCCACTACTTTGGGCCTATTAGATGTAACCCCATCTCTCAAAACCCCCTGTAGCTCTTTCGCACTAAATTCTGTGACATCCCAAAACTTCTCTGCTGCTGCTATGAGCAAATCAATCTTCTGGGATTTCCATTCCATCTGTGTGATACAATTAATAACCATAGTAATAAATGCCAAGAAGCCAACCTTACTAAAACACAAACTGTTGGGGTCACTCTGTACTGGCCTACTACTCACAGGGATTGTCTCAGACTCACTGCCTGGTACGGCAACTTCTCGGCCTCCGACCACAAAGCTCTACAGAGGGTAGCGCGTACGGCCCAGTAGATCACTGGGGCTAAGCTGCCTGCCATCCAGGATCTCTACACCAGGCGGTGTCAGAGGAAGGCCCTAAAAATTGTTCTCTCTACTACTGCATGGCAAGCGGTACAGGTACGCCAAGTCTAGGAGCAAAAGGCTTCTCAGCAGTTTTTACCCCCAAGCCATAAGACTCCTGAACAGGTAATCAAATGGCTAACCGGACTATTTGCATTGTGCCCCCCCCCCCCAACCCCTCTTTTACGCTGCTGCTACTCTCTGTTAATCATATGTATATGCATAGTCACTTTAACTATATATTCATGTACATACTACCTCAATCAGCCCGACCAACCGGTGCCCACGCACATTGGCTACCCGAACTATCTGCATTGTGTCCCGCCACCCACCCCCCGCCAACCCCCTTTTACACTACTACTACTCTCTGTTCATCATATATGCCTAGTCACTTTAACTATATCTACATGTACATACTACCTCAATCAGCCTGACTAACCGGTGCCTGTATATAGCCTCACTACTGTATATAGCCTCGCTACTGTTCTTTTTCCACTGTCTTTTTACTGTTGTTTTTTATTTCTTTACTTATCTGTTGTTCACCTAATACCTTTTTTTTTACTTAGAAATTGCACTGTTGGTTAGAGCGTGTAAGTAAGCATTTCACTGTAAGGTCTACACCTGTTGTATTCGGCGCATGTGACAAAAAAACTTTTATTTGATTTAGACTCCCTCACCCTTTTCCTATCACCCTCTTCTTTTCTCACTGCCTCAGCATATGACACTTTCTGCACTGCTCTCACCCTGGCAACCTCAACCTGTCTCTCCCGCACCGGACATTTCTGATCCCCAGCAACATGGCCACCCCCACAACACACAGCTTTTTCATTTGAAAATACCAGTGAATGCTCCTCAGAGGAGGACCATCCTATTCAGAGATTATCAGAATTTCTTTTAAGAATGAAACATTAAAAAGGTAGAACTATACTAAATATATTCACCAAACACCTGAGGCAGGTAGCCTAGCAGTTAATTAAGAGCATTGGACCAGTAACTGAAAGGTCGCTGGTTCTAATCCCCGACAAGGTGAAAAATCTGTTGATGTGTCTATGAGCAATTGCTCCTCTAAGTCACTCTGGATAAGAGTGTCTGCTAAATGACAACAATAGTAGTAGTAGTCTCAGTAGTCTCAACAACACCCTCTAGGGTAGCACCATGATGTAGGTGGAGGACAGCTATTTTCCGTCCTCCTCTGGCTACATTGACTTCAATACAAAACCTTGGAGGCTCGTGCTCCTCACCCCCTTCCATAGACATACATGGTAATTATGACGACATCCAGAGGACTTCCTCCATTTGCAGTTTAAACTGGCATGTTGTCCATCCAATCAAAGGATTGGAGAATGAATCTAGTATTACATATGTGTGAGTTAGAAGCTTGGTGAGATGGTGACATTGTTGGATAGATTGAGATTGAGATAGTTGAGCATATTTAGGATAATATTTATGTGTCGAGTTAGTGCCATTTATTTACATTTGCTATTTTCTTGGATATTTTAGAATATTATTTTTTGTCGAGTTAATGCCATTTATTTACCAGAGTGCAGTTTTCTCTGCAGAGGTAATTACACATGACGATGCTTAACTTGCATATGGATGTTTCTACTGTCTTCTCTGGGATATCAAAATCAATTTAGAATGATTTGGATGATGCATCCATTAAAAAGTGAGACTATTTGATGTGTCTGTGTTTGACTTTGTGAATTCTGAGATGTCAGAGTTTAACGTCATGGAGAAACTTGTTACCCAAACCTATGATGTTGCTGCTGCAATGGAAGGTATCTGCTATTTGTATTTACAGCTAAGTCCCCTCCTGTTCCCTGATTAAGAGGGGATGACCACTCCACTACCATTGTCAACTCTCTCCTAATGTGAACTGCCCTCTCATCCACTGGCACATTAAATGTTTCCGCCTCAAGCACTGTATGTAGTAGAGTCAATCACATAGACAAACACAATAACATTATTACACATCAATGTGATTTTACTTCTGCTTCTCATATCTCATAATCTCCCGCGGGATTATAAACTTCACACCTTAAACACCGTAGTGGGTTCAGAACAAAAGCTTTCACTGGATAACTGACACATCCTAGCACGACTGTATCAGAGGTACAGACAGTCTTGTGCTCTCCTCCGGGTCTGCATCGTACCAAACGGCAGACATCATAGACACCAGGAATCCTCATCTTCAGTTGATCCACCTCAACAATCAATGCCACCCCAGTAATCACTTCTTTCATCGGTGCTCTGCTCAGAAGACCAAAGCGGGACACAGTTCTCGTCCCAAAGGTGGAAGACACACAGAAAATAAGCCCAAGTCCACTTCTGGATACTTTGACCGAGTTAACAGTGCCCAGCTTCTTCTCCACCCAGCCTGATACCACATATGGGTTGGCCAAAAGGCATGGATACACTTTCTCCAAGAATCTTACTCCCACTGGGCCAGAATCATCTCGGGCATCATCATGATCATTAGGGTGAGGCTTGGTAGTCTTCACCACACCTGTCACCACTTCTTCATCCCCACTTTCGTCAGGCTCGATTTCTGAGCTTTCCCTAACCGGCTCCATCTCAAGGTTTTTAGGAGAGCATGTAATCTTATCGTCAGTAGTTGATTCATAAGATAAATTAATACACAGCTTGTATTCGGGAGATGTAGATTTGCACGGTTTGTACTTGGCACCATTCTTTCTTCCTCGCGTCATCCTCCTCCTTCCCGCTTCCTGATACACCCACTCCGTATTTCTCTCAAATCAGGACGTGACTGTGGGTGTGACTAGGGAGTTACTGGGGTGGAGCCCACAACCACATTTCAAGGAACCAGGGAACCTTGAACTATAACACAAGGGTTCCAACACGATAGAAACTGTCTGTTATCTTATCTATTAGCCAGTATGCCGTGGGCATTCGGAAGGCTTGTTTCCTAGGCTACTAGCTGAGAATGTAGTTTCTCCATGCACGCCTAGGGGATAATCCCCGGACACATGTCAGAAAGTGCCCTGCTGAATCACGTCGGCAGGTAGCCTAGCGTTTAGAGCATTGGGCCAGTAACTGAAAAGTCACTAGTTTGAATCCCTGAGCCGACAAGGTGAAAAATATGTTGATGCACCCTTGAGCAAAGCAATTAGATTACAGTTAGCTGACCCTGGCCACGACCCCACTCTCCGAGGGTGTCTCAGGGGGAGTTGGGATACGCAAAAAACACGTACGTATAATACACACTTGTGTGAAACAGGGCAAATATAAGCACCCACCAACTGATGTATTATTACTACATAAAGAAAAATGACAGAGTAGGCCTGTCTAAACCTGTGACAGCAGTATATGACAATACGCTCACCATTAACATCAAAATCTGACTGTTCATATGCCCTTTCTCAGTTGTTGTGAACTGTTATGACATGTCTTATGGTGTTACACTGTTGTACTACACAACATTTCTAATTTGTTCTCAAGTTCGTGTTCTGGTAGACGCAATCAGCAGTTAAGGCTCAAATAAAGGGAACTTTAAAACTTAATCAGTTGAGATCTTGAAATAATGCCATTGTCTTTTACAATATCTATGGAGATAAAAAAAAATCTGATAAGGGCACCTTATACTTTTCTTTTGACAATGCATAATTCTGGTCTTATAACTAGACAAATTGAGCTTCAAGGATTGTATTTATATCTTGGAGGGAACTGAGAATATTCAACAATTCCCTTGCCTTTTGCCAGTGGCTTAGTGTGACATATGGCTAATCTGGTTATTATGCAATTTATCAACCGTCTCACTTTAACTGCCGCGCCACAGATATTATGCGAGTTTCTTATGTGCCATGCTGCAATAACTCTGCAAGAAGCTAATGAGCAGCCGACACCACAATGGTAATACATCTCCAGTCACTTCAGGGTACTCTTGTTGCAACAACTTGTTAGTCTAAGTCACTCCATTAAACTAACCAAATTATATTTTCTAATGATAGAAGAGGGCTCTCAAGTTGGAACCAATGGATTGTGACCAAAACAAAGAGAGGGAGAAACCCTCAGCCAAGTCCACTCAGAGAGAGCACATAAAACACCCCAACACTTCAGTATCTGCAGCAGAGATCCGTTTATTGACAGGTGCCAAACATTTGAAGAAGAATCTATAGTACGAGCCTAGTACCAGGACATAGTCATTGCATGCATACCCAAAAGAGATGCAAAGGAAGCATGTCAGCTGAATTCATTGTTTCTGTTGGCATACCCTGTATGAGTGCCACTGTAAACACTAGTTTGCAATGTGAGCACTGCCTGATATGGATGGGTGAGTGAGACTGGCATTGAGCGAGGGAATGTCTGTTTGCTGTTCCTGGGCCGGAGATATAGATGGACACCCTTTCCAGCTGGTCCCTGCATGCGGCTTTCGCACCGTCAGCTAATTACGGGTGGGCTGCCATTAAGGGGTGTAAATCAGGCCCAAATGTGACTCTGGAGTCTTTGTGAGACACTGCGCGGGGAGAGCGTGGCCCTCTGATATAATGGGCCCTGAGCTTAAGGGGATATAAGTCTCGATAATGATGGCAGAGCGCAGGGTATTGATCATCGCTCCCTATGGTGTCTGTGTGGGTAGAAGCAGTGAGGAAGGAAATTGAACTGGGATTTCTGAACAGTGTAAAGCAAGTGTGTGTGGAGAAGGGAGGGGGAAAGGGGGTCAAAACAACTTGACTAATATGTTTATATAGGAGCACTCGACTCCTCTTTGTCAGATCGGCAAACCTTTTCACTCGAGCCCATCTGGGTACAGCTCCAATAGAAACAAGGCAATAATGGATTGTTGCAACAGATTTTGGTGCAACATTTTCATTGTTTCATTGTTATTTTTCCATAATACATATTTAAGTTGGATTCAAAGTGAGAAACAGTCATGTCATTTGCACACACATTAACATGTACACAATACAGTAACTTGATGCCGATCTTTTCCCCTTCATTTTCTGGCCAAATATAGGCACACAGGCAACATATGAACATTGTTTGCGACTGTCAGTGCCTGTTCTAATTACGAAACAACAAAGAGGCTGAAGTTGGGCTGTTAAAGACAGTTTGTGGTTGGCATTTTGCTTTCCCATCATTATTGTAATGAATGATTAAATATTTATCCTGTATGAGTCAGTGGGGAATCATTTCACCCAGTGTCATTAAGGTTCCTGTTAATTACCATGGCCCATTGGGTCTAACACCTCCTGCCATGTGCTTCTGCACTCCGTCCTTCACCAGACGCTATACAATTAAACACACTCCATCTTCTCTAGCCATAGCACTGCTAGGATTTACTCTGGAAAGATATTTATAATGACCTCCCTAAATATGTTTATTTGGCAAATAAGGTATTTGGAATCTCTTCTGTTATTGTGCAAGTTGTGAAAATCAAAAGGCATTTGTGAAGCCACTTGGGAGCCACTATCTGAAATGACTTGCATCTACACACTTCATACAGCACTGTGACTTTAAAGTAGAAGTATCGTAACACTCTTTCACATTAATAAGGATTTATTATTTATTCAGGTTAGGGTAAATGGTATTATATAATGTTTCCAATGTACACATTTCCCTTCCTTTACCCTATAAATCCCCCATTTATCACATTAAATGAAATACAACAACATACTGAAGATAGAATATATTCTATTTGTTTGGACTGGCATTTAAAAAAATCTTTGTACACGTTACTAACGTTAAAAAATGTAGCTAGCTTATTTATTTTAAATGGCACCCTTCAAAACAAAATAATATCTAGAATTGTAAATATGTCGAAGGACTAAAAACAACACAGTACATTTTCAACATCCTGTTCAGCATGATAAATGGCTCCAAATCGTGACTTTGCAGATCTTATGAAACATCAATGAATTCCTCTGAAAATAAACAATATTTCCCTCACATTATCTCCTTCATCTATGGTACATATTTCAAAATCAAGAACACAGAACTGTCACCTGTGCTCTGAAGTATCTCCTCCACTGTCGTGTCTGTCAAGTGAGGTCTGACCAAAGGAGGAGGGATGAGACAGAGCAGAATAGTTCTCTGCCTCATGGCTCTCCCCAGATGAGATGTGATTGCAATTGGTGGCGAACTAACTTGTCATGTTACATGTTGCTGGCCATATGGATGCATGACGTGCCATGCCTTAATTAGATGTCTAGCTGTTGGTAACAGATTCCTTCATACAGTTCATCTCTCTCCCACTACGGCTCATTCCTGCTTCCTGTGATGATGAATCTACTCCATTGGGAACAAGCAGGCGTGACCTCCCCCGCCTCTAACTCTCAGAATGTCATTACCCAGGATGCCGTTGGTCACATGGCCTGCCTGCCCTCGTCACTATGGCATCATTTGGCCAGCTGTCAGTAGATAGAGTGTAATGCTGCGACATCATCATGGCTGGCCTGGCGGGGAGGGATCAGTGATGACTCAGGGATCAGCAAGCAATTACACAGATCCCATAGGTCACTAGTCCTGTGTTTTGTAGCTACGCCATACTGAACCCCCCCTCCCCAATGTCTAACTAAGTGCCACATCTCATATTAAGGAGAAGACTATGTTAGACATCCTAAAAATGACCGGGGGACATGTTATCTCATTCCATTCACATTCACTCAAAATCATTTTTCACCCCTAAAATCTGTGTCTAACATGGCATAAAACAAGACCCTCTGTAGATCAGCTAGGACAAAATTAGATGTTCTGAGACTGGAGGACAAACCACAAATGACTTTAACATGCCTACTCTGAATGCGTGATAGCAATCTAAAACTTCCCACAGACATTCCTTGTGGATGACAAGGGAAAATAGATAGCAACAAAATGCTCAGAATGCTAACAAAGTTCCAAGACTGCTTACTGTATGTAAAGCAAGATGAGAAGTGATGGCTGTTAAGTGAGGACAATGTCAATTATGAGAATGATGTTTTTTTTTCCTCACATAGATACACAATGTAAAATCCCCTCAAGGTGATTTGTTCCTCTGTCATTGTTATGCTGCAGCCTCTGAGTTTGTAATGCCGTCAAGTCATCCATCACTCTTATCTGGGATGACGTAGGCAAGAAGTAAATAGGCCTTTCCTCTATATTTAGCACCCACCATCATTAGTAGAAAATCCTAAAAAGCCAGACAATAGAGGATTGATTGCAGAGAATAATGCATCTACAATCCACAAAGGTAGAGAGAAAAGTAAATTGCAAATCCACAATTGAATTTATTATCCTAATCTTCATAAAAGTGACAAAGTGGCAGAGAGAAAAAGCAACAAAAATGCTTAGAATACAGGCTGCGTTCTTTAGGCTGTTGTTGTTGTTCTGAGGGGTTTATCTGTATTGTAACAGTGTAAGGAGCACACGGAGGGTCCCGTCCTGAAAGAAAGAGCAGAACGGCATGATGGGGGAGCTCACTGAATTCTGGAACACTCCCAAACTCCCAACAGATTGTTTCTCGACTTGGAATGGATACTGAGATAGCCCTCTCCCTCAACTCTTATAGAACCCTGCAGCCTCTTTAGCTACCTCACTGTATGAAGGTGCTCCAACCATATTGCTACAGTATGTGGGGTTGTTGAGCTGCACTGCCACTTAGACAGACGATAGCGATGCATATTAAGTAGCTTGAAGACGTTGCTTGAAGAGGACAGTAATGCTGTCATGACCTGTATTGAGCTTGAAGTTAGGTTAGCTCATATGGTTGAGACGATTATCCGTTCAGGGTTCATTTCTCCATGGTGAAAACCCCATATGACACCGTGCTGGCCCCTTTTAAACACCTATCACACCAAGACAGCCGCTCCACATAGCATCCATGCTTTTCTCTGTCGCAACTTTCATGCAATTGGCAGCAGGTCAATATTTTGAGACATGCAGAAGAGGTCAGGAGTTTCACCCGTTCCGCTGTGAGGAGGACTGAACTAATTTCATCATTCACCACAGCTGTCACAGCCACAGAATGAAAACAAAACAGAGATGGGACCCGAGATATACAAATGAAATGACCTGACGTTTTCTATCTTTTATTTTGTTTTCCCCCTATGCATTTGGCAGAGGAGATAAACAATATTGGGTGATGTGGAGGAATGTGATGTGGAGGAATGTGTTTATTCATTACTCTACCCATTGTGATAATCTAATGTTTATCTGATAAACAAAGCTGTGGGCATAGATGTTCCACGGGGAAAGTAAACTGGGTTTTTTGGAAGGGAAAAATATACTGGCCTGTCTGTGCATCTGCATAAAAGTCCCCCCCTATTCCTTAGCCTCCTGCACACACACCGAAGCCTAATCTTTTATTTAACAACCTGAATATCACAAATGAGTTTGTGCATCTTTATTTGTAACACTCAAAGGGACCAATCATTATCTTTTAATTACCACTATCCAATATTGGGAGCCATTATAGGAACATAATTAATCTTCCACCATGGCAAACTAAAGAGACTGGGAGTGGGAGGGGGATTTGCACAAACAACAAGTTCATACATAGCAACTCTTTTGAGGTACATTATTTGCACACAAACACTGAATAATGAATTAATGGAGCAGCCATAAAGAGACAGTACTGAATGAATACAGTACTAGGTGAATTGTCTGGTCATTACATGCACAGCCATTGTGTGTTCCTTACAAATCAGAGACATAGGCCTAGCACATTTCTGTATTACATTTTCACAAGCTCTGTTTTTATTCAAGGCTATCATGCATTTTACAGCCTTAGCATTGCAGCCTCAAGAAGGCAAACATAAATAATAGATACTTGATTCAATTGTATTAAGATCAGGCACATCCTAATTCCCTGTTTGGTCCATCTTTCTATAGGCCTAATTAGAATGCGTATCAGGTTTGTGGTGAATTCGAATTGAAGGCAGTCAATTCAGGAAGTTATTTAAACTTAAAATCCTAAAATGTTAAAACATTTGAAATACAGTAAATATTTTCCACTCTTCAGTTTACTGACGTTCTTGAAAATAGATTCCTTTTTTATATATATATTTTTTAGTTTACTTAATAATTGGAATTGACCCCAGCCCTGATGTTTATGGCAGTTAAATATTTTTTTTATTTTTTTATTTTACAGCTAACTTTTTTACTTAGAATAGTCCAGTGCTTGGCTTGGACTGAAATAGGTTCCAGCAGTGGCAACCTGTCATTCAGGGCAGGGGGGGCAGAGCCCCACCTGTTTTGAGCCCCACATTTTTTGCGAAAAAAAATAATATATAGAAATATTTTTGGGGGGGGCTTGCCTGTTGTGCATGTTATTTCGGCATTAATACGTGTCACATATCAGTTTGCTAACAATGTAAAAAATAAATAATAATAGAGTTAATAAAGCCGCATACACACATGGTCTCTTTAAAAAATAAAAAAAATAAAAAAAAATGTATTATCTTTATTTAACTAGGCAAGTCAGTTAAGAACAAATCCTTATTTTCAATGACGGCCTAAGAACTGTGGGTTAACTGCCTTGTTCAGGGGCAAAACGACAGATTTTTACCTTGTCAGCTCGGGGATTTGATCTTGCAACCTTTCGGTCACTAGTCTAATGCTCTAACCAATGCTCTAACCATTAACCACTAGGCTACCTGCTGTCTTGAGTAAGGCAGCTCCAAAATGCAGGTGTTTCAGCCTAGCTCAGTGCTTTCTGTGGTGGTGGGGCGAGCCAGCAAAAAATAGGAGCATTGTGCTGTGATTGGCTCAGTGTTATGTCACTCATGGGGACACTACATCATCGCCAAGTTTAAGTCCTTAGTAAGGGTAGACATCCAAAATGTCAGCCCTTTGGGTCCTGCCATAGAGTTATATTACAAGTGCCCTTCCAAGAAGGCTCAAGGTCATCGGCCACAGATAAAATGACTCCAAATCACGTTTTATGTACAGTAGCTTTGATTGGACTGATCACGTCAACATCTTACTTTCAAAGTCTTAGCTAGCAGTCATCATCATGAATGAAGTCGACAATCTACTGGCAAATCATTTTTAATCCTTGTCATATGAAGATAAAAAAGGAAGAGAAATTATAGATAAAACAGTGCTCATCGGCCATTGGACATAAAGATTCACAAATTCAACAATGAGTTGTTTGGAAAGAATCAGTAGCTAACTGCAAGCATTACAAAGCAACCAGTATCCTGCTATTCAATGGAGTGCCTGTGTAACAGTGTAGGTTCCGTCCCTCTCTTCGCCCCAACCCGGGCTTGAACCAGGGACCCTTGCACACATCAACAACTGACACCCCACGAAGCATCATTACCCATCGCGCCACAAAAGCCACGGCCCTTGCAACGCAAGGGGAAACCCTACTTCAAGTCTCAGAGCGAGTGACGTCACTGATTGAAACGCTATTAGTGCGCACCACCGCTAACTAACTAGCCATTTCACATCGGTTACACTCACCCCCCCCCCCTTTGACCTCCTCCTTTTTCCACAGCAACCAATGATCCGGGTCAACAGCATCAATGTAACAGTGTAGGTTCCGTCCCTCTCTTCGCCCCAATCTGTGGTCGAACCAGGGACCCTTGCACACATCAACAACTGACACCCCACAAAGCATCGTTACCCATCCCGCCACAAAAGCCGCGGCCCTTGCAACGCAAGGGGAAACCCTACTTCAAGTCTCAGAGCGAGTGACGTCACCGATTGAAATGCTATTAGCGCGCACCACTGCTAACTAACTAGCCATTTCACATCGGTTACACCTGTGTGTTTTTTTCCCCGAGTTCCCACCATAAATCCAGAGAATGCCTTTGATGACAAAGTTTGATGACAAAATTTGCCCACAAAGGACCACCGTGCCACCTTCATGTTTAAGTGAGCACATCACAAGCCAACGTGAGTCCAAAAATGTCTTATATGCTGCTGCATAAATTATGTAAAATGCAAGAGAGATATGTATACAGTAGCCAAGAAAGTAATAGTAAGTGTTTGTTGTGTAGTAAGCTGTTAGTAGCCCATGTACCTCACCCTAATAATTTGGGCTATTTTCACCTCTTAATTTCACCTAACGTTACTGTTCTGACTTGGTGGTGCTGCACATGTAGCCTATATCCTGTTTTTGAGAAATGTCATCATCTAATATTGGAAGACGTTTCATTGTCTGCTTATATGCCCCCTTTATTTATCCTACGGTTCTGACTTGGTGTACAGGGAGAATACTGTAAGAGCAGCCCATGTTCTGCATTCTGTTGCTGTACATTTCAAAAGTGCTGAACACATAGTTATATTGACTACGTCCATCTTACTGTAGCTCGCTCATTAATCTCTTAATCGAAATGAAGGAACGCCTCATTCGCTCATCGTTCCCTTATGCCATAGTTTGTACATCTCAATTGTCAGTAAAACCACATTTGTTTAAGCAAGTCAGCCATATCAGCTATGCTTTTTTAAAGTCAGTAAATGAGGCTGAATGAACTGTTTCACTGCCAGACAAGGCTCTGCTGATAGCCAGGAGTAGCGGTGGTAAGGATTCACTCCATTGTGCTGGAAAGAAAGCTCTGCTGTTGGGACAGCTTTATGTAGTTCCTAACAGTTTTTGGGCACAACTTGTCGCCGTTATAGTGCAATTAATGTATTGTTTAGTGTTGAGAGTCTTGTTTAGAGTCTTTGTTGGCGTGCATCTAAAAAAAAATGTGTTGGAGTTTGCCCCACCAAGATTGACATGCTAAAATCGTCACTGGGTTCCGGTACTCATTTTGGGTGCCGGTACTGTTTATATTTAGGTGCAGGTGCACCACAATACTTTTGAGCTAATATTCTATTAAAGGAATAGAAGCTCAAGCAGTAGAACATTTGAGGTGCCGGTATTCAGCTCCGGTGAGCTCCTGCCCAAGTCAAGCACTTGAATAGTCACCTGTACATATTGTTGCAGATTGATTAAAAAGTAATATCTAAATCACTGTTAAAGGCCAATCTTAAAGGCCAATCTTATAAACTAATCCTTGAATGAACCCACCTGAACTGACTAATTGCTGCAGACAACATAGACAACAACATTTAATTTCACTCCTTATTAGCAGTACCCCTTTAAAACCACCTCTATCAAATCATAAGACCTGATGTTGACAACTACTATCTTAAGGTTAAATAATAACTGTACAACTAGAGGAGAACTATCTGATTAATTTATTGAAATGGCACTAGGGAAACTAGACTAGAAGGGTGGCGATAACAAATACACAACCTCCGGAGGATAGAGACATTTAGATTGATATATGCATATTTGGCAGAGAATTCCCATGTCAGAAAACAAATTAACCCCCAATCTTTTTTTGCAGACAAAAGATAACCTTGGGTCGACTCAGAGACCCCCTATTTCAGCAGCATTCAAGATAGTTCTATTCCAATTATTAGACGGTTGGTGAAGCATGATAAAACAATGAACCATTAATCATGGCCCGGTTCAGATATGACCAAGAACTACATCCAAGTGGGATATTGAACTACGATACAATATTAACTTTAATACCACAGACCAGAGAGCTCACTGTACAGTAGGTTATGTATCATATATGAAAACAATGAAGTCACACAGAGCAGGCTTGACCTTTACAACATATCAGTTGGGGTTCGCTCTGTATCCTGTGGGAAAATATCCCCTCTGTATGCCAGAGAAGTATAGGCCTACCATAAAAAAAGGTCGATTAACTATAAAATATGAACAGTCTACATTTCCCCTTTCAATTATATATATGCAGTGCATTCGGAAAGTATTCAGCCCCCTTGACTTTTTCCACATTTTGTTACGTTACAGCCTTATTCTAAAATGTATTACATAGTTTTTTCCCCCTCATCAATCTACACACAATATCCCAGAATGACAATGCAAAAACAGGGTTTTAGAAATGTTTGCAAATGTATTAAAACAAAAAAAAATGAAATATTACATTTACATAAGTATTCAGATGCTTTACTCAGTACTTTGTTGAAGCACTTTGGGCAGCAATTACAGCCTTGAGTCTTCTTGGGTATGACGCTGCAAGTTTGGCACACCTGTATTTGAGTTTCACATCTGTATTGGAGTTTCTCCCATTTTTCTCTGCAGATCCTCTCAAGCTTTGTCAGGTTGGATGGAGAGCGTTGCTGCACAGCTATTTTCAGGTCTCTCCAGAGATGTTCGATCGGGTTCATGTGCAGGCTCTGGCTGGGCCACTCAAGGACATTCAGAGACTTGTCCCGAAGCCACTCCTGCATTGTCTTGGCTGTGTGCTTAGGGTCGTTGTCCTATTGGAAGGTGAACCTTTGCCCCAGTCTGAGGTCCTGAGCGCTCTGGAGCAGGTTTTCATCAAGGATCTCTCTGTACTTTGCTCCGTTTATCTTTCCCTCGATCCTGACTAGTCTCCCAGTCCTTGCTGCTGAAAAACATCCCCACAGCATGATGCTGCCATTACCATGCTTCACTGAAGAGATGGTGCCAGGTTTCCTCCAGACGTGACGCTTGGCATTAATTTATTTTACATTTACATTTACATTTACATTTAAGTCATTTAGCAGACGCTCTTATCCAGAGCGACTTACAAATTGGTGCATTCACCTTATGATATCCAGTGGAACAACCACTTTACGATAGTGCATCTAAATCTTTTAAGGGGGGGGGGGGGGTTAGAAGGATTACTTTATCCTATCCTAGGTATTCCTTAAAGAGGTGGGGTTTCAGGTGTCTCCGGAAGGTGGTGATTGACTCCGCTGTCCTGGCGTCGTGAGGGAGCTTGTTCCACCATTGGGGTGCCAGAGCAGCGAACAGTTTTTATTTTATTTAACCTCTCTAGGGTAGGGGGCAGTATTTTCACGGCCGGATGAAAAACGTACCCAAATTAAACGGCCTACTACTCGGGCCCAGGAACTAGAATATGCATATTATTAGTAGATTTGGATAGAAAACACTCTGAAGTTTCAAAAACTGTTTGAATGATGTCTGTGAGTATAACAGAACTCATATGGCAGGCAAAAACCTGAGAAAAATCTAAACAGGAAGTGGGAATTCTGGTGCTTGTAGTCCTTTCAAGTTATTGCCTATCGAACACACAGTGACTTAGGGTTCATTTTGGACTTCCTAAGGCTTCCACTAGATGTCAACAGTCTTTAGAAAGTTGTTTGAGGCGTCTATGATGAACAGAGAGTGAACAGAAGAAGTTGGAAGTTGTTGACTCAGGAAGGTACTGGGGTTCATTGGCGCGCGTTCACGTGAGAGGTAGCTGTGTTCCAAAATGTTTTTCAAGACACTGGAATCGTCCGGTTGGAATATTATTGAAGTTCTAAGTGATAAAGGCCCTAAAGATTGATGCTATACAACGTTTGACATGTTTGAACGAACGTAAATAGAACTTTTTTGACTTTTCGTCGTGACGTTTTGGCCGCGCTTCCTACATTTGGAGTAGCTAACTGAACGCTCGAACAACAATTATTTGAGTTATTTGGACATAAATTATGGACTTTATCGAACAAAACAACATTTATTGTGGACCTGGGATACCTGGAAGTGCCTTCTGATGAAGATCATCAAAGTTAAGTGAATATTTAGAATGCTACTTATGATTTTAGATGACTCCAAAATGGCGGGTATCTGTATTGCCTATTGTATTTTTCTGAGCGCTAGCGTCCCACCTGCCCAAGAAAGGTTAACTAGGCAAGTCACTGCTTTTACTGAGGAGTGGCTTCCGTCGGGCCACTCTACCTTAAAAGGCCTGATTGGTGGAGGGCTGCAGAGATGGTTGTCCTTCTGGAAGGTTCTCCCATCTTCACATTGGAACTCTGGAGCACTCTCAGAGTGACCATCTGGTTCTTGGTCACGTCCCTGACCAAGGCACTTCTCCCCCGATTACTCAGTTTGGCCGGGCGGCCAGCTCTAGGAAGAGTCTTGTTGGTTCCAAACTTCTTTCATTTAAGAATGATGTAGGCCACTGTGTTCTTGGGGACCGTCAATGCTGCAGAAATGTTTTGGTACCCTTCCCCAGATCTGTGCCTCGACATGAACCTGTCTCGGAACTCTACGGACAATTCCTTCAACCTCATCGCTTGGTTTTTGCTCTGACATGCACTGTCAACTGTGGAACCTTATATAGACAGGTGTGTGCATTTCCAAATCATGTCCAATCAAATGGATTTACCACAGGTGGACTCCAATCTAGTTGTAAAAACATCTCCAGGATGATCAATGGAAACAGGATGCACCTGAGCTCAATAGCAAAGGGTCTGAATACTTATGTAAATACGTTTTTTTTTTTTTTTTTATGTTTTATGAATTTGAAAAAAAAAAGTTTAAAAAAAATTCACTTTGTCATCATTATTATGTATTATGTATTGTGTGTAGATTGGTGAGGAAAATGTTTTATTTAATCCATTTTAGAATAAGGCTGTAACGTAACAAAATATATATAAATAGCTAATTGTCATTTTCTGAGAACTTTCCTTTTCCACCTCAGTGCAAGATAGAAAAGCTATCATCTGAAAACAAATGGGCAAGATGTGGGATGGCACTAGAGGCAAATGGTTCTGAGGTTTGACAGCCCTGTGGCAATTTGTCAGTGTCATTTCCCACAAGCGTCTCTATGCTGTCCCAACAAACATTTCACACAGGAAATAATTCATCTGCATCCAGAAGAAAGGGTAAGGGAGCGCCATCGCTGAATTAGCTATGAGTTATCTCCTCAATAACTTCTAATCAGACTGCTGCCGTTTCCTCCACTGTAAACAAAAGTAATTACAGTAGATGTGATAGAGGGAGAGAAGGAGACAGCTTCTGCATGCTCAGGACCAGTGTCGAGCTAGCTGGCGCTGTAGAGCTGAACACTTTAATTAGGGCCAGACTAGCCCAGCACTACTGAATGAGCCTGACAATAGCAGACGCTTCACTTTCTAAAATAAGGCCTGCTATGCTGCAGTTGTTACTTTTCTTTCTCATTTTCTCCCCAACCAATACCGGTCTTGAGATTCACTTCAACGAAAATGGAGAAATGCTGTTTGGGGAAAGGCTTGGAATCCTGTATCTTACCTGGTTTGATGTGATCATGATGAAGGTAAAGTAGTTGATACTAATTACTATTATTTACAAATTCAGTTCCAACTACACAACAATAACAAAATAGAACATTTACAAACAAAAAGCAAGTTGAAATAGGAAAAATATGATTGTTCATTGTTCAAATAGGGAGGACCAGTGAGTTGAAGTTTACATTTAAATGTACATTTAAGTCATTTAGCAGACGCTCTTATCCAGAGCGACTTACAAATTGGTGGATTCACCTTATGATATCCAGTGGAACAACCACTTTACAATAGTGCATCTAAATCTTTTAAGGGGGGGGGGTGGGGGTTAGAAGGATTACTTTATCCTATCCTAGGTATTCCTTAAAGAGGTGGGGTTTCAGGTGTCTCCGGAAGGTGGTGATTGACTCCGCTGTCCTGGCGTCGTGAGGGAGCTTGTTCCACCATTGGGGTGCCAGAGCAGCGAACAGTTTTGACTGGGCTGAGCGGGAACTGTGCTTCCTCAGAGGTAGGGAGGCGAGCAGGCCAGAGGTGGATGACTGTAGTTGAACCAGTTTAGAGGTGCTGGGTGAATCGATGGCTCCTGTCTGAGTAGGGAGTACTCAGCTGAAGATGAATACAACACACATCCTATTCAGAGACCAATTTATTTGTGTTACTAAGATCTTCAGTGGAGTGACAGCATCACTGAGAATGATGCAATACATCCTGATCTAAAACCAGCGGAGCATTTCTATGGATATGGAGAAAAGTAGTCGTTGCAATTGATCAAAATGTCCCGGCCATACATTGTGTTAGGAAAACAACTCGCCAGCCTACAAATAAGTCGACTTGGGTTTTAGGCCTGTCTAGCTGTTCCATAACCTGTCTGAATGACTATTTAACATGGAAGTAAGCATAAGTGATTAGGGTGTTGTACTGGATGCACGTGTCTCGCCCTTCTCATGACTCCAAATGCTACAGCATTGGAGTCATTCTACGTCCTTTTTGAATACCTGACGTAATTATTCAAGTGTGAAATACTCAATCTATAAACAATTCATCCCTGATTCTGATATGTTTTTGGAAACCTTGAACACTCAACTTAACCTAATTATCATCCAAAAATAACTTTCCAAATACAAAAGATACACTTACTGTTTTACCACATATTTCCACTGATGTTTTTTTTGTGTAACAGGTTCGAGCCACAGGTTTTTTATTGTTCCCTCCCAAGTTTCTATTAGCTCAGGAAGTGCAATGCAGTGACTTGAAAGTAGTTTCCAATGTTCCCGAAACCGTATTGCACGCGGTTATTAGACACGGTTAGACGCAGTCGGGACAGCTGTACACATTGGTTACCCACTGTGGTCAATTGTTAAACTGAGAACCCTGTGGCTATATGGCCTTGGGTTCTCAAGAGCTGGCATGTTCCTAAGAAGACATCTTACTTACCAGGATCCAGGGTGAGCTCTGTCCTGACTCTCTAGTCCGCCAGCCAAAGCAGGTTGCAATGTTCCTAGATGGTGACCAAAATAATATTAATATATACAAAAAAACTAAAAGGAATTCCATAACAAAAAGGTATGAAACAAATAAGGGAAGACCCTGCTAGGCCAGAAGGCTCCTCAATCCACCTCTCCCTCTGCCATCACCTGCCAATCCCTAGTCTCTCTCTAGACAGATGTGCCTCCCACAATGTACCAATCTTCTGGTTTACATGCCACTACCTACGTCACTGATTTATCAGCTTGTTGCTCACATCCCCTGGACACAAAATAGTAGCTAGCAAGATGATCACAGAGGTTATTTTTAATGAGTGCATTCTGCAAACGGCTAGGTTGCATCATCTACCTTCACTAAAACAACTGCAAAGAACTTGCCTGCGAACTTCGGTTGCAAATTGCGATGTTCTGGCATGTCTGCCTCGTGATTTGTTGGGGGAGTTGTCTGTCTGAAGAGGACCTTCCCCGGAACAATTTTTTCAAAATTTACCAAGAGTCTGTCATTAATCCCAGATCCTAGTTACTGCTGTTGCCTAGGGTCTGGGTTTCAGAGATTTGCCAATCCCCAACACATTAACAATCATCACGTCCTGGCTCTCTCAGCACCTTCCCTGGTTGCTGCTGCACCCTTGGGATGGGAGGTGTTCAGTGGTCTACGTAGGGCCTTCAATGCTTACTGCTTCTCTATCTCCGTGTGGTGTTAATAACCCAGTTCTATCAGGATCAACAATCCTTTAATATCTTACATAAAGACTTAGAAACAGTCACAGAATATCTGGTATGGTTCTGGCATTGAGAAACTGATGAAGTTGTTGTTGGACATACTGACAAGAAAACAAATGCATCAAAGGCATCAAATAAAACAACAGCTTTTGATCTTTACACTTACTGGGATTGAGAGGGACAGTAAAAACACATGACAAAATCATACACTTTAAAGGATTTCTCATGGCTGTACTGCTTGGTAGCTAGAGACGAGTGACAGTAATACATTATTTTGATGCTGGATGAAATTGCATGCTTGACACAATTATGATATGACATTAACAGTCAAATATCTAGGAAAAGCTTTGATGCATTTATAAAAATAAAAGATACATCAAAGGGAAAAAAAGACAAGCAAATCATCCTATGAGTGACAACTCTGCATTCCTTATGCTTTCTTTATCCATGACATGCAATGTGCATTGATAAGGAGTCAAAGTTGGCGTATGTCGGCCTTTATAAATATGACCTTGCGCCCCTGGTCGTGTTCCAAATGTAACATAGCTACAAACTTTTATGTTGATACATGAATAAGCTCTTATTTAATTAGAAGCCAAACATGCTCAATGGAACATGGGCCTATTTTACAAATTAGCTGATACAATTGTTTGAAGTTCAAATATATATGAAGGTTTTTAAATGTCGAAAAAACACTTATGCATGAGTACAGATTCAGAACGAGTGAGACACATTTCATATGAACCGATATTTAGTGGCCAACTGGAAACAGTATAACGTGTTCATTGGCATAGTTTTTGCTGAGCATGTAAAACCCGACAGCTGAAATCTGTCACTTAACTCCCTCTTAGAATGGCTGTCTTTACAGAGACAACGCCTTTGGAACATGAATGCCACAACAAATCGGGACATTATTACGATTTCACATCTTTGTCAGAGAGCAAATGCCGCATTTCACAATACTCTCAGATCAAAATGCCAAATCAAATTAAATAATGGCAGTTTTGCCGCATTTAACAATTGTCATCTCTGTGGTGCTTCTTCCTTTCATCCCTGTCCTCTAAAAATGAGGCTCTGTCATCTGTCTTCTGTAAAGCCTAGTGTCAACAGCACACGTCCAGTAAGCCTGCTTACCATTCAGAGGGGAACAGAGTAGTGTTAGCGATTCACAGGTGCTTTCAAACTTTTTTTCCTTCCCAGCATGATTACATACTCTTGAGGAATTTTTATCTGAGCCTCTATTGAAACGGTTTTGTCCTTCAAGATATCGGAGGTAAAACACTAAGAAAGAACAAACTTCCCTTTTGAAAATGGAAACAATAACAGCCTCTCTTCTATGTGAGCGTTCGGTAAACTGTGGAGTACCAATCTATCCCTTGAGTGACCTGATCACCTTTCAAATGACAACAACATTGATCTACTGTGACAGTACAATTCAGGGGGAAACGTTGCAACATAAACATGCTTTCAAACCTTGTTTTCATGTTTTGATTGATGAGCAGCGTTTTCGATTTGGTATTTTTCCCATCTGTTCCTCAGAGCTGTCAATGTCTTGACAATCCTGACAGTTTTCTCCATGCTGACTTATTTCCTAAAAGATGTAGAGGTCCAAAGGACGTTGATGGGTACTGTTTTTCCTTTTAAAGTCCTATAACACTTTTTAATAAATGTTACTCTCTGTCATAAATAATTACCCAGAAAATCTAAAGTATCAAATCAAATTAAATCATAACTATTAAGTCTGTCCAAAAACACAGGATTAAACTATGACTGGATAGTCAACATTGGCTTTTGGAAATGAATCCTCACAAATAGTTGAATCGTGTGGTTTTCTCTGTCTAGCGGTGGGTATAACACCCTGGAGCATGGCTGCTGCCAGTAGTTCTTCATCTATTATTGACTATATTGCACTTTTTAAGCACCATGTGCTAAAGTTTCAAAGACACTTCTCTCGTCCCTTGGTTACCAATGGCTGTTTTATTGATAGCTTTCTTTCTCCATACTAAATACACAACTCAACCCCCCTGGCGAGAAGAGAACTACACAGTTTCAAATGTCTGCTGTGAGTTTTACTCCATTGCTCAACAAACTGTGATATTCAGGTTAACTTCCCACTTATTCCAAACAACACAATAGAACAAACAATCTGGCTACAGACTCCGGACTCTAGAATAGCATTTGACGCAAATATGTATACAGAGAGTAATGTTGATTTGAAAGTGTCTCTACAGTACAGTACCCTCTGGGCACAGACATCAGTTCAACATCTAGCTTTGATTTACATTTGGTTGAGTTGTTAACTAATTGGAATTCAATGTGAAATCGACAACAAAAAAATCACCATGTCATTCTATTTCTGTTAAAAATTGGGTTATGTGACGACTTTTTGCTAATCTAATTAGTTGTCCACGTTGATTCAACGTCATCACTTTGATTCATTCGGTTGAAATGACATGGAAACAACGTTGGTTCAACCAGTTTTTGTTCTGTGGGGTAGCTTCTCTGTTGGCACATTCAAAGAAACCTACTTCCCAATGAAAAGAGGCCATAATCTGACATGATGAGTTATATACTTGAGGACTGGGAATCTACATCAATCAATACGTTGGGAAGTGGATCGTTTATAGGGCTAACAAGCCATTCTGATTGCCAAAAATCACAAAATCTACAGAGTGGAAGTGAAAGTGATTTGAAATTACAGCATTGTGCTATGCGTGACAGTCTTCCAAAGGAATGAGGGCTCAGTGTTTGGTCCACTTGTCTCGCTAGGATGATTTTTCAATCTCAAGGTGCAGCAACAGTGTCTGAAGAAGCAGTCAGTGACAGGACCAGTCTTTGAGTCTGGTGTAGAGTTCATGCTCCATCTCAGCTTGATGGAATTGATGGGAAAAGGCCAAACTTACAGAGACATTGAAGTCTGAAGACGTTTATATGACATATATTTAAAAAAATGTATGAGTTTGGTTTCAGTTTCCCCTGTTCGTTACTCATTCTAGCACAGTAATCCCCACATGCCATCTGCCCCCTATTCCTCACCTGTAAGATTTAGAACTCCTTGCAGACATCCTGAATTTAGGGAGGCCAGGCAACATAGTATAGACTTTGAAGTAGAAACTGTTTCAAGGCTGGCATTTTCTTTCTTAAATCCCATGACATTTCCTCCCTGCTCCTGAATGGGAGAATGAGAGTGACACGGAGAGGGGGCAACCAAATAAACCCTTCCTAGGGGCCGAAGCCACTAATCTGTAATTTAATTTCAAGCGGGTGTCTGGGCCATGAGGACACATGGCAAGGTCAAGGGCTACTGTACAGAGAGGGATAGAGAGCGAGAGATGTGGATTTGGAAGCACAGCCTTGGGTTTGATCAACAGCTTCATCCAGCTTAGAGGGAATAGTGATGGGCTTGGGGTGGGGGTTGAGGTGGGGTGGGGTGGCTTCTCAGAGAAAGCCAGCCTGTCTTTTACACCAACCCAACCGCAGCCACTTATTTCACACACGACAGTAACAAATACTCCTGGAGGAAATTCATTATTCAAAACAACTAAGATGTTTGGGATGAATAAGCATCTGCAAGTCCCTAAGAACGTGAGAGCGTAACTGGAAATTTAACACGTCTGGCTAGATCTGCATGTAAATGGAAGATTTGTATTACTTTTCACCATTATTCTTGTTTTTGTCATTATGTAGAGGAGTGTAGTCTGCAGATAAATCAGCTTGAATGGAAAAGTGGAGGTATGAATTGTGAGCAGTGTGGCTAATCCCATGGGTAAGGAGATATGTGTAATAATAGAGTGGACCTTGTTCTCCATGAACACACATGCAGTGGCCCTGGAAATGGACGCAATAATTACCAGTGACCGCTCAGGAACATTTTCACCATGTCTCTTTAATGCGAATCGGCACTGGGTTATTTTATGGATGGCTTTGGCATTGATACGCACATGGACATTTGGCACAAGGACTTGGCACAAGGACTCCAGTACCTGTATACTGTAACAGAACCTATACCATCACCCACCCACCCTCCCACCCTCCATCTTGAATTCATAAAACATTCCACCTTGGCAGTTAAGAGTAGCTGAGAAGAGTCCATGTTCATTAAAAACCTTACATATAAGGCTGCTGTCAGGTCAGTGAGAGAAACAGGGTGTATCCCATGCACCATTTGCAGTTTGTTCGAGCTTAGCTGGCATTCAATTTCAATTCCTCCAAGTTATTGAATACACGAGAGCGGTAGACACTGACAGGTACAAGTTACTCCACGGGCAACCATTAATTAGTGAGTCAAGGAGTAAATGGAGAGGTACACAGCTACACTCCGTCTCTGGCAGGCAGACAGCTAGGGAGACACCGATGGCAGCCTCAGCTGGGTCATCTCTTAAGCTGCTCACTTCCTATTAGAAATGAGATCCTGGGTCTCTCAAACTTCCTACCTCGATACACAGGGAGCCTGTCAAATCCAATGGCGTTCAAGTGGAGTTTCTCTCTAGCATATTGCATAGAAATGAATACGACTCCACATCAGCATTCATATACTGCAGCAGTCTTCGTTAACTGAAAGAGTAGCAGGGGAAGGGAAATGCATAGTGCTGTAATAGGATATGATGGGTTTATGTCTTTTTGAAACCCAGGAGGAAGTGGTCCTGTAGGGATGGGTATGATGGACTCATCATCAGCTCAGTAAGGACTGGACACTGTGTGGGTAAGAGACAGTGGAACCAGTCTCTCCGTTGATGGATAGGTGTAGTGGGATTAAATACCAGACTCATCACTGTCTCACCGTCTGCCTCCTCACTCCTGAAAATAAAAAAAGATTGTGTTAGAGAGAGGGAGGTTGTCAGACCAAAACCTTATGGGGAATTGAGAAAAAACATTACAGAGACACTTTCTTATTCCAACAGGACAATATTACGGTTTGTTCCTTTTGATTAGACTGCAACATCTCAGTCTTTATCCAGTTGACCTGTTTTCCATATTACAGCTAACTCTTCTAAACTTTTAAGGAAGTCTGCCCACTCCGGTCCCAATAGACCCCTCCACACCACTGCTAATGCTACCACAGCAAATGAAACTGCTCTCCCTGACTCATTAAACTGGTTGGAAAATTAACTCAGACACACAGGGTTTAATGTCACACATGAAGCTCTCCTAGTTTAAGATTTTAAAAAGCAATATAGCAGGGTATAACCGTAGAGGTTCAGGTTAGATATGTAATTATAGTCCATCACCCATAGCTACCTGAAACCTACTGCTCTGGACTTACAATTGAAAAGAAAATATACAAAAAATATATATAATGTTTTAATTTTTCAGTAAAATAATAATTTAAAGATGTACGGGAAAGGAAATATATTAAAACACAAAGTTTGAGGTAGAGGAATACTTTATGCATTATGACATTTTGCAGTAGCCTACATGCTCTGTGTTCCAGAAAGGCTTCATCTCTACTTCCTGTCCAAACCTGTCATGCTTATAAAGCTCCGTTTGATTCTGATCTGACTCGAAGGACAGAGATTGCAGACCGTCAGCAGATGCAATATTCTCAAGCGTGTGGTGAATGCTGTCTTGGTCACTTTGGCTGCTGCCACTGTATGGAAACCTCTCTATCACTTCTTAATCATTACATCTTGTCCCCTTACTGGATCTGTGGCACGTGAGATACAGTTGAAGTCGGAAGTTTACATACACCTTAGCCAAATACATTTAAAATCCGTTTTTCACAATTCTTGACATTTAATCCTAGTAAAAATTCCCTGTCGTAGGTCAATTAGAATCACAAATTTATTTTAAGAACGTGAAATGTCAGAATAATAGTAGAGAGAATGATTTATTTCAGCATTTATTTCTTTCATCACATTCCCAGTGGGTCAGAAGTTTACATACACTCAATTAGTATTTGGAGCATTGTCTTTAAATTGTTTAACTTGGGTCAAACGTTTCGGGTAGCCTTCCACAAGCTTCCCACAATAAGTTGGATGAATTTTGGCCCATTCCTCCTGACAGAGCTGGTGTAACTAAGTCAGGTTTGTAGGCCTCCTTTCTCGCACAGGCCTTTTCAGTTCTGCCAACAAATTGTCTATAGGATTGAGGTCAGGGCTTTGTGATGACCACTCCAATACCTTGACTTTGTTGTCCTTAAGCCATTTTGCCACAACTTTGGAAGTATGCTTGGGGTCATTGTCCATTTGGAAGACCCATTTGATTTAACTTCTTGACTGATGTCTTGAGATGTTGCTTCAATATATCCACATAATTTCCCATCCTCATGATGTCATCTATTTTGTGAAGTGCACCAGTCCCTCCTGCAGCAAAGCACCCCCACAACATGATGCTGCCACCCCCGTGCTTCACGGTTGGAATGGTGTTCTTCGGTTTGCAAGCCTCCCCCTTTTTCCTCCAAACATAACACTGGTCATTATGGCCAAACAGTTCTATTTTTGTTTCATCAGACCAGAGGACATTTCTCCAAAAAGTACGATCTTTGTCCCCATGTGCAGCTGTAAACCGTAGTCTGGCTTTTTTATGGTGGTTTTGGAGCAGTGGCTTCTTCCTAGCTGAGCGGCCTTTCAGGTTATGTTGATATAGGACTTGTTTTACTATGGATATAGATACTTTTGTACCTGTTTCCTCCAGCATCTTCACAAGGTCCTTTGCTGTTGTTCTGGGATTGATTTGCACTTTTCGCACCAAAGTACGTTCATCTCTAGGAGACAGAATGAGTCTCCTTCCTGAGCGTTGTGACAGTTGAGTTGTCCCATGGTGTTTATACTTGCGTACTATTGTTTGTACAGATGAACTTCATACATTCAGGCGTTTGGAAATTGCTCCCAAGGATGAACCAGACTTGTGGAGGTCTACCATTGTTTTTCCTGAGGTCTTGGCTGATCTATTTTGATTTTCCCATGATGTCAAGCAAAGAGGCACTGTGTTTGAAGGTAGGCCTTGAAATACATCCACAGGTACACCTCCAATTGACTCAAATTACGTCAATTAGCCTATAAGAAGCTTCGAAAGCCATGACATCATTTTCTGGAATTTTCCAAGCTGTTTAAAGTCACAGTCAACTTAGTGTATGTAAACTTCTGATCCACTGGAATTGTGATACAGCGACCTGTAAGTGAAATAATCTGTCTGTAAACAATTGTTGGAAAAATAACTTGTGTCATGCACAAAGTAGATGTCCTAACCGACTTGTCAAAACTATAGTTTGTTAACAATACATGTGTGGAGTGGTTAAAAAACGAGTTTTAATGACTCCAACTTAAGTGTATGGAAACTTCCGACTTCAACTGTATCTCTATAAAGTGGAGAAACTGTAAATAAAACAACAGAGACGACTTGATGAATTATATAAGTCAAAAGAAGTCAGACTGAGTCCTGACTGTTTCCTAGAGGTCTCTGTAAACTCGCTGGCTCTGGATTTCCATATGTATCAAACAGAAGCAATCCATTTGAAAACTAACTCCAGTTCCCACTTTCCTTGCCTCCTCTCAGAGGGCAGTGCAGCTGTGCCTCCTAATCCATCAAACAAATGAACACAACACAATATTTTCACACCTGCATGCTCTCATCGGATTCAAATCTACTTCTGGATATTCCCAATTTGGAAATGCATGATGTGTGTGTTCAAACAGGGGGTCATTCTTACTGAGTCCAGGACAGCAGCGTCCTGAAATGAATTTCAGAAATGAAAGACCACCCCAGACCTTTACCAAAGGCTATAGAGATTGTTCGGCTGTACAATTGAAGTCGGAAGTTTACATACACCTTAGCCAAATACATTTAAACTCAGTTTTTCACAATTCTTGACATGCAATCCTAGTAAAAATTCCCCGTCTTAGGTCAATTAGGATCACCACTTTATTTTAAGAATGTGAAATGTCAGAATAATAGTAGGGAGAATGATTTATTTCAGCATTTATTTCTTTCATCACATTCCCAGTGGGTCAGAAGTTTACATACACTCAATTAGTATTTGATAGCATTGTCTTTAAATTGTTTAACTTGGGTCAAACATTTCGGGTAGCCTTCCACAAGCTTCCCACAATAAGTTGGGTGAATTTTGGCCCATTCCTCCTGACAGAGCTGGTGTAACTGAGTCAGGTTTGTATGCCTCCTTGCTCGCAGAAGCTTTTCAGTTCTGCCCACAAATTTTCTATAGGATTGAGGTCAGGGCTTTGTGATGACCACTCCAATACCTTGACTTTGTTGTCCTTAAGCCATTTTGCCACAACTTTGGAAGCATGCTTGGGATCATTGTCCATTTGGTAGACCCATTTGCGACCAAGCTTTAACTTCTTGACTGATGTCTTGAGATGTTGCTTCAATATGTCCACATAATTTTCCCATCCTCATGATGCCATCTATTTTGTGAAGCGCACTAGTACCTCCTACAGCAAAGCACCCCCACAACATGCTGCCATCCCCGTGCTTCACGGTTGGGATGGTGTTCTTCGGTTTGCAAGCCTCCCCCTTTTTCCTCCAAACATAATGATGGTCATTATGGCCAAACAGTCCTATTTTTGTTTCATCAGACCAGAGGACATTTCTCCAAAAAGTACGATCTTTGTCCCCATGTGCAGTTGTAAACCGTAGTCTGGCTTTTTTATGGTGGTTTTGGAGCAGTGGCTTCTTCCTAGCTGAGCGGCCTTTCAGGTTATGTCGATATAGGACTCGTTTTACTGTGGATATAGATACTTTTGTACCTGTTTCCTCCAGCATCTTCACTTGGTTCTTTGCTGTTGTTCTGGGATTGATTTGCACTTTTCGCACCAAAGTACGTTCATCTCTAGGAGACAGAGCGCATCTCCTTCCTGAGCGGTATCACGGCTGCGTGGTCCCATGGTGTTTATACTTGCGTACTATTGTTTGTACAGACGAAAGTGGTACCTTCAGGCGTTTGGAAATTGCTCCCAGGGATGAACCAGACTTGTGGAGGTCTACAATTGTTTTTCTGAGGTCTTGGCTGATTTCTTTTGATTTTCACATGATGTCAAGCAAAGAGGCACTGAGTTTGAAAGTAGGCCTTGAAATACATCCACAGGACCACCTCGAATTGACTCAAATTATGTCAATTAGCCTATCAGAAGCTTCTAAAGCCATGACATAATTTTCTGGAATTTTCCAAGCTGTTTAAAGTCACAGTCAACTTAGTGTATGTAAACTTCTGACCCACTGGAATTGTGATTAAGTGAAGTAATATGTCTGTAAACAATTGTTGGAAAAATGACTTGTGTCATGCACAAAGTAGATGTCCTAACCGACTTGCCAAAACTATAGTTTGTTAACAAGAACAACTTCCGACTTCAACTGTATATGCGACACAGATACACTAAAAAAACCCTCATATCTTCACGTCAGACTCCTGACTAAATAGACTGGGAAGTTAACACAGACTATCCAAACTTCGCTCTATCCAAGAGCTCCAGCAGACAGACATCAGGAGGACAGAACCATTCCATCCCACTTTTTCTCAGCAGGTTGAGACGCTGCATGCTGACGGACAGTTTCATTTACAGCCAGTGCAGGGGATTGCACACTAATTTACTCAGGTTATAGGAGACTGTTCCTTTAGAGCCGCAGAGTGCCGGGGTTCATTCCAATGAACCACTGTAAATCCACACTGCACTCATTTCAGTCCTCATTTGCATTGAAATGGAAGTGCCATATTTCATTCTCTTCCTTGGTAACCTTCCACCACTTATTTATATATTTGGAGAACCCTGTACAGGGAGCCACGGGCACACGGTTTTCAGACATTGACGTAAATGACAACAATCTGAGTCATTATCAGAGAACAACTCCAGGTGGGGGATGCTGACATCAAAACAGACGTTTTCAGAAGTCAATATGCAGCCTACGCAGCTTTGGAGAGAACTTAAAACTGACAAGGTAAGACAGGTTACCCATAAGGCATTATGAAATACACAGAGTCCTTATAAAGATGCTCTACCTAGGTCTTATCTACTTAATTTATTGAACACTTAATTTGTATCATTTGTATAAATGCATGTGGTATATGCATTATAACATTGGTGGTGGCAAGCACACCACAATGAATTATTACAGACATGACAATGAAAAATAATACTCGGAGAAAACCATTCCGTCATACCCTCTGAGACGTCACAGTCACAGCTTCAGTGACTGTCACCTCAATGCAGCGTCATACATCACACACACGCCACATAAATGTCATATGTACCTTTCCCCATATTTTTATTATGTGGTGTGATTTCCCCCCTCCAATTTCCTCCAAGCCCCCCTGGTGTTAATTATCAGGCTTCTTTCTCCTAGAGCAGCCTTAGCTGTGGAAGTGCATTAATCTTGATTCTCCACTCCAGTACAAAGCCTTGTTTGTAGAGACTCCTGTGGTAAGCCCCAAAGGCGGAGTGATTCAGAGTCAGAAGAAGAGAGAGGAGAGGGAGAAAAGAAAAGAGTCGCAGATCGCTCTGTGTTTACACTGGGAAACTTGGCCGCCTGGCAAAGCAACATGCAAACCATTCATCCCCTTCTTCCTCAGTGTTATAATCATCATCTGTATGATGAATATCAAGCTGTGCGTCTGTGATGACATCACAAGGGACCATGGGCTATTATGATTTATTGATTTGGTCTGTGGTGGAATAATGAGGTCACTTTCATGTCATCATCCCATTCCCACTCAGTGGACTGATGGTGTTCTGGGGACTAACTAGGAGCTCTACAATTAAATGTGACCCCATTCTATGTTCCAAATTTTCTCTCCATCCATGTAATTTAATGGTCTGCTCTCATTGCTGTAGTATAATTACAAGGTTTTCAAAACATGTTCCTTTGTTAAAAATGTAGTATATAGTGAGCCTTGGATCCTGTGCAGCTAGTAATTGGTGGCGAATCAATGTTCGTGAATTTTTTAGGCTACTATACTGTTCTGCAGCTGCTGGTCTGCTGCTGGCTGGTCACTCTGCTCCCTCTCATCTAATATGTCATCCACATCACTGCACAGATACAGACAGAGACAGCAGCACACTCTCTGACAGACACATCTATCGCCCTCACCAAGGATTTTATCTTTAATTAACACAGGTCAATCCAGATATTTCCGCCAACGGAAAGACAGAGATTGTATTATGATTTCCATGACAGGAAGTTGTTTTAAGCCTGCGTCGGGTCGAATAATCATTAATTGCACTGTCATCACTGTGGCTGAGTGACAGAATTCATGAGAGCTCATTCATTTAAACAGTCACAGTGTCTAGGTTGAGGAAGGTGCTCCTTTTGAAACCTTCTAGAACTGGAATTCAGAGGGCTTTTAATGGCAAAAAATGTTATGCCCTTGATTTCTTGTAAATCGTTAGTCCTCAGTTCTAGAATAGTTTCTCATTATGAAATCTTGTTCAACAGCATTGAGGCACTAAGACCAGTTTGTCAACACAGTGTTACACATCTTTCAGCCCAGACGCCTTCCATTTGGAGCCATGTATTTTCTCACTGAGATTTATAACAGCGACTCACATAAAAAGACATCTTAGGCTGTGTTTACACAGGCAACCCAATTCTGATCTTTTTTCAGTAATTGGTATTTTGACCAATCAGATCAGCTCTGAAAAAGATCTGATGTGAAAAGATCTGATGTGATTGGTCAAAAGACCAATTAGTGGAAAAAATATAACAATTGGGCTGACTGTGTAAACGCAGCCTTACCGTCTGCAAATCCAGCATATTTGTGCCTATTCCCATTTGGGTATGCTAACTTCTCTGTATTTACATTTCTACCTTCTGTAATTCTCTTGATGTTCTCAACATACACCTTTCCTTTTCTGACAATAGTTTAGCAGTATGTAATTCATTTAGTCAATTTAAAAGAACAGTGTTTCAACACAATGTTACCAGCTCATATTTGAGATGACATTTGTAAAAGGTGTAAACAAGTCTGAAGGTGTGTGCTACTGTGTACTGTATGCCAGTGGAGGCCTCTATAAAAGTCCCAACCCCAGTTGGACAACTCATGTGGCCAATGAGAGAAGAGACAACAGTGCAGGCGCCAGGCTCCCGGCCCTCTGCCCCGGCGGGGGTGATAGAGGACATGATGAATGCTCTGGAGGAGTGTCTCTCCATCCATGTAATGCAGGGGGATTGGACAGTCATGCCAGGCCAGGGGCATCAGGACAGCAGCAGCGACAAAGACCCTGAGCCAGGTATATTAAGTGTTGCTGACAGCCAGGTGACACCAGAGCTCTGTGATGTGTTGACTGCACATGACTCAGTACCATGTCACCATGATGGAGTGATAAACAGCCTTGAGGATCCATAGATCACCTGAGACGCTCTATATGTAATGTATATATGTGCCGCTGCATGCATACCGCAGCCCACCGCACTGAACTGTCAAGGGGCCCCAAGGCAGTGGGTTGTAGGGAGGGAGGAGGGAAGGTGAGTGGTCTCCATGCTGTGTATTACATACCCAGGCTCTCATCTGGATTATGAGTAATCTATGCTAGTTAATTGAGCCCAGAGGCAGTTGGCTTCAATGAAGCCTCCTGTATTTTTTTGGTGCAAAATAGAAGAAAAATAGCTCTCAGAGGAGCGGGGCTCTCTGTCGAGAGGCAAACAGAGCAGAACTCCTGCCGTGTTCATTAGCTGTCATTGATCAGTGATTCAGTCCCCACACTCCCACTGCCTGCCACTGCACACTGATATTACCAGTTTCTTGTCATGAAAATCGTTATTAAGGTAAAAACAAAAACAAGTGCAGCCAGCCCAGCAACTTTGGTCCTTATATTTTATTTTTCACTGCACTATTCTGATGCGTATGGCTCTGCGCCAAACCTCCCCAAGCAAAGCTACAAAATACTATGCAGTCAGTGATATTCTGAGCAGCAAAACTATCCATCCTAGACCATCACCCAATATCAATATGATGCAGTTTTTTTGCACATCTCTTTATTGGCTTTTCCTCATCTTCCAGTAGCTGGTGCTTCTGTACAGTACAGTATTATATGGCTGCAGACTCATTATCCTGATAAATGGCTGAGACAATAAGCTAAATAATGCACACAGCCAACACCTCCCGGGAGAGCTCTAGCCCAGCGTAAGTGTCCTGTCTGACATCATCAAAATCAGACGAGCCTCGCCGCGGCGCTGAGACAACAGTAACCTGAGGAGCCGCGTCGCCGCCTGGCGCCTGCCCTCTCCCCAGAAACACCCAAAGGTCCCAAAGACACGCCAGGCGGAGCTTATTCCTCACCTCACGCCAGCTCTCTTGCTCTCGGTGTCTCTCTCTCAACGACAAGCCACGGCACAGCAGCTATACCTTAAATGCTCTAGGAACAATTTCCCATTTTTATATCTCACTTTATTTCTTCCAGTTATCTCTTCCTCATTCTTCTAAAAAAGAGAAGAGTGGGGCTCCTCAAAGTGATGTGTCGTCTCTGCTCGCTAAAACAGGACAGAGACAGAATAAGCCCTTCGGCCAACACTGTAAAACATAACAATGAGATAGATTCTTAGAATGACAGTCCAGAGTTTAAGTGGATATACAGGGGAAAATTAAAATCAATATTTTAGAGCTCTAGTAGAAAAGAGGGTGGAGAGGGCCATTATCTAGAGCTAATTGTACCTATAGGGCCTGTCCTATTAGACGTATTAATATCTACTCTCTCATTGGAATCCAATTGTGGTACTGGCTGTTGCTGGATGACTAGGCCATATCTGTCTCTCTGCCTCTCCTCTCTCACATTCACACAGGATTTCCTTTATTCTCTTTGTGTCTGGCCTTGACAATACCTCCTCCTTCCATTGGCAGATATAATATCAGGGCATGTGTGCTGCAGCTCCCAGTACAATGGGATTCGGAGGTTCTCTTTGCATGACTCATTTGGAGTAATATGTCCTCCTGATTAACGTGGATCATTAAATTGTGTCAAACGTACACGTTTATACTGCATATCTCACCATCCTATAGCCGATAACAAACGCAATCGGGCTGTCTATTAGCCTTTCAGGTAAAAGCCAACTGGCAGACAAGGTGAGAGTCCTCCACTATGAATGACACTTCCCTCAAGGACATACAGTCCTCTGTGAGGAATTACAGGAGATGCTTCACCATTGTTCAATGTTTCAGCGAGCACTCACTACGGCTAATTATTAACCATGGCAACAGCTCTGGATGTGAACACAGTATGGACACGCAAAGTGAGTGAATTGCATACCCAGTGGCCTGCAGTTGTTGTATGAAACATAAGAATAGAAAACAATAATGGATCACTTATAAACAGATATATCAAGAAGGTAAAAGGTTTTATGAAAACAAAACGTCCCATGACACTAAAACAAGATAATCAGATGCACTGAACTTCTGTTATTTAATAAGACATGCTGCACTCTGCATAAATGAGGTAATCGATAAAAAAAAATGTCCACAGACATATTAAAATAATTGATTGGTGGTGATTCAGCAGGAGAATATGGTTTACAGGATCTTGGCCTGCGACAGTGTTAGGACTGAACGTGAAGGTCAGGGCGTAGTAATGACAGATAACCTCCCAGACAGTGGCTCAAATGGCACCCTATCCCCTATATAGTGCCCTACTTTTGAGCAGGGCTTATAGGATTCTATAGGAAATAGGGTGCCATTTTGGACTCAGACATTGACTCTTGGTGCCTCTACTTTATTTGGGGTAGTTAGAGGAAATGAGTTCCTCCACCCTCTATCATCATGGTTGACCCTCTCAGCAAATTATATTTTTATGACTTGATCCAATCACTGTATAATAAAAACATACTGTGACCGTATATAAACGCACAATAAAGATATTGATATCACTCTCTTGACACCAAATAACTTTGCGTTATTACAGAAAGAGAAACATCTGTACAATTTGCATAGTAACATAATATGTGTGAGTTGACAAAGTGTGGTGGTGAAATGCAGTGTCAGCTCCTTCACTCCAGCTGGCCCTCATGATTATTCTCCAAATGGGATGAATAGAATTATAGGGAAACTACCCCATCCTCTTATTAACACATCCATGTCTAGAACCCCTAAACCTGCCTTATGAAATCCAGCTATTTTATGGATGGAAGGAAAATAAAGAGGAGGCTCCCACACTGCTTCCTTTAATGTGACGGGTTCAATCTTTGTCTGGTCAAAATTGATGGAAAGCTTCTGAAACGCCTCTAAAAATATCCACGAGCAATATCAAACATGCTCGTCATAATGAAAGAGGAAAATATAGATTTGATGAAAAAGCTGTGGTGACAAAAATGTGCTTGGCCTTCACGGCTTTAACCTCCCTCTGTCAGCTAGTGAAGCTTTCCTAAAATAGCCACAGCACGGTTCCCAACCTGGGCTTCCTGGCCTGGGCAGTCCTCTCCCCCAGGCCTAGGTAGGAAGGGTCGGACCAGGGGAGTGAGGCGGAGCCTGACACAGCCTCCCAATGCTTGGCCTGCCGATGGGCCAGCCCATCCCTCTCTCCAGACAGGCAGCAGACCAGGGGCCTCAGAGGCCAGGCTCCAGTCACTGGGTGATGGATGAGGCCTCACAGTCTGCCACTGCATTACTGCTGCTGTCTGTGCATGGTCCACCTGACCCTCACGACAGACAGACAGACAGACAGACAGACAGACAGACAGACAGACAGACAGACAGACAGACAGACAGACAGACAGACAGACAGACAGACAGACAGACAGACAGACAGACAGACAGACAGACAGACAGACAGACAGACAGACAGACAGACAGACAGACAGACAGACAGACAGACAGACAGACAGACAGACAGACAGACAGACAGACAGACAGACAGATAGATAGATAGATAGATAGATAGATAGATAGATAGATAGATAGATAGATAGATAGATAGATAGATAGATAGATAGATAGATAGATAGATAGATAGATAGATAGATAGATAGATAGATAGATAGATAGATAGATAGATAGATAGATAGATAGATAGATAGATAGATAGATAGATAGATAGAGTATACTGGGCTGTTCTGGGAGAGGGAACACACCACACCATCCAAACACTACAAAAGTCTCTCTAGACAGTGTCGTTACACAGCTGCATGGTAGGCAACCATACTGTACATCCTCTTCAGATAGTAAGCTGAATACTAGAGACTGAACGTCAGAGATATTTCTCCAATAGTTAGATAGCTAGCTATTTAGTGGCTTGCTTTTTGAGCAAGCCATATGGCTACATGGCAGACAGGGTTTGGTAGGTTACTTTCTAAATGTAACCCGTTACAGTTACTATTTACCTGTCCAAAATGGTAATCAGTAAAGTACATTTTGGATTAGCCAAACTCAGTAGTATAATCGGATTACTTTCAGTTACTTTTGGATTACTTTCCCCTTAAGATACATTACAAGAAGGCAAACAGGATCTATCAAATGCATTTGGTGGTCTCTGACTTGTAGTCAGAGAAAAAACGTATTTTGCGTATTTTCTCAATGCTGAATTGAATGTCATAACACAGAAAGGTGTCATAATGATTTAAAAAAAAATTCTCTCGCAAACATCCTTTCTGGATTTTAACATATTCCAATAAGTAATCATCTAGTTTTTCAAAAGTATCTGTAATCTGATTACTGTTTAGAGTAAAAAAAATTGTAATCAGATTACATGTAACTGATTACATGTAATCATCAGTTACTCCCCAACCCTGAAGGAAGTGTACTGTAGGTCGGTGGGCTGAGCCGACAAGCATCATCCCTCTAAATGATTTATGCAGTCAATTTTTTTTTACATGTTAAATAAATACCGTGAGCAAAAGATTGCCGTAGTCAAATCCACTAAAGGGAGCAAATACACTGTAAGAAACAGATTATAAATAGAGTGACTTGTTGAGGTGACGGAGACTATTATCAACACCTACGTGTTTGTCTGGCTGGGAGAGAGAGAGAGAGAGAACGAGCGAGAGAGAGAACGAGAGAGAGAAAGTTGATGCTTCTCACTTTACAACCAGCCTGTCTTTTTTTAACCTCCTCCTGTAATTCTGGTGTCACTCCCGTCTCCCACAGAGACACACAAACACACCTGGTGCTGGCAACTTAATGAGTCATCGCTCCAATGATTAAAGGTCTAATGCGGCCGTTTTTTTTTTTATCTCAATATCAAATCATAACATGCTATAATTGAGGAAAATCATGTGTTTGACGGCACTGGGCCTTTAACATTAATTGGACTTTAAGGGGGGTTAGGAAGGAGCTGGAATATTCAAAACCCACTTCTAATGACATTGCACAGAAATACATTTGTCATAGCAACCAATGACCCAAGACATTCCCAAATTCCTGATTGTCCTTCACAGAATTAATGCAGCCTGAGGCTCATTACAGAAGCAGTTACCCACAGCCTCTGCAGACCTTGGGGCCTCGAGAGCACTTACTGAAAATGAAATGCGAAGACAACATGACATGACACACACAAACGCGCACACACGGACACGCACACACACACACACATGAAGGATGTGTAATGTCATATTATGTGATTCTTACCTGTGTTCTATTGGCTTTAGCTTTTCAGGGGGGTCATGGCTGAAAGAGAGAACAACAGAGAAATATGAGCTTCGTAATGCCAGTAAGACAATTAGGATGATAGAACAATACAACATTGTACAGTAGTACTGTTGGCTATTTGCAGCTGAAAGTGGTTCCCAGTAGCATGAGATGTGAACATGTATGTAGCCAGCCTTCATACCATCTTTGTAATCTGCTGGTAGGGCTGTTGCGGTGACTGTATTACCGCCACACATGAGCCACGTGACCGTTGAGTCACAGTAATCTCCTCTTATGCACTCTGGACATGCATTAGTAGTACACAACTCACTAATGACCATCAGGTCGCTAATGGCCTGGTACTCAGGGCTCTATTGTCCCTCTAACCACTCTGACATTAATGCAAATGAAATAGAAAATCACATCAAACACATCAAACAGTATGTGCTTTTAAAACTCACCTCACTGTGATTGATACATTTGAAGAAAAAAGTTCAACAACAGGTTGAAACTGAGTGGAAAACATGGTCATTGTGGATGTTGTTTCAAAGCCTAACACAATGAAATGGTTTGTAAGGTGATGATTCATTCAAAACACCAATATGCATATTCGAGTTTATGCATACGCATTGGCTTGTGAGCCCAACACCACCCCCCTAAAAAAAAACGAAATTAAAAGAATGATTTGCCGTTTCTAGTAATCACCTTTGAGAGTGGACTGCATTACTATGCACACTGGATGGACTGTTTACCTTATGCTACACTCCAAACTTTATATCCATGAGTCTGGGAAAGAACTTATAGGCCTAGGCAATGAGGTTGGTAAATTGATTGAGCAGGGCGGCTAAGCCTATATTTTCATAATTAATAGGCTGACACATTACCTTTAGCTACAGCATATCTCACCACCGTGCATTTCCACCTCCTCCTCTCTCCTTCATTACTTTCACGCAGAGAGAGGGGCTGTCAACAGTTTAATGAAATAGGTTTCGGTGTGAATACATGTTACTATCGATGTTCCAGATTTCACTAGGTATCCCAAATGAAACACTTGGTAGCTGTAGGAACAGGGTTGGAGAGCCCATGGCATACAGAGTTTGGGTGGAATATCACCTGCATGCTCCTCAAACAGTGATTGATGCTTGGAGTGAAATAACCAGAGTAGCCTGAAAAACGAACCAGCAGGAAAGCGGCCTCCATTCATTATTAGAGTGCATATGGATGACCTGTCTTTTTCCCTCTGTCCCTGTTCCTACCCATTTAATAATGGGCCTTTCTAAATCAAAACAAATGTTGCATATTAGTAAAGACGAGATTAAATTGAGAATAGTGAACAGCATGTGAAGCCTGAGGAAAGGAACAGAGCGCAAGATTTCTTTTACTACCTTCTCAAACATCAATAGCCTATAGCCAGTCGCATAATTTTGATTTCTAAGACATTCTAAGGTTTGTATCATTCACAACTAAAGTTGCCATATAACTCTAAATCTTGTGTATCTGACCTGTTTCAAATCACTTTTACGCCCAACATAGCCCCTTCATATGCGCACTCGCTCCGGAATGGGATAAATATCCTTTCAATTTGATTCAGCAAAGTTCAATTATATTATTCTTACTATAAAATCATATAATATAAAATAAGGGCACAGGACTTATAAGCATATCTTGTAGCTAAATGAACAAGCCTACAGCCTATGGCATAGATAGGATAACATACAGTAGGAAAACTCATATTCTGTTCTTCTGAAATAAAATGTCTTCATATCATAATGTTTCTTTAGACATGCCTAAAATAAACAACAGAATTATTGTGATGGTGTATATTACATTTTTTTAAAATATTTTTTTCCATGTAAACTCAGCAAAAATGTCCTCTCACTGTCAACTGCGTTTATTTTCAGCAAACTTAACATGTGTAAATATTTGTATGAACATAAGATTCAACAACTGAGACATAAACTGAACAAGTTCCACAGGCATGTGACTAACATAAATGGAATAATGTGTCCCTGAACAAAGGGGGGGGGGGGGGGGGGGGGGTGATGTTATCCTGTGAGATGTTATCCCACTCTTCCAACAAGGCACCTGCAAGTTCCCGGACATTTCTGGGGGGAATGGCCCTAGCCCTCACCTTCACCCTCTGATCCAACAGGTCCCAGTGTAACGCTCATTTCTTCGACCATAAATGCAAATCCGACCATCACCCCCGACCATCACCCCCTAGCACTTTTTGCCAGTCCTGTCTGGTCCAGCGACGGTGGGTTTGTGCCCATAGGCAACATTGTTACTGGTGATGTCTGGTAAGGACCTGCCTTACAGCAGGCCTACAAGCCCTCAGTCCAGCCTCTCTTAGCCTATTGCGGACAGTCTGAGCACTGATGGAGGGATTGTGCATTCCTGGTGTAACTCAGTCCCGCAGGTGTGATGTTCGGATCTACCGATCCTGTGCAGGTGTTGTTACACGTGGTCTGCCACTGCGAGGACAATCAGCTGTCCGTCCTGTCTCCCTGTAGCGCTGTCTTAGGTGTCTCACAGTACGTACATTGCAATTTATTGCCCTGGCCACATCTGCAGTCCTCATGCCTGCTTGCAGCATGCCCAAGGCACGTTCATGCAGATGAGCAGGGACCCTCGGCATCTTTCTTTTGGTGTTTTTCAGAGTCAGTAGAAAGGCCTCTTTAGTATCCTACGTTTTCATAACTGTGACCTTAATTGCCTACCATCTGTAAGCTGTTACTGTCTTAATGACCGTTCCACAGGTGCACGTTCATTAATTGTTTATGGTTCATTGAACAAGCATGGGAAACAGTGTTTGAACCCTTTACAATGAAGATCTGTGGATTTTTACGAATTATCTTTGAAAGACAGGGTCCTGAAAAAGGGCCGTTTCTTTTTTTGCTGAGTTTAGATGTTCCAAAAGCACGCATCAGTGGCTTGGATGCATGGAGGCCTGGAGAAGCTAAACGTGTTTATGTTCATTAGCGGTCAAATTACCGTGAGACCAGCATTTTTTTTGCATGACAATAACCGGCTGACAAAATTTCATGAACGCCACAGCCCTATCTGTGGGGTTATAGGTCCAAAACATCAGACCACTCTGGAGGCTCTCACATTAGTTTACAGTATTTACCCAACCTTATCATGACTCTCCCAAATGAACGAATGAGGCGGGATTACAATCTAACGGTTGTCTCTCTCTTTAACCCCCACCCCCCTGTCCCTCCCTCTCTCCTCTCCTCGTGTGTGTGTGTGTGTGTGTGTGTGTGTGTGTGTGTGTGTGTGTGTGTGTGTGTGTGTGTGTGTGTGAGCACCAACCTTGCCCAGGCTAACAGGAAGCAGAGGGCACAGTGCTTTATTTAATTAGCCACTGCAGCGGAGTGCTCATGTGGAACCGACGCGTGGCGCGCCCTGGAACACGAAGGGGAGGCAGATCAGGGGAGTGAGATGGATTGACGACATGTCGCCTCCCCCCATGGGGGCTTCACTGGGCTGCAGGGGTACGGGTCACACGACAGGGAAGGGGGGGACAGATGACGTTTATGTACAGGAATTCATCCTGGGAATGCTTGTTGCTGTCCCCTAAACCCTGCTCGACTAATGGAGGGCCCTGACCCTGGGTGTACAGTATACCTCTTCTCCCAGAGACACATCCGTCCTGCAAGCTCTTTGCAATGACTTTATCTAATATTCTGCTCAGTGCTACGTGACCTCAATGGGCCTCCATGTTGTTGTGATGCAGAATGCTGCTGACTGCTTTCATTAGGTCTGACAGCGCTCATTATTCCACATGATTTAGGAGCAGCTATCCCTCCACTATCTCTCTCATATTGTGACAAAGATCTGCTGGCCTTCTCTTCCCGGACCAACAGATAACCCTTGAGAAGAGGCTAAACCCTGCTCAGTACGCAAAGCACACCCCATTAACAGTTCAAAGAGGAGAGAGGGACACCTTCTAGCAACACACTACCTAACAGGATCTGGCCAAGTAGTACGGTAATATATGAAAAGCCAATGAAATATCCAACATTGTAGGGACACAATTAGCAGAGACAGGTGCTGGTCTTCTCATGTGTTTTGATTATAGGAAAGGTCCCACCCACAAATTATGCGTGAAAGTAGAACAGAACATGAACATGCCTGAATATTACAGTCCTCATTCTGATGCAATTGGCTTTTTACACCAAAACCCCATTCTCAGGGTGCAGTTTGATAGTGTTGAAGTAAAGTCCCTCTTGAGGAAGGAGGGTACTGTACTATACTAGGAACACAAGCAGAAGCATACGAGTTATGCAGAGGAACACTTAGCCGTAGAGCACAGGGACGTCTGTTAATTAGCTCTCCTAAAGTTCTTCTGTGGCCCACATCCACTAATGAAGGAATCATAACGACTGTATTTACATATCTTTAAGCAGTATTATGTGACACACTGGGACAGCACATGAGAAGAGGAGCACCGCAGACTTCACTGGCTGCAGTGGCTGTGTAAAGAGGCCTGTCAGGCTTGACTGTGGCTGGGGAGAGAGGCTGGGGAGAGAGGCTGACACTGGGGTGAGAGGGTGGGGAGAGAGGCTGGGGCTGGGGAGAGAGTCTGGGACTAGGGAGAGAGGCTGGGGTTGGGGAGAGAGGCTGGGGAGAGAGTGTGGGGCTGGGGAGAGAGGGTGGGGCTGGGGAGAGAGGGTGGGGCTGGGGAGAGAGGGTGGGGCTGGGGAGAGAGGCTGGGGCTGGGGAGAGAGGCTGGGGAGAGAGGCTGGGGAGAGAAGCTGGGGCTGGGGAGAGAGGGTGGGGCTGGGGAGAGAGGGTGGGGCTGGGGAGAGAGGGTGGGGCTGGGGAGAGAGGGTGGGGCTGGGGAGGGAGGGTGGGGCTGGGGAGAGAGGCTGGGGCTGGGGAGAGAGGCTGGGGAGAGAGCCTGGGGAGAGAGGGTGGGGAGAGAGGGTGGGGCTGGGGAGAGAGGGTGGGGAGAGAGGCTGGGGAGAGAGGGTGGGGCTGGAGAGAGAGACTGGGACTAGGGAGAGAGGCTGGGGTTGGGGAGAGAGGCTGGGGAGAGAGGGTGGGGCTGGGGAGAGAGGGTGGGGCTGGGGAAAGAGGGTGGGGCTGGGGAGAGAGGTTGGGGCTGAGGAGAGAGGGTGGGGCTGGGGAGAGAGGGTGGGACTAGGGAGAGAGGGTGGGGCTGGGGCTGGGGAGAGAGGGTGGGGCTGGGGAGAGAGGGTGGGGCTGGGGAGAGAGGGTGGGGCTGGGGAGAGAGGGTGGGGCTGGGGAGGGAGGGTGGGGCTGGGGAGAGAGGCTGGGGCTGGGGAGAGAGGCTGGGGAGAGAGCCTGGGGAGAGAGGGTGGGGAGAGAGGGTGGGGCTGGGGAGAGAGGGTGGGGAGAGAGGCTGGGGAGAGAGGGTGGGGCTGGAGAGAGAGACTGGGACTAGGGAGAGAGGCTGGGGTTGGGGAGAGAGGCTGGGGAGAGAGGGTGGGGCTGGGGAGAGAGGGTGGGGCTGGGGAAAGAGGGTGGGGCTGGGGAGAGAGGGTGGGGCTGGGGAGAGAGGGTGGGGCTGGGGAGAGAGGCTGGGGCTTGGGAGAGAGGCTGGGGTGAGAGGCTGGGGAGAGAGGCTGGGGAGAGAGGCTGGGGAGAGAGCCTGGGGAGAGAGGGTGGGGGTGGGGCTGGGGAGAGAGGGTTGGGCTGGGGAGAGAGGGTGGGGCTTGGGAGAGAGGCTCGGGAGAGAGGCTGGGGAGAGAGGGTGGGGCTGGGGAGAGAGGCTGGGGAGAGAGGGTGGGCTGGGGAGAGAGGGTGGGGCTGGGGAGAGAGGGTGGGGAGAGAGGCTGGGGCTTCGGAGAGAGGCTGGGGAGAGAGGGTGGGGCTGGGGAGAGAGGGTGGGGCTGGGGAGAGAGGGTGGGGCTGGGGAGAGAGGGTGGGGCTGGGGAGAGAGGCTGGGGCTGGGGAGAGAGGCTGGGGCTGGGGAGAGAGGCTTGGGAGAGAGGGTGGGGCTGGCTCTCCTCTAGACTCCTCTCACCTTCTCCTCATCAGTAGTACTGAGTAGATTGCAGCTGGACATTTTTCATGACTTTGTGGTTCTCCTAATACCCATGGTCATGGGAATATGACTATTTCACGAAAGGACACAAAACAATGTGTTATGTGTGATCTTGGTTCCCTGAGAAAAGGGAGGAAGATGTAAGCCTAACAAGTGAGAGATGGAGATGTGAGAGTTTCTCTATAAATAACGTGGTCATGCCTTTTCCCTTTCGTGACGTGGTCGTTGAACTTTACTTTTCAGAGTTGTCATGGTTGAAGAGATTAAACAGCTATCCCACTGAATTGTGGAGGCTATTATAAACACTGCTATGGGAATATACCAATACACCAACTCTGATGTGACTGAGTCTGAGGCAGCTGCCCTAGCCGTTTCCTGTGCAGTGTATTAAAATCATCAAGATATTTAGGTTGATGAGCTATTGCACCTGACGCTCTAATGCGATTCAAGCGACTGTTATCCATCTTTCAGCTGTTGCCTTGGAGGATGGGTGACATGGTCTCACTCTATGGTATCAGCATTATGGAGCATGACACTAGCTTGTCTTCAACCTTGACGGCACCTTGTCTCTGCAAGCCAGGTAGAAGGGTTAATTCACCTCACAAAGCGGAGTCCATTTTCATTTCTCTCTGCCTCTTTCGGAGGGAGCTCAAATTGTTCTTTCTGATGTTGTTTCCCTCATGAAAGAACTGGGTCACGACGATGCACACTCTGCCAGTGCCCTGTTTCTAGGGCCTAGGCTAACTCCACAGAGCCCAGGATGCAGAGAGAGCAGAGAGACAGACAGGGGCTAGTGGGGCAAAGAGAGAGATTGCAGCCCACTCCAAACAGTGTGCTGCTCTGGGATTACTGCAGCTAACTCTAAACTGTGCATCATGCTCAGATTACAAAACTCATTTCAGAAAAGAGGTGAGGGTTGGGGAGTGGGGAGTGTGTGTGTGTGTGTGTGTGTACTGTATGTGGAAAGAGAGAAAGGGGAATGGGTGCTGTTGGCTCTTCCAGCTGCAAGCACATCAAGGATTTCAGGCCAGGCATCTTGTTTGTAAAGCGGTACCCTGCTAGCTAGCTGCTGTAACGCCCGGTGAGGGGAACACCTCCCTTTCCAAATGCAGAAGCCCAGGATGAGCCCAGGATGAGCCCAGGCTCCCAGTTATCACTGGTTATTGTTCTAATCAGGCTGGCTTTGAAAAGGGAGGCACGCTCTCCTCCGGACAGCTCATTAAGATAACACACAAATGCAGCTCCCCCCGTCATCCTGCATTTATTAAAGTGGCCTTCATTTCAGCTCCTTTGTCTCACACAGGAACCTCTCCCCTTGTCAGCGCAATTGGAGCCAGATGGCAAAACAAAGCTGCTGTCTGGAGTGTTTAAAAGAGATACCTCAGACGGCAGAAGAATGAGCCGCTGAGCCCCTCTTCAGCTCACGCCCACCACCGTACGCATGCGCACCACCTCCCGCACAGGTGTGGCTTTCAAGGAAAAGAGAAAGGTGACGGGGTTGTTGAGGTGTCAGGAGAAAACAGTGGGTTGAGGTGGAGGGTCTTGGAGGTCTTCCTCCTCCAAGCCAGTACTGCACCTGTAGGTATGGGGGCCACTATGGGTTGCTCCTGCCACTGGGCTGCAGAGTTCACTTCGAAACATTCACAAGACATGCATTAGGGAAAGGAGCCATTGTCCACTCTGCCCAGAGACCTTCCTTCACCTCTCGGCTTATTAAAATCACATAGGATTAACTGTGGCGTTCACAGGGAGGCTAAATAATTCAATCACACTAAAAGAAGAGTCAAATGAATAACTTTAAAGACTAACGCTGGAGGGAGAGTCGTTCAGGCCTATACCTGGTATCCACCACGGCCTTGACTCAGAGCACAGAACTTGCTCTGCTTGCTAATTAAACAATTCAATCAGGACGCAATATTAAGTAGTATCACACAATTGTGCTGAAAAACGTGCTCACTGACCAAACATTAGTACTGCATTTAGACATTGCCCAGGATGAAGCAGAAATCCATTCCATCTAAGTTCTTTGCAATTCAATACAAAAATTGAATTAGAATGGGGTATGCATTGAGGAGTAATTAGCCTGTAAGTGTATGGTGTAAAAATGTGGTGATGGTTGTTCCAGATGTGCCTTGGCTGACCTGTCTTAGACCGCTCATCTTCCTGCAGTTCTTTGGCCTCTTCAAGCTCCTTGGCTGTGGAGAGAGAAGAGAAGCCATCAGACCATTAAACACACAGAAAGGACACAGGCACGCAATGCACTGTTCCTCTGGATTTCATAAGGCAGCAGCTCATTTAAACCTACGGTGTGCTCATGCTTCACGGCTCAGTCGGAGGCTGAGGCTGCATGTGGCACTGGACCACAGCTGCCCCCCTGGCCTGGCCCACTCACAAAGACAGTAATCACATTAAGCTACGGCCACTGGCCCTCCTCTCTGGAAACATACTGTCAACTGGGCCAGGCTAACAGAAACCACAGTGATGGGCACACACGTGCGCGTGGGCACACGGAGGTAGTAACAAACGTGCTCACGCACACACACACATACACACAAGCGCACCTACACACACGCACGCACACTCCAAAAATAGACCAGGAACAGAGGACGGCTGATTTGAATTTCCTGACACCATCCTCAGCTCCATTGTGTTAGAGAGAGAGTCTGCATTTAGTGTCAGACACTTACTGCACGCCCAGATTCAACTGATCATTGGACCAAATTAAACGTGAAAGCAACAATATTGTCTCTGAGTTTTTTTGTATCTGTGCTGCAATTTACAAGACTGACAGAGAGAGAAAATCCTTGCAAAATAACAAAAAGAATTGCGGCAGTAAAAAGGTTGGTATGTTTCATTTAAAATATATATGCTGCTTATATTAGTAGTATCCACAGTCCTTCATACATCACACTATTCCATTTCCGTTCCACATTCAAGTCTATTTTGTATTGGCATTTTGAAAACACCACACTCAGACAGTATGTGTATGCCCACAGGTTATAATTTCTCAGAGTGATTCATTCAAATCTCCAGCTTTTCAAGTGAGTTGTTTTCCCCCATTCTTCGCATGGCATACCTACCTATTTCTGGATCCCTCCTCAGAATGATTATCTGGGAGGATTTCACAGGAATCCATTTGAGAAGGTCACATATTTGAGCAGCTGTCCTCCTCTAAATTCTGGTGCCAAAGGGACATTTAGTTTAAACAAACATTCACTAGAAACCTTTACAGCATTTGTGTTTTTTGTGATGAAGACAGAGGGAATTGAATCACCGACCTCCTCTCTCTCTCTCTCTCTGTCTCTCTCTCTCTCTCTCTGTCTCTCTCTCTCTCTCTGTGTCTCTCTCTCTCTGTCTCTCTGTCTCTGTCTCTCTCTCTCTCTCTGTGTGTCTCTCTCTCTCTGTCTCTCTCTCTCTCTGTCTCTCTCTCTGTCTGTCTCTCTCTCTCTCTCTGTCTCGGTCTGTCTCTCTCTCTCTCTCTCTGTGTGTGTGTCTCTCTCTCTCTCTCTCTGTGTCTCTCTCTCTCTCTGTGTCTCTCTCTCTCTCTCTCTCTCTGTGTCTCTCTCTCTCTCTCTCTCTCTCTCTCTCTCTCTCTCTCTCTCTCTCTCTCTCTCTCAGTCTCCCTTTACCTCAGCACTATGACGTCACACTCTAGCTCTAAATGTTGGTTAGAAAATATGAATAATGAATGTGGAGTGTAAATGTTCTGTGAGAGACCTTGAGCCGCCTCTCCTCAGTTAACAGCCAACACTTCCTGTCCTGATGCAACAACCTCTGACACTATGGGAAGAACAGCCTCCAGGGACACTTCTACAGTACCAGGATGAACCAGGCAGCCTCTATGTCAATGTCAAAATGGTGGCTGCCATCCACAGAGTTTGAGTGAAATCTGCTCTGGCAAGGGGAAGCCATCATAAAACTCTGAGATGGATTTCAGAGTTTAGGTCCAATATAAGAAGGTTATTTAAGTGATTAGTTACATCCCATACGCATGCAGGGATAAAAAAAAGTGAGTGCAGCAGCTGGATGAAGCACCTGGAAGACAGAAGCTCACAGAAGACAGATATTCCCTGTACCCAGGGGAGTGATCTGAATCATCCATGTCCCCACGATGACCTTCATCTATCAGAGGGCCATTCGTCCCATGTCACCTCCACATAACACACTCCACATAACACACTCCACATAACACACTCCGAGGGTACGTCTGATTAAATCACACGCTAATTTAAATGTAAAAGGAGCTTCAGGAATATGGTACACTGGTCCATTTACAGAATATGTTGGACATGTATGGTATACACATTCATTAGGCAAGAAAGGACGGAAGGATGAAAGGAAGGAAGGGAGGGAGGAGGGAGGAAGGGAGGAAGGAAGGAAGGAAGGAAGGAAGGAAGGAAGGAAGGAAGGAAGGAAGGAAGGAAGGAAGGAAGGAAGGAAGGAAGGAAGGAAGGAAGGAAGGAAGGAAGGAAAGAAAAAGGGAAGCAAGGAAAAAAGGAAGTAAGGAAGAAAGATGTGTACTGCAACAAATACTAGTATAAATTGAGCTTTCATCTCCCAGACTCCAATCCCACTTGCTGCTCTGCCCGGTTAGGATACACATCCACTGCTCCATATACATTATGACAGGGAAGAAAAATGGCTTACTCTGTTTTGGACTAGTTTTGACCCTCTACCCTCACTACCCAGAGTTTCAGAGGAGAGCGTCAACTTCAATCTGGCCAAACCTTAAGAACACCATTAAAAGATAAGACAGCCTCAATTAGGTTGCACTTTCCTGCTTCCTGCAGTTCCAACAGCTGTGAATGTGCACTTCAACACATCTCCACATCTGTATTCATACGGTATCAATTTATCTGGGTGTGCGAGTCTGCGTGCTACTCGGCAAACAGGGATCATAAAGAACTTGGAAACATTCACAGACAGGGAACAGAATGAGTCTTAACCTCTCATTTAGCTGAGTGGTGCACCGCCAGTTAATCAACCCTCTCTCTCCACTACTACTGGAGGAGCAGCCTGCTCCTCCTGGTTACTGGAGAACAGGTCTGAGACCCCACAAGACCTTTTGCTCATGGTATAGAATCAGTGTTTCCCCTAGGATTCTTTTCAGCAGCAGCGGGCCGAAAAATAAATATATTATACTTTTATTTGCATGTTTTATATTTTGCAGTATATATGAAATGAATATAAGGGAAACACTGGGAATGTATTATAATACTCTCTCCCTCTCTCTTTCCGTTTCATTTTGATTTCATATGTTCCATCGAGCTATAATTATTCTTGCCTGTGCGTGTGTGTCAGTTCCAGATATATTTTTAAACCCCAGGGACCAGTGCAGACACTGGCTGACCTTTATTTAAATGTCTCCTCCACTCGGAGCACATCTCATTACAGCCAGGCCACCGGCTCCCCACCATACATCTCAGCTCAAAACTTTAGTTCTCTCAGTCACTCCCTACTCTGCTTGCAAGCCGTCCACAGCTATTCAGTAGTGCTAATTATCAGACTCTTCTAAATGAACTTCCTGCAGACAGACGGGGTCACAGCATCTCTCCACAGCAGCAGATAATCATATATACATACAAACACTGTCTGGGTGTTAAGATTTTTAACCAGCTGTCCAAGACACTGGCACCTCATGTTAACATGTCATCACTGGTAACCACCACTCTCCTCCCGCTGTCATCCCTGGTAACCACCACTCTCCGCCCCCTGTCATCCCTGGTAACCACCACTCTCCTCCCGCTGTCATCCCTGGTAACCACCACTCTCCTCCCGCTGTCATCCCTGGTAACCACCACGCTCCTCCCGCTGTCATCTCTGGTAACCACCACTCTCCTCCCGCTGTCATCCCTGGTAACCACCACTCTCCTCCCGCTGTCATCACTGGTAACTACCACTCTCCTCCCGCTGTCATCCCTGGTAACCACCACTCTCCTCCCGCTGTCATCCCTGGCAACCACCACTCTCCTCCCGCTGTCATCCCTGGTAACCACCACTCTCCGCCCCCTGTCATCTCTGGTAACCACCACTCTCCTCCCGCTGTCATCCCTGGTAACCACCACTCTCCTCCCGCTGTCATCACTGGTAACTACCACTCTCCTCCCGCTGTCATCCCTGGTAACCACCACTCTCCTCCCGCTGTCATCCCTGGCAACCACCACTCTCCTCCCGCTGTCATCCCTGGTAACCACCACTCTCCTCCCGCTGTCATCACTGGTGACAACCACTCTCCTCCCGCTGTCATCTCTGGTAACCACCACTCTCCTCCCGCTGTCATCCCTGGTAACCACCACCGTCCTCCCACTGTCATCAATGGTAACCACCACTCTCCTCCCGCTGTCATCTCTGGTAACCACCACGCTCCTCCCGCTGTCATCACTGGTAACCACCACGCTCCTCCCGCTGTCATCTCTGGTAACCACCACTCTCCTCCCGCTGTCATCTCTGGTAACCACCACTCTCCTCCCGCAGTCATCCCTGGTAACCACCACGCTCCTCCCGCTGTCATCAATGGTAACCACCACTCTCCTCCCGCTGTCATCTCTGGTAACCACCACTCTCCTCCCGCAGTCATCCCTGGTAACCACCACTGTCATCCCACTGTCATCAATGGTAACCACCACTCTCCTCCCGCTGTCATCTCTGGTAACCACCACGCTCCTCCCGCTGTCATCACTGGTAACCACCACGCTCCTCCCGCTGTCATCTCTGGTAACCACCACTCTCCTCCCGCTGTCATCACTGGTAACCACCACGCTCCTCCCGCTGTCATCACTGGTAACCACCACGCTCCTCCCGCTGTCATCTCTGGTAACCACCACTCTCCTCCCGCTGTCATCTCTGGTAACCACCACTCTCCTCCCGCAGTCATCCCTGGTAACCACCACTCTCCTCCCGCTGTCATCACCGGTAACCACCACGCTCCTCCCGCTGTCATCTCTGGTAACCACCACCCTCCTCCCACTGTCATCACTGGTAACCACCACTCTCCTCCCGCTGTCATCACCGGTAACCACCACGCTCCTCCCGCTGTCATCACCGGTAACCACCACGCTCCTCCCGCTGTCATCTCTGGTAACCACCACTCTCCTCCCGCTGTCATCCCTGGTAACCACCACCCTCCTCCCGCTGTCATCACTGGTAACTACCACTCTCCTCCCGCTGTCATCTCTGGTAACCACCACGCTCCTCCCGCAGTCATCACTGGTAACCACCACTCTCCTCCCGCTGTCATCACCGGTAACCACCACGCTCCTCCCGCTGTCATCTCTGGTAACCACCACTCTCCTCCCGCTGTCATCACCGGTAACCACCACGCTCCTCCCGCTGTCATCCCTGGTAACCACCACCCTCCTCCCGCTGTCATCACTGGTAACTACCACTCTCCTCCCGCTGTCATCTCTGGTAACCACCACGCTCCACCCGCAGTCATCCCTGGTAACCACCACCCTCCTCCCGCTGTCATCCCTGGTAACCACCACCCTCCTCCCACTGTCATCACTGGTAACCACCACTCTCCTCCCCCTGTCATCTCTGGTAACCACCACTCTCCTCCCGCAGTCATCCCTGGTAACCACCACTCTCCTCCCGCTCTCATCCCTGGTAACCACGACTCTCCTCCCACTGTCATCCCTGGTAGCCACCACTCTCCTCCCGCTGTCATCCCTGGTAACCACCACCCTCCTCCTGCTGTCATCCCTGGCAACCATCACTCTCCTCCCGCTGTGTCTTCCACAAAATCTGGGCTCCAGTTTCACTATTATACAGATCATCTGCAGGCCTACTCTGAGGGTTTGGGAAAATCATTGGGACAGCCATTTTGCATTTGAACTAGTGTCCTCAGAAGGGTCTGAAAGCACCACGGGTTGTGTACATTATTCACCTCAATCAATTCCTCACACAATAGAACAATAAAAAACACACCTCTATAATAATCTCTATTGTAATGTCCAGCAGTATTATATCATCAATGTTTCTCTCTCACTTTCATCACTTTTGGCTCTAATAATGTTTTCTCTAATCTTTATACTGTTATGCTTATGCAAAGACGAAAGAAAGCACCCAATCACACCCTTCTTTAACCTTGGAAGATTCATGTGGGATTTTGGGAGTTGTTTCTTAAGAGGCGCCCAACTATCTCCATTGAAATGGGTGTTCAAGTGTAGTCTCTGCATGTGTTTATGGAACGGCTCAGTGTGTTCCTGTGAAAAGTGTTGTTCAGAAAGACAACAGAGCTGTTCGTGCTGTTGAGACAGACTGCAGAGTTGAGTGGACCTGCATTATCCTCCTCACAGTTGTTCAGACAGACAGACAGACAGACAGACAGACAGACAGACAGACAGACAGACAGACAGACAGACAGACAGACAGACAGACAGACAGACAGGTACCTGCTCTGTCCTCCTCACAGCTCTCCTTGATCTTCCTACGGCAGACTGCAGCCAGGGCGATGAGCAGACCCAGCAGACACACAGCCAGGCCCACCGTCACCCACAGAGCCACCGGGGGAAACACCATGTTCTGACCTGGGAGAGGGGGAGAGAGAGATTGAGAAAGGGGGAGGGAGGAAGATAGAGAAAGGGAGACAGATACAGTTAGTAGAGAGGAGGGCACTCAACATGGTCATCACCATGACTACCCCATCATCACCACTGCTATGGCTGCCTATTACCATTCCCATAACCATCACCATCATTTCACCATCATACAGTTGATGTCAGAAGATTACATGCACTTAGGTTGGAGTCAATAAAACTCGTTTTTCAACCACTCCACAAATTTCTTGTTAACAAACTATAGTTTTGGCAAGTCGGTTAGGACATCTACTTGGTGCATGACACAAGTCATATTTCCAACAATTGGTTACAGACAGATTATTTCACTTATAATTCACTGTATCACAATTCCAGTGGGTCAGAAGTTTACATACACTAAGTTGACTGTGCCTTTAATTAAACAGCAAGGAAAATCCAGAAAATTATGTCATGGCTTTCAAAGCTTTTGATAGGCTAATTGACATCATTTGAGTCCATTGGTGGTGTACCTGTGGATGTATTTCAAGGCCTACCTTCAAACTCAGTGCCTCTTTGCTTGACATCATGGGAAAATCAAAAGAAATCAGCCAAGACCACGTTCATCTGTACAAACAATAGTACACAAGTATAAACACCATGGGACCACGCAGCCGTGATACCGCTCAGGAAGGAGACAAGTTCTGTCTCCTAGAGATGAACGTACTTTGGTGCGAAAAGTGCAAATCAATCCCAGAACAACAGCAAAGGACCTTATGAAGATGCTGGAGGAAACAGGTACAAAAGTATCTATATCCACAGTAAAATGAGTCCTATATCGACATAACCTGAAAGGCCGCTCAGCAAGGAAGAAGCCACTGCTCCAAAACCGCCATAAAAAAGCCAAACTACGGTTTGCAACTGCACATGGGGACAAAGTTGTACTTTTTGGAGAAATGTCCTCTGGTCTGTTGAAACAAACATAGAACTGTTTGGCCATAATGACCATCGTTATGTTTGGAGGAGAAAGGGGGAGGCTTGCAAGCCGAAGAACACCATCCCAACCGTGAAGCACGGGGGTGGCAGCATCATGTTGGGGGGGGGTGCTTTGCTGCAGGAGGGACTGGTGCACTTCACAAAATAGATGGCATCATAAGGCTGGAAAATGATGTGGATATATTAAAGCAACATCTCAAGACATCAGTCAAGAAGTTAAAGCTTGGTCGCAAATAGGTCTCCAAATGGACAATGATCCCAAGCATACTTCCAAAGTTGTGGCAAAATGGCTTAAGGATAGCAAAGTCAAGGTATTGGAGTGGCCATCACAAAGCCCACACCTCAATTCTATAGAACATTTGTGGGTAGAACTGAAGCATGTGCGAGCAAGGAGGCCTTCAAACCTGACTCAGATACACCAGCTCTGTCAGGAGGAATGGGCCAAAATTCCCCCAACTTATTGTGGGAAGCTTGTGGAAGGCTACTCGAAACGTTTGACCCAAGTTAAACAATTTAATGGCAATGCTACCAAATACTAATTAAGTGTATGTAAACTTCTGACCCACTGGGAATGTGATTAAAGAAATAAAAGCTGAAAGAAATAATTCTCTCTACTATTATTCTGACATTTTACATTCTTAAAAATAAAGTGGTGATCCTAACTGACCTAAAACAGGGCATTTTTACTCGGATTAAATGTCAGGAATTGTGAAAAACTGAGTTTAAATGTATTTGGCTAAGGTGTATGTAAACTTCCGACTTCAACTGTATGTGCCCTAACCACATCATTATTGTCACCATATTACAGAATATCATCACCATCATCATCACCCTCCTTATATCATGCTTGTATCATCTGGATATTAAGGAACATTTTCTTTATTTGAAATGAACAAGATGTGGTGATTCATCGAGATCCATTTAACAAACACTTGAGTGTTAAAAACATGGCCAGATGGAAGAAATATCTCAGCAGTTGGAGTACTTTGTGTTGTCTTTTTCTACCCAACAGCCTTGGCACTGCAAAAGAGGATGTGGGCACTAGGTATCCTCATGCCTTCTGCTGCATTCACTATCTGTCATCTGGAGTAATGATGCCCAATGACATCACTCGGTTTTATCCTATTAATCAGAAATAGAAATAAAATATGATGTTGTATTTGTGTAATTCTGAAGTTACACTGCCAACGTAAAAAAACAAAACAGAGGCGGAGCATTCTTCTGACGGCTGTGAGGATGACTGTCTATCAGACAGCTTAGCACACAATTCACTCTAGAGAGACAATGAAATATCAAAGTGAGAGACGGCTTCTTGACAAGATAAAACCAACAAAAATCTGGTCAGCAAGACAAAGATACTGCAGACGTCCCCAAATTTCCCCAGGGCATTCCAATGTAACAGAATAAAGTAGAGAAGGAAAAACAGCTTGAGACACTAAATAGCTTGAAGGCTGGCTATAATACAAACTGGCCTCCTTCAGAGAACCCACTCTGGGAAGATAATTGTAAAAAGTCTCGAAATTGACTAGCGTTGGGATGGAGAAATGACCAAGCATCTGTAAGGACTTGGCACAGGACAAACGGAGAGGACAGAGAGACACTATTGCACAGCCAAGATGGAGGTCAATAGGAAGCCTCTTTCCTATTGAGAGAGAGAGAGAGAGAGAGAGGGGACTGCTGTCCATTGCAGTGGATGAGGAGGGCCAGGAATGTGTCATAATGGTAGATGAGACAGGATGCAGAGAAATGGAGAGCTCTAAGGGGGGGGAAGTTGGGGTGGCATTCTCTGAGTAAGACAGAAAAGGTTAATTTCACTGAATTCCACCTCCTATCTGTTTGTTTACCTTTTATTTGGCCAAGTAAGTTGAGTGTTTGAATCAAAACATGTTTTGACAGTATGTGGCCATGTGAGCCTTCATTCGTATGTGATTGTTGGAACACATTATGGGAAGCAAGATTATGCTTAACCACGTAATCCTATTTATGATTAACCACATTACATGGCTATTGTATGATATGCCATAAAGAATCATACACTATATATATTTTGGCATATATTTAGGAGGGCTTATGATGCAATCCTGGTGCTATATTCAATCAAAAACAATTGGTTTTCAGAGGGACTGATAATGTTTAACATAAGGGTGTTTGGGCGGACCATAATCATCATTGAAATGTGACAGATGTGGATGTGCTGGATGTGTTACTACAGATTGGCTTCTAATAAACTCTGTTCCAGCCCAAACCGATATCAACAGCAACTTGTCATATAGAGAAAGGAGAAAACCTAGATAGTCCATCTTGTCATTTTGACAAAGCAGTATATAGTTCCTTGGGCCAACCATGACTGATGGGCTCCACTGTCTCTCTATAGAGCTCTTTGCTCTGTGCTATTTAAAGGATGACCACTGTAACCGTGTTAATACCAAATGCAAAGGCCAAATTACAGATGAATGTTAGGTAGTACCGTGCTCTGCTCGCTGTACGCTCTGATTCGTGCATGAAGTGTCCACATAGAGCTATAATAAGACAGAGAAGTAATGAATGTGTCTGGCACTTTGAAGCAGAGCAGAGCTGTGCTCTCAGCTTCTCCCTCTCTCTCACCCCTCCCTCCATTTTCTCAATCCCTAAGGGCAGGCTGATCAAGACAAATGTCGTAGTCGGCTATCATTTCAGCGCTGGGGCCCCAAAGGGCTGCAGGATCATATTTTTCTTTTTCTCTTGTTTGATGATGTGATTTTGTTTTCTTCAGAAAGAGATTTGTCTCTAATGGCTCTGTTTACCTATCGTCTCTTTCCCCTCCACCCATTCCTTCTCTACTGGGGTGAGGATGGAGTGTTTTGGGCTGCCTGTCACATCATTGAAAGTCGGGAGACTGCAGAGCTGCAGTAATGGGGCCACAGAGGTGCAACTTCTGGGCTCTGCACTGAACTCAACACATACAGTTTATAGAAGCAAAACACAGGTCTATTGATGTAAACATCACTTTACAGTAATTACAGTGAGATAAGACTTGGAGGTTGGACTGGACTACAGCCCTTAAATATTATCAGGCAGGTCGACTTGAGTGTAGGTGTCGAAAGGAAGCGAAATAAAAAGGTAAAAATATATTTTTTTATGAGAGTGAATGGTAGTATGATTAAACACCACCTAGATATGGACTCTTACTCTTACCAAAAAATACATTTAACTCCCCATTCATTCTATAAGACACATAGGGGGCCTCACGCAGGCCAAGCTGTAGGTAAAATCCCAGATTGGCATTCATTTTCCTGGAGCCAGAGTGTTTTAAGTTCAGCCAGTGCCTACAGTGGAATAAAGTGCTCAGTCCTGGCCTGTCGTATCAGATTGTCTCAGTTCTACATCGTCATGACAGACGAAGGATCAAAGCTGCTTTCTCTATCTGCGGGTGTCAGCTGAGTTTTACATTTACACAGGACAAAAAAACACCTCCTTAACTGGGACCGAAGGAGAATAATGTCCCCTGACAGACAGACAGACAGACAGACAGACAGACAGACAGACAGACAGACAGACAGACAGACAGACAGAGAGAGAGAGACAGAGCGACACCCCACCACAGGCTAACAGGAGCCCCAGGGCTCATTCCAGGCAGGCAGGCTGGGGAATGAGGAGGAGCATAGAGGGGGTCAATAAGCTGCCTCTTTCATTGTGAGGCTAAACCAAAGGCCTGGCAGCCCTGGCCTTCAGAGCTGCTCAGGGCTGGTGTGATGTGAGAGGATCAGGGGACAGATGGTGGTTCAGTGGGGATGACAGGGAGGCAGGGTGGACTGGAGGATAGCCCTAGGGTGGAGGGACACTGAGGCCCAACCCTGCTGGAGGGTCTTGTATCCCCCATGGCCCAGAAGAAGAAGTCAAGGCCACACTGCAGAGAGGAAGAACAGGCATGAGAGAATGGACAGAGAGAGAGAGAGAGAGAGAGAGAGAAGGAGAGAGAGAGAGAGAGAGAGAGAGAGAGAGAGAGAGAGAGAGAGGAGAGAGAGAGAGAGAGAGGAGAGAGAGGAGAGAGAGAGAGAGAGAGAAGACCCGTCTGTGCGTTTGGACTGAAAATAAAGAAAGACCGACAGAAAGACAGAAAGAGAGACAGAGAGTGAGTGGCGAGAGAGAGAGCACGCGAGAGCGAGAAACGAGAAAGAGAGAGGTCCACAGGACTGTTAAAAAGCATTCTGCATCTCTGCAATGATGAGTGATGAGTCAGTTAAAGGGGCAGGAGAAATTCATTGTGTGATTACACAGTATAACACAAGAGACAACGAAGCCGAGATGAACGCACGTAAAACCCATTGGGACAATAGCAGCCAGTCGACCTAAATCACATTCACAACCCAGTCTGCTGTGTTCACACCTCGCTGGGAACAACAGCTCTGCAATCACCAATCAACAATCAATCAATCAACAATAAGCTGCCTGGTGATTTAAAGCTTTATTTCCTTCCCTTCATTTAGCAGTTGTGAGATCTGGGAGGACTGTGATAGGCTGGCAGTCATAATAACAACAGTGAAGGAAACAAGAAGCCAGAGCAGTGTCCGAGGTCAAGGCTCGGCCAGACTAGAAGACAGACAGAGAGAAGACATGATTTCCTTTTTTCTATTTGGGGGAATAATTGAATTTAATGGCCGACTTTGTGTTTGTTTCAGACTCACACCCATTGTCACACTTCATCACGGTCAGAGAAGGTGATCAAAACCTTGCCTCCGCCTACAGCATGAAAGGGCTAGCTGCTAGAGGTAGCGCTGCCTCTCTGCCGTCTGTCCTCTGACTGTCCCCGGGTGCATATCTCACAGAAAGGGAGGACAAGGAGGAGCTCACCTCACCGGGAGAGGAAAAACTTGGCAAACTGAGATGGATGAGCACAGCTTTTTGTCCTGTCAGCAGCTTTGCACTGAGCATTCTCCCCCATTTCTTGCATTTGAATGAATTGCTTTTCGGCTAGATACCACAGAGCTGTCTTATTGGCATGCAGGGAGGGTATAACCGCCTCTCTAGGACAACCCAGCTCACATTTACTTACACAATTTGTTTGACATTATTGCCCTGATTTGATGCCGTGGTCTTGAGGAAAACACAAAAATATTATGTGCACGTGGGTGCATTTAAGACAGAATAGTGACTCTGCAGTTATTGGAAGAAAGTTTTCTAACCACACTTTTTTTCACAGAGGAACCCATAAAAGCCAGCTGGAGGTGGTGGGCGGTGTTTCGTGTGTGTGTGTGTGTGTGTGTGTGTGCACATGTGTATGTGTATGCCTCTGTGCATGTGTGTGTGTTGTTTGTTGTGGGTGTGTGTGACTGGGCTGGGATAGAAATAAGGCCTGCATGCAGTACCATTAGCCCACTCTCAAACTCTAAGCTGTCTTTCATGCACATCAGGAAGTAGCTTGTGACCTTTCTCCTGGGATGGATGCTTGGCTCTAGGTTCCCTGCCTTTACTTCACCATTTAGCACAACGCTGCTGAGAGTTTAGAATAGTGAGTTGCAGTGGGAGGTCACCTGCTCGCCTCAATGAGTTTGACTACTGATGTGATCGATCCAGAAGTGAATACCAGTCCAGTGGTTCCTCCGACCAACCCCGCAGCCTTGCACCTCAATGGTCATGTTCCCTTGAGACAGCCTGGATTGAACATGGAATGGCCGGGTTAGGGGAACAATTGTCTGGTATTGGCTGTACTGAGCTGGACCTAGTCTCCAAGCGTAGGCAAGTCACACATATTGAGACATCGTCCCTATGGGCCTCTAGATTAACTTCTCACTAAGACACTAGTGTCTCACCCTGCATAAAGACTAACCTACAGACAGAGACAGAGCACTCACAATAATAAAAATGTACTTTCATCTCCCATCCGTTTCACTATAATTCAATACAATCTTTTAAAAAATCCCTCCAGATAAATATCCAAAATGTCTGACTGTGCTATAAAAAAATTGCTTACAAATATAAAAAATAGGGCCATAAAGAAATTCCCAATCTTATCTAGTGTCTAGTGAAAACAAACTGTCGGCATCAGAGGTTTTGGTTTTAATACTCTCACAGCTAGGAATAGTTTTCAGTGTAACACATCCATATAAATACTGGTTTGGCCGTGCATTTAAACAGTGTGTGGGGAATCTAATCCTCAGGTAAATTCACTGGGGTGATTTCAAATGTCATTCCAGCAAGGTTAACACGATTTTCTCATCCTTAGTTTACAGTGTACCAGAATCAGACTGTATACCCAGTATGACGGCTAATTAAGCATGTTAGCATCCTAAGCATGTTTCAGACTGAGGGAGGGAGTGAATGTGTGGCGGTGGAGTTGATCAAAATCAAATCAAATGTATTTGTCACATACACATGGTTAGCAGATGTTATTGCGAGTGTAGCGAAATGCTTGTGCTTCTAGTTCTGACCATGCAGTAATATCTAACAAGTAATCTACCAATTCCACAACAACTACCTTGTACACACAAGTGTAAAGGAATGAATACGAATATGTACATAAAAATATATAAATGAGTGATGGCCGAACGGCATAGGCAAGATGTAATAGATGGTATAGAGTACAGTATATACATATGAGATGAGTATTGTAGGGTATGAAAACATATAAAGCAGCATTGTTTAAGGTGGCTAGTGATACATTACATCAGGATGGCAAGATGCAGTAGATGGTATAGAGTACAGTATATACATATGAGATGAGTAATGTAGGTTATGAAAACATTATGTAAAGTGGCATTGTTTAAAGTGGCTAGTGATACCTCTAATTACATCAAGATGGAAAGATGCAGTAGATGGTATGGTGTACAGTATATACATATGAGGTGAATAATGTAGGTTATGTAAACATTATCTAATATAAATAATATAAAGTGGCAAGTGATAAATTGATTACATCAATTTTCCCATTATTAAAGTGACTTGAGTTGAGTCAGTATGTTGGCAGCAGCCACTCAATGTTAGTGGTAGCTGTTTAACAGTCTGATGGCCTTGAGATAGAAGCTGTTTTTCAGTCTCTCGGTTCCAGCTTTGATGCACCTGTACTGACCTCGCCTTCTGGATGGTAGCGGGGTGAACAGGCAGTGGCTCGGGTGGTTGTTGTCCTTGATGATCTTTTTGGCCTTCCTGTGACATCAGGTGGTGTAGGTGTCCTGGAGGGCAGGTAGTTTGCCCCCGGTGATGCGTTGTGCAGACCTCACTACCCTCTGGAGAGCCTTCCGGTTATGGGCGGAGCAACTACCGTACCAGACGGTGATACAGCCCGACAGGATGCTCTCGATTGTGTATCTGTAAAAGTTTGTGAGTGTTTTTGGTGACAACCCGAATTTCTTCAGCCTCCTGAGGTTGAAGAGGCGTTGCTGCGCCTTCTTCACCACACTGTCTGTGTGGGTGGACCATTTCAGTTTGTCCGTGATGTGTACGCCGAGGAACTTAAAACTCTCCACCCTCTCCACTACTGTCCCGTCAATGTAGATAGGGGGCTGCTCCCTCTGCTGTTTCCTGAAGTCCACGATCATCTCCTTTGTTTTGTTGACATTGAGTGTGAGGTTATTTTCCTGACACCACACTCCGAGGGCCCTCACCTCCTCCCTGTAGGCCGTCTCGTCGTTGTTGGTAATCAAGCCTACCACTGTAGTGTCGTCTGCAAACTTGATGATTGAGTTGGATGCGTGCATGGCCACATTCACTAGCCTAGTATGAGAAGAACTGGAACCACAGTGTCTCGTCCAGTCATACCCCTGCTGGCCCGTCTATCCCCCACCTCGACCAGCCCTCCTCAGCTCCTCGCTGCGTGTCAGCTCTGCCGAGACCTCCATTAAAAACTGCTCTGACGTCTCCTGTAGCTGACAGAGACTCCATCACTTCAGCATGCCCTCCTCTCAGGAGTAACTGGCATTAAGATGTCGGAAGAGGCAGAGTGGACTATCGATTTCTCACCACATCCATTTCGTTCCTCCTTCGGCCGTAACAGCTGAGGCAAACTTTAGGTTGCAATAATCAGTTTAACAAGTCTTGTTCTCTAAATTTTTAATTAGTTTTCAAACAAGGGTCTGACTACAAGAGGGCAGAAGATGTGTAGGAGGGAATCGCTAGTGACAGCTATCAGCATCTCTGCCGACAATCTGCCGGGCTGATCGTGTCTGATATGAGTGGATAGGCTGAGAGCAAATAGACAAGGCCGCACTGCAGAGAGGAAGAGCAGGCAGGAGAGAGAGAGGGAGACCATTTGAATGGCTACTGTCAAGTACAGCCCTAATCCTAACTCTATAGCCTCAATGTTTTACGGGAATAAACACTACCAACAGCCCCTCTGATTGGCTCTTGGGCATGCGAGTTCTTTACCAGGATCTATTTGAAGGTGTGAGAGTTAACACGCGACAGAGGTGACACCCCAGAGAATATCATCATCATCACAGACTCCACTATCTGATATAGTATAGCATGAAAGGTTGATGTGTTTACCCCCCCGCCACTCAGCAATATAAACATTTGTAGACACCCACAACATTAAAGATCTTCTTGCATCCATCCTAAACCCTCAGTTGAGTGAGTTTGTTCTTTAGTATGCCTTCTCCTCTGTGCAGTATCACTAGGAGAATATATAATGACAGAATTTCTTAAAAAGACATGCCTCTGTATATCTTTGCCTAAGGCTCTCATTATAAAACAACATTTCTCATTTTGCTCTGCTGCAGTCTTTGGTGGTTACTGAAGAGATGAATATTCTCAGAGCACTCAGGAGCAGCTGGCTACGACCCTGCCACTGCCTCTGTATCAGGTCAGCTCTGTCTCCACCAACCACACAGCTGCACATCTCTAGGAGACTGCTACATATTCTCACATTCACAATAAAAATAGTCTTAATAAGAATGATTTAAACGCAAACATAGTGGGGCAATCAGTTGTTTCTTGTTTCCATAGAAATGCAAAGCAATGCTTTGGAGTAAAACATGCTAATTGGTGACTTCTTCTACTGCATGAGTAATTTCCTGGTCTTAAGTACAGATTTTTGGGTGGGTGGTGATAATATGGATGTTTTCCTAACATAATGTAGCTGACAGGGACATAAGGTCCAAATAAGGTAGATAACAGAAGCCCCAGTTTGTCAAATTTACTTAAATTCAATTTGTATGTGTGTATGGAGAGAGAGAGAGAGAGAGAGAGAGAGAGAGAGAGAGAGAGAGAGAGAGAGAGAGAGACTTTAACTGCTTGGCAATTGCCATGCAGTTTGGCTGTGGATGTGACTTACTGGAGCCTCCTCTCCACTCAGATGGCAGAGTAAGGTGGAGGAGGTCTGTAACCTCCACTTCCACTCAGAGCATTACTACACTCACTTCTCCTTCACCCGACCTTCACTTAAAGAGCATGATGCTCCAGGCTGCTGCATTAGAAGAGACCACAGTATGGATACCAACGTCAAGCTAAATGTATTTTAACACTCTCCAACATTTTAACTTTAAGACCGTATGCCATGAGACTGCCCTGGATTTAAGGGCTCGGACACACCAATAACGTTTGCACTTCTAATTTACGAACCGAGAGCGCGCCGATTTTACATGTAGAATCATGCAAAAATGTTGTCAGCTAGCCGTCCACCAGCGGGTGGTCTATAAAACACAGCGTGCTGAACGATTGGCAGACGAACACCAGATCAACATATGGTGCGATGTGTGCGAGCCTTAATGAGGCCTTTTTCTCTGTCATACTGAACAAGAACCAATACTTTAATGCAAGAACAGACATTAGAAGCATACGGCAATATGGCAAATATATGGCAATGTGAAATCTGCTCAACACAAAATCCCATTGACCATTATATTATGACCATGATGGTGAATTCTTGATTACTTCATGGTGATAAGTACGCAATAAAAGAAAGTATTGCAGGGCCATAACAGCCAATCATATTGCTGAGGCTTACAATGTGAGGGCAAATCTTAAATAGTGTGCTCCTGCTATTAAAAAAATCTGTTTTTCAGCAACTTTACCACAGTGTCTGATCATTAGGCTACTGTATGGCTTCTGGGAATCAGGGCCCCAGGCCTTTGAAACCACTGGGAGGTGATTTTTTTTGCTCTCTCTCTCTCTCTCTCTCTCTCTCTCTCTCTCTCTCTCTCTCTCTCTCTACTTCTCTAAATAGAAATTAACTGTCTCTTATGCGATGTTCCATCTTAAACACACGCCCTCCAAATCCTTCATTAGCTATATAAATACCACACTGCTCCTTACTGTTGCATTAACTACAAAATATACATGGTTGATCTACTATTACCATACCCAGGGGCGCAACTTTCACTTGGGACGGTGGGGTCATGTCCCCCCCACATTCTGAAATTGCATTTTTGTCCGGCTGGATTTAGGACCGCGGACACCACAGAGTGGGCTAACAGGCTGCGTGAAGGCTGGCTGGCTGGACCAGCACGGGAGAGTTGAACATAGTTCAGTATGTATGTGTTGTGCTCTTTCACTGAGTTGTAAAAGCAATCAAAGTAGAAACTGGCTACTCTTTAGTTTGCTGATGTTAGCTGGCAAGGTAACTGCTGTTTAACTTAACAGAAACAAACTTGTGTTTATTCACAGTGCTGGGCTAGTATTGTAACTGACATGTAATATTAGCTAATGTTTCATCCCCTCTCAACTGAGGTGAATGAATTAGCTACGCTAGCTAGTAGCTACCACAGCCAGGTTAGCTCTAGCCTCTAGCAATCTGTCAGATAGCGATATGAGGTGGCTATTATTACTATCTAACTGCAGTTGTTTGTATAGAAATGTTTTGTAGCCTTTGTTTCAACAGAAGTAAATGAACTTGGCTAGCTTTCGCCAGTTGATGTACCAATAGAGAGAGCTGGCCAAATGTTGGCTAACGTTAGCTATTCTTTTCGCCTGAATCAGACTAGACCTGAATCACACGATGAAACCATAAGCCAAACGATGTAAGATTGATATTCTGAATGTTTTCACTGCAATGTGTGTTTTTATTAGTCAGTATGGCAATTTAACGTCACAGTCTTCACTGTCAAGGTGCACAGTAGAGGTCTGGTGGGACCAATTTCATCATCCCTCTACCACCTGCATCTGCAGCTTTTCATACCGCACTCCGCCCACACCCGCTGGCTTTCTGACTCCCACCCGCTACCGCAAGAACTGGTTCCAAACCCAACCGTAGTCCCACAATGTTAGTTTAGGCGTATGTGACACAGCTCACATGCCAGCCATGGTCCCAGCAATTTTGCTCCCTATAGGCAATATCAAATGCACAAACATAACTTAGGAAATTGTTTAAATTACCAGAGATTCTCATATGGCCCTTATATTAGGCTATCTGTATTACTGGGCTATATCAAACAATATGATAGATGTAGTTTGTAGAGAGCAGAGTAGGAGAGACTTGCACTTTCTCTTGAGCTATTTTATAGCCTACCTTTAAGGAGTGGGAAGATGGGCGATCAATATCTAGGCCTATTTCTAGGCAATATAGTAAAGTATTTAGGTAGGACATTTCCTTGGAAAGATAACTGCCCAGTGCTTCTCCGCCCATGCATAGGATATAGCCTACTCTATTTAATTGAGACCACACGCGCACCTGATCTCGCAGGTATGACTACTGAACTTGAAGCAGCAAGAATGACGACAGCGACACTTCCTATGTTTTGCATAGGCCTATAGGATATAGCCTACCTTTTAGGAGGACGATTTGCTGGCAGAGACAAATAAATGGGTAAGCAATACTTATTGAAAATGAGAAGGCGCAACGCTCGCTCACCATAGTAGCCTATGCGCGCGTTGAGCCTTTTCCTTTCCAATGATGATTAAAGTTTTTGATTGCATTTCGACTCACGTTGGTTGAGCGCCCTCCACTTCTATCCATTATTTAATTTATTTCACCTTTATTTAACCAGGTAGGCTAGTTGAGAACAAGTTCTCATTTGCAACTGCGACCTGGCCAAGATAAAGCATAGCAATTCGACACATACAACAACACAGAGTTACACTTGGAATAAACAAAACATACAGTCAATAATACAGTAGAACAAAAGAAAACAAAAAGTCTATATACAGTGAGTGCAAATGAGGTAAGTTAAGGCAATAAATAGGCCATAGTGGTGAAGTAATTACAATATAGCAATTAAACACTGGAATGGTAGATGTGCAGAAGATGAATGTGCAAGTAGAGATGCTGGGGTGGAAAGGAGCAAGATAAATAAATAAATACAGTATGGGGATGAAGTAGGTAGATAGATGGGCTGTTTACAGATGGGCTATGTACAGGTGCAGTGATCTGTGAGCTGCTCTGACAGCTGGTGCTTAAAGCTAGTGAGGGAGATAAGTGTTTCCAGTTTCAGAGATTTTTGCAGTTCATTCCAGTCATTGGCAGCAGAGAACTGTAAGGAAAGACGACCAAAGGAGGAATTGGCTTTGGGGTGACCAGTGAGATATACATGCTGGAGCGCGTGCTAGAGGTGGGTGCTGCTATGGTGACCAGTGAGCTGAGATAAGGCGGGGCTTTCCCTAGCAGAGACTTGTAGATAACCTGTAGCCGTGGGTTTGGCGATGAGTATGAAGCGATGGCCAACCAACGAGAACGAACAGGTCGCAATTGTGGGTAGTGTATGGGGTTTTTGTGACAAAACGGATGGCACTGTGATAGACTGCATCCAATTTGTTGAGTAGTGTTGGAGGCTATTTTATAGATGACATCACCGAAGTCGAGGATTGGTAGGATGGTCAGTTTTACGAGGGTATGTTTCGCAGCATGAGTGAAGGATGCTTTGTTGCGATATAGGAAGCCGATTCTAGATTTAATTTTGGATTGGAGACGCTTAATGTGAGTCTGGAAGGAGAGTTTACAGTCTAACCAGACACCCAGGTATTTGTAGTTGTCCACGTATTCTAAGTCAGAGCCGTCCAGAGTAGTGATGCTGGACGGGTGAGCAGGTGCGGGCAGTGATCGATTGAATAGCATGCATTTAGTTTTACTTGCATTTAAGAGCAGTTGGAGGCCACGGAAGGAGAGTTGTATGGCATTGAAGCTCATCTGAAGGTTAGTTAACACAGTGTCCAAAGAGGGGCCAGAAGTATACAGAATGGTGTCGTCTGCGTAGAGGTGGATCAGAGAATCACCAGCAGCAAGAGCAACAATTATCAATAGCCTATTTATTTACAGACACTGTAGTAAAATAGTCTAATCATATTTAAATTAATTTCATATGCATAAATATTTCATAAAGTGATTCTCCGCCCACGTAGGCAGCCTACTCTATTTCAATGAGACCACACTTGATCTCTCATGCCCAACCAGGAGAGGTAGGCTACTGATGTTGAAGCAGCGAATTGTGTGAGAATAATGCGAAAAATATGTGCTTTTAAAACAATAGGTAGGCTAACGCATAGAAGGCAATCTGTGGGACAACAAAAAAGTTTTACATCCCGAAGTCGTCTGTCTGACCGCCCACAGCATGAAAAATGCCGGCCGCGCCGCAATGATCTCTGTCGGGACCCGCAGGTCCCGCTGGCTTCCCGCAGGAATGCAGCCCTCTAGTGCACAGTCAGTACACAACACTGCTCATCATGTCTTATGGTGACAGTGGTCCCAGCAGGGTCAGACAGCCAGGGAAGACCAGTCTACGGAGCTCAGGTGAATTTTGCAGTATATTAACAATATCAGTGAATGATTGAAAGTACCATCTTGAATTGATGGGTAGACCTACAGTAGCTACAAGACAGCAGTTTAAGTTTAACGCTACAGTCTGGGATCTGGGAATAATGGTCATTTCAATTATTGAACCATTGATTCTATTCTTGGATAATATAATGTATAAATGTACACCATGGCAATTCTTTGTCATGCCTCATCTCAGGAGGATCAGATGGTGACAGGGGTCTCAGCAGGGTCAGGCAGCCAGGGAAGACCAGTCTGTGATGGAGCTGAGGTGAATTTTTGCAGATACAACACTTTATTATCTCTGCGCAGCAAACACTGGACAAGACAGATGCTATTTTAAGGCAGTCCGACAAACCTTCAAAGTTGATGTCCAAACTGTATCAAGGGTTGATAGAGGCTTCTCCAAATGACACAAAACATGTCAAATAAAAATGTGAGAAAGACCTGGGAGACGCTATTGATGATGATGATAACTGGATATGTTAAAATGCCCCGTCATGTTCATATCATCTCAGAATTAAATTACTGCAGTTTAAGACCATCCAGTGAAACTGAATATCATGCACTCAGAAATGCATTCCTCTGCTTGAGGTGTAAAACACAAAAGGGTACATATTTGCATATGTTTTGTTCTTGTGAAGGCTGGCTGACTTCTGGCAAAGAGTATGTACTTTTATTTCAGCATGTCTACTGATTCTCCCTTCTCCCTGTTTTTGTTTGCTTGTAAATGTTGATACTGGTGGCTGTTATCTGAAGAACCTGTGTAACGAAGCTGTGTAGCTCAGTTGGTAGAGCATGGTGCTTGCAACGCCAGGGTTGTGGGTTTGATTCCCATGGTGAACCAGTATGAAAATGCATACACTCACTACTGTAAATCACTCTGGACAAGAGCAGCTGTAAAATGTGAAACATTTATAGTGGCTAAGAAATGTATTGCCATTCATTGGAAGGTTGGTTATCCTCCCACAATGTCAAGTTTTCTATCATTTCATTTATTACAAGATTAAGGGTATACTGGGCAACTTTCATAAGGTCTGGATGCCTTATACGGAATACAATGTGACTAAAGGAGACTATATTGAAAACATGCCCACGTCTGGGGAGATACCTATTTAGGCAATCCCTGGCTGCGCATTCCTGGCCCTGGGGGTCTGCCTTCCTGTGGGTTGTCACTCTGGCCTTGGCGTAACACACCCAAAACCAATAATGAATGTTTCACTAAGATCCTAAAGCTTAGTGGGATATGTTAGAATGTGACACTGCAGGGTGGTGGACACCTAGGAACAGGACGAGGTGACCCAGCTATATTGTTTGCAAGTGGGGTGTATTAGACTGTACTATTAGGCATATGACATTAATTATATGGAGTATTTACTGTTTCTGTTTGTTAATGTGTATTTGAGGTGTATGTGTTTTTTTTGGTTTCCAAACCTTTCTCTTGGGAATAAAAAAAAATTAAGGCGGGAACTGGGAAGGAAATTGTGTTGGGAGAGAGTTGAGTTATTGACTAGACTGGTGGGGTCAGGCGTGCAGGCAGCTCGGGCATGCAGGCAGCTCGGGCTGGCTGAAATTTGATATAAAGACAATCAAAAGTCTTAGTTTTGCTAGTCTATTGGTTATAGGTGCAACACAATATTTATTATTGAATTACCTTTGATCTAGTTCAGTCTTATTAATCATTTAAACATATTTAATAATGATAACTTATCTAGCTTGATGACTCTGGGCATTTTTGCTTACTTTTTGTTCTAAATAGAGACGCATATTGGATTGTGTAAAAATGCAGGAAATTAGCTTTAGATGCCCCAAAAAATAATGGGGGAGGACCCCCAGACCCCCTGCCAGGTTATGTCCCCCCCACTTCTAAAACCAAAGTGTACCTACTGACCATACCCCTCAGGTATTTTGAATCAAAAGGAAATGTTTCCATGTCCAAGTTAGTATAGCGTAGCCATACTATAACTATCACTGCCTCAGTCTCAGGCAATATCATGGTTGCAGATGCATGAAATGAGTGTATCACCACTGCAGCCAGGACCTTCACCAAGACTATACTGAGTGTACAAAACATTAAGGACACCTGCTATTTCCATGACAAATATTTACCAGGTGAACACAGGTGAAAGCTATGATCCCTTATTGATGTCACTTGTTAAATCCACTTCAATCAGTGTAGATGAAGGGGAGGAGATAGGTTAAAGAATACTTTTTTAGCCTTCAAACAATTGACATGGATTGTGTATGAGTGCCATTCAGAGGGTGAATGGGCATGACAAAAGTTTGAAGTGCGTTTGAACAGGGTATGGTAGTAGGTGCCAGGTGCACCGGTTTGTGTCAAGAACTGCAATACTGCTCACAGTTTCCCGTGTGTATCAAGAATGGACCACCACCCAAAGCACATTCAGCTAACTTGACACAACTGTGGGAAGCGTTGGATGTCAACATGGGACAGCATCCCTGTGGAAAGCTTTCGACACCGTGTAGAGTCCATGCCCAAAAGGGGGGGATGCAACTCAATATTAGGAAGGTGTTCCTAATATTTGGTATACTCAGTATATGTGGCCATAATGTTGTATGCGCTTCCATTGGCTGCTGTGATATAATGAACAGAGAGGGCCTCAGTCTTTACCCAGAAGTAATTTAGCAGGTGTGAACCTGGGGCCCTATAGGGGCCTCTAATCCTCTGACCTTCTTAGTGTGCTCCATTCGCTACCATTTATCTCATCCCCATCTCTATATCCAGCCAGCCAGCCAGCCAGGAGTCTAACAGAAGGCACAGCCTTTGGCTAAAGCGCAAAGGACTTGACTTGGTTAGCATTTAGCTTAGTTGGCATAGGGATCAGATATACACTGGTGGCTCTGGAAAGTCTATCAGGAAATTGTCATGCTCTCTGTATCTAATGTAGGATCATGCTGGTGCAGCAGTTTGAAATTCAAATGAAGTTGTATTAGTCCTTAAGCCTTGGGTCGGTTACGTACCATATGTTTTGTTACCATAGATATTAAACTATCTATCTTATTATGGATTTCAATATCATTTCACTAGAATCGCTTTCATTTTATCTTGCTATTTCTCTCAAAGCCATTTCTGCTACGGATGCCCGTGGTAATGTTTCTAAGGCAAACATAATGGAATTGCATCTTATTTGATAACGAGGGACGTCTACAGTACACGGTTGAGGCCCCAAATAACCACAGACGTAACACTAACAATGGCATCAGAAACCTTAACTACAGCAGTAGACTACAGCTTTGCTGCTCATCCCCCAGCAGCACAGCAAGTGGCTGGAAGTAGGCAGACACATACATTATAGATATGACAGGCAGTATAAGTCTGGGTCACTGAGATGTCTTGTGGCGTTGACGGAGAGTTGCACTTACTGCAGACACATCCCCCCCCCCCCCCCCCCCCGTCCGTCCGTCCGTCCGTCTGATGAAATTAAACACAGTTGACGAAATTAACAATGTGAAAGGATGGATTGAGTTCATTCCCCTGTGGACAGTTTGTCTGTTAATGTGACCTAAAGGAGATCCCGGCCCTCACAGCTTCCCTCTATCCACGCCAGTCTCATTTGGCTATGTCAAAGATGGCTGCCATGTTCTAATCAATGCTTCCATCACAAATGTAGGAGCATAATATTTGGTTTCGAGAGTTAAAGGGCTGTGATGACACTGTCCCTGCAGATGAAGGCAGATGACTCAGACTGACTGCAGTACTAAATCCTGAGTCAAGTTGAGTCATTTCAGTCACATTTACAGACAGTAAACAAACTCTTTTGAGTGGTTTAAGTCCATGCTGCAGGGAGGTAAGTACGAAGAGTCCTGGGCCAGTAACACACCTCTACAGGGAGACGCCCACACTAGCTCCATGCTTAACTTTCATAAATTTCACACCTTGTAATCAATTACTGGTCTCTAGAGCTATCAGTGAGGCGAGCTACCTTTTCCAGGAACGGGCCCAAGTCTCTCAGCGCCTCCTAATTGAAAAGACATATCACCGCTAGACAATACTCTTTGTGTATGGGCGGCCATTGATATGGACTGTTTCAAGGCACCAGAACAAAGCGATTTACGGAGGTTGCAAACATCTTTTGTGGGACAACAATGCATGGTCTTATCTGGTTTAAGAGAGTTTAAGCATAAAATAAATGGAAATGAATAATTAAACGACCAAGCCTTTGAAGGTATGCTCAACCGTTTTCTCTGGGCTACTCTCCGCGCAATGTCTCTCAAAAGGCTGCACCTAATATGATTTGAAATCGTAAAGCAGAGGCTGACGCCAGGCCTCCAGAAACCAATCCCTCTTACAGGATAAAACAGCAACTGTGTGAAATGTACACTGCAGGCCCCTTGGCTGAACCCCACTGATAGTCAGTCCCCCCTCACTGTGACTCTGGGAGGGAAAATAAAAAATGAGCTTGATCAGTGACAAAATAGGGCTTTTGCACTTTTACTGCAGTCATAAATATAATCTGTCTTGAAGAAGAAAGAAAGCAGGAGAGGAGTGCAGGGCTTAAAGAGAGAGGTTCCCTTCAGGCTCTGGGCAGGCATAAAGATGTCACAGTACTCCACAGTGTGGAAAGGAGAGGAGAGGAGGCCAGGACGTGCCCGATGCCATGCCATGGTGGCCTGGGACTGGGGCCGTGGACACTTATAGAGTCATGTACTGGTGATGGCTCCCCTGTGGTGAGGGGGAGGACAGGACAGGACCACACAGCAGGCCCAAGCCCACACACCCACACAGACTACCAGACAGCCACTCACAGTAGAGGTGTTCAGGCCGCAACGCTCCAACATTGTATTTTCAACTGCAGACATAAAATACATTTTGACATTCAGCCATCGTAAAGACCTTTTGTGCCAAAAGGAGACAGTGAAGATGACAACAGTGAACAGGAACAGGAAGGCATAAATCCCCAACACAATGAGAGGGAGCTCATTTTATCGCTGTGATTGTTGAGATGCTATAAGAGCAATGCAGTGAGCAGGAACTGGCCCGGCCCTAATCCCTCATTCAACCCAACAATCCCTCAGAGCTGCAAACGGCAAGACTGAGAGCCAAATAATTCCGTGAAGCCATAATACAGGGATAAAACGTCCCCATGTTGAAGGCAAGGGAGGGAGGGAGGACATTCAAACAACTTAACAACTCAACATGGCAGTGACAGGAGCAAGTGGCCCCAGTTCAGAATCCTGAGAGGAAATAATGTGCTTACAAAGACTGCCATTGGCCTACCTGAATTTATTTTAGACTGCTCCCTCCATTACTCCATCTCTCTATTTGGTTGTTGTTGTGCTAGGGGGTTGTCATAAGACAGTGTGTATTCAGGGAGGGATGTAAAGATAGAGAGAGAGAGAGAGAGAGAGAGAGAGAGAGAGAGAGAGAGAGAGAGAAAGACCCGTCTGTGCGCTTGGACAATAATTAATAGTGTTCCATCTGGGGAACTGCCTGCTCGCTTCTCTACTGACAGCGGATTCATTTATACTGCTGTTTTCCTCTTTTTCCAAAGGCTTCGTTAATTGTATTTAAAGTAGCCCTGTAAAAAAGTTGAGTAGAGAACAAGGAGTAATACAGTGTTTTGTTTTTAGCTTGCTTTCGTTTGCTTACTTGTTTTTTTAGGCTTGCGTAAGCTTGGCGAGCAGGGCACTGGCAGGTACCAATTTAAACGGCAACACATGTCAGGAACAAGCACCCCAGAACAGATAATAACACCGTCAGGGAAAAAGGGAAGAGGCTAGCACAAACGTAATGAAGGAAAAACACAGCAAAGCTTTATGCTGTCTGCTCCAAAGGGAATATATACTGTATATCTATTTTTTTTTTTACCTTAATTTAACTAGGCAAGTCAGTTAAGAACAAATTCTTGACGGCCTACCCCGGCCAAAACCAGACGACGCTGGGCCAATTGCGCGCCGCCCTATGGGACTCCCAATCACAGACGCATGTGATACAGCCAGGATTTGAACCAGGGACTGTAGTGACGCCTCTTGCACCGAGAAGCAGTGCCTTAGACCGCTGTGCCACTCAGGAGTCCTGAAAAGGTAGTGCTAGGACTGCCCATTAGCACCTTTGTGACACTGTCTCTTCTGCCTATTAAGAGTAATGTTGGAGTGTGCATGGAGCTATTGAGGCGTGGATGTGAGTGTGAAAGGGAGCGAGATGTAAAGTGTGTGTTTGAGAGAGAGGAAGAGAGAGAGACAGGGGGAGAGAGAGAACGTGAAAGAGAGAAAAACAGGGAGAGACAAACAGTGAGAGAGAGAGATAGAGAGAGAAAGAGAGAGAGGGGGGTAGATAGAGAGGGAGAGGCTGAGAGAGAAAAACATGGAGAGCGCAAGAGAGAGAGAGCGAGAGAGAGAGAGAGAGAGAGAGAGAGAGAAACAGTGAGAGAGGAGGGGAGAAACATGGAGAGAGAGCGATGTATTGTAAAAAAAATATATAAAAAAAATATATATATATATATATATATATATATAAAATAATTCTGGTGGAGTGAGTTGGTCCTTTCGGAGCAGGGGATGAGGCGAGCAAGGCAGATTGGACGCGCTCAGCAGCACAGCTTGGGCGATCTCCCTCTGTCACCCTCTCTTCCTCTGTCTCCCTCACTTCATCCATTTACAATACCTTTACATTTGAGTCATTTAGCAGACTTTCTTATGCAGAGCAACTTAGAGTAGTAAGTGCATTCATCTTAAGATAGCTAGGTGGGACAGCTACATATCTCAGTCTTGGTAAGTTAATTTTCTTCTCAATAAAGTAGCTATCAGCAAAGTCAGAGCTAGTAGGGGGAAAAAGTCAAGTTGAGAGTGTTAGTCCCTCCCTCCCTGTCAGTGACTCCATCTCCCTGCCTGCCTGTCAGGCCCTGGTGCCACGGCTCAGAGCTTAGCAAACACTCTCTGCTCTCGTCTCCATCTCACTCTCTGTCATCAGCCCAACCCTCACTCCCCCTCTCCCTCTGTCCTCTCTATCTCGATCTTATCCTGCTGCTGGGAGCTGCGAGTGCTGTGCCAGCAGTGGAGTCGGGCGGAGAGACAATGGTGCTCTCATCCGCTGAGCAGAGAGACAGAGGGCCTGGGCAGTGACAGGCCTAAAGCCCCCACCGCCACCACAGCCATCTCTCATCTCTCATCTCCCACAGTAGGGATCTAAAGCTCTGCATTCTGCCAGCAGCGGTAAAAATGATATTAGACAGACAGCATGTCCATAAAGCTCAAAGGGCATTATTATTTTTTGAGGATAGCAAAGTGGCCGAGAGGGTGGGCAGGGAGGGGGAGCAGAGGTGGGATTTAGTCTGAGACTGAGCTGCTCAAACTGCCTCTGCTGCTTTCAGCCAGGAGGATGGTAGTATAGCCAAGCAGGCTAGGGAGGCAGAGGAGGAAGAGGAGGGAGAGGAGGCAAAGAAGGGAGAGGAGGCTGAGGAGGGAGAGGAGGCTAAGGAGGGAGAGAGGAGGTTGAGGAGGGAGAGTAGGCTGAGGAGGGAGAGAGGAGGTTGAGGAGGGAGAGAGGAGGCTGAGGAGGGAGAGAGGAGGTTGAGGAGAGAGAGAGGAGGCTGAGGAGGGAGAGAGGAGGCTGAGGAGGGAGAGGAGGGAGAGGAGGCTGAGGAGGGAGAGGAGGCTGAGGAGGGAGAGAGGAGGCTGAGGAGGGAAAGGAGGCAGAGAGGAGGCTGAGGAGGCAGAAGAGGGAGAGGAGGTTGAGGGGGCAGAGAGGAGGCTGAGGAGGGAGAGGAGGCTGAGGAGGGAGAGAGGAGGCTGAGGAGGCAGAGAGGAGGCTGAGGAGGCAGAGAGGAGGTTAAGGAGGGAGAGGAGGAAGAGGAGGCTGAGGAGGGAGAGGAGGCTGAGGAGGGAGAGAGGAGGCTGAGGAGGGAGAGAGGAGGCTGAGGAGGCAGAGAGGAGGGAGAGGAGGCTGAGGAGGCAGAGAGGAGGGAGAGGAGGCTGAGGAGGCAGAGAGGACGCTGAGGAGGGAGAGGAGGGAGAGGAGGGAGAGGAGGCTGAGGAAGGAGATGAGGGAGAGCAGGCTGAGGAGGCTGAGGGGGCAGAGAGGAGGCTGAGGAGGGAGAGGGGGCTGAGGAGGCAGAGAGGAGGGAGAGGAGGCAGAGAGGAGGCTGTGGAGGGAGGCAGCCTGCCTGGGTTCATACAAGGGCTGCTGCAGCTGCTGCCTCTTGTCATCGTCCATGGACGCTGGATGCCAGGCATCTCTTTGTGTCTGTTCCAAGTTGGATCCTACTGTATCCTGTTGCTACATCCATCAATATCCTACTACCAACACACATTGTTGTCTCTCTCCCAACAACTGTTGAACCAACACATCATACGGTAATTTAGGGCTCAAGCCTGACATGACCTCTTCTAACCTGCACTGAGATATTTCAGTTGTAAATGGCAGTATTGTGTATGTAGTATTCAGCCAGGCAGGTGTTGTGTCATGGGGGAGGTACTACTATTGACAGTGGTGCTAATGATGATGTCATGGTTCACAAGCATAACTTCTTAACCCATACCGTCTCAACACATGGCTTCACACGCGCCCCACACACTGTTCTGTGCAGTTAGGGGTTCATTTTCTCCAAATTAACCTTGTCAAACTATTTCTTTTCCCAGGGGGAGAGTTGTATTACTATTGTAATTTTTCAATCAGAGATTGAGGAAAGTGTGAAATTTTAATGTGCTTGTTCTCTCTCTCTCTCTCTCTCTCTCTCTCTCTCTCCCTCTCCCTCTCCCTCTCCCTCTCTCTCTCTCTCCCTCCCTCCCTCCCTCCCTCCCTCCCTCCCTCCCTCCCTCCCTCCCTCCTATTGGGTGGGGAATAGTCCATTTGGAATCTTAAGCAGATTTCACCCCTCCCTGTAATAGGATTCTCAGCCTACCTCAGTCTGGTGTGTGGTAGGTGCAGTGCTGTGATTATCCAGTATATTTACTATATAAACTCTGCTGGGCACACACTCAGAACAATTCTGCTAGGTCAAAATTAATTACAGAAGTTGTTAAGCATACAGCAGCTGTTGTAAACAAATGCAAATACATTTTCATATCAAACAAGCCCCTTGTATCTCGGCACACAAAAATAAATCTGCCACTTGTTTACTAACAAGTTAGGCCATCATCAAGCTGTGCTGGTTAGAGTAAGATAAATTAATATTCTCCAACTAGCCCCAGAGTGCTCAGATCCTGGCCACTCCATGGCTTTAATCAACAGCTTTGCAGCTTTGTCTCTGGGTTTGTTCCATCCTTTCTCTCTCTCTCTCTCTCTCTCTCGCCATCTCTCAATCTCTCTCTCATCCCTCGGCCTCTCTTTCTTCTTGGCTGGTCTATTCTCTTTCATAGGTTGCCTCTGTTATTCTCCGTAGCCTACCCTGGTTTTTCTCTAGGACAGCTTCAGAGCGTGGGTAATTCCTTTATTTCCACTGAGCTGAACAGATCACTTTTCGTTATCAGTGGGTTTCTGCGCTCGGCACAAACTGTCTCTCTGTGGAGAACAAAGGCTTTCCACTAGTCTAACAGAGCAGGTGTTCTGCTGGGTTCCGGGTTGGATGAGGAAGAACTGCTCAGTCTGAGAGGAACTCTTCCTTGACACACCGACTGACGAAGATCACAACCATACCTAGTTGTCAGTTCTTTCATACTGCTTCAGATCATCGGTCCTATGTCCATTTCCTCCTCTGCTCTGTCAGGATTCACCTCTATCTTCTCCATCACCTCTATAGATCTGGACCACTGAAATAACTCTATGATCTGAAACAGTTAACCACCTGAGGCAACATCTAGAATGCCTTAGAGAGGTACCTAATCAGCCTTACGTTCTCTATAAAAACAGATAGCATATAAGCATATCTATGTCCTTTACTAAAACTACAAGATGCAATAGTCTCCAGTAGTTCCACTTTTCTAAAGTCTACGGCAACATGTGAACAGTAATCGTACTGTGGGCTTAACAGCAACACTTGTTTACTCCTTCATGTCATGTCTCTTCCTACTGTGGATTTAGCAACATTGTAATACACCAGAGGCCTTGTCATGACTGTAGAGTGTGGAGCTGTGGAACAGGCCATCAGGCTCAGGGCCCTGCCGGCCCCAGCAGCACGGAAACAGCAGTCATTTCCCAGCCCAGCGGAGCAGCACTCACTGACCTGACACACACAACACACAGACTCCCCCCCCCCCCCCACACACACACACACACACACACACACACACACACACACACACACACACACACACACACACACACACACACACACACACACACACAGAGACTACACACACACACACACACACACACACACACACACACACACACACACACACACACACACACACACACACACACACACACACACACACACACTCCCTGACCCGGGCGTAGGGTGACCTCCCCCTCCCTAGCTCTGCTCCAGTAGGTCCCGGCCACCTCTTCTTATTTATGAGCCATTTCACACAGCCCTGCTCCCATTAGAGAGCCAGTCTTGGCCCGTCAGACACACTAAACACTCCACACGCTAAACATCACATACACCAGTAAGACAGCCAGGGGACAGGGGGTCAGGGACTGGGGATGGGACAGAGAAGACCCCAGGGCCACCACACAAGGCCACCACCCACACGTCCCAGGAAGAGATTACACCACTCACCCAAAAAGAGCAATGTCTGAAGATCACAACCATACCTAGCTACAGCCAATGTCTGCCAACCAGGAAGTGGGTCACACTTCCTGGTTGGCAGACATTGGCTGTAGCTTCAGTGGCGTGGCAAGCTAGCGCTAGGAGTCTGCTCTGTAGGCTGTACAGCTGCTGCACCACCATTTCTTCCACTTAGCTGTAATATTACTGTATATCCTTTATCACCTTCTAGCATTACCAAATGTCAGATGAGTAGTTATTTTAGTTTCATAGGAATCATCTGGGAAATAATTACCCACTGATGTGATTTAACGATGTGCGGAAACTGATGGTTAGGCTTATTGGAGCATAATTGAACATTTCATTATTTTCCCTTCAGTTCTGTGGAGCTCTGAACAGCTAGCTGAATATTCAAGGCATAACATTTGACTGACGGATTGATTTACAAATGCATACAAGACTTTAATAGGCAGCCGTGCTCCTGTGTGACTGAAAACAAGATTATCCTGAACAGGCAACATTAAAACACTGAGGGAAGTCTCTGAATGTTAGCTGGTTTACTTTCCAGAGGCTAGAGCCTTTGTCAGGGAAGACAGACAGCAATGGGGAACACAGACACACAGATTGACATAGACACACACATAGACACACACACCTGTGACGGTGACGGAGGCGTGGCCATCCTCGCCCAATAATGGGTTGGTCAGTCTGCAGCTGTAAGTGCTATTGGGCTCCAGGGTGACAGTCAGGATACTGCGCATGCTGAACAGCCCCTCCTCATTGGCCACCAGGGAGGTGGTGACGTTGTCCGTCAGGTTGTGCCCGCCCCCGTCCTGCCACAGTACATCGGCCTCAGGGTAACCACCGTACGCCACGCAGGTCAGCGCCACCTCGTCACCCGGCCGCAGGTTGGAGTCCGGCTCCAGGGTCACCAGAGGCTTGGAATAGGGGGCTGAGGGGGGAGAAGAACAGACACACACAGAGTTTTAGCGAAGTCGCCAGAAGCTTGGAGTAGGGAGCTGAAGGGGTAGGGGGGAGCAGAGACATACAGAGTTTTAGTCAGATTATCAGCAGTGAGGGACACCCAGGGAACTGTTTGACATGATTCCCATTAAATTGTTAATTACATTTAGGGAGCTTAGCATAACATCAAGCTTAAGATCCCAGAGACATCATCTGCAGCATATCCTGGTGCTCCCTTCTGTCCTCCTTCATCTCCTCCCTGGAGAGAGCCATGGCTCTGAGCCAAGCCGCCTCACAATACAACGCAACCACCACAGCCTGGCCCGGCCCGGATGGGGGGCCTGGGGGAAATAGGCAAAGCTCCGAGAATTTGAGACTACTGTGCTCTGTACAGGGGTTTGGCAGGAGGGGGTGGGCGGTGAGGAGGTGAGGGGGGTGAAGCCTCAGCCTGGAATGAATTCACTGCTCTCCAATCCCCTGAGCTAAAACACAACCAGAGAGGCGGCGGGCAGAGAGAGGAGGCTGTATTCCCTGAGCCAATCATAACACAGCAAACAATGGGGAGGACAGGGAGGAAGAAGAAGGAGATTAAATAACTTCATGCGAGTTGCCTTTTGAAAAGTGGGCTCTCTCGCTCTCTCTCTCAGCACTAAGACGGAATGTCAGCCTGCCACTAACCTCCCTGGCTATCCATTTGACTGACAGGCAGATTTCCACAGAGACCCGTCATTTTCTCAGAGCACTGTGGGAAGGGAGCCCTATGATGTTAACTGTAAATGCCAGCTAAAAATAATACATCTATGAATGGAATGCATGAAAAGGGGCCAATTTGTCACTGTTTGAGCTACTGTGTCATTTTTTTCCCTTTTCTCTACCCAGACTAGCCAGCCAAGAGGAAAACTGTCGAACGTTAACGCTGCTTAATGCACATACATCCTTAGACAGGAAAGGACCAATTTAACAACAAAACGTGGAAATTAGTGGTGAGGGAGGGAGGGAGGGAGGAGTTCACCAACACTGTGTGTGAAATCATAAAGAATAATTCTAACTAACAGTGCACTCAGTTGTGATGATGGTCCTCTGATGGAACAACCACCTTCATCACCGAGCTGCTAGTAACAATCAGTCTTGTCAGGAACCAATAATCAAAGCCAGTGATTGATCACAACCAGAGGACCACAATCAGAAAGTCTCGACCAAACATGTTATTGTGCATCCCTGACGGAACTAAGTGTTTTATGACCAATTTCTGTGTTGTGTTAGGATCCTAAAGGCATGATTACCAAAGAAGGGCCTGTGATGTGTGACCAAATTGCCCTCTATTGGCCTCATGGGTGGAATTATTTCATAATTGATGAACACGAATAAAAAATTAAAAAAATGGAAAATCCAGGGTGTTTCTATGTTAAACGGTTTTGTTATAATTCAGTCTTCTGTGATGGACAGTCGTGGCCAAAAGTTTTGAGAATGACACAAATATTAATTTCCACAAAGTTTGCTGCTTCAGTGTCTTTAGATATTTTTGTCAGATGTTACTATGGAATACTGAAGTATAATTACAAGCATTTCATAAGTGTCAGAGGCTTTTATTGACAATTACATGAAGTTGATGCAGAGTCAATATTTGCAGTGTTGACCCTTCTTTTTCAAGACCTCTGCAATCCGCCCTGGCATGCTGTCAGTTAACTTCTGGGCCACATCCTGACTGATGGCAGCCCATTCTTGCATAATCAATGCTTGGAGTCTGTCAGAATTGGGTTTTTGTTTGTCCACCTGCCTCTTGAGGATTGACCACAAGTTCTTAATGGGATTAAGGTCTGGGGAGTTTCCTGGCCATGGACCCAAAATATCGATGTTTTGTTCCCCGAGCCACTTAGTTATCACTTTTGCGTTATGGCAAGGTGCTCCATCATGCTGGAAAAGGCATTGTTCGTCACCAAACTGTTCCTGGATGGTTGGGAGAAGTTGCTCTCGGAGGATGTGTTGGTACCATTCTTTATTCAAGGCTGTGATCTTAGGCAAAATTGTGAGTGAGCGCACTCCCATGACTGAGAAGCAACCCCACACATGAATGGTCTCAGGATGCTTTACTGTTGGCACGACACAGGACTGATGGTAGCGCTCACCTTGCCTTCTCCGGACAAGCTTTTTTCCAGATGCCCCAAACAATCGGAAAGGGGATTCATCAGAGAAAATGACTTTACCCCAGACATCAACAGTCCAATCCCTGTACTTTTTGCAGAATATCAGTCTGTCCCTGATGTTTTTCCTGGAGAGAAGTGGCTTCTTTGCTGCCCTTCTTGACACCAGGCCATCTTCCAAAAGTCATCGCCTCACTGTGCATGCAGATGCACTCACACCTGCCTGCTGCCATTCCTGAGCAAGCTCTGTACTGGTGGTGCCCCGATCCCGCAGCTGAATCAACTTTAGGAGACGGTCCTGGCGCTTGCTGGACTTTCTTGGGCGCCCTGAAGCCTTCTTCACAACAATTGAACCGCTCTCCTTGAAGTTCTTGGTGATCCGGCAGCAATATCCTTGCCTGTGAAGCCTTTTTTGTGCAAAGCAATGATGACGGCACGTGTTTCCTTGCAGGTAACCATGGTTGACAGAGGAAGAACAACGATTCCAAGCACCACCCTCCTTTTGAAGCTTCCAGTCTGTTATTCGAACTCAATCAGCATGACAGAGTGATCTCCAGCCTTGTCCTCGACAACACTTACACCTGTGTTAATGAGAGAATCACTGACATGATGTCAGCTGGTCCTTTTGTGGCAGGGCTGAAATGCAGTGAAAACGTTTTTGGGGGATTCAGTTCATTTGCATGGCAAAGAGGGACTTTGCAATTAATTGCAATTCATCTGATCACTCTTCATAACATTCTGGAGTATATGCAAATTGCCATCATACAAACTGAGGAAGCAGACTTTGTAAAAATGTATATTTGTGTCATTCTCAAAACTTTTGGCCATGACTGTATATAAAGTGTAATATTGGGATGCAAACTGAAAATGTAATCCATTTCACCTCTATATCTGACATGGTACAGGTGTCTTCTTTTTTTAAGCCCATAACCATGTGTGTGAGGTGTATACTTTGGTTTCAAAATAGATTTGTTTAAGACTACCAAGAAACACTCTGTGTGACCCTCATTTAGCCCACTGCAGTAAAAGGTTAAAGAGGGGACTTCTTGTATGTGAAGCCCTTCAGGTGTCTCCTTCTCCTCACCTCCTTCTCAACCGTATTGGAGGAGACAAACCAAGATCCTGATCCTCTGACCCTCTTCTCCAATGTATTTTGAGACAGGATTCGAGGAAAAATGTATCGAGAAAGATGTGGTAGCTGCAGGCCAAGCAGACCTATTTGTCCCTCTCTAACTTTAAGCACCAGTTGTCAGAGCAGGTCACAGATCACTGCACCTGTACATAGCCCATCTGTAAATAACTCATCCAACTACCTCATCCCCATACTGTTATATTTCTTTTGCTCCTTTGCACCCCAGTATCTCTACTTGCACATTCATCTTCTGCAAATCTATCACTCCAGTGTTTAATTGCTAAATTGTAATTATTTCACCACTATAGCCTATTTATTGCCTTACCTCCCTCATCTTACCTCATTTGCACACACTGTATATAGACTTTTATATTGTGTTATTGACTGTATGTTTGTTTATTCCATGTGTAACTCTGTGTTGTTGTTTGTGTCGCACTGCTTTGCTTTATCTTGGCCAGGTCACAGTTGTAAATGAGAGCTTGTTCTCAACTGGCCTACCTGGTTAAATAAAGGTGAAATAAAAAAAAAATGGTTCAGCTTTCCCAGTCTGAAGTCGTTATTGTAAAACATAAAAGAGAATGTGTTCTCAATGACTTACCCGGTTAAATACAGGTAATAAATTAACAGACTCACCTGCCACCTGGAGCAGTAGGGCTGCACTACCGTAGGCCTCCACCCTGACAAAGCAGGTGTAGCTACCCTCGTCGGCCACCCGGACCCCCCTCAGGAGGAGCGAGGTGTTGCCCGCGCCCAGCTGGGAGGGGTACAGGCTGGTGCGGTTGGCGTAGCGCTCTCCCTGGTCTGCCAGCTGGTCCTGGCTGGCCCAGTAGCTGTGCACGCTGCTCTTGGTGTCCGTCAGCTGCCAGAAGACACTGAGGTCAGACAGGTTGAAGGGAGAGGCGTGGCTGAAGGAACAGTTGAGGGTGGTGTCCATGCCGTACAGCGCCACCACTGGCAGCTCTGGGACCTGCACTTCTAGGACAGCTAGAAAGGAGAGAGAGGAGAGAGAGCGAGTATGTCAATAACAGCAAACATAGACCTGTGTGTTTAGCCATGTAGTGGAGAGAGATGTCTAAATAAGCTTTAGGGAGATGAATGAACTGCAATAAAAAGGTAGCTCCTAAATATCCACTTGTAGCCAGTGGTGAGTTAATAATATAGACAGTGGTCTGTCTGGTGAGAAAGAACACTCTCCATCTCTCTCCAAAGTGTACTGTCTCCCTCAACACAACACGGGGCTAAGCTGCTCAATGGTGAGTGTGATTTGTTTTGTTTTAAAGCGGAAACCCTCCTTAAGGCATCTGATCTCCACATTGCTAGTCTAGACTGGATGCTTCTCTCTCCTCTCCTCTCCTCTCCTCTCCTCTCCTCTCCTCTCCTCTCCTCTCCTCCCCTCCCATGTCCTCTCTGCAGCCAAAAGCAGGCTTTGCATAATCATTCTGGCTTAGTAGCCATCTCAGACACCACAGAGAGAGGAGGCTATAGCTAAACCATTCACAATTTATTCCTCTCTCCACTTCTACAGGTCTGGTCGTGTGATGAACATCAGGACAGAAAATGCCATTCCAACACCTGGAATCCCTGTGAATCTAGTGTGATGCATCCTATACTAGACTGCTATTCTTTATGAGAACCTCTTCTGTACTCGTGTCTTTCAGATTTAATAACAATCACACACTTCTGCATGAAATAGTTGTGATTGAGGTGTAACAATTGATTTCCCAATTATCAACAAACAACACTTTCATCCAAGTGCAATCTGTGGATGAGGACGCTCAGTCAAGGCAAAGATATTTTGGTAGACACATAGCCAAACCTCACAGGAGAGAGACCCCACATTCACCAATATTCCCCTGCTCATCTATAGGCACACTGCCACCTGCTGGATCTTCATGTAACTACAGGCCAGAGGAAAACAGGGCAAAATAGACAATTTGCCAACACCTCAACATCCAAAAATATACCATCCACCACATCCAGAAAACCATGGAAACAGAAGAACAACAAGCCCCAGTAACTAACAAACACAAGAATGTCATTCTAGGTGATGCACTGCCAACCCCAGTGAAAATCACTAAGCAGCTTTTTAATTTACTGACAACACAGTGGCGGGATGTTTTTCTATAGCCCCATGATGTGACTACACTTCCTCTGCCGTGCCACAGCACAGTCGACAATCCAATCCAGTAATCATGGCATACCATTACAGTAGCAGGATTTATTGTAGGGCTGTATGGCTGTCTACCAGACTAACGTTCTAGTAGTTTGTGTGCGTGTGTGTTTTTGTAGTGCTTTCTGGGTTAATGAATAGGCAACAGGCACTTTGGTAGGACTGGAGCGGAAGTGACGGCCCCCACAGAGGCATGCACACAGAGGAGGGAGGAGACACAGCAATTAGATCACTCCCAGAGCAGACCGGAATGACTCACTCCAATGGGTTCACAGAGGAGAGAGAGGAGGGAGGGAGGTAGGGGGAGAGAATGGGAGAGGGGAGAGATGGGGAGAGAGGGAAGAGAGGGCAGAGATGGGGAAAATGATGGAAGAGAGGGGAGAGGAAGGAGAGTGAGAGGGCAGCTTTGAGCGTGCACTTAAAGATAATATCAGGAAACAAGCCAGGAGGGGAGAGCACTGCAGCCCATCGCTAATCCCCTAACTCAGGACAGGGCCCAAGTCAGGGAAGAGATAAGTACTCATCCCTCTCTCCTTCGATCTCTTTCTCCCACCTTCTCTAACCAGTGACCCTCTTCTTGGTGCCAGTCTGGTGAGGGTGCAGCGGGACATTGGGGCAGCATGTTAACACACTGACAGACATACACAGACAGACCGAGAGCAGCAGGAGAGCACAGCGTTTCACATCCACTTCACTGCACCCAGAGGGGAGGGGTTGTTAGCTCTGACGTCATGGAAACTGTGAGTAAGCATCTGATGTCCTATTCCTTCAGAGGTGAAACACGGAGGGGGAAAACTGCTATTGTTTCTGCTTTTAACCTCTAGATATCTCCAACAAACACAACAACAGACTGTAGTATTTGTGATAACTCCTTTGGTTGAAAAAGTGTATTGTGAGAGGTGGTGTCTCCCTGTTTGAGGGAGGAGGGCTAAGGGCTCTCCCCGGCCCCTGAGAGGCGATAAAGAGATGCTCAGAGTAGAGAGTGGTGGAGGGAGGGACAGCAGGGCAGATTTACACCCTGCACTTTGTGTTTATGGGCCCGGCTCTGTTTGAGTGCCTGTGAGAGAGACAGAGCCGTGCACTTTCACAGCCGACATGAAATAAACTCATTAAAGCTCCATGAGCGCTGGCTGGCACTCTTCCCTCAGACTCCCTTCCCTCAGAGCAAAGCGCCACGCAGGCAGACACGCAGGCAGGGAGTCAGACATGGAGGGAGACAGATCGCGCGACGCGCAGACAGACAGACAGACAGACAGACAGACAGACAGACAGACAGACAGACAGACAGACAGACAGACAGACAGACAGACAGACAGACAGACAGACAGACAGACAGACAGACAGACAGACAGACAGACAGGCAGGCAGGCAGGCAGGCAGGCAGAGGCAGGCAGGCTGGGAGGAAGAGGCAGGCAGGGAGAAAGAGGCAGGGAGGGAGGCAGGCAGGCAGCAGGGAGGGAGGGAGGCAGGGAGGGAGGCAGCAGGGAGGGAGACAGGCAGGCAGGGGGGAAGGGAGGGAGGGAGGCAGGCAGCCGAGAGGGAGAGGCAGGCTGCAGGGAGGGAGGGAGGGAGGGGGAGGAGGGAGGGAGGGAGGGAGGGAGGGGCAGGCAGGCAGGCAGGCAGGTAGGTAGGCAGGGCAAGCCTGCAATGGCCCTGTCGAATATTTACATTCCCCACATCCCCTCCACTCCCGTAATCCCTGGGCGGTCTTTTCAACCCCTACCTCAACTCAACAAAACAGTGATGCTGTCACTGGGCCCTGTCTAGCCTCGTGCTAGTTCACTAGTACAGATGCAGCCTCAAGAGTAGTGATGGGGGGGAATCTATACAGATTCATATCAGGATAGTAGTGTTTTCAGCGCTTTTATTTCAAAACTATTTTTCACATGGCTCTCTCTCATCCCTCTGCAGCAGACATATGGTGAGCAATATGTTTGGACCATGGAATTATAATAAAATCACAGTATTGAATCGCAATACATATAGAATTGTGAGAATCGCAATACATATTGTATCGGCAGCTAAGTATCGAGATAATATCGTATCGTGTGGTCCCCGGCAATTCCCAGCCCTACTCGAGAGCCACCGTGAACTTGTGAGCTTAGATGAATGGTTCGCTGCACGGATATCCCTGCTAGTACATATTAGCCCCGGCTAGTGCTAAGCTAATATATACAGATGAGTGGAGCAGAGGGGCTGAGGGGCCTGCTGAGTGTGAAGCACCATGGCAGGCATGGCAGGCAGCAGGCTGACAGGGGCTGGGAGGAGAACCACAGGCTTCATACATAGGCAGCTGACAAGGTGACACAACATGACTCTTGGTAAACAAATTCCTTAGCCACAGCGGCAGTGACATCTCACCTCAGTCCTCCAGACGCACCCATGCACACGCGCACACACACACAGTCACACACGCACACAACCAGGCAAATGCAGGCACCCGCACACACACACACACACACACACACACACACACACACACACACACACACACACACACACACACACACACACACCACACACACACACACACACACACACACACACACACACACACACACACACACACACAAGCAGAGGGCATTGTTATTCAGCTCAGTCCTGGCTCCCGACAGCTCCACAGCACTGTGAGAGTCAGTCTGAGACACAGGGCATTCTGACACTACAATATCCACTGTCATAGTACTGCTACAACAGTCAGGTCCCAATCACCGTGTTCAGTGACACCCACCCACCCACACCCACACACACACACCTACACGCAGGCACGCACAAACACATTAACATCTCACTCTGCTTGCGATCACTAAAGTTGAATTCACTCAGTTCAATAGAATGTACCCCTGTATCCACATCTAGTAGAATGCAATACATAGCCTACACATTCAGTGTTGATGTTCCATTCCCGTTCAGCTGACCGTGGTCAATGGGACACAACCCTAAACAGAAATACCTAAACCTGTAATAACCGGATCCCTTTAATAACCTGGGCTGTTAAACACAAGGACTTCAATAAGACCACAGCTTCCATCTCCCTCCAGCTCCAGAAGCAATAACCCACACTGTTCAATAACCCTGGTTCATAACAGCTTCTCCAATAACAAACACAGAATAGAACTCGGCTTCAAATGAACTGTGCTTAATAACAGTGAACATCACCCACTAGGCCAATAGGCACCTTACACAGAGGTTAAATTACCCCTGGTCGATAACAGACGGCAGAGCTACCAGTAGTATTGTTCATTAGAAGACGTTAGGTACATATGTTCAGAGATATGGTAAAGTCGAACACGGCATAAAGGAACAGCCATGATAAGGGTGCACAGACATACATACACTGGAAGGCAAATTGCGGCGGTAATATTGACTTAACTAAGTAAACACACACAGGCAGTGTAGTTAGTGTTCTGTTAGTGACCTGCTTAAAAAGCTGTGGCAATAATGCCCCCATCGGGTGGTCAAAAGTACTGCAGCTCCAGACATGTTGGTCTTTGCACGAATGACCCACCTGAATATCTAACGAACAGGAAGTTCACAGATGCTTAGTGCCCTTTCACAACAGCTATTCTCTCAGTAAATGTCGTTGTTCAAATACGCCAACTAAAGCCTTTCTTTAAAGCGTTCCCAAGCCCAAAACCTTTCCAATATGCCCAGGGAACACAAATAAAATGCAACATCTGGAATACATTGAAAGATGTAGTGGTAGTTTAGACATGGTCAGCTTAACACTGCTCGGAATTATCACTCGCGACACATACAGAATCTATTCTAAAGCTGAGCCTTTCCTCCCGTCCTGCTCCTGAAAGAGAGACACAAAATGGAGGGGATTATGTAGGTCTCTGAGCCTTGAATAATGGGGTCACTCGTGACATTTACCAATTTAACACTGTCTCTCCATATCTGGGCTACAGTCATCATAGAGTGAAAGCCATCTCTGTCTGTGAGAGATATATGAGGTGCAGATAGCTAGTGGAGCAGACAGGAGCTCAGGTTGCTTATTTTCAGCAACGTAATAAATCAAGATGCACCACACTTCCTTTCTCCTGACTCTGTCTGTCTATCTCTCTTTCTCCCTCTCTCCCCCGCTCTCATTTGTTGTTTATGCTCTCCCCATCTTCTTCTCTCCACAGACAAGGCGGGCGGGTGCTTTATCAGGGGTAGCTGGTCTCATATCCCGTCAATAAGCTGTTAATGGGCTCTGACAGGCAGATAATGGGGGGCCAGTTGCAGAGGAGCTGCCTGCGCGATAAGGACAAGCCTAACCTTCCTCCACCACCTGCCTGAGAGAGAAGAGAGAGAACACAACCTGGGATGAGTATGAGGAGCGAGGCATAGGAGCAAATCCATCCCAGCAGGAGAGGGGGTGGGGTGGATTTGAGTTTGTGCAGCTTAATCCAAATGACTGGGGTTAAGGTGAGCCTATACGCTATGCATACGATTACAGAAAAGCCAAGCTAAGTTGATCAAACTATTATTGTAGGGGTGGCAAAGGTTTGGGTTCTAATCCCTCAGATAGAGGGTGTTTGACACCTGCTGGCCCTGGTAATAACCAAAGCCATGTCTGGGAGGGCAGAGCCCTTGCTCAAATCTCAGGCTGCAATTCTGTTCTGCCTTATGAATGGGTCAGGGAGCAGTGGATGTCTGCATTAATGCTGGGGGTTAAGGGGTTATTAAAGGGTCAGGGGCTGTGTGTCTGGATGGTACCTTGAGCCCGTCTCCTCCTGAGACACAGTCACCTCACTCAGGACCCTGTAACCATGGCAACACCTGGCCCCGCCTCTCCGGAGACACAGTGACCTCAGTCAGGGCCCCGTAACCGTGGCAACACCCGACCCTGCTTCTCCTGAGACATAGTGACCTCACTCAGGGCCCTGTAAATGTGGAAGCACCCGGTAACCGTGGAAACAACCTGTAGGTAACTGTCTCCTCTCTCTGTGTGTCAGGCAGGGAACCTTCTTCCTCAGCACCAAGCAATGACGCTGCTTTCCAGGCACAGATCAGAGCGGTGGTGGTGGGTCATTCATCCTGCTCATCACAGTCCACTAAACACAAAGATAACCTGCATATGGCTCCAGGCCCCAGCAGGCCCCGCTCAGCACTCCCTATGCAGAACTGCAATCTCTGCACGTTACCCACATCAATGTTTAAGCGATCCCACAAGATAGCTTTTTTAGGACTTGTTCAAATAATCATGTGGTGCTTGATGGGTAATGCACTCTGTTTAAATGGCTAGGCTACAGTGCAGAGTGAGCGGGGAGAGAGAGGGAGGGGCCAGCAGCTCAGTGCAGTAGCCAACCTGCTAGTAGACTGACTGGGCATTATGTATGCATCGCAGAGAAAGCAATCTTTGTCGAGCCTGTCCTCGATTGTTTTTAAAAGGATACTTCACTGGCCACAATCAAATTAGTAAGAACATCACTGATACGGGGTAATAACCCTAAATTGAATTTCTGCGCGGGCCAAAACGTCCCCTCTCTACAGAATCAATTGCTGTGAAGAGAAAAGGAGGACAGGGAGAGGGCATTCCTAGTTAGCAGACCTCAAAGGGTACACCAGAGATGCGGGCGTGAGCAGGATATTTACACGCTTCAGGGCCTTGCCATAATGTCTGCCGCTCTCTGACTGCCACACTAGATGTGATCTATTCAATTATGCTAATTAATTAGAATTACCTCCCAGCTCTCGTCATTAAAACTGAATCCAGGTCAGCTTGCCATTTTTGCATTTGCATGAATACAATTTCCCTTTTAACGTGGAGATGCTAAGAGCGGGCAGGTGGGAGCAAGCAGCAGCAAATGGCAGAGGCCTGGCAGGCTGGTGGCAGTGCTGACAGAACAGAGAGCATGACAACAAGCAATTAGCCAGACAGCATCCTGTTAATGCTTCTGCTTTACACTACTGGCTCTACTGCCTCTCAGCTGCTAATGCTGCTTATGGAGCCTGGATGCTAGGCCTACTTACTGTGCTGCTGCTGCTTGCCTGTTAACTTAGAGCAACCCCACTGAGAGTACTGCTACTAGTCTAGTGCATTAAAAGAACATGGAGTATACCAAACATTAGGGACACCTTGCTTCCCAATTCGTCGGGGCATGGACTCTACAAGGTGTCGAAAGCGATCCACAGGGATGCTGGCCCATGTTGACTCCAATGCTTCCCACAGTTGTATCAAGTTGTCTGGATGTCCTTTGAGTGGTGGACTATTCTTCATACACACGGGAAACTGTTGAGCGTGGAAAAACCCAGCAGCGTTGCAGTTCTTGACACAACCCGGTGCGCCTGGTACCTGCTACCGTACTCCGTTCAAATGCACTTCGATTTTATGTCATGCCCATTTACCCTCTGAATGACACATACACAATCCATGTCTCAATTGTCTCAAGACTTGAAAATCCTTCTTTAACCGGTCTCCTCCCCTTCATCTACACTGATTGAAGTGGATTATACAAGTGACATCAATAAGGGATCATACCTTTCACCTGGTCAGTTTATGTCATGTACAGTTGAAGTCAGAAGTTTACATACACCTTAGCCAAATACATTTAAAATCAGTTTTCACAATTCCTGACATTTAATCCTAGTAAACATTCCCTGTCTTAGGTCAGTTAGGATCACCACTTTATGTTAAGAATGTGAAATGTCAGAATAATAGTAGAAAGAATGATTTATTACAGCTTTTATTTCATTCATCACATTCCCAGTGGGTCAGAAGTTTACATACACTCAATTAGTATTTGGTAGCATTGCCTTTAAATTGTTTAACTTGGGTCAAACGTTTTGAGTAGCCTTCCACAAGCTTCACACAATAAGTTGGGGTGAATTTTGGCCCATTTCTCCTGACACAGCTGGTGTAACTGAGTCAGCTTTGTAGGCCTCCTTGCTCGCACATGCTTTTTCAGTTATGCCCAAAGATTTTCTATAGGATTGAGGTCAGGGCTTTGTGATGACCACTCCAATACCTTGACTTTGTTGTCCTTAAGCCATTTTGCCACAACTTTGGAAGTATGCTTGGGGTCATTGTCCATTTGGAAGACCCATTTGCGACCAAGAATTAACTTCCTGATTGATGTCTTGAGATGTTGCTTCAATATATCCACATAATTTTCCTCCCTCATGATGCCATCTATTTTGTGCAGTGCACCAGTCCCTCCTGCAGCAAAGCACCCCCACAACATGATGCTGCAACCCTGTGCTTCACGGTTGGGATGGTGTTCTTCGGCTTGCAAGCCTCCCCCTTTTTCCTCCAAACATAACGATGGTCACTATGGCCAAACAGTTCTATTTTTGTTTCATCAGACCAGAGGACATTTCTCCAAAAAGTATTATCTTAGTCCCCATGTGCAGTTGCAAACCATCGTCTGGCTTTTTTATGGCGGTTTTGGAGCAGTGGCTTCTTCCTTGCTGAGCGGCCTTTCAGGTTATGTCGATATAGGACTCGTTTTACTGTGGATATAGATATTTTTGTACCTGTTTCCTCCAGCATCTTCACAAGGTCCTTTGCTGTTGTTCTGGGATTGATTCGCACTTTTCGCACCAAAGTACGTTCATCTCTAGGAGACAGAACGCATCTCCTTCCTGAGCGGTATGACGGCTTCGTGGTCCCATGGTGTTTATACTTACGTACTATTGTTTGTACAGATGAACGTGGTACCTTCAGGCATTTGGAAGTTGCTCCCTGGGATGAACCAGAATTGTGGAGGTCTACAATTTGTTTTCTGAGGTCTTGGCTGATTCCTTTTGGTTTTCCCATGATGTCAAGTAAAGCGGCACTGAGTTTGAAGGTAGGCCTTGAAATACATCCACAGATACACCTCCAATTGACTGAAATGATGTCAATTAGCCTATCAGAAGCTTCTGAAGCCATGACATCATTTTCTGGAATTTTACAAGCTGTTTAAAGGCACAGTCAACTTGGTGTATGTAAACTTCTTACCCACTGGAATTGTGATACAGTGAATTTTAAGTGAAATATTCTGTCTGTAAACAATTGTTGGAAAAATTACTTGTGTCATGCACAAAGTAGATGTCCTAACTGACTTGCCAAAACTATAGTTTGCTAACAAGAAATTTGCGGAGTGGTTGAAAAACGAGTTTTAATGACTCCAACCTAAGTGTATGTAAACTTCCGACTTCAACTGTATACTCAGTGTATATGGATACTGAAACAAAGAAACCTGTCACCACTCTGCAGAAGACCTGACAACAGCTGTGCTAAGCAACATTTTCTTCCTTTACGCACCAGGACAATGTTACACACCAACAGTTCAGACGGGGACTCTACCTCTGTACTCTACTAGAGGTTGTCTTGGGAGAGTGCAGCGGCAATGTGGCAGCCTCAGAGTGTAATCCTGTGTGGAGATAGGGGTATTTAATGGTGCAGCACAGGAGTGACACTGATACGGTTATTTAATGGCGGAGTAGAGGAGAGACACTGTAGAAGACAAGTGGGATTAGCAAGGGCCTATAATCCTAATCAGAGACCTACTGGAGACAACAGGCCCAGAGGACCCCAGGTCTCACACACACACATACAGACACACACACACCAGTACATACACACATGCACACCCACTCACTATTTCCACATGACAGTTTGTCTCTTCAAAGCACATGACTTAGAGTATGAATTAAAACATGCTGTATAGTGTTACCTAATACTGTAAATCCTTAATTCAACAGTAAACTCCAGTAAGTAAAAAAAGCATAATCATATATTGTGAGGTAAAAACATTATTAACTACAACTTAAAGAGCTTTGCAGAATCAGTCCGAGACGCCTCCCTCCCTCCGTCCCAGCAGCCACCAAAGCCAGTAATTAGCAGGCCAGAGACCCATGAAGGCTGGAACAGTACTAGGCCCTAATGAAGCCCTGCTCCAAGCTCTCTCACTCTCAGAGTCTCTGTCTGACTGCTGACTCCAGCACACTGCCCTGAGCACTACAACAACCCTGCTGCCTAGTGCCCAGGCTACACCAACCACAACTCCCCCTTCTTACTGGAACATGAGAGGCTGACTCGCCCACCACACTCTCTGACTCACTGGAGAAAAACGACACTCTCTGCAAATCTCTTCTCAGGCAGGACCTCACCCTACTAACTACCCCAGGGCCCCATTTTAGCTCTGGCTAGAGAAGGACAAACCCAACCAATTTTCCTGTCCAAATCTAACTTTCTCCTCAGTCATAACATTCTAAATGTTCCCATTCTGTAAAGTTTTCATTGTCTTTACTTTTTGCACTGTTAAGAATATTAGTTTGGAGAGTAAGTCTCATTTGAGCTGTTGTTTTGTCTTCCTTGTAATTTCTTTGAAGGGAATGACTAAAAACCCTGTTAAAGCGTATTGTTTAGATGGCGGTGGAATTACACTTGGTGGTAGCTTTGATCTCTGGGTAATGGCGGGCCGTGGAGGGGGACAGGGGGACACCACCCACCGAGAGCTTGCACAGCAAGCAGCGTGGGCAGCAGGAGGGACAGCATGGTCTTCCTGAGGGTCTCTGTAGCGCGGGTCAGCCTCGTCAGACACAGCACTGTGGAAACAAACACAGAGACATGATCTGATTCGCTCTGGCCCAAATAATATAGATACAAAATTTCAGACAAGAAATCATCCAAAGAAAGACAGGGGAGTGCAAACAGCTACTGCTCATGTGAACTAAATCTAATGTCAACATTAAACCAGCGTGTTTGCCTTGGGAAATCCTGCAAGAGAGAGAGAAAGAGAGAGAGAGAAAGAGAGAGAGAGAGAGATAGAAAGAGAAATAAGAGAGAGAGAGAGATAGGAGAGTGAGAGAGAGGGAGAGAGAAAGGTGGAGAGAGAGAGAGATATTGTGACCTGTTGCCACAAGAAAGGTGCAACCAGTGAAGGACAAACAACATTGTAAATACAACCCATTTTTGTTTCACTTCTGTACTTCAACTATTTGCACATAATCTGACATTTGAAATGTCTTTATTCTTTTGTGAGAGTAATGTTTACTGTTAATTTGTGTTGTTTATTTCACTTTTGTTTATTATCTACTTCACTTGCTTTGGCAATGTTAACACGTTTCCCATGCTAATAAAGCCCTTAAATTGAAATTGAATTGCTAGAGAGGGAGTGATAGGGAGAGAGATAGAGGGAGAGAGAGTAAGAGAGAGGAGAGAGAGGAGGGGGGAAGAGAGTTAGAGAGCTGTACACAGTACAAGGCATTTCTTTCAGGCCATTAGAGCTGAGTGAAGGGAACTTCCATTCTGACAGGAAACAGCCCAGTCATTCGCCTAGTGGCCTCAGGACGCCCACCCGTGGGAAAACATTAGATGTAGTGAACTCTTTTGACTCCTACCACACAAAACTGTCTCGTCTGCCACCACTCTCTCGGTGGGAGACTGCAGAGACACTGTGTGTGTGTGTGTGTGTCAGGGTTTCCGTTAGCCGGTAAAGCCGGCTTTTGGACCTTTTTTTTTTTTTTTTTAAGCCCGAAAAATAAAATTGGCCCCCAGCTTCATTAGCACGTCACACACCACTTTGCAATGAGCTGGAGGCAGTATGCATTTTGAAAACATATAGTACTTAATTGTTTGAAACCTGAATGTTTTACTACTTATTATGAGGCATGTTTTACCTTGCTTCAAAGTAGCCTAGGCAATTATTGTATAAAGACTTCCATATGCCATTGAAACCAGTAGCCTATTTCTCTCATGTTTTATTGGTTATCAACTTTCTTTCATCGTCCGGTAGCCAAGAGCACATTCGCGTGTAGCCTACTGCCTTGTGCGTATTGCTGAGTTAATAATGTTAAGAAATAATAGTTTATCAACATTTTAAGCTAAACATTCTGATCTGCTGCATCAGATTCATTGCTTTTTAAAGTTGTGTTATGTCGCCTAGGCATAGCCTACTGGTTGTATCGTTCCACAACTGTCCCAGAGTCTGTTTGGGCTATTTCTTTCTGGACAAACTGACCAATAGAATAGGTCAACTTTTCTACTCTGGGGGATAGTAGATTGACATATGCTCATAGGAAGTGTGTCCTTAAGGCTGGAGGAAGCTTTCCCTAAGTAAACTGAATTGCCAAAATTATATAGGCTAATTAGCCTACTCCTGTCTATACATAAATACATAAAATCATTCAAAATTGGTAAGTAAAGCATGATTTCGCCACAGAAGATCATTAGCTTCCCCTAGCCGTAAATAAGTTGTAGGTTACTTTTAAATCGCATTGCCTACAGTCGGAAGGAAAGGCATCACAGTTTGGAATGCAAATGGCTATTGCTGTAAAGAGAAGACAATGAAAATACTCAAATTTGTCTTTTCATAATTTGTCTTTTCACTACTTAATAAATCCTCTTAAGGATCGGAGCTTTTTTTCAATTTTCGCCGAAAATGACATACCAAAATCTCACTGCCTGTAGCTCTGGACTTGAAGCAAGGATATGCATATTCTTGATACCATTTGAATGGAAACACTTTGAAGTTTGTGGAAATGTACAATTATTGTTGGATAATATAACACATTTGATCTGGTAAAAGATAATACAAACAAAAAAAACACGTGGTGTCTTTTTTTATTTTTTATTTATCATCTTTGAAATGCAAGAGAAAGGCCATAATACAATATTGCAGTTTAGGCGCAATTTATGTTTTGGCCACTAGATGGCAGCAGTGTATGTGCAAAGTTTCAGATTGATCCAGTGAAGTGTTGCAATAGTCTGCCCAAATGTGCCGAATTGGTGAATTGATACATTTTCAAGTACATAACTATAGAGAACATACAACAATTATATGGTAATACAAAATGTAAGTTTACACACCCAGGAATGTCATACATGATGGATCATTAGCTTATACACTAAATTTCACACATTTGATGGCCAGGCGGGCCAGAGACAGCAGGGGTTCAAACTGTAGAATCCAGTTCCTACATTTGTATATAAAACTTAATTTTATCAAACAAAACTATGCTACATTTTATCTCTGGGACCCTCAGTATGACAAATCAGAGCAAGATAACTGAATGTAAGTACATTATTTCCCTTTGAGGTGAATGTATCAAACCATTTGCTGTGATAAAAGTTTTTTGTTGTTGTGCACTCTCCTCAAACAATAGCATGGTATTTTTTCACTGTAATAGCTACTGCAAATTGGACAGTGCAGTTAGATTAACAAGGATTTGAGCTCTCTGCCCATATAAGACATGTCTATGTCCTGGGGAATGTTGTTGTTACTTACAACGTCATGCTAATCACATTAGTGTATGTTAGCTCAACCGTCCCTGAATAGGGACACCGATCCCGTAGTTAACATTTTGTTTTTGGACATTAATTTCCTCCTACAGTTTAGATGGACGTCACATTCTATTTGTGTCTCCCATTCTCATAGGCCCATTATATGGACAACGTCGCTTTTATTGTTCTGTTTGTCAGCAAAGTAGACTACCCTGTAATTTGACATGTTAAAAAACATTCTGCTAATGTCTCCAGTCATATACTTAAAAGTGTAGAAGAAATGCATAAAATGTGTGTTTGCAAAGAAAGAAGAAACGTATTTGATACAGCCTATAGCCCACGCCTCTACGCTATGCGCGCACAGTCATGATTGACCGGCCTTTTTTGCAAACAGTGATTGAGTTATATTATTAGACAAAATTATGACTATCCAATCTAGAGGTCGACCAATTAATTGGAATGGCCGATTAATTAGGGCTGATTTGAAGTTTTCATAACAATCGGTAATCGGTATTTTTGGCCACCAATTTGCCTTTTCTTTTTCTTTTTTTTTACACCTTTATTTAACTAGGCAAATCAGATTAAGAACAAATTCTTATTTTCAATGACGGCCTAGGGACGGGGGTTAACTGCCTTGTTCAGGGGGGATTGGGGGATTCGTTTTTGCAACCTTCTGGTTACTAGTCCAACGCTCTAACCACCTGCCTTACATTGCACTCCACGAGGAGCCTGCATGACAAGCTGACTACCTGTTACGCGAGGGCAGCAAGAAGCCAAGGTAAGTTGCTAGCTAGCATTAAACTTATCTTATAAAAAACTATCAATCTTAACATAATCCCTACAACACATGGTTGATGATATTACTAGTTCATCTAACGTGTCCTGCGTTGCATATAATCGATGCGGTGCCTGTTAATTTCTCATCGAATCATAGCCTACTTCAACAAACGGGTGATGATTTAACAAGTGCATTTGCGAAAAAAGCACTGTCGTTGCACCAATGTACCTAACCATAAACATCAATGCCTTTCTTTAAAATCAATACACAACAGTATATTTTCAAACCTGCATATTTAGTTAATATTGCCTGCTAACATGAAATTGTGTCACTGCTCTTGCGTTCATTGCCTGGCGTCGTTGCGAACTAATTTGCCTGAATTTTACGTAATTATGACATACCATTGAAGGTTGTGCAATGTAACAGGAATATTTAGACTTAGGGATGCCACCCGTTAGATAAAATACGGACCGGTTCCGTATTTCACTGAAAGAAAAAAACGTTTTGTTTTCGAGATGATAGTTTCCGGATTCGACCATATTAATGACCTAAGGCTCGTATTTCTGTGTGTTTATTATATTATAATTAAGTTTATGATTTGATAGAGCAGTCTGACTGAGCGATGGTAGGCACCAGCAGGCTCGTAAGCATTCATTCATACAGCACTTTCGTGCGTTTTGACAGCAGCTCTTTGCAATGCATTGCGCTGTTTATGACTTCAAGCCTGTCAACTCCCAAGATTAGGCTGGTGTAACCGATGTGAAATGGCTAGCTAGTTAGCGGGTGCGCGCTAATAGCGTTTCAAACGTCACTCGCTCTGAGACTTGGGAGTGGTTGTTCCCCTTGCTCTGCATGGGTAACGCTGCTTCGAGGGTGGCTGTCGTCGATGTGTTCCTGGTTCGAGCCCAGGTAGGAGCGAGGAGAGGGACGGAAGCTATACTGTTACACTGGCAATACTAAAGTGCCTATAAGAACATCCAATAGACAAAGGTAAATGAAATTCAAATGGTATAGAGAGAAATAGTCCTATAATTCCTATAATAACTACAACCTAAAACTTCTTACCTGGGAATATTGAAGACTCATGTTAAAAGGAACCACCAGCTTTCATATGTTCCCATGTTCTGAGCAAGGCACTTAAACGTTAGCTTTCTTACAAGGCACACATTGCACTTTTACTTTCTTCTCCAACACTTTGTTTTGCATTATTTAAACCAAATTGAACATGTTTCATTATTTATTTGAGGCTAAATTGATTTTATTGATGTATTATATTAAGTTAAAATAAGTGTTCATTCAGTATTGTTGTAATTGTCATTATTACAAATAAATAAAAAATAAAAATACATTTAAAAAATGGCCGATTAATCGGTATCGGTTTTTTTGGTCCTCCAATAATCGGTATTGGCGTTGAAAAATCATAATCGGTCGACCTGTAACGGGTGTCGTGTGTGGAGGACCAAGACGCAACAGGAAAATGTATACTCATCTTATTTTTAATTATTGAAGAAGGTGAAACAAAACAAGTATACAATATGAAAACGACACTGACAGTTCCGTCAGGTGAAGAACACAAAACAGAATACAACTACCCACAAAGGGACAGGTGAAAACAATCTCCCTAAGTATGACTCTCAATCAGAAACAACGATGTACAGCTGTTCCTGATTGAGAGCCACACCAGGCCAACAAAGAAATACACAACCTAGAATCCTAGAATACCAAAGCAAGAACATACACCAAAAACCCCAGAACACATAAATACAACACCCCTCTACATACACATAGCCCCCGAACCACATAAAACAAATACCCCCTGCCCCGTCCTGACCAAACTACAATAACAAATAACCCCTATTACTGGTCAGGACGTGACAGACCTCTAATCCAATCTACTCATCACATTTCGAATAGTAAACTATCTTACATAAGTTTGCATGGAATGCTTTATGGTGAAAATTTGCTTCCCCAAACTTGAAACTCATGCGCCGACTATGCATAGGCTTGTGTTATGGCGGTTCGTTACTCGTGTTGTTGGCTGAGGAAAAGTACATGTGGACAGTAATTCTAACATCTTCAAAGCGTGCGATAGAAGGACACACGTCATTGCATCCTCGACTTGCATGTTCTGTTAAGATTAAATTCCGTAATCTAAATGTGATTTGTGTCATTCTGACCACCGTGGGTGGACGCCCTAATCAGGTTTAACATCAAATGCATATGGGCCAGGTAAATGTCTCAAATGTCCGGTAAATTAAAATGCTGCAGGTCAAATTTCCGGCGCCACGTTTTCATAACGGAAACCCTGGATTGTGTGTGTGTACACTACCCATGACCCACACAAAATTGGGTAAGGAAAATGAGAATAAACACTATAAAATGACAGCAGGGGCACAACAATCATGTGAATATAAACGTTTTGGGGATACTGTACATAGACGGGAGGGGTGGACACTGACCAACTAGTGAAATGCTCCTATATAACCCCTGAAAGTACATGCAATATTAAAATAAAATACTAAAACTATCCAGTATACTATAATAGCACAGACCTAAAAGACTGGATGATACTGACTATGATTAAAATAATACAGTCTACAAGAATACTGTCTACAATTGAATTATGTGTATAGTTATTATATTGCATATTGTGCCAGGAAAACAGAGATCTGTTTCCGCTCTGTTACTGTACTCCTCATTTCCCTTTGGCATACAGTATATCCTGTACTGTATTCTCCCTCAACACTCATGCCCTCTCCTGCCCACTATTCTCTCTCCCTCCCTTCCTGAATCCTGACACAGCTAGCATACCCTACAGAGAGAGAGAGGCTGTGAGGGAAGGATAAGGACTATAATGGGTAATGCCAACTGGGGTCAACATGACGGCATGGTATCAGGTGGCTTGTGGGTAGGCTAGGCAGGCTACAACATAAGCAGACAGCACAAAAGGGAGTGGCACACTAAGAGGTATGGTTAACGCAGTCTTCAGCTATGGTGACCAGATTGGTCTGTTCACAGAAATGAAAAGTAGAAGCCTCCGACACTCACGTCGGTTTGCACTGCTATAAACAACGTTACTGAGATAGAACAAAATAGATCCCCACCAAATAGTCAATCATAACCAACGTAAACATAGCCTACTTCTTACAGTTAGAGAACTAAATGTGTTTGTCATAAATGAATTACAAACAGTTTCCAACTATCCAGGTTTGTACATTGCCAAATGTTCTGAGTCACATCAACACTGCAATGGTCATCAGCTTCCTTCTGTGGCTTAGATGAAACCCTATGATGAAAGACTTTCCATGAAGTCTCCAGATGAGCTCAGCAGAAAGAAAGGATGTGGGTAGAAAGGTAACTTCCACACAAAGCTACTTCCATAATAGGACTGTCTGTCTCCCTCTGGTCTGGACAGCTGTCCAGCAGGCAGCAGCAGCCAGCCTGCCCATAATTCATTTAGCATGCTAGGACTAGGGACTAGGAAGCTCGCGATCTAGAAATATTTGTCCTGCTCACTGGCTTCAAGATATTCATGGCAAGGCTGATGCATTGTATGTGTCATAACATACCCGCATGGCATGAAATAGAAAACATTACGACATAGACAGATGACATACCTAAGAGTTCTTCATAGTCACAAGTCAGATTTCCTGACACATTGTTAAGTTCCTGTTTAATTCAGTTTCACATAGCTCAGCCCATATGAACTCAGATATTCTTGAGTACGACTGGTACGCAGTGCGAAAGCCACTGTCTGTCGAGGCTGTCTGTGTCCCTTGTGGACAGACAGGAAAGCAGGAAGCATTCCCATTTTTTATATTGAATTACTCAACGTTATTTCCCTTCCCCCTGTCTACCTTCTCCACCAGGACTGGTAACTTTTTCCTCTCTCCCTGCACTACCCAGCTTATTTTGTCCAGCTTAATGTCAGAGGTCAGATCAAACTCATTTGACCACACCTGCAGCCTTAGACATAAGGCAGGAATTATTTCAGCACACTCATGAGTACAATAATCTGTACTCTGTCTTCACTCAGCAGATCCATTTACATTTGTTGTGGATTTATAGCTTGTGGTATCACGTACACAAATGGTATTACCTAAACGTAAGGTGTTTGCTGGAAAAGTCTGATATTGCTAATGCTTTTCCCTCCATTTTAAGTATGAAGTATTTCTCTTGTCTTTCCCCAACGTCGGTTATAATTTCCTCTCTAGCCAGCTTAGTATCAAAGACTATTGTATCCCTCCAGGATGCTGTACCTGCCAAGAAAGCCCAGCTGCTCTTCTCTGACAGTTATATGATAGGCATCATCAGACCAGTGGTTCTGAAGCCCAGTCCTCCAATGCCGTATGGAGCTCAGAATAATAGCATAACATAAACAGCAGCTGACACCATGAAACTAACTCTACCCTCAAGGAGAAATAAAAAGCAATGCCTTATATAGAAGTTGAGACATTGAGATATGGGTCAAGAAATTATAATGGCATTGTAACCCTCGGTAAAACAACAATGGCATTACATTGGCTTGTTGAATTCACTTTTATTTGATAAAACCAAGTCCAGGGAGGCCCCCCTTCCAGCATCACCGCGAGTTATTCTGGACATTTCTAACAAGTTATAAATAGCTCTCTAAGGTCTGCAATGACTGACATGATAAGAGGAAAAGTGCTGACTGAGGAGTAAGTTGAAAGCCGGACTAAGTTCATTAAAAAGGCACGCCCCACAGTTTAAGAACCACTGTTCTAGAAGACCTTATCATACTTTATAATCACCCAGGTTGTTTACCCTATGTTGTCCTGGGCCTGAACATGTTTTTCCCCTCCCATCTCTGTGATGGGGTAAGGCTGCTATGTGTTCCAAGTTCCAACCACAGCGGTTCCAACAAATAGGAGACCACCCACTGGGCACAGATGTCAATTCAATGTCTATTCCACGTTGGTTCAACACAATTTCATTGAAATGACGTGGAAACAAAGTTGATTCAACCTGTGTCTGCCCAGTGAGCAGTCTTTTGTCTAAAAGCAAGACAACCATGTTATTATCAAGCTTTACAGCCTATAATTAAGTTCTGAGCAGTGGATGCTCCTCAGAGGAGGAAGGGGAGGTCCATCCTACTCAGTGAATTTCAGATAAATACAAATAGTGAAACATAAAAAAAAAAAACATTTTTAGATAAAACTATACTAAATATATTCAAGTTACCAAATAACTGATTAAAACACTGTTTTGCAATGAAGGTCTACAATAGCCTCAACAGCACTCTGTAGGGTAGCACCATGGTGTAGCCGGAGGACAGCTAATTTCCATCCTCCTCTGGGTACATTCACATTGAATTCATTACAAAACCTAGGAGGCTTAAAGTTCTCAACCCCTTCCATAGACTTACACAGTAATTATGACAACTTGCGGAGGATGCCCTCCAACCTATCAGAGTTCTTGCAGACATGACATGTTGTCTACTCAATCAAAGGATCAGAGAATAAATCTATTACTGAAAGCATAAGCTACCGTGGTGAGTAGGTGAGTGTGGTGAGTAGTTGACTCAAAGAGAGAGATAAAGACAATAGTTGAACAGTTTTTGAACAAATTAATTTCTTCAAAAATTAAGGAGAAGCATCAGAGAGAAAGTGAGAGATGGAAGCAAGCAGAACGAAATGGGGATAAACCTACCTGAATTTGTCCAATAAAAACTGTTGTTTGCAACTGTTTGGACTAATGGTTACACCCTAGATCAGCTAGTTGCAGGCAAGAGTGTGCAAGGCGGTATTGAATGTGTCACTGTCACCTTGATTACTCTAATTTGTCTCTCGACTTGTGCACCTACGTTATAAACTTTCATTCATAGGCTAGGTTGTAGCAACCTCACAATGGGTATAGGGAAAATTTCAGTATAACGTAGTAGCCTAAACTTATCGATGTTACATTGAGCTGATTGAATGGAAGATGAATGACAGTCATCCAGTATTCTGTAATAGAAATAAGACCATACTCATAAAAAATAATTGTCCTCCCTAATCTTAAACAGCAGCGACCGCCACTGGTTTGGAGTACGTATGGCTTATGGACAGCTATATATTGACTGAATGGTTGTTCCAATTTATTGTCGGGGGGGGGGGGGGCGGGCTAGCTAAGTGGTAAAATGGTAAAAGTGGTAAGCTTTGGTAAAATGTGATAAACAAAAACCACAATTGGGACATTAACTTACTGAGACTTACATCGAAGTTACTTTACAGTGTATTTATTGTTAATGAGTTTCTTAAACGAGCCTATTGTCTTTTGTTCGAATAAGATGCAGTAGTAGCCGTATATCCAATCATGCAGCGTTTCTGCTTCATTCACTCCAGCTGTTGCTTACATCTGCAAGCAATACGAAATGTTCGCGTCTCATTCTCAAAATCAACAGAAAATCGAAACGACGCGTTATTACATGGTTACTACACCACGTTTCATGTAATTTTCTTTGACTAATGTAAATAAAAAATTATGTAAAAACTTACCATGTTTGGGGAACGCAACTTATGAATCACCAACCATCCAGCGTCAGTGATTTGTTACACAAAATCGCATATGATCTTATTCTGTTGAGTTTTGTATACCCTCTTTGGGATATCCGACAAAATAAGCGCTAATAGTGTTCCAATGAACCCTTTTGACTTGAGAAAGTAATAGTTCCGCTACAGGAATTGAAAAACGTTACTTTCAGGAGGATTCATTCGATTCTAAGAAACCACTCCCATACGGTGCTTTGTCCAGTATGATGTCACGCGTTTGCCCCCCGACCCCCACCAGCTGGGTAATGTTAACCCTTTATTTTTTATTTTCATCTTTATTTAACCCTTTATGTTGAAGGCAAGCATACAGTATATTAAACACATGTGGTGCTCGTCAATTTACATATTCTATCATGTTTTGTACATCTCAAATTCTTCATACACAACTTTATAATTTTGAATATACTAATGCTAATAATAATACGTGTAATACCTTGATTACACATTTTTGTCTGATGAAGGGTCATATGCTTTGATGAAAATAAACTGGATAGGCAATAGTGTTGTATGAACTAGATGCCATTGTTGAACTGGAAGTTTGCAATAAATAGCCAGCAGCATACCACCCTGCATCCCACTACTGGCTTGCATCTGAAACTAAGCAGGGTTGGTCCTGATCAGTTGCTGGATGGGAGACCAGATGCTGATGGAAGTGGTGTTGGAGGGCCAGTAGGAGGCACTCTTTCCTCTGGTCTAAAAATTTTTAAATATCCCAATGCCCCATGGCAGTGATTGGGGACATTGCCCTGTGTAGGGTGCTGTCTTTCAGATGGGATGTTAAATGGGTGTCCTGACTCTCTGAGGTCATTAAAGATCCCAAGTCGCCTATTGTAAGAGTAGGGGTGTTAACCCTGGTGTCCTGGTTAAATTCCCAATCTGGCCCTCAAACCATCAGGGTCACCTAATAATCCCCAGTTTCCAATTGGCTCATAACTATTCCCCCAGGTTGTTGCTGCAAATGAGAATGTGTTCTCAGTCAACTCACCTGGTAAAATAATGGATTAAAAAAAAATGTCTTTAAAACAAAGAGAGTTGGTTTTACATTTACACTGCTAACCATGTGTATGTGACCAATATGATTTTGATTTGATGGGCTCTGCTGAACACAGCTGTGTGAGAAATAATCCTGTATCCAAATAATGAACCCTTCTGCACCTAAATGAATAACACAATCTCGCATCTGAATCCTGTCTGACTCCTGATGCTTCGCACCCCTCTGACAAGACCTTAGAGTCCAATACCTTACAAATTGTTATTTTCGTTTTCAATATCATATTTAATTGTTAAATCCTAACAACAACAAGGAACATTTAGATTTCAAATTATGTTTTGATAAAAGTCTAAATACGTTCAGGTTTTTTTTGTTTCATCTTTGGGGCAAAAGGACTCCAGCTGGTAATAATCATGTAAAATATGTTGGTAGTTTGAGGGTTAAAATAATTTGATAATGGCACAGAAAAGTTGGAAAGTAGGCTCTGCGGCCCAATAACTGACCAAATGTGCAACAAGGGGTGTGGAGTATCTTCAAATTGCTGTAGAAAAGGTAAAGTAATTGGGTTAGATTTGCTACATCTACGTTGCAGTTGTTACATTTTGCTTCAGCAAGGACCGTGATAGCAAATGAATTATACATTATTACCATCATGTATATTCCATTACTTCCGCCTTGGTCAGCGTGATTGTGGACCACGTGACTAAACACGGACATAACATCGTTTTAACAAAGCAAATCGTGAGTCTGCAGTACAATTTTGCATTGAGTTTCATGTGTCATTCCTGGATTTAATACGTTTTAGTTGCTGCCATACAAACGTTATTTTTGAAAACGTAATCTTAACGGTCTTTACTTGCTAAAAATGTTAATGCCTAATGTTAGTGGCATTATAGCAGCGATAGCTAGCCTGCTAGCTTAGTGGCTAATAGCTAACTGTAACGTTAGCTGTGCATATCAGAAGATTAGTAATCTAACGTTACTTTTCCAAACTTTAGCGAGTTTTAGATTCGTGAATGTGGGGCTGTTACCAATGTAGATTATCGTTGTAACTTGTTCCTGTCTAGCAACATCTCATGATGTCGGAGTGGCACCTGTCATTGAAGCTGGTGGATCAGCCCAAATCCACCTTCCACTTCCCTGAGACGATGCCTGGAGACGTGTCTCCCGGCGGGTACCGAGTCTCTACTCTGAAACAGCTCGTTGCAGCACAGCTCCCTGATTCCCTACCGGACCCCGAACTCATAGGTTTGCATTGCATAGGTGAACAACTCACATGTCAACTAACGTAGCTAAGTAATGTGCTGTATTTATGATTTGTGTCTACATTTTTATGTGTATTTAATATGTCAGAGCTGGTACACTGTGGTCGCAAGTTGAAGGATGACCTGACTTTAGACTCATGTGGGATCCAGCCTGGCTCCACCCTGCACATCCTCAAAAGGACCTGGCCTGAACCAGAGATCAATCCAGGTGGGTTTTGGCAGACTAACTCGAACCCTCTTAGAAGCGCCATGTCACTAGAAGTTTCTTTTTATAAGGTTACTTCTACAAAGAACCATAGTAATGTATCTCTCCTGTCTTTCTCTCTTTGTCTGTAGAGCCAGTGAACAGGACGACTGCAGCCAGGGAGTTTCGTGTGCTGCAGGCAGCCCTCCACTCCAACTCCACCTACAGAGACTCGGTAATAACATTGTTATGGTTTTGAGAATGAAAATGTAGACAGATGTCTTTATCAGAAATCCTATTATATCAGTTACAGTGGGGTCCAAAATGATTGACAACCTTGATAAAGATTAGCAAAAATGAATGTATAAAATACACTGAACAAAAATATAAACACAACATGTAAAGTGTTGGTCCCGTGTTTCATGAGCTGAAATAAAAGATCCCAGAAATGTTCCATATGCACAAAAAGCTTATTCCTCAAATTTTGTGCACACATTTGTTTACATCCCTGTTAGTGAGCATTTCTCCTTTGCCAAGATAATCTGTCCTCTTGACAGGTGTGGCATATTAAGAAGATGATTAAACAGCATGATCATAACACAGGTGCACCTTGTGCTGTGGACAATAAAAGCCCACTCTAAAATGTGCAGTTTTGTCACACAACACAATCCCACAGATATCTCAAGTTTTGAGGGAGCATGCAATTGGAATACTGACTGCAGGTATGTCCACCAGAACTGTTGCTATAGAATTTTAATGTTGATTTCTCTACCATCAACTGCCTCAATGTCTTTTTAGAGAATTTGGCAGTATGTCCAACTGGCCTCACAACCGCAGACCATGTGTATGGCGTTATGTGGGCAGGCAGTTTGTCTACATTGTGAACAGAGTGCCCCATGGTGGCGTTGGGTTATGCTATGGGCAGGCATTCGCTACAGATAACAAACACAATTGCATTTTATCGATGGCAATTTGAATGCACAGAGATACGTGATGAGATCCTGAGGCCCATTGGCGTGCCAATTATCTGCTGCCATCACTTCATGTTTCAGCATGATAATGCACAGCCCCATGTCGTAAGGATCTGTACAAAATTTCTGAAAGCTGAAATTGTCCCAGTTCTTCCATGGCCTGCATACTCACCAGACATGTTACCCATTGAGCATGTTTGGGATACTCTCGATCGACGTGTACGACAGCGTGTTCCAGTTCCCGCCAATATCCAGCCTGATCAACTCTGTGTTACGCTGCATGAGGCAAATTGTGATCACACTAGATACTGACTGGTTTTCTGAGCCAAGCCCCTACCCTTTTTTTAAGGTATCTGTGACCGACATAAACATATCTGTATTCCCAGTCATATGAAATCCATAGATTAGAGCCTAATGAGTTTATTTCAATTGACTGATTTCCTTATATGAACTGTAACTCAGTAAAATCTTTGAAATTGTTGCATGTTGGGTTTATATTTTTGTTCAGTATAAATAATTCAAATACTGAGCTATATTTTATGCTCAAAAGAATGGGAAAGTTATATTATTTTATACTAATACAATTGGTCAAAGAAAGATACTTTGTTTAATTAGTAGTACTTTTTTTCTCAAAAATGTAGTGGTCAAAATTATTGACACCCCTAAAAATTATTATAAATGAAGTAGTCAAAAGTGTAGTATTTGGTCCGATATTCCTAGCTCACAATGACTACATCAAGCTTGTGACTCTACAAACGGGTTGGATGCATTTGCAGTTTGTTTTGGTTGTGTTTCAGATTATTTTGTGCCCAATTGAAATGAATGGTAAATAATGTATTGTGTCAGTGGAGTCACTTTTTAATTGTAAATAAGAATAGAATATGTTTCTAAACACTTCTACATTAATGTGGATTATATCAGGATTACAGATAATCCTGAATGAATTGTGAATAATTATGTGTGACAAAGTTACATAGGGTCAAAGATCCTACCTCTAAAACATGCTAACCTCTCACTATTACCAATAACAGCGGAGGTTAGCATGTCTTGGGGGTAAGATCTTTGACTCTCTGTAAATCTCACTCATCATTATTCATGACTGTTACTTGTTAAATAAAAATATGTTTATCTGGGCAATTGTATTAGTATAAAACAATATAATTTCCCAATTTTTATTTAGCATACACTAGCTCAGTATTTTAATGATTTATTTTCTACAGTCATTATTGCTCTTCTTTATCAAGGGTGTCAATCATTTCGAACCCCACTGTATATAACTTAATTTGCTTCCCCAGGTGTTTAAGATGCTGACTAATAAGGAGTCTCTAGATCAGATCATTGTGGCCACGCCAGGGCTGAGATCTGACCCGGTAGCACTAGGCAAGTACTGATTAGCCCTGCCCGTTATGACATAACATCATCCTAACCATGTCACCAAGGAGGTTATGCATTACAATGCTATTCTTCTGAATCTTTCAGGAGTGCTCCAAGACAAAGATCTATTTGTGCAATTCACAGACCCTAACATGCTGGATGTGTAAGTGTTTTTGTTCCTTATACTGTAGAATGACATTGTCATACCATGTTGTGAATGAGTAACTATACTGTGGATTTGTGACATTAGGGATAATACAAAGGTTTTAAACGTTTTGCCTTGTAGGTTGATCAGTTCTCACCCAGCCCTGGTCAATGCCATCATCCTAGTCCTCCACTCAGTGGCTGGCAGCATGCCTGCTCAGTCCAGCGCTGGCTCCTCCCGCAACGTTTCCTCCAGCTCCTACAGTGACATGCCAGGTGAGTATCACACTGGTGGACACTACAGGGTCGTGTTCAATAGGTTAGACCATAGAAAAATGGTTTGCAACGGAAAACAAAAATCTCTGTTCTTATTGGACAAGGTTCAGGTAGCACCTCCCTGTTTCATTCTTTTTCAAAACGTTTAGTCCCTACTGAACACGACCCAGTGATGGCCACATCGGTCTGTCACTCACCATCACTAAGACTGGAACATGTATGATGTTTGCGTTGTCTTGTCTGCAGGAGGGTTTATGTTTGAGGGCATGTCTGATGACGATGAAGATTTCCAATCGGTGAGTCAATCTAGCTGGATTGAGATTTAAAATGTAAATATAGATGGAGTATAGCTAACACCGTTGCTATTTGTGTAACTAGGGCAATCAGGCAGGCCCATCCAACCGAACCGGGGGCCCAGCAGGAATGCGGCCTGTGTCCCTTGGCCATAGTGGAGCTACAGGCCCTCGACCCATAACACAGAGTGAGCTGGCCACTGCCCTGGCCCTGGCCAGTACTCCTGAGAGCAGTGCTGTTACTCCCATAGCAGGGGCTCAGGTAAAGAATGGCCCATCATCCTCCCTCAACACACAAACCCACTCCTCTACCAGTGACACAGAGCAGACACTTGCCCTTCTAACTGCGTGCCCTTTGTTCTGTGTTGCAGCAGGACACCTCATCTGGAGTGCCTCCCACGCCAGCAGGGACTCCTGTCAGCAATGACCTTTTCAGCCAGGCACTGCAGCAGGCTCTGCAGGCCTCCAGCATGTCCAGCATGTCCTCTCTCCAGGTCAGTCCCTTCTCCTTTCCTCATCTCCTCTACTCTCTCATTCTCTCCTTTCCCTCTCCTCCTTTCCTCTCACTCTCTCCTCTCACTGTGCTACATGAGCCGCGAGGACAGACCAGATCCACAGGTCTCGACCTTTAAAGGACAACACTGTGGATAGAAGCTGTGCTCTTAATCATACTGCCTGGAGCAATGGCACTCGCTGCGTTTCTATTTGGTTTCTCTCTAGCTGGAGTAATGACGGCCTAAGCTTCAATGTCTCTGACTTTGTATTTTGGTCTGTTTGCCAGTAGTTTTAAGGCTAGCTTTGTTTTACTGTCTTATAGGGGCGTTGGCAGTCCCAGCTGCAGCAGCTGAGAGACATGGGGATCCAGGATGAGGAGCTGATGTTACGGGCGCTGCAGGCTACAGACGGGGACATCCAGTCAGCTCTGGAGCTCATCTTCGCTGGAGGGCCAGGACTCTGAGCCAAGCCAGGGCCCTGAGAGAGGAGAGTGCAAGGGGAAACGTCTCTACACAGGCCCAAGCTGATGGCTCTGGTCGTTCTGACATTGGGCTGTGATATGGACACTTACATGGACACAATGCTTCAGACATGAAGACCTCATTACTACTCCTCTACCCTTTCATACACAGCCTAAATGGAACAACCTTTAAATGAGTCAGTCAGATTCAGGGGTAGATAAGGTACATGTTTATCTTTATTACAAGTCAAAAACAAAAAGAAGAAATGTTTTGCCAGCCATTTAAAGGAGGTTTGGTGCTAGCCCCTGAAGGCTTTAAACTCATCGCTGTGTTAATATATACATAATCAAAGAGGGCTGTGTTCTACCAGAAATCTTCATTTTGTTTCAGACGCTAACATTGACTCAGATCTGCTGTAAAATATGCATTGGAAGAAAGCAGTGTTGAGACTACCCCTTGAGTCTAATTGTGATTCATACAGTTGTACACTAGGTGGCAATGTATAACCACTTACCATAGTTCCTTTGCAATTCCATTCAATAGAGAAATAAGGAGTAGAAATTTGACAAATATGGCTAGCTAATGTTTGAACGGATTCTGAAACTGGTTCAGTTGGGCTGCCAGATCAATAAACACATACATAATGTAATGGTTGTTTGAGAGTAAATGTAAATACCAGTATTAGACTATTTTGTGGTTTGATAAAAATATAACCTCATCCAACATGTATGAGATTTATTACATTTTTACTCTTTTAACAGCTGACATTACGCAAACATTGTACTGTAGAAGGATAACCTTGTATCCATTCTAAGTACCATCCATTCAGATGTTATTGTGTCTGAGCTGAACACGGTTGCTACAACCAAATGGCTTTTCTCAATATTCAAATAGGCTTGCTCTTTACAACCAGGCTCATTTTGTGTGCTGCTTTGTCTCATTGTCTCCCATCGGGGTGCTGTGGAAGAAGAGGACAAATTGTGTGCCCCCCTCACCCTACCGTTCTCAATCTTCAGTAATTGCCCTGCTTAGTTTTAGAACTGTGTCTTGTTGAATGTGGCTGCTCAGTCAGTGAATGGCCCTTTCATGAGCGCAGCACCCAAACAGTGCTTTGTGTCTTTCTGTCCCCATTACCATTTTATATGCACGCCGTGTACACCTGCAGGCAATTTCCCTCTGAATATCTCCTACAGAGTTTCAAAGTGAGGTCTCTCACTGGACTCTTCAGAACTTCAAATTATGTTGAGTCTTCAATTGGTTAATACAACATTTGATTGCCTTTCAAGCTAATTGAAATAATGATGCACCATAGCAATTGACTTACTGTAGGCTAATTAGACAATATATTGGTCTTCTTTGTTTGTTAGAACACTTTAAAAGCATTACAGCAATAGTAGAGGTATTGTGATTATTAAACAGAAACTGTTTATTCCGCTGGTCGTTGCCATGTCAGACCTATCCTCTTAACTGCAGCATCACATCCTCAAACCTCCAACAATATACTGTCACAACATCCAGGGAAGTTGCCATGGAGACTCATTCATCTGATTCAGATGGGGATATGTAATCACATTGCACATCTTCACATATGGCTGTCATTGCGCTACATTTAGGTTACGCACGTTCTTTCTCTTTATTTTCTCCACTCGGAGGACAATGTAAAGACGATGAAACGCTTTCCTCGTCTGCCCCCTGACATCAAAATGGAGGTGAAAGAAGGTGCTGTCCAGACAGATCTGTTCAGTCACACTATACACCTGTGGCTGTATAGTGACCTCTCTCTCCCTTCTGTCCATGCAAACAGGCTTGTGTGGGACCTAGGGGCGATGAGGGTGCAAATAGGGTGTTATTTGTGGATGAAGACAATGTCTTGGCTGGGTAGGAAACGGCACTTAATCGGGTGAGTCACTGACGTTTGACTAAAACAGTAGAGGGACAGAATAAATGCAGGGAAATAGGGGAGGACAGTCATTCCTCCCATCCTTTCTCTCCCCATTACCCCTGTCCCCCAGAGTCTTAGGTCATTATAGCTCCTCTTCTCTCATGTATTCTGCTGCTGTGTGGATGCCGACTATATGCAGACTTCAGACACAGCGACTCAACCCAGGTTCATAGCTGGTTCACATGGCCCTGAGAAGAACATTACCTTTCATGAGTACAGCAGCTCCAAGCTCTGCACCACTCTGCTCCATCTCTCTTTCATCTAAACCACTGTTACGACAACATAGTTGGTTGGAAGAAGCTGTAATTCAAAAAGGAGGACAATAAATGACATAGAGACTGGTGGCTGGGTGTTTCTGAGTATAGTGGCTTTGCTCTGCAGCAGACAGAACTATCCACATTGTCCAACACAACATTGACCTGTAGATTCAGGGGATGGATTAGGACAGTCCTACTTCATTATACTGTATGACTGCACAGTGAAAAACTATTTGCAGCCATAATAGACCATTTAAAGCAGAGTAAAAGCTCAGTTAATCTAACTGCCAGAGACAGCAGAATAATAACAGGTTTCACTTTGGGTCACCTCCTCACATGTGTCAGAAGGGAATTGGAGGAGAGTTGCTTTATTGTCTCCCCATTTTGTTTTTGTCTTTTTAAATGATGCAGTTCATGTGTTATTAGCATCAAGTCTGTTTACCTGAGATTGCTTTCTGCCAGGCATGACTGGGCTGAATATTAAATTAGTTAGTGATGGACAAGGGCCATTTTTTTCTATCTGTCTGTGGAATGGATGCATTCATTGCTGCTTTCAAGCCATGTCTTTCAGGCCTGTGGGTGCTCTTTTGTCCACCAAAGGACGCTTTGATGCATTTCCTCTCAGGTGTTTTAACCCTTGGTGGCTGTCTAATCCCTGGGAGAGGGTGATATCGCAGCAGTGGGAGAAAGGTTAGAAATGATACATCTCTCCAGAGCAGCTGAATGGACCGCCATGAAGATGCTGTGTGGTAGAGAACGATAAGAGTATCTGAATAAGATGTATACGTTAATCTAAACAAAACGGCAATACCCTGAATCACCTTGGGTGGATTCTCAGGAGAGTATGTTAACACACTCCTGTTCAGGTATCAACTAACTAGTTCATTGCAGGTTTATGTCAACATTGTGTGGAAAATATTTCTCCACATTTTCACAAAAGAGGTGGAAGTGGATCACACATTCCCTGCCTTCTCCTTATTGCTTTTGGTTGTCCGTGGTAACATCCATCTGTCTGTCCTCTGTCTCTTCATACAAGCTGTATGTAATAGAAAACACTGCAGACTTTATAGGCCAGCTTGGCTCCATTGTGAGGCTCTGAAAGGATGTTTACACATTGATCTAGCTCCACCTAACAATAGGAGGCAATAGGAGAAGAGCTGGGGAGGGGAGCACGCTAACTAACACTGCTTCCTTTTCAGGTGCAGAAAGAGCATCAAAGCCACGTGGTCAGAATCCCCAGGCTGTCTGGTCTGCTTGTTAAAAGCCACGCTGTGCGCTTGTGTTTAAATGAAGGATTCTCTAGCACCATCAAAGCCCAGGGTGTGTTCTCTGTAATCTGAACCGCTGTTCTCTGTCTCTCAGAGCTCTCCTGTAGTTGTTTATTAATTCATCAATTAAGTATGCTCTAGAAAGACGCTAGAGACCGACTCAGACCATGTTTGGCTTATACAGCAATTAATACATTTCCTCTGTACAGATCTTGGGTTAGTTAATTAAATCACTATAATATCATGGCCGGCCGGTGTGCAGTGAGAACTGGGTTGGGATTGTGTGTGGAGCAGATGGCCATTCATTACTAGGTTGACGTCAGTGCCTTTATCCTCTTTTACTATTCTTGCAATACCCCGTCTTTGAATCAACCAACAGAGAGTAGCTCTATGGCACTTACCATTGAATAGACCCTTACCATGGTAACTGGTAATCACAACGGTATGGAATATTTACCAAACATCTTTTGGATTATCATTTTTTTCGTAACATGTTTGTTGCTGCATCAAGAAAGAGCCAACAGACAGAGGGTTTGGACTCATAAACTCTACTTTATTTAGGTTGAAACTTGATGCCTCTATGTCCCCATACAATACATTCAGTATATACATTTGGCGATGAGGGACTGTACAGATATGTTATAGTAGTGCATACATACATGGGAAGAAAATGTACACAAAAGCACTAAAACCACTTGACCTCAGAGTGGCTAGAGAGACACAGAGTAAGTCAATGGCTGATGGCAATGCGCACACACACACACCACTTCTCTGAGGGTGAGAAGGACTATTTCAGGTTTCCACAGAGACATTACAAAGTGAAGAGTGAGTCTGCTGATTGAGACAAAGCTCCTCCTTTGCCTTCCAGAGTCCCCTCCCTTCCTCCCTCCTTCTAGCCAGGCGAGGGGTCTTCCTCTGGGCAGTGTGGACAACGTACTTGGGACCTTGCCTACAGTAACATGCCTTTGTCAGCAGCACTGAATAAAGATCCTCCTCTTCTTTATGTTTCATCTCGAACACACAGGGACATTCTTAAGACATATAGTTCATTCGGAAAGTATTTAGACCCCTTAACTTTTCCCACATCTTGTTACGTTACAGCCTTATTCTAAACTGGATTACAACCCTCCCACCAATCAATCTACACACCATACCCCATAATGACAAAGCAAAAACAAGTTTAGACATTTTTGCAAATGTATGTATATATATGTATATATATATATATATATATATGTGTATATATATATATGTGTATATATATATATATATATATATATATATGTGTATATATATATATGTGTATATATATATATATATGTGTATATATATATATATATATGTATCACATTTACATAAATATTCAGACCCTTTACTCAGTACATCGTAGAAGCACCTTTGGCAGCAATTACAGCCTCGAGTCTTCTTGGGTATGACGCTACAAGCTTGGCACACCGGTATTTGGGGAGTTTCTCCCATTTTTCTCTGCAGATCCTCTCAAGCCCTGTCGGGTTGGATGGGGAGCGCCACTGCACAGCTATTTTCAGGTCTCTCCAGAGATGTTTCGAGGACATTCAGAGACTTGTCCAGAAGCCACTCCTGCGTTGTCTTGGCCGTGTGCTTAGGGTCGTTGTCATGTTTGAAGGTGAACCTTCACCCAGTCTGAGGTCCTGAACGCTCTGGAGCAGGTTTTCATCAAGGATCTCTCCCTACTTTGCTCCGTTCATATTTCCCTCGATACTGACTAGTCTCTCAGTCCCTGCCACTGAAAAACATCCCCACAGTATGATAATGCCACCACCATGCTTCACCATGGGGATGGTGCCAGGTTTCCTCCAGACGTGACGCTTGGCATTCAGGCCAAAGAGTTAAATCTTGGTTTTATCAGACCAGAGAATCTTGCTTCTCGTGGTCTGAGTGTCTTAGGTGCCTTTTGGCAAACACCAAGTGGGCTGTCATGTGCCTTTTACTGAGGAGTGGCTTCCGCCTGGCCACTCTGCCACAAAGCCCTGATTGGTGGAGTACTGCATAGATAGTTGTCCTTCCGGAAGGCTCTCCCATCTACACAGAGGAACTCTGGAGCTCCGTCAGAGTGACCATCAGGTTCTTGGTCACCTCCCTGACCAAGGCCCTTCTCCCCCGATTGCTCAGTTTGGCCGGGCGGCCAGCTCTAGGAGTCTTGGTGGTTCCAAACTTGTTCCTTTTAAGAATGGTGGAGGCCACTGTGTTCTTGGGTACCTTCAATGCTGCATACATTGTTTGGTACCCTTCCCTAGATCTGTGCCTTGACACAATCCCTTCTTTGGAGCTCTACAGACAATTCCTTAGACCTCATGGCTTGGTTTTTTCTCTGACATGCACTGTCAACTGTGGGACCTTACATAGACACGTGTGTGCCTTTCAAAATCATGTCCAATCAATTGAATTTACCACAGGTCGACTCCAAGTTGTAGAAACATCTCAAGGATGATCAATGGAAACAGGATGCACCTGAGCTCAATTTTGAGTCTCATAGCAAACGGGTCTGAATACTTATGTGAATGAGGTATAATTATTATTTTTTTAAATACATTTGCTAAAATTAAAAAAAGAAGAAACTTTTCGCTTTGTCATTATGGGGTATTGTGTGTGGATTGACGTGTAGAAAAATATTTAATACATTTTAAAATAAGGCTGAAACAAACTGTTTAAAAAGGGAAGGGGTCTGAATACTTTCAGAATGCACCGTACACACACACACACACACACACACACACACACACACACACACACACACACACACACACACACACACACACACACACACACACACACACACACACACACACACACACATACACACACACACACATATATACACAGTACCAGTCAAACGTTTGGACAAACCTACCCATTCAAGGGTTTTTCTTTATTTTGACTATTTTCTACATTGTAGAATAATAGTGAAAAACATCAAAACTATGAAATAAAACATTTGGAATCATGTACTAACCAAAAAAGTAAATATATTTGAGATTCTTCAAAGTAGCCTCCCTTTGCCTTGATGACAGCTTTGCACACTCTTGGCATTCTCTCAACCAGCTTCATGAGGTAGTCACCTGAAATGCATTTCAATTAACAGGTGTGCCCTGTTAAAATTGTATTTGTGGAATGTATTTCCTTCTTAATGCATTTGAGCCAATCAGTTGTGTTGTGACAAGATAGAGGTGGTATTATTTGGTAAAAGCCTAAGTCCATATTATGGCAAGAACAGCTCAAATAAGCAAAGAGAAATGAAAGTCCATCATTACTTTAAGACATGAAGGTCAAAAACTTTGTACGTTTCTTCAAGTGCAGTCTCAAAAACCATCAAGCGCTATGATGAAACAGGCTCTCATGAGGACTGCCACAGGAAAGGAAGGCCCAGAGTTAACTCTAATGAAGTCATCCTCTGCAGCAGAGGTAACTGCACTTCAGATTGTAGACCAAATAAATGCTTCACAGAGTTCAAGTAAAAGACACATCTCAACATCAACTGTTCAGAGGAGACTGTGTGAATCAGGCCTTCATGGTCGAATTGCTGCAAAGAAACCACTACTAAAGGACACCAATAAGAATAAGAGGCTTGCTTGGGCAAAGAAACACAAGCAATGGATATTAGACCGGTGGAAATCTGTCCTTTGGTCTGATGAGTCCAAATTTAAGATTTTTGGTTCCATCCGCCATGTCTTTGTGAGACGCAGAGTAGGTGAACGGATGATATCTGCATGCGTGGTTCCCACCGTGAAGCATGGAGGATGTGTTTTGGTGTGGGGATGCTTTGCTGGTGACCCTGTCAGTGATTTATTTAGAATTCAAGGCACACAACCAGCATGTCTACCACAGCATTCTGCAGCGATACACCATTCCATCTGGTTTGTGCTTAGTGGGACGATCATTTGTTTTTCAACAGAACAATGACCCAAAATGACCCATCTCCAGGCTGTGTAAGGGTTATTTGACCAAGGAGAGTGATGGAGTGCCGAATCACCCGACCTCAACCCAATTAAGATGGTTTGGGATGAGTTGGACCGCAGAGTGAAGGAAAAGCAGCCAACAAATGCTCAGCATATGTGGGAACTCCTTCAAGGCTGTTGGAAAAGCATTCTCATGAAGCTGGTTGAGAGAATGCCAAGAGTGTGCAAAGCTATCATCAAGGCAAAAGGTGGCTACTTTGAAGAATAAAAAATTCATTTTGATTTGTTTAACACTTTTTTGGTTCCTACATGATTCCATGTGTTATTTCATAGTTTTGATATCTTCATTATTATTCTACAATAAAGAAAAACCCTTGAATGATATATATATATATATATATGTGCATTTTACCAGTAGACCTATGGTCTCATGAGTCTTCTAAAGTACCCCCTGTGGATAGGCCAAGTACCCCTAGGGGTCCTAGTACCCATGGTTGGGAACCACTGGCATACAGTATATGACTCTTCATGACAGGTTTAGGAGCTTGTCTGTCAGTGTCATGATTAGACTATCCCACACCTTCATGACGTAACTCTGATGTTGCCGAAGAGGGCCATTGTATGTAATGGAGGGAAATTGTGCTCATATATGGTAAAATGCACATGCACATGAGGGTGTATAGTACTTCAGGAGTACTCCGGGCAGAGCAAAATTCAGTTGGTGGTTCATTAACTGAAAAGGGTTGGGAACCACTGCTTCAGTATGCAACCCTACTTTACTTGTTCCTTTAACTTACCAACAGAATCAATTCACCTCCAGCAAACACTTGTATAATTCTCTTAATTCTTTGGAAATGCCAATTGGATAACAGCCTTAGATTTCCACATCTGCAATGATGCCACCTACTGGCTATGGGATTGCATAGCATGCTTCAGCACTCCTTATTAACCATAAGATTAAAGTACACGTCTGTCCCTCTAGTTCAGGGGAGAAGTCAAACTCCAAGAACAAAGAGAGGCTTCAAGCAATGTCTCTAACCTCAAGGTCTGTACCTGAATAAGACAGGGTCGTGTGGGTAGAGAGGATAGAACACAGAGACAATGGAGGAAATCAAGAGTAGAGTGAATAAGAAACCAATTTTGAGATGTGTGTATTAAATAATTCGAACAAATAGAGGGGTTATGACAGACTGGAGGTCAGAGTTCATTTAGGAAAATTGAGTCCTCTGATTGGTCCATGGGGCTTCTACAGTCTTTATGTGAGGCTTGACAATCCCATTGGTCACGAGACACCATTACTCATCAGTGTCTCAGAGTCAGGCCACAGAGGCAGTTGGACACATGAAGCAGGACTGACTAAAACACATAGCGAAGCACCACAGTATATATATATGAGGCCAGGCCCGGGGTATTCAAGCTCTGGCCAAACACGATCACATGGCAGAGAATAGTGAGGGCCGGATGCCACGAGGCAGGCCTTCACAGAGAGGAGTAACACATCTGTAATAAGAAGAATTACCCCAGAATAAATTACAGTCACAGAACAATCGTTGAAAGAAGCAGAACTCTAGGAATCGGCGGATCTAATCCGTCTGATTCAACCCATGCATTATAAGGCATTAACCAAACATTTGTCACTGACATCACACAATTTCATAGTGACTATACATACAAATGCTGATCTGTAAAATGTAGTTTAAAAAAAAGAACCAGAAACATGTGACTGGTTTATGCAAAAACATATTCTTAAACCATAGATGCAATTTGTTGGGAATCGGAGTCGCATGGTGGGGGTTGGATCAATATCTGCAATCCCATTGTACCTATTGATCTGCAGATTCACGAATGAAATTGATTTTCTGAGGTAGACAATGCAGGCATATTCCATTCTACCCATGCAAAGATATTCTACGATGGGGGATTGGGAAGGTAATTTGGCCCATTTTGAAAGTAGGCGCCCATCTCTGGCTCATTTAGCCAACGGTGCTACTGCTGTGTAACATAGTGATCCATCTATCAGTCTGCTGACTGTCAAACCAGAGCTGTACTTACTCACCTACCAATGGGACACCCGTGGTGAAGGATATCAGAAAGACAGTCCCGGGAATAGACAGGCGTCAGTCTGTAGACCGTACAGCACTTAAACACTAAACTGTTGATGCACTGATGGGGAAAGTATTCACACAGTGCATGTTTATTGAGTTTGCCGGCCACTGTAGAGTGCCCATATATAACCCAAATTCAATACATGAATGTGCCTTCCCTGCTTCCTTTATAAGGACATTACAATCTTTAGGTTCCCCTCACTAAACAAACATGACATTTTCAGCATAACATGGAGCCAAATCCAATATGAACAGGTCTTGTGTGGAAGAGATGGGTACAAAGTGGTACTGTTGAGGAAGCAGCTGTGGGATCAGTGAAACAATGCTTGTCAGCAGATGATGTTTCAGTCAATGATGCAATGATAATGTTGTAGAAAATACAACAAAAAAAAAGTTAATAGCAGGTCTGGGATCAGGTAGGTGATGCCAGGTGACCTGCGTTATCCTCATCATCCCTGCCTCCTCCGCCAACTTGAACTCTGTCCTTCAGACCAATCAAACAGAAGGAAATAGGCAGAGCGACAGGGTTTCCCAGGGGAGGTGGCAGGAGAGGGCATCTGACCCCTGTGTGACCTTTGGGGAAGGACGTGTCACTATAGTGTCCTGATGGCCACGGGGTAGAGCAGGGACATGTGCTCGGCCCCCTTGATGGGCAGCTTGCGGCTGGAGTAGAAGTGGATGATCTCAGGGACACTGTCGAAGGGACAGCTGTTCTGACCCAGTATGTACTTGTTCTCCTTCGTCCTCGACAGCTTCATGTGCATGAAGCCCTGGCTGCTCCTAGAGAGAGAGAGAGAAAACAATATCAGCTCTAAACATTGAGTGCTTTATCTCCCAGCGGTACAGTGACAGATCATTCCCAGGTGATGCAGTACAGTTGGGCTGGTTTAGAACCCAGGTCACATACTGTACACACTCCTATATACTGTAAGTAGAGAGTGCTACTAGTCTAATGAGCAGCCAGGAAGAATCACTTAAGCTACACCAGTTAATAAATGCAGAGCAAATGAAAAGCTCCCTGGGCTGTGCTCCCTACAGTATTTGTAGGGCTGAGCCGGAGCCTTGGATCTGTGTGCTTTACAGCTCTTAAGTAATCTCCTGCTCTGGAGCCTTGTCTTAATGAGAAATGTGGCTGTATAAAACCCATTATGCTGCAGTGGACAGAAGCTGCAGGGAGGATGGCAGTAACACGGGTCTTTTATCACATACAAGGAGAGGGAGAGGAGGAGGAGAGGTCAAAGAGAGAGAGGGAGAGGGAGGAGAGAGAGAGAGAAGAGATGTAGAGAGAGAGAGAGAGAGAGAGAGAGAGAGAGAGAGAGAGAGAGAGAGAGAGAGAGAGAGAGAGAGAGAGAAGAGAGAGAGAGAGGATGAGGGACATGGTGAGATAGAGGGGGAGAAAGAGAGAGAGAGAGGAAGAGGGAGATAGTGAGGAAGAGGGGTAGAGGGGTGAAAGAGAGAGAGAGAGCGAGGTAGAGGGGCAGAAGGGCTAGAAGAAAAGTCCTCAGTAGACCATTTATCAGAAACCTTTTTTGCGACAAGTAGCCAAACACACAGCATCAGGTTAGTGTCAAGCACTGAGCATGGTCCCAGAGAATGTTTTTCTTCTGTTTGCATTGTGCAATGCCCAAGTTACTGCAGAATCAGCTCACCCGGAGGACTTACACAGTTAGGAAAAGTATATATACAATATTTAGCAGAGCAGGTGTCACCTCTTCTGTCAACAGAAATAAAACGGTGGAATAACAGCCAGACAGTGATGGACTGCAATGACTTCCTGTTCCCATAAGCGGGGAATGGCATTCAAAAGATGGAAATATGTTTTCTAAGCCATTCTCTGTGTGTGTGTGGTGTGTGTGTGTGTGTGTGTGTGTGTGTGTGGTGTGTGTGGTGTGTGTGTGTGTGTGTGTGTGTGTGTGTGTGTGTGTGTGTGTGTGTGGTGTGTGTGTGTGTGTGTCCATTATCAGCAGAAAGCACAAATTGCTGGGCATCTTCCGTTATCTTATAATTGCATTTGAAAAGCCTGAGGCCATATTATCTCACTAAGAGACCAACAGAAACAAAGCCGAGAGAGAGGAGAGAACATCAACATCAGGATCAAGGAGAAATTTAACAGGTTCAATTAAGGGACAATAACCATTAAAAATGACATTTCTCAAAACATCAGAGGCAAATACTTATTGTAAGTCAAATCTTTCATCAGTTCATGAACCAAGAGATAAAACCCTAGTGGGACACGGTGAAACTAGTAAGGACCAATGCAGATGAAGGACAGTCGACATGAATTCTCTCATATCGTCTCTTCAATACACTGCTGCTGTAAGACTGGCAAGTCACAGCCTTGACATGTATAGTTGCTGCACTAAAAGTATGGTTAGAGAGGGGGAGAGAGGAGTCGGAGAGAGGAGTCGGAGAGAGGGAGACAGAGACCGTAAAAGAAACGAGGGAGATTGAGCGAGGAGAGCGCGAGGAGAGGTGGATGATCGTTTTATAAGAGAGCTGAGGGAGAGGACCGCAGGGTTTCTCTGCTGCTATAATAGTGAAGTAAATACAGCTAGCTTCAGCCTCCTCCATCACTGAGCCTGATCACCCAGCCAGCTCCTCCAGTTGAATACGTCTCTGTCATTACTAGGACGTTCATCAAATCAACGTTTATTGGTTGGAGTAGATAAGGACAGATATCTCTAGTCACGCAGCCTGTTCACTGCCTACATCCCAAATTACACCCTGTTCCCCATTTAGGGCTTAGGCCAAAAGTAGTGCACTATATAGGGAATTAGGGTGCCTATTTGGGAGAGGAGAGGAGAGGCCACTCTGAAGGTAAAGTGTGTTTGATTCATCAACAGCTTGAGGAGACAGGCCTTGGGTTACACAAGCACACCACTTAAAAAGCTAAACACATCAATAGGAACATTTTAGAAATCCCCCTAAGATTTCCTTCCCCGTCAGTGTTTAGCTACGCTTATCGCGTTTCAGCTCCGTGGAGACTCAGAGACAACGGTGCAACAGACCACTACTCACTGCTGTCTGATAACAGAAATGTAGGGCTATTTTTAACAAGACTGGGCCTTTTGTGTTTGTTATCCTATTTGGTTGTGCGGCTTTTTATTGTCTAATCAGGATTCATTTCACTCTGGATGTCTGGTGTCCTGTTCACCGGGGTCTATGACTTTCACTTGAACCCGCTCATCCTTCAAGCAGAGAAATAGGCTGACAGCCATCATCGTTTATCTCTACCTCTCTACATATATTAGACTGCACCATGAATGATGCTTCAACGCAATAAATCCATGGCATCAGAGAAGCTAAACTCACCCAGCAGAAGATAATCGGCGTTACTCTGGACCCTGATCTCTCTTTTGAAGAACATATCAAGACTGTTTCAAGGACAGCTTTTTTCCATCTACGTAACATTGCAAAAATCAGAAACTTTCTGTCCAAAAATGACGCAGAAAAATTAATCCATGCCTTTGTTACTTCTAGGTAGGACTACTGCAATGCTCTACTTTCCGGCTACCCGGATAAAGCACTAAATAAACTTCAGTTAGTGCAAAATACGGCTGCTAGAATCCTGACTAGAACCAAATAATTTGATCATATTACTCCAGTGCTAGCCTCCCTACACTGGCTTCCTGTTAAGGCAAGGGCTGATTTCAAGGTTTTACTGCTAACCTACAAAGCATTACATTGGCTTGCTCCTACCTATCTTTCCGATTTGGTCCTGCCGTACATACCTACACGTATGCTACGGTCACAAGACGCGGACCTCCTAATTGTTCCTAGAATTTCCAAGCAAACAGCTGGAGGCAGGGCTTTCTCCTATAGAGCTCCATTTTTATGGAATAGTCTGCCTTCCATGTGAGAGACGCAGACTCAGTCTCAACCTTTAAGTCTTTACTGAAGACATATCTCTTCAGTAGGTCCTATGATTAAGTGTAGTCTGGCCCAGGGGTGTGAAGGTGAACGGAAAGACTGGAGCAACGAACCGCCCTTGCTGTCTCTGACTGGCCGGTTTCCCCTCTTTCCACTGGGATTCTCTGCCTCTACCCCTATTACGGGGGCTGAGTCACTGGCTTACTGGTGTTCTTCCATGCCGTCCCTGGGAGGGGTGCGTCACTTGAGTGGGTTGAGTCACTGACGTGGTCTTCCTGTCTGGGTTGGCGCCCCCCCTTGGGCTGTGCCGTGGCGGAGATCTTTGTGGGCTATACTCGGCCTTGTCCCGGGATGGTATGTTGGTGGTTGGAGATATCCCTCCAGTGGTGTGGAGGCTGTGCTTTGGCAAAGTGGGTGGGGTTATATCCTACCTGTTTGGCCCTGTCCGGGGGTTTCATCCGATGGGGCCACAGTGTCTCCTGACCCCTCCTGTCTCAGCCTCCAGTATTTATGCTGCAGTAGTTTATGTGTCGGGGGGGCTAGGGTCAGTCTGTCACATCTGGAGTATTTCTCTTGTCTATTCCGGTGTCCTGTGTGAATTTAAATATGCTCTCTCTAATTCTCTCTTTCTCTTTCTTTCTTTCTCTCTCTCGGAGGACCTGAGCCCTAAGACCATGCCTCAGGACTACCTGGCTTGATGACTCCTTGCTGTCCCCAGTTCACCTGGCCGTGCTGCTGCTCCAGTTCCAACTGTTCTGTCTGCAGCTATGGAACCCTGACCTGTTCACCGGACGTGCTACCTGTCCCAGACCTGTTGTCCCAGACCTGCTGGAACCCTGACCTATTCACCGGACGTGCTACCTGTCCCAGACCTGCTGTTTTCAACTCTCTAGAGACAGAGATACTCTCAAAGATCGGCTATGAAAAAGCCAACTGACACTTACTCTTGTGTTACTGACTTGTTGCACCCTCGACAACTACTATGATTATTATTATTTGACAATGCTGGTCATTTATGAACATTTGAACATCTAGGCCATGTGCTGTTATAATCTCCACCCGGCACAGCCAGAAGAGGACTGGCCACCCCTCATAGCCTGGTTCCTCTCTAGGTTTCTTCCTAGGTTTTGGCTAGGGAGTTTTTCCTAGCCACCGTGCTTCTACACCTGCATTGCTTGCTGTTTGGAGTTTTAGGCTGGGTTTCTGTACAGCACTTTGAGATATCAGCTGATGTAAGAAGGGCTATATAAATACATTTGATTTGATTTTGATTTGATAATGATCCAGAAAGAAAGCCTTGAACTTAAGAAGCATTGTGGGACAGGAAATGTCCTGAATAGCCATTCTTCCGGTTTAATGCGTACTGCGGCAGCCACAAACAGAGTGTGTCTGACTGGAAGGACCACTAACATGATCAGGACATGACCACACCTGTTCCTCGTGGTTTGGAGGGATTTTAAAAACAAGAATGTGGTTGGTGCTGCTCATTATAGGTCAACTATACTGTACAAAACACAAATCTGTGTTGTTGTTGTTGTGTTTGATTTGGGAACCATTCCAGTTGTGGTAATATCCAAGACGAAAACATGCATTAATAAAACGCATTGAACTGTGCACTGAACTGCACGCACACTGAACCACACACTCCATAACAAACTAGAAGAGCCCTCACTGGGAGAGCCCTGTGTCTCTCACAAGAAAGACAAAGAAAGGACACTTTTCTGAGACACTTTTGCCTCTCCGGACATGAGTTAAATTGCCAACGCTGAGAGCTTTTGTTGTTCTTTCTACAACTCCAAGGCTTTCTAGTTTCCCCATGTGTTATAACATCAACACATTTTGATGCATAAATCTTTGTTTTCCTCTTTCAACGGTTTATTTTCTACCTCAGTCAGCCCATAAACCCGGCTGTGTAAAACCCCTCCCTGGGGGGAGGAGGGAGAGCTACACCTCTCAGAGACCAGTGAAAGGCTAAATGTGTTTTATGCACCTAAAAGAGCACTCATCTTCAGAGAGAGGAGGAGAGACAGTGACAAGGTACCCTCTCTCCCTGTCAAATGGCTCTGCAGACTCACGGTTAGTGAAAGCCTGGGCCTTCATCAATGATGCAAAGCACAAACGTGCCGCCGATTTGGCCTCATGAATATTTCAGCAGCTCCAGACATGGAGTGTCTAAACACAGGGTCTCCAGCCTCTGCCACAGAGGTTTCTAGGAAGCAGGAGGCTCCAACATGAGCAGACTGAACTCTGTGTCACCCCCTCCCCACTGATGACTCCATGAATCAACCCGCTGATTGTTTACTGGGTTGATCTGAATGACCCTACAGCCTCCTCTGTTTCCTACCACTACTGCACAACAAACACAGTCATGCTGGCAGGACACAGGCACATGATCCACCACACACCCCAGAGAGCTGTTTGAAAATATCTGCCTTCCTGCCTTTGCCCTCTGCCCTGTGTGGATGACATCTCCACTGATCTGTGCAGGAGGTCCAACAAAGAGAGTGTTGTAAACAGCCTTTTACACAACTATGATTTATGGTTCACAAGCACACAGACACGGAACAATTAATTCCATCACTCCCTTCTGGAACTGACACAATTAGTCCCATTATTGGTGGACATTGGTGGTCCAAGACGCACTCAGAAGTCTATGTGTTTGAACTTTGAACTCAGAGTCAATATGACTTTCTTCCACTGTGACTGGCCATGGAGGCAGCCGGACTGACAGGGTCAGAGGTTCAGTGCTGCTGGCTGAAAGGTCACAGTGCGTGGGCTCTGACTGAGAAGGTCAGCTTCTACTGGAGATCAACAACACTCCTCTCCTCCACCCCCTCAGACACAGCATGGGACGTGTCCTAGTGGCCTCCCAAGTGGCCCAGCGGTCTAAGGCACTGCATGTCAGTGCAAGAGGCATCACTACAGTCCCTGGTTCGAATCCGGATGGTATCACATCCGGCCGTGATTGGGAGTCTCATAGGGCGGCGCACAATTGGCCCAGCATCGTCCGGGTTTGGCCGGGGTAGGCCGTCATTGTAAATAAGAATTTGTTCTTAACTGACTTGCCAAGTTAAATAAAGTCTCCCCAAACAACCCCAGCCTTGTCTGTCCAATAAGGCCTACCAGCCTACTGCACCAGACAGTCCAGCCAATGGCCCAGCACTGTCTGTCCAATCAAGCCCACCAGTCTAATTCCTTGTGTGTCCCCCTGGCAGGCCAGAGCAGAGTCCCAGAGCTCTGGTAATGAAATGAGCAGTCAGTCAGTGTGAGGAGCAGTGGAACAGCTCTGGACAGCATCATCTCCTCCTGCCAGCAGAGATGAGCCTAAAGCCGACTGACGAGGAGCGTCCTCAGCACCAGCAACGGTTTCCCCCCTGCTGCAATGTATCTAATCTATCACTGACTTTATCAACAGATGTGTGCTTTATTGTGAATAAGCAAAAACAAAAGCCAACGACAAGAGAGCACAAATGCCAGTTTGTATCTGAATAAAGCTGACAATTATACTGTAGAACTATCTTCCATGGCCATAACTCAAGCAGTTATCCTCTCTGCAGCTCATATCAGAGGCCCTTTCTCTGCCCCTGTGGTGAAATGGTTTTCTCAGCCAGGTATTGCTGTGTGCTGGTAAAATGGCAGCCCGCTGACACTCATCAGTTGGCTGGCTCCCTGCGGTAGTGTGAGCCCTCAGAGCCTCTGAGTCGATGGCATGTGACTGCCTTGAGGAGGTGAGTGCCAGCTGTGCAGCGAGACCCTTTCAGCTACCCTCCAGCCAAATGTCCGACCAGACTAAACCAATCAGGGCCTGTCCCCTGGACTCTCCGCTGGCCAGGAGATAGGTCACAGTCAGGAGGCAGAGGTCAGCCAGGGGGGCATTATGAATTCAGTTCTGGGCAAGTCAGCGAATTAGAGCGCCAGAGAGGTTACCTGGTGGAGGTGGGAGGGGAGGAAGCGGAGGGCATCATGTAGGAAGGACAGGGTTCTTAAAGGTGATGTGTATAACCATACTGAAGAGACAGTCAGCAGGTAGGTAGGAGGTGAGGAAGACTCCTGAAGGCAGAATAATGGTGCTGTACTGCGTGTTGAACTGGTACTCTATGATAACCCGTGAACACCCTCAGTGAAGTGTGTGTGTGTAAAATTGTATATATATTATATTTATATATATTTCCTTCAGAAAGAATTCATGACCCTTGACTTATTCCACATTTTGTCATGTTACAGCCTAAACTCAAAATGGATTAAGGTGATTTTTTTTTCTCACCCATCTACACACAGTAACCCATAATGACAAAGTCAACAAAAAAATGTGAAATGTTTGCAATGTACTGAAAATGAAATAACTAATTTACGTAAAGTCAATACTTTGTAGAAGCACCTTCCATCTTTCCATAGATTTTCAATGGGATTCAAGTCTCAGCTTTGGCTGGGCCACTCAAGGACTTTCACATTCTTGTTCTGAAGCCATTCCAGCGTTGCTTTGGCTGTATGCTTGCGGTCACTGTAAGGTCATTTGCACTCTGAAGTAGGTTCACATCAAGGATTTGACTGTATTTGGCTCCATTCATTGTTCCCTCTATCATTACCAGTTTCCCAGTCCCTGCCGCTGAATCACATCCACATAGTATGATGCTGCCACCACCATGCTTCACAGTAGGGATGAGGTTAGACAGGTGATGCGCTGTGCCTGGTTTTCTCCATACATAGCGCTTTGCATTCAGGCCTAAGCGTCAGCATTTGTGGGTTCGATTACAGGCTCAAAATGGCCAGCAACAAAGAACTTTCTAAACTCGTCAGTCTATTCTTGTTCTGAGAAATGAAGGCTATTCCATGCGAGAAATTGCCAAGAAACTGAAGTATTCGTACAACGCTGTGTACTACTCCCTTCACAGAACAGTGCAAACTGACTCTAAGCAGAATAGAAAGAGGAGTGGGAGGCCCCGGTGCACAACTGAGCAAGAGGACAAGTACATCAGAGTGTGTAGTTTGAGAAACAGAGGCCTCACCAGTCCTCAACTGGCAGCTTCATTAAATAGTATCCGCAAAACACCAGTCTCAACGTCAACAGTTAAGAGGCGACTCTGTTACGCTGGCCTTCTAGGCAGAGTTTCAAAGAAAAAGCCATATCTCAGACTGGCCAATAAAAAGAAAAGATTAAGATGAGGAAAAGAACACAGACACTGGACAGAAGAACTCTGCCTAGAAGGCCAGCATCCTGGAGTTGCCTCTTCACTGTTGACGTTGAGACTAGTGTTTTGCGGGTACAATTTAATTAATGAAGCTGCCAGTTGAGGAAAACAAGGACATTTCTAAGTGTCCCCAAACTTCTGAACGGTAGTGTATGTCTCATCACAATTCTCTCTCGGAGAGCTACAGACAGCTCTGACATGCACTGTCAACTGTGGGACCTTATATAGACAGGTGTGTTTCCTTCTAAATTATGTCAGGTGCATGCCACAGGTGGACTCCAATCAAATTGTAGCGACAGCTTAAGGATGATCAAAGGAAATTGGATGCACCTGAGCTCAATTTGCAGTGTCAGCACAGGGGTATGAATAATATGTAAATGAGATAGTTCTGTATTTAATTTTCAATAAGTTTGCAAACCTTTTTAAAACATGTTTTCACTTTGTTAATATGGGGTATTATGTGGATTAAATGGATTAAATCTATACAATACATTTTGAATTCAGGCTGTAACAACAAAATGTGGAATAAGTCAAAAGAGTTCCGAATATTTTCTGAAGGCACTGCGGGTACTGAGTGCTATATATTCTCCAGTGTGTGAGAAGGTGGTGTGTCATCAACTGTACACTGCTTACTTGTGTGTAGTGGACAGTATGTATGGGAAGGGTCTTACTTGAGTGAGAGGGAGAAGTCGTTCTTACTGGTCTCACTGTTCCTCACCAGGTAGCTGGCCTCCTTACACAGCCTCAGCAGAGACTCCGCATCCGTCCTGCTGATCGCTCCATGGTACCAGCTACAGGGTAGTGAGAAGAGGGAGGATAAAACAGAGCTTCAAATAGAGAAAGTGTCTGTTATCTAACGTCAAAAGACAATCAAATATCTCCACACAGCTCTACCTCAGAAGCACCAACACAAAAGTACCAAATCCCTAGAGAGAATGACAGGAATAGAATTACTAGTCATTATAATTCTGTGGATAGAAAGACAGTAGGGGAAGGTGACTTACAACTGGCTCTCCAAGGACATGGAGGGGTCAATGCGTTCCCCCAGAGCAGCACTGCAGTGGTCCAGAGAGTTCATCTTGGTGTTGACCAGACAGCAACTGGAGTGGATGCGGGGCGGACGCCCTCCTCTAGCCTCCTTGGTGGGCGACATTCTGGACTTCTCCGCCCCTTCAAACTGGACTGTAAATGAAGGAGAGACCCACAGCCAGATATGAGTATCACAATACAAAAGCAAGTCAATAGAGGCCTTCCTTGAGACATGTCAAATATTAGCCTTGGAACATTGAACACCCCGCCTCGGTTTTTGGTAAATAGCTAAGGGATGGGCCTCGAGTAATGTAACCACTCAAATTCATAGACAGAGCTATGGATGCAAGTACAGACCATCCATGACATCAACATTATAGTTTAACAATGTTTTGAGGCTATTCAGTGTTTGCCTACATTTATACTGTTTACAAAATGAGTAAAAACAAGCTGATATTTCGGAGTCTGATGAGGTATGACAGTTCATGAGACATTTACAAGTTATATACTTCAAGAATCAATGGGTATATATATCATTACTTTATAAGTCCAAAATGGATGTAGCAACTAAGGATTCTAGCTTTAACACACTGACCATTGAAGTCCATCTTGTGTTTCCTGTACTCATCAATTATAAGCAATTAAACTAAAGTGGCATTGAGTTCAGAGAAGCATGTGTTCTAAACATCAGGCATATCTGTGAAAAACAGAGCTGCTTTGACTTATTATTCATGATTCCTTCTGGTCTTTCCCGGATTGTATGTGCTGTGCTGCAGTGAAACGTGTTAATGAGAGGAGACAACCATGTCTCAGTGTTTAAAAACGCACACACCACCACTCTGTACAACACATCCCTCTCAAGGACCTTCGCCGAGCGAGACAGAAATCAATCCAGCCACACTGTGTACACAATGCCAGACGGGAGGGAAAACACAACATGCACAAACTAGTCCAGGTTAATCACTGAGCCAGGCCTTGAAAAGTGCCAAGGTCACTAACTGGAGAATAGACAGGCTCCCTTGGAGGTGATCCATCCAAATCGTGACACGACCCTGACTAACGCTTGAGGTCAGAGAGTTGCTTTTAGACCAATCAGAAACAAGCTACTCAATCTCCCTATTTACACAGTCTGATGTGAGAGCAGAGCGTGGGAGGGGACCAGGAGCAGAAGTTGAAACCTCAGAACTTCCTGGTTGTGGTCAGCAGTTAGAGGTCAGAGACAGTGACACAGGAGAGAGGGGGTAGGGGGGTGTTTTACTCCACAGCTCATTCCTGTAGTTGATGTCACACCATCCTTTGGAAAGAGCCCCATTTCCAGTTGCCTTGGCCTTGCTACCCCCAGCAGTAAAGTAAGGTCACCCTTCAACATCAAAACACATTACCAGAGTCTGTCACTGCCAGAATGCTGAAGACCGCTTTAGGACTTCAAGAGGAGTGGAGCAACATCAAACGTTGAGCCTCTGATGGAAGCAGTTCATTTAGCATACTCTTAGTTGTGATTGCATGCCCCCCGCCACCACTCATCTCAAGGGCTAATCTCACTCCAGGCCTGGCTTTAATTTCACTGAGTGGACATAGGCTCCAGACAGACAGGAATCACATGTCGATGGGGAGGAATACGCTTGTCTAGTCTAGACCACACCTTCAGTCAAAGGATAGAGTTTCACTTTCTGTGAAGCTATTGTAACATTGAGAGTCCTTACAGTCCTTCCACCATTATACACTGAACAAAAGTATAAAACGCAACATGTAAAGTGTTGGTCCCATGATTCATGAGCTGAAAATAAAAGATCCCAGAAATGTTCTATACGCACAAAAACCTTATTTCTCTCAAATTTGGTGCACAAATTTGTTTACGTCACTGTTAGTGAGCATTTATCCTTTGCCAAGATAATCTAACCACCCGACAGGTGTGGCATATCAAGAAGCGGAATGAACAGCATGATCATTACAGAGGTGCACCTTGTGCTGGGGACAATAAAAGGCCACCAACACAATGCCACAGATGTCTCAAGTTGAGGGAGCATGCAGTTTGCATGTTGACTGCAGGAATGTCGACCAGAGCTGTTTCCAGTGAATAGAATGTTAATTTCTCTACTATAAGCAGCTTCCAACGTCATTTTAGAGAATTTGTCAGTACATCCAACCGGCCTCACAACCGCAGACCACGTGTAACCACGCCAGTCTAGGACCTCCACATCTGGCTTCTTCACCTGCGGGATCGTCTGAGACCAGCCACCCGGACAGCTGATGAAACTGTGGGTTTGCACAACCAAAGAATTTCTGCACAAACTGTCAGAAACGGTCGCAGAGAAGCTCATCCCGTCGTCCTCACCAGGGTCTTGACCTGACTGCAGTTCGGAGGCATAACCGACTTCAGTGGACAAATGCTCATTCAATGGCCAATGGCACGCTTCACGGCTGAATCCCAGTTTCAACTGTACCAGGCAGATGACAGACATTTTGCTGATGTCAACGTTGTGAACAGAGTGCCTCATGGAAGCAGTGGGGTATGGTATGGGCAGGTATAAGCTACGGACAACAAACACAATTGCATTTTATTGATGGCAATTTGAATGCACAGAGATATCGTGACGAGATCCTGAGGCCCATTGTCGTGCCATTCATCCGCCACCATTACCTTCAGCATGATAATGCACGGCCCTATGTCAAAGATCTGTACACACTTCCTGGAAGCTGAAAATGTCCCAGTTCTTCCATGGCCTGCATACTCACCAGACATGTCACCCATTGAGAATATTTGGGTTGCTCTGGATCGACAGCATGCTTCAGTTCCCGCAAATATCCAGCAATTTTGCACAGCCAATGAAGAGGAGTGGGACAACATTCCATAGGCCACAATCAACAGCCTGACCAACTCTATGCGAAGGAGATGTGTCGCGCTGCATGAGGCAAATGATGGTCACACCAGATACGAAACTGGTTTTCTGCCAGCCCCTCGGCATCTTTGACTAACTGATGCATATCTGTATTCCCATTCATGTGAAATCCATAGATTAGGGCCTAAGGAATTTATTTCAATTGACTGATTTCCTCATATGAACTGTAATGCAGTAAAATCTTAGAAATTGTCGCATGTTGCGTTTCTATTTTTGTTCAGTGTATAATTACTCTTAAGTGTATTAATACACGTAGATGTCTTCCAGAAAACAACTTCATGTAAATGCCTGACATGCACAACTAGCAGCAATTAACTGTCTGCTTGATGCTAAGCTACATACTGAACAGCAGAAACCTATTCTGAGCATCCCTGAAGCATGCACAGCATGTGCTTACCACTGGCAAAGCTCCAGCATATATGATCGTGTTGTTCCACCACTGACCACCAGGGGCTCCCCTTAACCTAATTTCTATTGTTCATGTGAACGACATATCAGTACTACTAATAAGCTAAGGCTGCGTTTACACAGGCAGACCAATTCTGATGTTTTGCCGAATTAATTGCCAAAAGATCTGACTGGTCAAAATACCAATTAGTAGCAAAAATTAAAAAAAATCTGAATTGGACTGCCTGTGTAAACACAGCCTTAGTGAAACATTGCTCTAAAGTTCAAACCAGTTCCATGGCTTGGTTATACAGAATAATAATGGTGTTTTTGCACTCTTCACTTTTTTGCATTAATACATAATTGAGTCTGAAGATGAGACACATTGTATAATATAAATGAGGCCAAATTATTTGTTTTACTACTCTCCGTTGTTCCATGAAAGTCAAATATGGAGGATATATTCTCACACAAATGTCTTCCGTTTCTGTAAACGGTACAAGTAGCTCTCTTTGTATATGTTTAAGGTATATGTGTATGTGTGTGAGATAGTGTTTCCATGGAGACTGACCAGGTGGGAAAAGATGCGTGTTTGCAGCGTCCCACACCATGTCAGCCAAGACACAGCCAATCTGGAGCTCTGCAGCAAATCTTACCCTGAGTATGTGCTTGCGTGTGTTTGTGTGTAATAATGTCAGAGAAAGAGAGAGCAGGGTAGGGACTGCTGTAGTCTGCTGTTTCCTCTTTAATTAATAAAACAAAACCCTATCTCTATAAAAAAAACCTGTATCTCTGAACCAGTGGAGACTACCGAAGGGAGGACGGCTCATAATAAATGGCCGGAACAGAGCAAAGGGAACGGCATCAAATACCTGGAAACCATGTGTTTGGTGTATCAGCCTTTACCACGAGCCGGTCCTCCCAATTAAGGTGCCACCAACCTCCTGTGCTCTGGACGTATATGTGCCACCAACCTCCCTGTAGCTCAGTTAGTAGAGCATGGTGTTTGCAACGCCAGGGTTGTGGGTTCGATTCCCACGGGGGGCCAGCACAGAAAAAAAAAATGTATGAAATGAAATGTATGAATTCACTACTGTAAGTCGCTCTGGATAAGAGCGTCTGCTAAATGACTAAAATGTAAAAATGTAAAAAATGTATGTTGGCTATATGAGTGTGTCAGTGTGTGTTGTGAATGTGAGAGTATTATGAGTTGATCAGAGCACGAGGAGTTCCCATGTGAGAAAACCTGTCACTTTTGGTCAGCTATCTGTCATCACTGTGGCAGACAGAACACGCTCTGATGCTATCAGCTATCACATACCAGTACATGACATTGGCAAATGTCTGCCTACATTCCAGGTCTACGCCTATGAAGGAATATGAACCAACACTAAAGTCTGTTATTATTGGTTTGATCATGATAGTTTAGACTGACATTCACCTGAGGCCTAGGCAGAGCTCTGAATTCCCACTTTAATTATGCGTAATACTTTAATTCCTAAACACTCAAAACACCTCAATTAAACTCTGATTGACATCTACAGTAACATCAGATCCACAAGGAACCAGCTCAATGTGATTAAATAATTGTTATTCTCTTGCTTTCGACTCCTCCACTTAGGCAGAGTGAATGGCAATCCTCAGCGGTGTTCACCACTTTATCGTCAAAACAGGCCCTTTTCAGAGGCAATGCACATAATAATGCCTCTTTGAAGCTAAGGAGTGAACCACTAACAACAACAAAAAGCTTTTTGTTTGAGTGTGAAGAGCCCGTGTCTTCTATGATTGCCAACCGTCTCCCCCACAATAGCTGGAGCTGCAGCGGTATTATAGTTTGGCTGATTCCTGGTGATATTCAGCCCAAACTCATTCCCTTTCATTCTCCACCACTCACACTCAGGACGGACAAGAGGAGATTGAAGAGACGATTGACACACAGGTAATGAGCCATGTGGGGCAGTTAGAGTGACTTACAAACACGTCATTCTGTGTGTCTGTCTGCCAGCCTGTCTAAACTACCTGTATTGTGGCGTGTAAAGCAGAGCAAATGGAATCTCGGTATCAGATTGAACTGTCAGTCAGACAGTGATGGATGGTTGAAGGGCCCACCCTCTCCAGCCTTCCACCTATCTCTACAGGCTCCCAACAAAACACAGGCTGCAGGGATGGAGGGAGGGGGATGGAGGTAGAGAGGAAGGGAGATGGAGAGAGGGAGATGATTGGCTGGGACTTAGATAAACACAGGCCACAAAGGTCAAAGGGACATCTGGAGGACCAGAACATGCCCAGAGCAGAGCAGAGAGAGGGGGGGAGAGAGCGAGAGACAAAGGAATTCAGCAAGCTGAAAACCACTCACTACTACCACCCACCTTCCACAGAGCACATTTACTTATTAAGCCAGCTAATTAGTTGTCATTTACTAATGGTACTTCCATCAAAAGAGTGAGTTCACTGGTCAGTGGGGAAAGCTTGAGATCTACTACTGTATTTACAATTAAGAATTCTAGCTTGACGTGTGAAATGATTAACAGGTCTGAAGACTCATTGAAATGCATGACACATTGTGAGCATCAAACCATGAAACCATACACTGCCATGGGAGAGAACGAGCAGCTTGTAAAACCACTGCTTTCTGTTGACATCCAGAGTATATTGTGCTTCGGGAAGTCGAATAGGATCGGTTGAAAGGATTATATAGAAACTCATTTGCTGAGCCCAATGGTCTTATTCTCTGATGAGTTCAACATCAAGGCACGTTATTTTTCTATCAAATTCCAAAACGTGTTCTGACGAGTTTTCCAAAGACAAAGGAACAATCCTCCAAAGGCTTAAATGCCTGCAGATTCCTTGAACAAAAATGAAATATTTTAATTACATTGTTTGTATTCTAGTGAGACAAAGGGAAGAGAAGGTAAGAGAATGGCCTGAACGCCCAGACAATCAATTCACATCAGAAAACAAAGGCAAAAGCTCTTCATTACATCCAGACAAAGGAATTGGTCTTCTATTTATATGCAGATGTAATATCTGTACTGCCACGGCTGTCAGGCAATATTTAAATATGATAATGATGTTGAACTGGTGAGACAGGTTCTGTTCGGCTGTACTGGGCGCTGTTCCATCCAGGTCCATATCACACAGCTAATCATAACGGCCCTGGTAACACTTGTAGCCTGGAGACCTGGCTAGGGCCAGGAGGAGCAATGGCTTTTGCCCCTAACAGTTCTAGGATCAGATTAATGACCCTATCCCCAACTTTAACCATTAGAAGGATGTCAAAACATCTGACCCTGTAGCAGTGTTTAGGAACAACTTCTACCCACTCTTACTATCTCCTCCTGCTTGAGTGGAGACTTGCCTGTAGCCAGAGGTGACAGGAGGTGAGAGACATGCACCTGTACTCACAGGAAGGTCAGAAAGCCCCCCACCCCTAGTCTCTATATCCAACATCTGACCCCTCGTGATGTAATGGGAGTTCAGACAGAGAGAGGATCCTCTTTCAGCCAGACGCCACACTAAAACCCACTCATATCCCATGCATGGGGGAAGTGCAGCCATTCCCAAGGCATTATAGGGCATAAATCATCCATCCGCCTGTCCTCACCCTCAGAACACAGCCAGCTCATCTTACTGGCTCGCTGTCTGGTGATGGAGGGAGGATGGCTCATTGTAATGGCTGGAATGAAATGGATAGAACAGTTTGAAGGACATTAAACACATTTAAACCCCAGCCTCCACTGGTCTCTCTACAGTAGAACCTCACCTCTACACTACCAGGGGAGTATAGAGCCTCAGCCTGAGTATTAGTTCTGCTACACATGGCCCCTCTCCGCTCTCTCCCTGGATAATTAGTTACTGATTGTAGAGCTGTGGAAAAGCTGCAAACATCAGCAAACACACAGAGGCTTCTTAATAGGAAATGGACCAAGTCTCTATTATTCTAATCACAAGCAAGTCTCAAGTCATAAGGTCCAAGTCTCAAGTCAAGTCCAAGTTGTGCATTCTTAGAGGAAGTCAAGTTGAGACACGTTTTTTTTAAGTCAAGTTAAAAATGTATCTATACATGCAATGATTGCAAATCTTTGTCTATTTCATTGAGGCTACCAGACAGCCCTTTTTATAATTTTGTCTACAACACATTTAGATGAAGTAATTGTAAAATAGGGATCTTGTAGCAGTCGTCAGGGCATGACATCGGCAGAAGGCAAGGCAGGTTGATGTGCTCAGAGTGTAGATTTACTTACAGGTCTCGGTGATCCAATGGTGAAAGCACCATATAATACAAAACATACAAGTAGATTTACCAAATATACACAGCCCAAAATAAATAGCTTCTGTATGAGGCATAAACTGTCCTATCTGAATGGACATAGACTGTACAGCCTCCCCTTGAGAACCAAATTGAATCCATCTAACAGGAGCTGAAACAGGTATACTACCGTTCAGAAATTTGGGGTCACTTAGAAATGTCCTTGTTTTTGAAAGAAAAGCACATTTTTTGTCCATTAAAACAACATCAAATTGATCAGAAATACAGTGTAGACATTGTTAATGTGGTAAATTACTATTGTAGCTGGAAATGGCTTATTATTTTCTTTGCAACTCTGCCTAGAAGGCCAGCATCCCGGAGTCGCCTCTTCACTGTTGACATTGAGACTGGTGTTTTGCGGGTACTATTTAATGAAGCTGCCAGTTGAGGACTTGTGAGGCGTCTGTCTCAAACTACACACTCTAATGTACTTGTCCTTTTGCTCAGTTGTGCACCGGGGCCTCCCAATCCTCTTTCTATTCTGGTTAGGGCCAGTTTGCGCTGTTCTGTAAAGGGAGTAGTACACAGCGTTGTATGAGATCTTCAGTTTCTTGGCAATTTCTCACATGGAATAGCCTTCATTTCTCAGAACAAGAATAGACTGACAAGTTTCAGAAGAAAGTTCTTTGTTTCTAGCCATTTTGAGCCTGTAATCGAACCCACAAATGCTGATGCTCCAGATACTCAACTCGTCTAAAGAAGGCCAGTTTTATTGCTTCTTTAATCAGGACAACAGTTTTCAGCTGTGGTAACATAATTGCAAAGGGTTTTCTAATGATCAATTAGCCATTTAAAATGATAAACTTAGATTAGCTAACACAACGTGCCATTGAAACACAGGGGTGATGGTTGCTGATAATGGGCCTCTGTACGCCTATGTAGATATTCCATAAAAAATCTGTCGTTTCCAGCTACAATAGTCATTTACAACATTAACAATGTCTACATTGTATTTCTGATCAATTTGATGTTATCTTAAATTGACAAAAAAATTACCTTTTCTTTAAAAAACAAGGACATTTCTAAGTGACCCCAAACTTGTGAAAGGTAGTGTACATACTGTATAAGCACTATAACCACTCCCAGGACCATACAATTACCCAATTGGCAATTACAGCCATTAAACTGGTTCTACAATGTAAAAGGCATTACCACATCCATTGTTACATTTGTTTTAATCAGACTTAATGACTATTGATTTCAAAACCCTTCCTACATGGAACAATCGTTTATCTTATTCAACGTACTGACTACATAGCATGGCGCACAGGCCACGTAGCTTTTTCTATGTGCACTGGGGCACGCTCCTATTACGCACAACCAGAATGACAGAGACATAGGACACAGACACACGGAACTCGGACATAACCCTGGAAATATGAAAAAAGGAAGCCATACATTGAATTAAATAAACAGAACTTCTACCTCAGGAGTCTTGCGAACGTTCCTGTGCACAATAAAGGTAAGAGGGTAAGAAATGGTAGGCTAAATTAAAGTGGACTGTATCAAACATGAAACAGAAATGCCTAAGTGTAGCAGTAAACGGTACGGGACGGAATGATGAAACGCTAGCAAACATTGTAGGATTATATATGGAATATAGATTTAGCACATTAGCGCATTTAAACGTGTGAAAGCAAGAAAACAAAGACTCTCTGGCAGGAGTATGGAGAGCTCAAGTGGAGAGACTATGGTGTGTCCTCGTCACAGTAATAATTCCTTTTAACAAATTACAAATGCAAGCTTCATAAGTAAATGATCAATTTCAAGCAATTGTGACATACTAAATGGCTAGTTGGCTAATTGTTGCCTGATGCTCCATTGCTGGTGAGCTAACAAAGTAAACAGTCAATATTCTTGATCACCAAACTATTTTTGGAGCTGCATATTTATTTATTATGGCAATCCTCTCCCTACAATTTGCTGTTTGCGCTGCACCCGATCCTAAAGCTGTACAGCAAATCAGCAATCTGTTCACTAGTGCACCCGACCTGTGTTGATTGACAGTTTGCTGGTCCAATCAGAGGGCCAAGTGTGCGTTTCACTAGCCAATCTGTTGCATGTTTTTTTTGCTGTTGCAAGGGCGACGCTGCGGCTACTGTCTCTTGCTGCATGGAGCATAATCCGTGGAGACTCTGACACAAAATTAGTGACAAAACGTTACAAAACCTGGCCAGATAATTTCAAGTCATCAGTCTCAAGTCAAAGTCGAGTCCAAGTCATGTGACTCAAGTCCAGAACTCTGGAAATAGGGTTATTATTTGGTCACAGAGCATTATAAGAGCAAGGTCATACACTTTGTGCTACATGGATGTTCTCACCAAAATAAAGAGTAGTAAACTTTGGGATTTGAATGGGTTCTTAATCAAGGGTTTGAGAGTATGATCTATAAAGAGCAGCGGGCAAGGGGAACAGTTATGACTATGTTGACAGTAGCATTAGGGGTCACCTTCACTTCCAATTACCCATTCAGAAGGCAATTCAGTGCCATTAAAAGTAATGAGTCTTTGTCCACACAACCTGGATTAGTGCTAGCGATTTTCTGCCATATATAATCCAGATGGAAAAGGGCAGTTATTACAGAGATAATGTGAGCCGTCAAACTGATTTAAAGATACTGTAGAGCTGATCAATCACTTCCTTCTCACTCGATGAGGTCACACAGTAAACTGGCTGATACTGTTTTCATAGGTTGTCATAGTGAATGGAATGTTGTCTTACAACTGTATGGCATGTTGTCGCCCGCGCAATTTGTCATTTCTCAACTTTAACAGACAATGACAGTTCACCAGTACAGTATCCTATCAGGGAACAGGATGAAGAGGATGAGCAATGGAAATTAGATATGGTTATGGATATGGCAAGAGAGAGAGGCAAGGGGACATTGTTGATGAGGGGCGCTGGATGAGGCTCTCCGACAGTGCTGGGATGAACAGACAGGACAGCGACAACAAAACCCACCATGGTGGTGCTGGTCACAGGCAGTGTGCCCAGGGGAGTGCTGGGTTGGCTGGGGGGGCAGAGCGGGGGGTGACTCCACCCCCTCCAGCAGGGCCAGGGGAAGACTGTGGTTGAGCTGGCCGACAGGAGGGGGCCACGGCAGATCCTTGATCACTTTAATCTCTACTGCAGGCAGCCCAGGTCACCAGGACGGGAGCAAGAGGGAAGGAGTGGAAGAGAGAGAGGTAGAAGCAGAGAGATAGAGAAGAGAGAAAAAGCGAGAGAGAGGCAGAGAGAGATAAAGGGATAGAGAGGCAGAGAGAGATAAAGAGAGACAGATGAGGGGGAAAGGGGAAAACAGAAGAGGGCAGAGTAAGAGAAATGCAGGACAGTAGCATCCCATGCAGGTACAGGTCAGGTTAGTATAGCACAGCATAGTCAATGGATCAGCAGGGAAAACCAGGAGACAGCAGGACTGAAAAGGAAGGAATATTACTTTACCTGAGAGAGACAGACTCTGCTCTTTGACCTCTCCACTTTGCCTCTATGTGTTTCTTTGACGTTTTACAAGGAGTCAACCAGGGGAATTTTCAACTGCAGGTCAGAGTCATTAATTACGCTCTGGGTTTCGCAGGGAAAGTGGCTGAAGAGAGCTACTAATGAGGCTTTTAAAACACAGAATCAAAGACCTGAGTGGACCTGAGCATGACTTGGCTAGTGTGAAAAGCCTCACGGACAACACAAGCTCTGGTATGGCTCATAACGGAGTTACAAAGTCTGAAACTGCCTCCACAATAAGATTAAGGGCAATATTCAAGATTCTCTCCTTGAGCCAGACACAGTGGAATGCATTGTAATGGTGGGGGGCACCCGGCAGATCTAGCCCGTCAGTAATGTATTGCTCATGTCCAGATGGGAGTATTACCAGAGTAAATCGAGTGCTGGTGCGCCGTCCCATCTTTCACTAGGAATGGACCACTTGTTTAATAGCACAGCAGGCTCCCTATCCACCAGGGAGCTGCTGGTCTGTTTGCTGCAGTGGCTAATAAAGAAACATGGTGCACCGGAAAACAGGACTGGCTTTGCAGGAGGGAGTTCTACAGCCATGAATGACATGTTGCCTGTCAAGTCTCATCGTTCTCTGGATAAACGAATAGTGTCCTGATGTTATGTTTCATCATTGAATTGCCCTCATAAAATAGTAGTAGTAGCAGTAAGATGCATTGTTGAAAGTAGAAAAGAACACACCACAGAATGGCTAGCTCAAATACATTCCGGTCTAACCACTGTCTGAAAAACAATGACATTCTTACCCCTATTCAAAGGAAGTCTTCACTATCCTCATGCCAAGTAAGCCATTCCTTTAGAATCACCCACCTCAGGCGATGGAGTGACTGCTACTTCCACTACTGATGAAAAAAGAAAAGCTGGGAGTTTGTTGACTGTCGACTAGATGTCGGCAGGTTTTATAGGCTGCGAAACTTGCTTTTCTTCTGTGAGTTGAACGGACACATTATGGGCTTGTCCATGTTCTGGCCTGCAGGACAAAGCTGGGGTGCAGAACATGCTAATGAGGAAGGGGGAATCAGCTCAGCAGATGAAGAGGGAAAACAGAGAATATTCAGTTGGACAAGCAGTTAAAGACCTCAGCCTTTGTGCCGTGGTGGCAGGGTGAGAGTAATGTTGCTGCAGGTCTATTGATATGATAAGGGCTCCTATGAGGATGGAGTCCTCACTATGAATGGCGTTCTCGGGAATGAAGTGTCCTCACTTTAATGGTGTCCTCACCAAGGATGGTGTCCTTTCCTCACTATGACAGCCGATAGAGCTATCCCTGGTTCTCAGACAAAGGCAAATGAGACAGAGTTATAGGGTTGGGACAGAGCTCAGAGCTCTAGCAGCTAATATATTAACTTCCTGCCTTGGGATGCCTCACCACTGAGCGATTAAAAGTCGAATTCTCATTTCACATTCCAGGTTAGCATGTAATTGTTTTGGGAGTAGCAGGCGTTGCAGTGTTACGCAGCCTTGCTCTGAGGATGAAAAGCCAATTCTTACAGGTCGGTCTCAGCTCAGCTCTGCTCAGATGCACAGTGCAATAATGAGGTGAACGGTCACACAGCCACTAAAAGAAAGGTAAACTGATTCAAGTGGCAGAAGTACAGTGGCAGTCTTCAAACTGTCGGGTGTCTGATTTTCCCCTTACCCTATAACCTGTTTCAATTTTCTGTCAGCCCAAGAGCCTTTTCTGAACACATTATGGCTTGGATGTTATGTTGCGGCACGGATGAGTGCATCTTAAGGCCTCAACACGTTGCTCTGAGACACTGTGAAGTGACCCGCCTGGGACTGGGGAGCAATGGGGGCCAATTCTTCATCCTACTTTTTCAGACTGAGGTGATAAGAGAGGCTGAAACACAGCGGAGACATTTTTTAGTTTGATCTCTGCAGCCTCTATCCACAGCCTATCCAAGTCACACACACTGTGCAGTACTGTGTGCCAGATAGAACGGTCTGTGTGTGTATGACTGGGCTGGCACAGACAGGCATCAGGTCCTTTAGTTGGTACTGCCTCACCAGTAACATGTCCCAACAGTGATCCATGTGTTTTGCTTTGGGAAGAGGTGAAGATTGTTCTATTACTCAGTATGACATCCCGTGGGACTCCGTGACCGTGGAGGTGCCTTGAGCATTAGGAGGAAGACACAGAGCCCAGCTCACCCCATTCTACCAAACCCCCTGGGGTTTACTCTGCCCTACACGGTCTCTCAGTCACTCTACAACTATACAGTCCATTCTACCAATGTTCAGGACCTTATCTCTCAGTCAGGATGAATGTTGATGTCTCCAGGGCATATTGGATGGAAGTATTCACTGTAGTGTTTTTGCTGACTTTAATGTAGTATTTCACTCTAGTTAACTGTAAATACTACAGTATACAGTTCACTATAGCATAAATATTGTAGTATATACTAAAGCAGTGAATGTAGTGTTTTTGCAGATTGTTGTAAACTGTAGTATTTAGTGTAGTGTTTTTGTTTTATTATCTTTGACTTAGAAGTGGAGGCTTTCTGCTTGAGGAAACCTACTGAGCAAATGTTCCATAACCTGTAGGTAGGTAGTACTGAGGTCTGAACGGATAGTTCAAGCTTCTGCTCTTTTCTGTAACCTGTAGGGAACATAATATATGGTCTGTACTGGCATGTACGTTTCTCACTTATTGGAGGCACAAATTGGGATATGGGGAGGGGAATGAGCAGGGTACATGCAAATTAAACACTGTAGTATATAGTAAGTGTTCTTGCACAAGCCGGGATGGCTCATAGGAGCAGGAGTGTGAGGCAGCTTGATGTACAAGTACACCCCCTGGACAGGACACTAGTCTATATCGCAGGGCCTTACCCGCAATCTATCTCCTTAATGTTGAGTGTCAAGCAGAGACGCATCAGGTCCCATTTTTAACGTTTTTGGTATCACTCGGCCAGGGATCAAAATCCCAACCTTCCAATCTCGGGGCAGACACTAGTCACAAGGCCACTAAATTGCAGTATATACACTATAGTTTAAAAAAAAACTGTAGTGTTTTGCAGACTATAGTGTTTTTGAGAACATTACTATAGTATTGGCTACAGTGTTTTTTTGCAGAGAATGCTGTAGTACTACAGTTTACTACAAAATTCTATATTAAGTACCACAGATGATTGAGGGATACTACAGTTTAGTAGTCTAAAGTATAGTACAGTTTGTTATAGAATGCTATAGTAATTACTGTAGTATCTTATAGCCTAGTGAACTAGTATTTTTCATGTGGGTATGCACAGGTGTTAAATTGTGCCGGGTCCTGCCGGTACCTTTCGCTTGCCTATTTGAATTATCTAATGAAAAACTGTTGTCTACGTTTAATTTTCCACAGCCAACAACACGAGTAGGCTGCGCAACAGCAAACTCAGACAATCCCATAGTAGAATAGTTTACCTATTCAATTGTTCAGCCTGTCGCATTCAATGCGAAAAAAGAATATTCCTCTCGAGGCGCATTCAAATTGCGAGTACATGCCCAGTCACTGTAGCCTACACCGTTCTAGATGAAGTTGCGGGGGGAAAAAACACTCATTTGAAAGCAGTCGATGGTCACTGTTAAAAGAGGAGGATCGCTGACCTTTCTAGTGTTACTCCTCTTATTCTCAAATCCAATAAATGAGTAAAATGCACAATTTTAGAACCAGAGTTTTGAGCAGATAGATGGTTTATGTGCGTTAGGATGCATCAATGGCATTGAATGCAAAGGGAAGTGCGGGGCTGAATGTAACACGGGTCATGTGTAATAGGTAGGTCTACACTATACTCACAGTACGTCATCCTTGTCTGGCTGAGTGACAGAGGTTTTTTGGGGGGACATTCAAGTCATAATGTTGCTATAACTAGCAACAAGATAGCCTAATGTTTAGACTTTAGAGTTTGATCTAGCTAATGATTAGCCCAATGGGGTAAATGAGCAACCCCCAGCCTATTTATTTATAGCCGGTGGGCTGCATCAGGTGATCTTTATTTCTAAATAACATACCTGCCTGATCATATGGACTAATAAAGTTATATTGGGCTCATTTCTGGAGGGGAAATGATATTGTCAGCATCATTTTTATTTTAATTCATTTTGGAGTAGGATGTTCTTTTATGTCTCACAGTCATTTTCCCCCAAATGTTGATCCATCCGCGACCTGTAATATGTGCTTTTGTCAGTTTATATCGAGGCTAGTATATTATACTCAACAAAAATAAACAACATGGAACGATTTCAAAGATTTTGCTGAGTTACAGTTCATTTAGGGAAATCAGTCAATTGAAATAAATTCATTAGGCCGCACAATTGGTCCAGCGTGTCGTCCGGGTTTGGCCGGGGTAGGCCGTCATTGTAAATAATATTGTTTTCTAACCTGATTTGCCTAGTTAAATAAAGGTTAAATGAAACATAAATAAAATTTAAAAAAATATTATATCCCCTCGCCCTCTGAACTAGGGACCCTCCACCACCTAAATACCAATTTAACCTCTGGGTATGCTTTACACACAGGTCATCATGACTACTGTATGTACAGGACTTGTCGACAGAAGGATATCTCTACATGACTGGTGTTTAAGAGGTATTTCACCAATACGCCATCTGTCTTTTACATAAGCTTTGCCCATGCCAGTACACAAAACATTCTGTTGACACAGAGAGAGAGAGCTTTTTAGGAGGGAAGTTATCTTGTTGGCCCAATCCCATTCTAAATCCACAAAGCTTCAAACATCCAATTGACTGAACATTGGCCAGAGCCAGGACTTGTTGGATTCTCAGAATATAACGGTGATGACAGGAACAGGAAGACACAATGACATAGCTTCCTGTGACATCCTGCCCTGACAGCTCTGTGGATTGTGGATTTCCGGCAATTCTGGTACTGTGTCAAGTGGAGTGTTCGGTCTTGTGCCAGTTTTGACTGGTGATAAAGAGCGTGAGAGACAGATGGCGAGAGAGAGAGAGAGCCCGAGAAAGACATTCCATAAACGCTCCAGACTATTATTGTTAATATATATATATATATATATATATTTTTAAACGTCTCTACAAGAGGTATTTGTTACCTTGTCCTTTGAATTAGGCAGCACTACTTCATCAGTGTAAACAGCGATGCCACATAAATCACTGGCCCACTTGTGCCATTTCATTTAGTTCTGCTTAATTTGCCCTGCTAATTGCATGCATATTCAAAATAAGTTGGTAGATTACAATATTTATGGCGTTTATTAGGAGCTGGAGAAGAGCTAAGAAAAACAAAAATTGCTTTTGCAGATGCTCTCATATCACCATCACCAGAAGCTAGTAGTTCACGGCTCATTGTGGAAGAAACCGACAAATGCACGCTGTATCCATCAAATCACCATCCATCTCTCTCTATCCCTCTCTCCCAACACTTATCTGTTGTGAAGAAGAGAATCTGTTCCTATTAAATATGAAAGTGGAGGTGAGCGAGCGAGCGAGTGATGGAGGGGGAGATGATAGCGTGCCTGTTCTGCCTAGACTCAGCTGGACATCCAGCGGGGCTCCCAGAGGAGAGCAGAGCTACGGTCAGGTTGGAAGAGCGCCCGCTCTGTGCAGGGGGAGAGGAGGTGGGGGTTAGGGGTGGGTGGCCAACGTGTGTGAGTGAAAGATAACAGGCAGCGGGCTGAGCGTTCAAAGGCAGTGGAGCCATTTGAGTCTCATGAAAGAGGCCTGTCAGCCGTGGAGCAGCGGAGGGGAGGCCAGAATGGTGGGGGGGGGATGAAGCACTGTGGAGTGACAAGCCATCACAGTGGACAGGTCTTTCACAGAGAGAGAGACAGAACCATGGGGCCAGGGCATGGACCAGGCTCACCAACCACTCTGTTAACTCCTCTTTAAACAAACTGCAGCAATACTACTGGAACGAAACTGATTCTATGATTTACTTAAGAATAGAAGAGCTTTCTCTGGGTCATTAAGTCCTTGAAGAGTCATTAAAAACCCATAAAGCGGTGTGTGTTGCTCCTCAGGACCTGGCTCAGGGCTCTGACAGCATCTCCTGTTATCTCGCCTGCAGTAAGTGCACTGGGTTACGCTGGCTAGCAGCCAACCTCATGGTGTTTAACAGGCAGCAACAGGGCCTACAGATTAAGTAACACTGGCTCTCTAGCCAGACACAATGAGGCACTACTCAGATTTCCAATGGCTGCCTGTTCAATGTCTGGGTGTATTAGTGTGTGTGGTGTGGATATTGAACATGGACACACACACACATACACACACACACATGTACTGTACATACACATCCAAGTGTGTGTACCCCCACCCACCCGCACACACACACACCCTCAACGCACAAAATCCACCACCACACATACCAACCCCTATCACACAGAGGCTCTCTTCATATGGTCAAATTTTAATGGATCTTCCTCACTCCCCTGGTCTCATCCATCACAAAGTCAATGCCTGAGTGGGAAGGGGGGGGGGCAGCGAGGATGAGTGATTAACCGAACGGCATGTACACAACGTCCCAACACCCTAACAAGGGAGGGAATTTACATTCCATTGCATATCTGTCAAGAGATAACCCAACAGTGAATAATAAGCGAGGACCTGTAAAACCAACAACATGTACTGTATGTGTAGATGCACTAGGCAGGGAGGCAGGCAGCCCCACGCGGCAGGGACAGCTAAGGAGAGGAGGTGGTTTACATGCAGGCGGCATTACAGTTCTGTCCCTTATACAGCTCTAATGAAGACAAACAGCGCTTTATTCAAATGGCATTACAGCGTTCAGCTAGGGAGAGATAAAGGTAGCTACATTATGGTGCTTGTTTAGTACCTCTTATACACCCACTCTGCACTATTTACGGGGGTGCATTTTTCTTCATTAACCGTTAATATTTTGCGTGCCGACACTAATTCCGCATACAAACGTCTAAATATAAACAGAATCTATGTGGCATGTTCAAGCGGCTGAAATCTGCAGAGTGAACAACATCATTATTCATCTATGCAAATGGGGGTTTAAAATGCAAACAATTTAACTTCACCAACAGAATATGAAACACATCATATACACAATGTCTGAAGCTAGGTGGAAAGTACCTTCCTAACACACCCAATGGTAACAGACGACAAGTCATTAAGGTGACAGCCAGAAGAAAGGGGACTGTCCATCGTCCTAACCCTTGGCCTGGGTCGATGACCTGTCCTGAGTGATCCGAGACTTCTGGCTGAGCATGAGGTACCGGCTCATTCAACCCCCCATCTCTATCTGCAGTCGACATGGTCGCATAATGATGACACACTTCTTACAGTGCTCTGACAATGATGATCTAATCTTCAAACAGCCAGGATATAGAAGATAACACGTAAGACCTCGGTCTACCAGAGCTGTCACCTTTAAGACCTAGGTCTATAGACAGCGTTAGAGCTGAGGCCCTTTTTATATAAAGTTCTTGAAATGTCTGCGCTTTTAGATGATCAAGATGTCTAGAACAGAGCCAGTTCACAGCCAGGTCTTCACACAAGCTGAGAGAAAGGGAGGGGCTTCTTCTTTCAGAAAGCATTGTTTTATGACAGATTGTGAGAGAAACACTGGGATATCATTATGGGCCGAATGGAACAGAAAAAAGGTTGAAGACAGGCAATAAATCAAAGCCCTTCTCCAACCCCAGTCTTCCTCTTTGAAGGATAACTTCAGCACTCTTACCTCTGTTCTCTCACAGCAGACATCAATTTGACATCCCGAGCAAATGAAATGAGTCACCATCAAAGGAAATAATGTGAGAGGACTGTATGTAAATAGCATCCTAAATAAACTTGTCTTAGTGCTGGATGAAAGACAAAATAATGAGGGGAAAATAAATGAATGAAACCAACATCCGTTTTTCCTAACAGCTGAAAGAGACAGCACACATGTACTGCAGTATGAAACAGAGAAACGTAGAAAAAGTAAATACGGACAGATAGAAACAGAGGGACAGAGACAGAGACCAGCCCGGGCGGTGTGTGTTAGTGGTACCTGTGAGTGATTTAGAGGTGTTGTCCTTCCTTGACTCTGGTTCTGATCCACTGCCACTTACAGAGCCCTTGTAGCTAATGCAGTCAGAACAGAGCAGAGCTGTTCAAAGAATACAAAAAAAGTCAAGAAAAAAGGAGGAAGAGGTAAATAAAAAAAAACCTTTAAAGGATTTTTAAATATTTGGTATAGTGTAGTTTCAAATCGAGGAAAGGTGTTGGTTTTTCCTCCGCTCTTTTTGTTTGTTTGTGTTTGTCTTCCAAAACCAGAGTTTGTCCTGGAACGGCCCTGTTCAGTTATGGCTGTGTTAGCTATGCTGGAGCTCTCTGAACCACAGTTGACATTCAGTAACATTGAGACAGACAGATGCACACACACAGTCAAAGTTGGAAGTTTACATACACCTTAGCCAAATACATTTAAACTCAGTTTTTCACAATTCCTGACATTCAATCTGAGTAAAAATTCCCTGTCTTAGGTCAGTTAGGATCACCACTTTATTTTAAGACTGTGAAATGTCAGAATAATAGTAGAGAATGATTTATTTCAGCTTTTATTTCTTTCATAACATTCCCAGTGGGTCAGAAGTTTACATACACTCAATTAGTATTTGGTAGCATTGCCTTTAAATTGTTTAACTTGGGTCAAACGTTTCGGGTAGCCTTACACAAGCTTCCCACAATAAGTTGGTTGAATTGTGGCCCATTCCTCCTGACAGAGCTGGTGTAACTGTGTCAGGTTTGTAGGCCTCCTTGCTCGCACACGCTTTTTTAGTTCTGCCCACAAATATTCTATAGGATTGAGGTCAGGGCTTTCTGATGGCCACTCCAATACCTTGACTTTATTGTCCTTAAGCCATTTTGCCACAACTTTGGAAGTATGCTTGGGGTCATTGTTCATTTGGAAGACCCATTTGCGACTGAGCATTAACTTCCTGACTGATGTATTGAGATGTTGCTTCAATATATTGGGGCGGCAGATAGCCTAGTGGTTAGAGCATTGGGCTAGTAACTGGAAGGTTGCAAGATCGAATCCCCGAGCTGAACAAGGCAGTTAACCCACTGTTTCTAGGCCGTCATTGAAAATAAGAATTTGCTCTTAATAAAATTAAAAATAAATATCCACATAATTTTCCTGCCTCATGATGCCATCTATTTTGTAAAGTGCACCAGTCCCTCCTGCAGCAAAGCACCTCCACAACATGACGCTGCCACCAACGTGCTTCATGGTTGGGATGGTGTTCTTCGGTTTGCAAGTCTCCCCCTTTTTCCTCCAAACATAATGATGGTCATTATGGCCAAACAGTTCTATTTTCGTTTCATCAGACCAGAGGACATCTTTGTCCCCTTGTGCAGTTGCAAACCGTAGTCTGGCTTTTTTATGGCGGTTTTGGAGCGTGGTTTCTTCCTTGCTGAGCGGCCTTTCAGGTTATGTCGATATAGGACTCGTTTTACTGTGGATATAGATACTTTTGTCCCTGTTTCCTCCAGCATCTTCACAAGGTCCTTTGCTGTTGTTCTGGGATTGATTCGCACTTTTCGCACCAAAGTACGTTCATCTCTAGGAGACAGAACGCGTCTCCTTCCTGAGCGGTATGACGGCTACGTGGTCCCATGGTGTTTATACTTGCGTTCTATTGTTTGTACAGATGAACGTGATACCTTCAGGCGTTTGGAAATTGCTCCCAAGGATGAACCAGGCTTGTGGAGGTCTACAATGTTTTTTATGGGGTCTTGGCTGATTTCTTTTGATTTTCCCATGATGTCAAGCAAAGAGGCACTGAGTTTGAAGGTAGGCCTTGAAATACATCCACAGGTACACCTCCAATTGACTCAAATGATGTCAATTAGCCTATCAGAAGCTTCTGAAGCCATGACATCATTTTCTGGAATTTTCCAAGCTGTTTAAAGGCACAGTCAACTTAGTGTATGTAAACTTCTGACCCACTGGAATTGTGATACAGTGAATTATAAGTGAAATAATCTGTCTGTAAACAATTGTTGGAAAAATGACTTGTATCATGCACAAAGTAGATGTCCTAACCGACTTGCCAAAACTATAGCTTGTTAACAAGAAAATTGTGGAGTGGTTGAAAAACGAGTTTTAATGACTTCAACTGTACATGCACACATACACAACATGACCAAAGGTATGTGGACACCAGCTCGTCGAACATCGCATTCCAAAATCATGGGCATTAATATGGAGTTGGTCCCCCCTTTGCTGTTGTAACAGCCTCAACTTTTCTGGGAAGGCTTTCCACTAGATGTTGGAACATTGCTGCAGGGACTTGCTTCCATTCAGCCACAAGAGCATTAGTGAGGTCGGGCACTGATGTTGGGCGGTTAGGCCTGGCTCGCAGTCGGCATTCCAATTCATCCCAAATGTGTTTGATGGGGTTGAGGTCAGGGTTCTGTGCAGGCCAGTCAAGTTCTTCCACACCGATCTCGACAAACCATTTCTGTATGGACCTTGCTTTGTGTACGGAAGCATTGTCATCCTGAAACAGGAAAGGGCCTTCCCCAAAACCACAGAATTGTGTAGAATGTCATTATATGCTGTAGCGTTAAGATTGCTCTTCACTGGAACCTTACAGTTGACACTATGCATTCGGGCAGGAAGCCTTATCGTAGCATCCGCCAAACCCAGATTCCTCCATCGGACTGACAGATGGTGAAGCGTGATTCATCACTCCAGAGAGTGCATTTCCACTGCGCCGACGCTTGGCACTGCACATGGTGATCTTAGGTGATCTTCAAGAAAGCCATTATATTGGCAATGTTTGTCTATGGAGATTGGATGGCTGTGTGCTCGATTTTATACACCTGTCAGCAATGGGTGTGGCTGAAATAGCCAAATCCACTGATTTGAAGGAGTGTCCACATACTTTTGTATATGTAGTGTATACTATATACGAAACACAGTCATGCTCCCTTAACTACCATACACCATAGGTCTCTCCCAAGCCACAGGTTGATGCTTATTGTTATGAATCTTCCCCTGGAACTGATCGATTTCCGCTATATGGGACAGCTGCAAAGTCAAAATTGGATATATCGTAAAAATGTCTGAAAACTAAAATGTGCTTTTTGGTCTTAATTAAAATGTCCAGTTGGCAGTGTGGTTAAGGTTAGGGTTATGTTTAAAATCAGATGGTATGACTTTGGTCACTATAGCTGGCACAGCCACACTCTGCAGAGCTGCCTCCAGGGCAAGATTCATGACAATAAATGCCCAAGGCTAGACAGACACCCAGAAAAAGTCCCCACTCAGCAGACCAGACACCTGCAAATTAACTTACTGTTATGCTCACGAGAGGGAAGGAAATGAAAATTAACAATGCCTTTCTGAAGATAAGATACCGGAAACCACGAAAGAAGCAGTAATCACATTGGTTAGTGCTGGAAAAGGGTACCAGGGCAATTAGTGGGATGGAGAGGGACAGCAGAACAGACACAGAGTGACAGTAATGTAGGGGACGTAGAGCAGGAGGAGAGGAGTGTTACATACGTGCTCTCGTACCTGCGAAGGCCTTGGAGATGCGCTCCTTCTTCCACTCCCAGGGCTGGTCGTACTCTTCCGGGGGCCTCTCGTCATCCTGCGGCAGCCGACTCTCTCTGGGGCAGCGGGGACGCTCGCCGTCCGAGTCCTCTCCGTTCTCCGCTGGCTCGTAGGGCGTGTCGTACAGGGGCAGCGATCTCAGTGACCCCTCCTTAGGCCCCCGGCCACCGCGGATCTCTGGCAAAGGAGAAGAGGGAGAACAGGGGTAAGATTTAACAGACTGTCAATGTGGGTAAAATGATACGAAGGGACTGTATGCGAATATTTATGTGAACAATCCAAGCAACATAGAGAAAAATAAGACCAGCTATTATCAGCAGTTTCACTTCCAAAATATAATGTTCTCTACAAACAACACTAAGACAGCCATGATCGAACATAAGCTAAAGGCAGCTATCCTTGGGCAGTGAGATCCAGCTGTCTCTTTACGTACTATTGAAGTCGGAGGTTTACATACACTTAGGTTGGAGTCATTAAAACTCGTTTTTCAAATCACTCAAAACATTTCTTGTTAACAAACTATAGTTTTGGCAAGTCGGTTAGGACATCTACTTTGTGCATGACAAGTCATTTTTCCAACAATTGTTTACAGACAGATTATTTCACTTATAATTCACTGTATCACAATTCCAGTGGGTCAGAAGTTTACATACACTAAGTTGACTGTGCCTTTAAACAGCTTGGAAAATTCCAGAAAATGATGTCATGGCTTTCGAAGCTTCTGATAGGCTAATTGACATCATTTGAGTCAATTCGAGGTGTACCTGTGGATGTATTTCAAGGCCTACCTTCAAACACAGTGCCTCTTTGCTTGACATCATGGGAAAATCAAAAGAAATCAGCCAAGACCCCATAAAAAACATTGTAGACCTCCACAAGCCTGGTTCATCCTTGGGAGCAATTTCCAAACGCCTGAAGGTATCACGTTCATCTGTACAAACAATAGAACGCAAGTATAAACACCATGGGACCACGTAGCCGTCATACCGCTCAGGAAGGAGACGCGTTCTGTCTCCTAGAGATGAACGTACTTTGGTGCGAAAAGTGCGAATCAATCCCAGAACAACAGCAAAGGACCTGTTGAAGATGCTGGAGGAAACAGGGACAAAAGTATCTATATCCACAGTAAAACGAGTCCTATATCGACATAACCTGAAAGGCCGCTCAGCAAGGAAGAAACCACGCTCCAAAACCGCCATAAAAAAGCCAGACTACGGTTTGCAACTGTAAATGGGGACAAAGATCGTACTTTTTGGAGAAATGTCCTCTGGTTTGATGAAACAAAAACTGTTTGGCCATAATGACCATCGTTATGTTTGGAAGAAAAAGGGGGAGGCTTGCAAGCCAAAGAAAACCATCCCAACCGTGAAGCACAGGGTGGCAGCATCATGTTGTGGGGGTTCTTTGCTGCAGGAGGGACTGGTGCACTTCACAAAATAGATGGCATCATGAGAAAGGAAAATTATGTGGATATATTGAAGGAACATCTCAAGACATCAGTCAGGCAGATGAAGCTTGGTCGCAAATGGGTCTTCCAAATGGACAATGATCCCAAGCATACTTCCAAAATTGTGGCAAAATGGCTTAAGGACAACAAAATCAAGGTATTGGAGTGGCCATCACAAAGCCCTGACCTCAATCCTATAGAACATTTATGGGCAGAACTGAAAAAGTGTGTGCGAGCAAGGAAGCCTACAAACCTGACACAGTTACACCAGCTCTGTCAGGAGGAATGGGCCAAAAATTCACCCAACTTATTGTGGGAAGCTTGTGGAAGGCTACCCGAAACGTTTGACCCAAGTTAAACAATTTAAAGGCAATGCTACCAAATACTAATTGAGTGTATGTAAACTTCTGACCCACTGGGAATGTGATGAAAGAAATAAAAGCTGAAATAAATCATTCTCTCTACTATTATTCTGACATTTCACATTCTTAAAATAAAGTGGTGATCCTAACTGACCTAAGACAGGGAATTTTTACTAGGATAAAATGTCAGGAATTGTGAAAAACGGAGTATAAATGTATTTGGCTAAGGTGTATGTAAACTTCCGACTTCAACTGTACCTACCCCCTTAGACTCAGGAGAGGGAGAGGAACCAAACATGAGACACCAACAGGCATGTTAATTATTGCTGTCTGGATCCTAATCAAACTCTATACCTGCTAATAGTGATTAGCGTAGCCAAGCAGCACACACACACGTGATCAGGAGAGACAGCTACAGATGCCTGTGTGTGACGGAGGCACGTCTAAAGGCATCTGTGATTAACAGTCTGTTTATGTTGACCACCCTCTGGCTTCATAATGTTAAAGCTCCAGTCTCAGACTATGACCCATAGTGAAGAGCAGTAGCTCCAGGTTAAGAGCTATAGGAGGGTTAGCAGGGCCTCCTGGGTGCATGTTGGGAGCTGGATGTGATGAAAGCCTGCTCTAGCTGATGATGAGCTGGAGAGGAGAGGAAGAGAGAGGAGAGGAGGCTGGGGGGCCTGAGCACCTGTGATTGTGTAAGGCGTAGCCTGCCTGCCTGCCTGGCTGGCTGTCTGCATGCAGAACGGCGTCATCATCACTACAGCTGAACAGCCTCGCCTGGGGTCCCACACACCACGGAACAGAACGACAGGAGAATGCCTTTCCCCATCTTCTCACCTATATCTCCCTCACCCTCTTAGTTCCACTCCATTTCCTCTCTGTATCTCTCCCTCGCTCTCTGAGACATTTATGAATGACATAAGGCAGGGTATAGATGCAAATTATATGCAGTGCTGTATAGTGTTCCCACCTATCCAGTGAGCGAAGAGAGCAACCCATCATGCCCTTGAGAATTCTCCCTCCTCTCTCTTACCCCCCCTCATCCAATCTCCATGTCTTTCCAGTAGTATGACGCCGTTAGCAACCAGCTCCCTTCCTCCTGGGCCGTATGAAGCTGCTAGCAGCAAACTCCACCATAGAGTAACGCAATGTGAGGAGAATGAAATATTATGCCACACCACTGCATAATTGCCTTGCATCCCAGGGGAGCTCTTGCGGAAAAATGAGAGAAGCATGGAGCCTAATGGGGCTACCCGGTGAGGGTTGCCAGAAATCTCCAATGTAATCATGCGCTAAGCAAACTCTCACCCTCTTTGATCTCACAGTTAAAAGTCTTGGCATTGTGAGATCCTAGAGTGATGAGTGCCCACCTCCTGCCAGAAGAATCAACAGGGAGAGGAAGGAGGAAAGTGGGAAGGAGAAGTGGCTGCCGGAGGACTTAGGGAGGATGGGGGGGGGTGTAGTGTTTAGGGGTTTGGTGGGGAGTAAATCTTGCTTGAAGGACCCTTTAATTGGGAGCGCGTTGCCTTGGATAAACTGCCAAAGGGCTATTATGACTCCCCACCAGGCCAATGAACAAGGCTCACGACTACTCTGTGTGGGGGTGGGAGGGGGGCTGCGGCAACCGGCAGGAGCCTTCTGACACGTTGCCTCAGTGCTTTCCCAGCAGGACTGCATCCCTCCTACCTCCCTCTCGCCTTCCTTCTTTCCCTCTCCCCCCCTTCATACCTCCCTCCATCCTTGTTGAGGCATGCTTTGTGAGCTGGGTGGAGTAACATCTGTCTGTAGATTACCGTGATTAGCTTGATGGCGGAGCGGAGCAACAAGTTGTTACGCAGCTGGAGCATAGCTTCCTCTGCCCTCTGACATCACTGCCTCCGCTCAGGGTCAGGGGTCACCCACCACACCCCCACTCCCCTTCTTCTCCCCGGATGTGAGAGTTCCTCTCCAGATGGCACCTCCTCTTGACCTCCTCCTGTCGGATCGAGACCACCCTCACTACTAGGTAGTCCAGATTTGACCTTTGACACCCTACGTTCCCCCAGTAGAAGACTTACTAAACTAGAGGACAAGCTGCTGTGTAGCAGACTCCCTAAGGAGAACAGAGGACACATCTAACTCAGGGTGATTAATAACCATGCACTGCTGACTGCACAGACAACTAAACACTAAGGTCAAAAGGTTGGCTAAATGCCTCAACTCAGGTTCAGAGCCAGTGACAGAGATGGAGCGAGAGAGGGGAGAGAGGGAGGGGCTGAGAATGCAGCATCTTCCTTCCTTTCTCTATCGTCTCTGGTTCGTGAAATAAAGGGATTCATTCTATTGGAAAGAGATCAAGATATTGCTTGCCATAAATCCAGCGAGGCTCCTCTTCAACTTACTGAAAGAGGAGCCCTCTGGGCATATTAGCATGGCTGTACGTGGGGAACGGGTGGGAGCTGGTGGGAGCAGGGACGCTGCTCTGGATTAAATCAAAGCTATTATCTTAAACCAGCCTGGCAGCCAGGAAACCTGACCCGTCACCTCCCCACTGCACCCCTCTCCCCCTTCCCTCCACTCTCTCTCCAACCTGAGACCCTGAATACATTAGACAGGAGAGGATCTTAGAAGTTAGCTAGCTACAATAGCATCTCTCTGTCTCTCTCTCGATCAAAGAACCAGGGCATCATGTCATCACATAAAAAAGGAAAGAGCAAACAGCCAATAGTCAGTCTCTGGCTGACTACTACCTGGACCGCCCCCGCTCCTATAGCTCCAGAGAGGATTTGCTGTTATGAAGCGCTTGGAAGGGCACAATCTATAACAGTCTATCTGGACTTGATCGAGGGGATCTTCTCTGCACTAGTGAGGGATTAAATGTGATTGACTTTACACCCCTGGAAAACAATGAAGTGGAAGTACCCAGGCTTCTCTCAGGATTTAGTCTTTCGGCTACTCCGAAGAATCATTCATAAAGAAGTCTGATCGTACATCGCCTAGACTGGGATGTATGGTGCACTACCCACTAGTTACATTGCACAGTGTGTTCATTGCTTTAATCGTCTGATATTCCAGAGCAAGCCGATACTATTCAGTGTGCACGGGGATGAGTATTGTTAGGTCAGAAGACAGTCTTCACTAAGCAAGATTCTGCCGACCCCCATTGAAGAGGCTAGTCAAGAGGAAGTGGTACCAGAGTAACAGACATACTGTATCCAACTCAGGTTGTTTTAAAGCAAGACGTACGAAGCTGGGAGGAAACTGCTTTCTCTTCCCAACAAGCCATTATTTCAGTCAAGTCTTGGCGTTCAGCTGCTTATGAACGCGAAGGAAGGATATTGAAGACTGGCCACCTGCAACACAGCATGCAGTCGAGCTTGTTTAGTGACAGAGACAGCGAGAGAGAGGTTGATGAAAGAAAGCTCCCGTGCCAAGCCGGGTATCCATCCAACCGTAGCCAGCGGACTTTCTACAGCGTCTCATTTCAGTTTTTCATATCGACGTGGACTAGCTGTGAATGCTGAGCAGAGTAGCAGACTATCAAGTGCTGGCAGTGGCACCGAGGGCTTTGAGTTATCTGTGTGTCACCCAGAGGTATTGCGTGTCAGGCTGAGAGCTGGCTGACAATTGGAGGTGTATGCTCCCTGACCCATGTAGGCACAGCGATGCGCTTGGCTTAGTCTGCTGTGAGCAGGGCTGTGAGAGCTACGAGGTCTCACTGCCTTTTGTTCCCCAGACCCCATAGAGAATAGACACATAATGAACTCAGTCTGGATGGAATGGAACCTGAGACTGGAATGATATGGAGGGAACATGGGCGGGGGGGTACAAGGGTTCAGTTGAAGAGGCAATGCATTATAACGCTTATAGGTTACACCAATTTGACTACAATTTCATATATCTCTCATGATGTAGAATTACTGCAAATGATACATTGTCTTCGTCATACCGTGGTATACGGTCTGATATACCTGTCAGCCAAATCAGCATTCAGGGCTCGACCACCCAGTTTATAATGTCTACTATCACATTCCAGAGGTGGAGCTAATGACAGAAGAAGCAGCTGGACCAACTCATATCTCCATGAATCTCTCCACAAGGCTGGTTTTTAATGTGCTCAGCGAAATCAGACATGTCACAAATGAGCACGACTTGAACTTCAATCAACCTGCAACAGCCAACTACATAATATTCCATATCATATTGTGTGAATACGTGTGTGACCTCTGTAGCCAGCCCTCTCTCTGTTTTAAAGGATCTCTGTAGGTAGGTGGTCCCCTTCTCTACACTCCACTGCCCTTGGGATACAATAGGAACACTTGCTAGACGTGTAATCAGTACAAAAGAAAGGGAGTGGAATTGGAGTCGAAATGTATGTGTCTCTCTGTCGGTCAATGTGTGTGTGTGTGTGTGTGTGTGTGTGTGTGTGTGTGTGTGTGTGTGTGTGTGTGTGTGTGTGTGTGTGTGTGTCTCTCCATCGGTCTCTCGGTCAGTGTGTGTGTGTGTGCGTCTCTGTCGGTCTCTCAGTCAATGTGTGTGTGTGTGTGTGTGTGCGCGTCTCTGTCAGTCTCTCAGTCAATGTGTGTGTATGTGTGTGTGAGTGTGTGTGCGTCTCTGTCGGTCTCTCAGTCAATGTGTGTGTGTGTGTGTGTGTGTGTGTGTGTGTGTGTGTGTGTGTCTCCGTCAGTCTCTCGGTCAATGTGTGTGTGTGTGTGTGTGTGTGTGTGTGTGTGTGTGTGTGTGTGTGTGTGTGTGTGTGTGTGTGTGTGTGTGTGTGTGTGTGTGTGTGTGTGTGTGTGTGTCTCTCTGTCGGTCTCTCAGTCAATGTGTGTGTGTGTGTGTGTGTGTGTGTGTGTGTGTGTGTGTGTGTGTGTGTGTGTGTGTGTGTGTGTGTGTGTGTGTGTGTGTCTCTGTCGGTCTCTCAGTCAGTGTGTGTGTGTGTGTGTGTGTCTCTGTCGGTCTATCAGTCAATGTGTTTGTGTCTCTCTGTCAGTCTCTCAGTCAATGTGTGTGTGTGTGTGTTTGTGTCTCTCTGTCAGTCTCTCAGTCAATGTGTGTGTGTGTGTGTTTGTGTCTCTGTCGTTCTCTCAGTCAATGTGTGTGTGTGTGTGGTGTGTGTGTGTGTGTGTGTGTGTGTGTGTGTGTGTGTGTGTGTCTGTCGGTCTCTCAGTCAATGTGTGTGTGTGTCTGTCGGTCTCTCAGTCAAGTGTGTGTGTGTGTGTGTGTGTGTGTGTGTGTGTGTGTGTGTGTGTGTGTGTGTGTGTGTGTGTGTGTGTGTGTGTGTGTCTGTCGGTCTCTCAGTCAATGTGTGTCTCTCTTCTGCCACACAGCTAGTGTGTCTCCTTTATCTGCCTCCTGCAGAAGGAACAAAAGCAGCCATGCTGTCTGTCCTCCCTCTGCTCCTCACTCACACTGTGCCAAGCTTGTGGTGGGTAGCCTACTCAGAGCCCCTGCCAGTGCCTCAGACATACTTTTGGGAAGACTGGAGGCAGATTGAACCAAGCGTCCTATTCATTGGCGGCCTGGAGAGGAGTGAGTATTTTGGGTCTTGCTGCTCTTTCGTTGTGCTGTGTGCTTCCTTGTAAACATGCCTTGCTGCAACTGGAAGCCGTGGCCACTCATGTTTCAGCAGAAATATTACGGAATCTTCACTTGGCAATGACAGTTGTGGACAGAGAACTGCTTACCTAGAGAGTCATCTGCTTACTCACAGATAGAATATAGGCATTCAGAATGATGACACACTACACATAATGGATCCTAACAGGGTGCTGGTGGAGAAAGATAATTCATACCATGATCCTAATAGGGTGCTGGTGGAGAAAGAGAAATCATACCATGATCCTAATAGGGTGCTGGTGGAGAAAGAGAAATCATACCATGATCCTAATAGGGTGCTGGTGGAGAAAGAGAAACATACCATGATCCTAATAGGGTGCTGGTAGAGAAAGAGAAACCATACCATGATCCTAATAGGGTGCTGGTGGAGAAAGAGAAATCATACCATGATCCTAATAGGGTGCTGGTGGAGAAAGAGAAACCATACCATGATCCTAACAGGGTGCTGGTGGAGAAAGAGAAATCATGCCATGATCCAAATAGGGTGCTGGTGGAAAAGGAGAAATCATACCATGATCCTAACAGGGTGCTGGTGGAGAAAGAGAAATCATACCATGATCCTAATAGGGTGCTGGAGGAGAAAGAGAAATCATACCATGATCCTAACAGGGTGCTGGTGGAGAAAGAGAAATACCATGATCCTAATAGGGTGCTGGTGGAGAAAGAGAAACCATACCATGATCCTAATAGGGTGCTGGTGGAGAAAGATAAATCATACCATGATCCTAATAGGGTGCTGGTGGAGAAAGAGAAACCATACCATGATCCTAATAGGGTGCTGGTGGAGAAAGAGAAACATACCATGATCCTAATAGGGTGCTGGTGGAGAAAGAGAAATCATACCATGAACCTAATAGGGTGCTGGTGGAGAAAGAGAAATCATACCATGATACTAATAGGGTGCTGGTGGAGAAAGAGAAATCATACCATGATCCTAATAGGTGCTGGTGGAGAAAGTGAAATCATACCATGATCCTAATAGGGTGCTGATGGAGAAAGAGAAACCATACCATGATCCTAATAGGGTGCTGGTGGAGAAAGAGAAATCATACCATGATCCTAACAGGGTGCTGGTTGAGAAAGAGAAATCATACCATGATCCTAATAGGGTGCTGGTGGTGAAAGAGAAACCATACCATGATCCTAATAGGGTGCTGGTGGAGAAAGAGAAAGCATACCATGATCCTAATAGGGTGCTGGTGGAGAAAGAGAAATCATGCCATGATCCTAATAGGGTGCTGGTGGAAAAAGAGAAATCATACCATGATCCTAACAGGGTGCTGGTGGAGAAAGAGAAATCATACCATGATCCTAATAGGGTGCTGGAGGAGAAAGAGAAATCATACCATGATCCTAACAGGGTGCTGGTGGAGAAAGAGAAATACCATGATCCTAATAGGGTGCTGGTGGAGAAAGAGAAACCATACCATGATCCTAATAGGGTGCTGGTGGAGAAAGAGAAACCATACCATGATCCTAATAGGGTGCTGGTGGAGAAAGAGAAATCATACCATGATCCTAATAGGGTGCTGGTGGAGAAAGAGAAACCATACCATGATCCTAATAGGGTGCTGGTGGAAAAAGAGAAACATACCATGATCCTAATAGGGTGCTGGTGGAGAAAGAGAAATCATACCATGATCCTAATAGGGTGCTGGTGGAGAAAGAGAAATCATACCATGATCCTAATAGGGTGCTGGTGGAGAAAGATAAATCATACCATGATCCTAATAGGTGCTGGTGGAGAAAGTGAAATCATACCATGATCCTAATAGGGTGCTGATGGAGAAAGAGAAACCATACCATGATCCTAATAGGGTGCTGGTGGAGAAAGAGAAATCATACCATGATCCTAACAGGGTGCGGGTGGAGAAAGAGAAATCATACCATCTCCTAATAGGGTGCTGGTGGTGAAAGAGAAACCATACCATGATCCTAATAGGGTGCTGGTGGAGAAAGAGAAACCATACCATGATCCTAATAGGGTGCTGGTGGAGAAAGAGAAATCATACCATGATCCTAATAGGGTGCTGGTTGAGAAAGAGAAACCATACCATGATCCTAATAGGGTGCTGGTGGAGAAAGAGAAATCATACCATGATCCTAATAGGGTGCTGGTGGAGAAAGAGAAATCATACCATGATCCTAATAGGGTGCTGGTGGAGAAAGTGAAATCATACCATGATCCTAATAGGGTGCTGGTGGAGAAAGAGAAACCATACCATGATCCTAACAGGGTGCTGGTGGAGAAAGAGAAATCATGCCATGATCCTAATAGGGTGTTGGTGGGAAAAGAGAAATCATACCATGATCCTAACAGGGTGCTGGTGGAGAAAGAGAAATCATACCATGATCCTAATAGGGTGCTGGTGGAGAAAGAGAAATCATACCATGATCCTAACAGGGTGCTGGTGGAGAAAGAGAAATACCATGATCCTAATAGGGTGCTGGTGGAGAAAGAGCAACCATACCATGATCCTAATAGGGTGCTGGTGGAGAAAGCGAAATCATACCATGATCCTAATAGGGTGCTGGTGGAGAAAGAGAAATCATACCATGATCCTAATAGTGTGCTGGTGGAAAAGAGAAATCATACCATGATCGTAATAGGGTGCTGGTGGAGAAAGAGAAATCATACCATGATCCTAATAGGGTGCTGGTGGAGAAAGACAAATCATACCATGATCCTAATAGGGTGCTGGTGGAGAAAGAGAAACCATACCATGATCCTAACAGGGTGCTGGTGGAGAAAGAGAAATCATACCATGATCCTAATAGGGTGCTGGTGGTGAAAGAGAAACCATACCATGATCCTAATAGGGTGCTGGTGGAGAAAGAGAAACCATACCATGATCCTAATAGGGTGCTGGTGGAGAAAGAGAAATCATACCATGATCCTAATAGGGTGCTGGTTGAGAAAGAGAAATCATACCATGATCCTAATAGGGTGCTGGTGGAGAAAGAGAAACCATACCATGATCCTAATAGGGTGCTGGTGGAGAAAGAGAAATCATACCATGATCCTAATAGGGTGCTGGTGGAGAAAGTGAAATCATACCATGATCCTAATAGGGTGCTGGTGGAGAAAGTGAAATCATACCGTGATCCTAATAGGGTGCTGGTGGAGAAAGAGAAACCATACCATGATCCTAATAGGGTGCTGGTTGAGAAAGAGAAACCATACCATGATCCTAATAGGGTGCTGGCAGAGAAAGACAAATCATACCATGATCCTAACAGGGTGCTGGAGAGGAAAGTGAAATCCTACCATCATCATTATAGGGTGCTGATGGAGAAAGAAATTATAAGATGATCATTTGAATGTGGGTTAAATTAAGAATAGCACAGGCAATCACAAATAATATCCTCTTTTTTTGCGAGTGTGTACATGTGTGTTTATTTTCTTCTTCCCAGGCGGCCAGAGGGAAGGTAAGAGATGCTGAGGAGAAGATGTCTTCTCCCTGAACACACTGACATGTAACATGGATTCACTACCTCAGACAGCTACTGACAGAGATGGGAAAGCTGGCCTGGAGATGTACAGAGAAGAAAATGACAGAGAGAGAGTGAGAGAGCGAGAAGTTGGTGAGAAAGAAAGGGGGAGAGAGAGAGAATGAGAGAGAACAACAGTGAAAACAGTAAAGGACTCACAATGTTCCACCAGTACATAAGCAGCAGTCACCTGAACACTGATGTAAACAAAGGCTGAATGACTTTAGTTTTTAAAGCAATATCAGGCTACTGTCTCTTCTACTAAGTTGGCCCAAAGACAAACATCTCTCCCAGAGCATACAATAGAGTGTTTATTGAGGTAAAAGTGAAGTTCCTTTCATATCCTAAAGTACAATCCATACTATATCATCCTACAAAGACATGAAAACAGCAACTCTAAATCCCTAAAGAAACTTTATTTGTTTTCCTCCACAGGAAGAGAAAACATATTGTATTTATATACTTTACCCTCAAACTGTTAATTCACCAAATACATCAGAGGACAAGTACAACCCAGGAGGGTTCACACAGCACTGACTGTCCAACATAACACACTGCTGTAATTTCATCTAAAATCCTAACATCACAATCCATCCAGCACCACCAGAAACCACCGTCAGGTCAAATCCCCAACACAATACAGATAAGACAAAATGAAGCGTCCAATTACAATAAAATAATTGTTAGGCTTATTACAAAGCAACGGCACCAATCAGTAATTAGCTCGATCTGGGGTTAAGCATGGGATGATGTAGTGAATGTCAGAAGTACAGCGCTGCATTGTGGGGAAGACAACAAAACAGAACAGCACTACTGATGCCTCCCTGGCCTGTTTAACAGTCCGTCCCTAGCCCCCTTTATGCAAATGACTGTCCAGTCTCCGGCCACAGCACGGACAGCAGCATTGATTCCTACACGGGGCACAGCGGCGATTACAGCTCGTTAGGACTGTGGTGAAGGCTCATTAACATGAGATGGATGGGATCCTGGGCTTGGAAAGGTGCCCTGTTTAGTCGACCTACATCAGGCTTCCCCAACTGGTGTCCCGCAGGCTGTGGTTTTATTTGTCCCCCCCCATGTTTTCTGAGCAAAAATATATATTTTTTTTACATTGCTGGACATAAAGGTCTAAAAACAGCAGGAATTCAGCTCCAAGTGATTTTCATTTTGGAAATCTGTTCCAAAGTATTCCCAAGTATAATAGAGAGAAACATACAATCGTATACAAATGTAATCAGTTTGAAATGATTATGTTTTAGTCAAATATTAGATCTGTTTGGGATTATTATGGTCAATTTCCAGTCTACAAATTATTTGTAATTATTTTCGGGCACCCCGACCAGCCGCTCAACAAAAGGAATTGGCTTCCGGCTACCAGACATACACACCCACAGGCATACAACCGCCAGATAGACTGTACTGTGCATCACGATATGGACAAAACAGCAGCAGGTACAGTGGTACCCTGACTTGTGTTTTTCATCGGGTTCATTGCGGTTGATTTGCTTGACTCCTCCACATGAAAAGGGATTACATTTTGATGTCAGTGAAATGCTGAGAAGCAATGAGGCGGGTTTACAGGGATGGAGAAACCAGGACTTATAGAGTCAGTGACAACCAGCCTGAGCCCTGAGGCAGCATGCCTGACACCACAATTTGTAGGCTCTATGGTAGCTGGAGTCATTTTGTAAAATTCTCCATTCTGAGTAACTGCAGGGGCTGCCTGCCACTCTCTCTGTGTCTATTGTTCCTGAGCTGAGATAAGACTGGCTCAGGATTAGAGGAGAGTGCACCCAGAGTTCAGCTCCTGTGAGAAGGCTGGGGTGGGACCAGGGAGCAGAGTGGAAGAGAGTAGAGGAGGAGAGGAGCAGATGAGTAGCTGTGACTAAGAGCAGTGTGAAGGCCAGAAGTGGTTTTGCTTGCTAATATCTTTCCCTGTGATCGGCCAGTGGAGGACAGGCCGGATGAAGACACGTGGATGTTGCTGTGATGAATAGCCACTCGACCCGCCCCCCTCTCCCCCATGCTGGGGGTCAACAGCCCATTAGTGGTGATGGCTGGGTTTCCAGCAACAGACAGTCAGCCCCCCCCACCCCCCCACAAAATAGAGAGACAGTGTGAGTGAGTGAGTGAGTGAGTGAGTGAGTGAGTGAGTGAGTGAGTGAGTGAGTGAGTGAGTGAGTGAGTGAGTGAGTGAGTGAGTGAGTGAGTGAGTGAGTGAGTGAGTGAGTGAGTGAGTGAGTGAGTGAGTGAGTGAGTGAGTGAGTGAGTGAGTGAGTGAGTGAGTGAGTGAGTGAGTGAGTGAGAGGTCTCTTCTAGCCCCAATCTCTAATGACTTCCTTTGACAATCATCTGCATCGCTCATAACCAAATTAACCCAAACCCCAGCTGGACTCTAAATTGGATTCTCTCTCTCTCTCTCTCTCTCTCTCTCTCCTCGTCTCTGGCTGTGGCCAGGAAATGGCTATTCTTTAGCAATTGGCAAATGAAATATCTTTCTCCTTATTGTGTGCGTTAATCCAATAATCTCTGCCTTCAGCACAACAAAGCAGGCAGCAGAGGAGAAATCTGTGGGAGATTAAGCTTCGTCACCTCGGTACTGTGGCGAGCAGACAGACAGACAGACAGACAGACAGACAGACAGACAGACAGACAGACAGACAGACAGACAGACAGACAGACAGACAGACAGACAGACAGACAGACAGACAGACAGACAGACAGACAGACAGACAGACAGACAGACAGACAGACAGCAGCAGAGCAGACAGCAGCAGAGAGAGGCAGAGAGAGAGACAGTGTTGTCCTCCTCAGGCTGCCTGTCTCTCATTAGTGTAGAACCATGGAAACGCTGCCACTCTTCACACTCTCACAATCACACACCTGCTGCTAGTACCCGTGGCAACAGGAGGAACGGAACCACGCCACCACCTTTCTCGTGTCAACAGAATAACACTGACCTCCAGTCAGCTCTAATAATAGGTACCTCAGATATAATGGCCCATACACATCACATGAGGAACTGAAAACAGACCACTGCCACGCCGCCATTCATGCCATTTCTGAATGCTATTTCTCATGCTATTACACTCACGATCCACAACAACACTAAGACCGAATTGTAACAAATCAGAAAAGTAACACCAGTGTCTTGCTCATTGGGCCACACCGTAGCAAAAAGTTTTAATATTCGTAACAGAAAACGAAAGAGAGCATTTCTGTTAGTTTCAGAGCTTTTTCCTTCCGTTTTACCTACTGAACACAGCCCACTCCAACATTTAGGTCCACAATGAACCATCAGTGAAGCAGAATACAGGAGCAGCAGAACCCCGGAGGCAGATATAAACACAATGCATGGTATTGATCCCTCCCATCTATTGGAAAAGGCTTAGTAAACAACCAGTCAACAGTGAGACCTGTTTACCAATACTTCCCCTGTAGATAGATATAGGACATTGACGCCCTCAGGGAACATGCATTAACAGAGCTCTCTGACAATACAAATAGTTACACAGCCAGCCATTCAGCCAATGACCTCACTCTAGGCTGAGTCGACCTTCAGCAGGTCATTTAAATACTGTGGAGGTGGATTACCACGGTAAGCTTCTTGCTGTGTTTCCATCATGATGTGATCTCCTTTGCCCTTCCCTTCGGCGCTATCAAACAAAACATGACCGCCAACAACAGATGAAACAGTAGGATACAACTGTAACAGTCTTTCTGGAGGTAGAGAAAGTGAAACATTCTCTGTGTGATCAGCGAGTCCTGTTAGACTCACACATAACCCCTGCTACACTTCTTAGGGTTCTGTATAGGTCTGTTCTAGATTCTAGCTTTGGCACCTCTCCATCAACAGTGGACGATACCGCCTTCGTCTTTATAACTGATACATAACACGCTGCCAGTCAAATGCCTCTCCTTCCATGTTGTTATTTTGGCTGCTGACAAGGGCCTGTCTTTTAACTGGACCCAGTGGTGGTGGTGTTGTCCCCTTCTGCTCCCATTAGATCAGGCCTGTCCTGGGGAGAGGAGAGGGGAGGTTGGGGAGTCAGGGCCCAGCTTCTCATCTCAGCCCAGCCTGATTGCACCTAACAGAGGAGAACGTCTCAACCAGGACTGGTACACAGGTGATTCACTGGGCTGGTACATTTGTACCACCAAACACTCAGACAAATCAGAGAAGGCACATAAGCCTGGTCCCAGCATAAAACCAAATGATGCCACACAAGATAAAGACATTGTAATCACAGAGGATAAGAAACTACAAGAAAATAACCGATGTTGATAATAATCAGAGAGCTTTAGGGCTTTTAGATTGCGTGGGGAAATACATTCATCACTTACTGTTGTGCATCTCCCTCCTGAGGAGTAAACCAAACAAAAACAATCAAAAAGGAGGAATGGGTCTTTCTTTTGAAAAGTTGTGAAAGCAAATCAGGACTTCCGACAGTCACTAATGAATTAATAACATGTTGTTATTGTTCTCCTTGGTGAGAGACCAGAACACAGTGACTCAGTTTGTTTGTAAATCAGCTTGGGAATGGAGATTGAGAAGTGACGGTAGACTACAACTGAATCCAAAAAGAGCCGACAACATTGAGTAGACAACATGTCAGTCAAGTTCATAAAGGATGCCTAACCCCAGATGAACCTCCTTCCTCCTCCCACTTACATATTCACGCTATTTCCATATTGTTGGAATGAGAACATAAAAGAGAGCTCATTTTCCTTCATGAGGAGACCACAAAGCAATAGCAATAGTTCTCTATGCACAGAATGGGCTCTTCTTGTAAACAAAAGTCATCAACCAACAAATACCAGGCAAGTCCTATGTAAATATGAACATTTAACTTGAAATATACCCAATGAAATAGTATAGGCTAGACCTAACCCTTCACTATACTGTTTTAGTTGGAGTGACACAATGCATGTTTGTATAGTTCAATATACATTATAAGTGCAGGAGCAGTCCAGAGGTAGTTGATTGATTGGCTTGAGTACTGTACAGTCCAAATGACAGGGATTATAGCTAAAGATTTGTCTTATTCCTCTGTGACCAGGGTCAAATCACTTCTCGTCACCGCCGTGCCAATCTGAGCCCCAAATGGAAAAGTCGTTAGCATTAGCATATTTAATTCAGCAGCCCATTACGTCATGGCTCTGCTTGGAAATGGGATAAAGCAGAGCAGGTTTACATTTACGAAGGCACTGTTAATCCTTAGCATATTTGTTTTTGTATCCATTTTGTGATAGGATCTAATGTCAAAAAGCATAACATTAACATTCTGGTGTCATAGAAATCCTACCAAGCCAACAAAGTGTAGAAGCCATAGTATTGGAACAGTCTGCCTGTCAGGCTATGTTAAACCCCATGTGTTTTACGATGCCTCTCTGCCTAGCTGTCTGGGCACCATGGCTGTGGCTGCAGCCTGCCACGTGGGCTTTGTCCTCCACACTGCAGCAGGAGGCTGGAGCTCTGCATGGAGGAGAGCTCTGCCATTCATCAGCCAGCCCACCATTGACTTTTATAGCCCAGCTCCCCAAAAAAACACCTTAGTGAAAGTATGGGCCATTTGGGTGGGGTGGACTGTTCTGTTCTGCTGGCACGTTGTTTTGGAAAGGCGGTGTCACTCGGCACACTCATCAACAGCAGCCACATCCATTACCATCAGGCTTCTGAGTCACAGGGTGTTGAAGCATCTTCCCCCTTAGAGGACCAATGAATCACAAACCAATAAAACAGAAACCCTATCAATAAACATGACCGATGCTGAGTGAATAACCTCCGTCTCATCCATTACTTACAATGCGGAAAAACACTGACGGAGACGAGACGCAATCGATGTGGAGACGTAACGTCAACGATATCATGGTGGTTGTTAGTGATGCCATTCATGGGTAGGATCAGGTAGCTTCATGGGTAGGACCAGGTAGCTTCATGGGTCCGGACCCGTTCGTGAACAGTATTTCCCTTCACCTCATTGGAAGTCATCCTACTTCTGTATGCCGTCAGTAACACACACTTCCCTAACCGGTCTCTCTCAGCCACTGCAGCTGTCACTGGGGTAAATATATGAATCTGTTAGAAAATAAACTCTCTGGAGAACGCTGACCTTACAAACTGAATCAGAATCGATCGTCTCATTGCGGTGTAAACCTGTCATTGAGACTGAACATGCAGAGTAGTCTGGGAGGAGAGCTGTAGTTGGAGCTGATCAGGAATGAACTGGAACTGCAGTCAACAATGACGCAGAGACTAATCACAAGACTTCCCGAAAAGAGATGGTAAACTGACAGGAGTTATGTACCCAACCAGGTCTCTCTCTCTCCCACTGTATACACTGCTTGTAGCAGCAGTACAATCATCCTGCATGTGGTTTGGCCCACTCCTTCACTTCAACAGGGATGTCTCCATCTGTGCCAAACTGCCTTTCACAGAATGTAGATACAAGCAGAACCAAAAGAAAGACAGGATGAATAGAGTTTAGGTTGAGAGAGTACGGTGGTTGTGTAAGGGAATGCACATTTTGATTGAAGCTGTCCGCTGCCTACGTCATGATACGAACAGCATACCACGTGTCATGATACTACACACCCATCATATTATTTCATAATAAAGTAACCCTAAATATACACACACACACACACACACACACACACGATAAACCCTTCCTTTAGAGAGTTCTAAAAGACCATGCCATTGCCCTGTTGTCCTGACCTCAGAGAGGCAGGCTGTGTCTGCTACTCGCCTGGTATTCAGTGAATGAGAGGAGTGGCAGATGGAGGGGGTGTTTTTGGATTCCTCACCAGTAGGTCTGGGCATCTATTCTCAGCTGGCCAAGGTCCCGGTGAAACAACCCCGCTACAACCACACACACACACAGTTGGAAAGGCAAACACACATGCAATCACACACACTTGCACAATCTTGGTGCACCCACACACGCCCTCCTCATTTCTCCACCCACAGTGTGCCAGGGGTGGGCTGACAAGACCCATCCCGCTCAGAGCTGCTTTCTAAAACATTCTTCTACCTGACGTCTCCCTCCTTCCCTCCCTCATACTCTATCGTTCATCTATTTTCTTCGGGGGATGCAATAAATTCCATACTGGTGAGGTGCCAAAATATCTAATATTCCTATATTAGAGCAGAGTGGTATGTACAGTTGTGTTTCTAACTATTGACCCATGTGATCCTAACTATGTTCTCTCATTCATAAATGTATAAACCACATTTCAGTGCGAGAAGGCCTCAAATAGCTGAGAGGAAATTATTTTTGATAGAAATACAAGTAGTAGCAGAAAACAGTACTAAGGAAGCTCTGTGTGCCTGGAAGCATGTGCTTTTGATTCATGGCGAGTATGTATGACAGTGAATGTGCTTACTAGAGTGCAGTTTTCACATGAAGGTTTAGGTGTGTGTGTGTGTGTGTGTGTGTGTGTGTGTGTGTGTGTGTGTGTGTGTGTGTGTGTGTGTGTGTGTGTGTGTGTGTGTGTGTGTGTGTGTGTGTGTGTGTGTGTGTGTGTGTGTGTGTGTGTGTAGAGTTGGCTGGGCATCCAGTCCTGTGGGTGTGTAGATGAAAGACTCCACTGACTTCTTGCACTTCCTACTGAGACACAGGAAGCTCCCAGATTCCCGTCAGGAAGGGGAGGAGCTAAACTCTCATGAATCCCAACTCAGATTCTCTCTCTCTCTGTATTCCAACAAAACCCCTGTCAAAGAAAATGGTTTCTTGCACCTGAGGGCACAAAGGAACTTTTTGTGAAACAGGTTAAACCTTTTACACAGTGTACCATCGGCGTTAAATCTCAGAGGAGGTGCAGATGGCCCTTGCCATCTGATTATCACGCTCCTTGTGTAATGACATTTTCCTCTCCTGTTGTCTGAATTCCTGTGGACACACGGCAAAGGATGTGGCCCCAGCAAACACAGTCGTAGCTGCTGAATGATGGTTGACCTTTCTCCAGGCAATATGTGAGACGTGAAGCCTCAGGATAGATGAAAGGGAAGGACTAGAGTGGCAAATATCATTGGAAGTATTGATGATTAGGCCAGCCAGGGCTTCTCCTGAACAATAGCACGGATCAAAAGATGTGTGGTTCAGGTCTGGGTCTATTCTTCTCTCTACATAAAGCGTGTTTTGTTCTTTTAAAAGAGTCTGGTTGGAATGGCTGTCTCGTTGGATTCCCGCTGCACATTAATAACCTTCAATAGCTATTCAGGGTCCATTTGAACAGAGCGAAGACTGAAAATCTGCCGTCCCCTCTGGGTGAAGCACTGATACACTCACTGATACACTCACATGAGCCATGTAATACTGATACACTCACATGGGCCATGTAATACTGATACACTCACATGGGCCATGTAATACTGATACACTCACATGAGCCATGTAATACTGATACACTCACATGAGCCATGTAATACTGATACACTCACATGAGCCATGTAATAATGATACACTCACATGAGCCATGTAATACTGATACACTCACATGAGCCATGTAATGCAAACAGGGCAATTCAATTATGGCAAAGGCATTTGATCACTCTGAACAAAGAGGGTGGCTCGGTCCAAAAGGCACATTTATCACCATCAAGGACTGTCCTGTGACAATGGGGGAATTAGGTATCCTGATTGTTTCCAAGAGGTGACACATCACAGCTTCCTAGAAATATGAGTCATGAAGCTGATTAGAAACTCGCTCGAGAAGGAGTTATGCATCATAAGATAACAGAGATGACTTCTACTTTTTACTGTTTCCTCATTGAGCAGGACCAAGAGGGTTAGCAATGACCTTCACATCATCGTAGATCATGTGGTCTTATGACTGAAAGAAGGAGAAGACTATCTACATTTCCTTTTCAATCCAGCTCTAAGAATTGTTTCAGATTCATCACAACCGTTCAGTCAATGTACAAAGACAAAAAAGGAACAATCGTGTTTTGTCTACACTCCAGATTCAATTTGTACTGATGGAGACAGTGCCAGTAGACAGAAGGACGGGAGAGGAGAGAAAGAGAGTCACAGAGAGAAAGGGGAGGGAGGGTTAGAGAAAGAGTCACAGAGAGAAAGGGAGGGCGGGAGAGAGAGGGAGAAGGAGAGAGAGCAGCCTTCCATATTGAGCAGTCCTCTGCCAACTGACCCACTGGCTCCCATTCTGGACTGTGACCCTCCGCTGCTCTCAACAGTACACAGGCACACAGGGTGATCTTGGGTAATTTGGATGCTTGTTTGCATAATCCATCATCTGCCACACTGGGCTCTGAAACCAAACACCAAACCATATGAGGACAGATTACAACGAAGCTGATTCAAAACAGACAGAAATAACAGAAGAACATTAATCTGCGGGAAAACAATTATATGAACACAGAAGGTTTAGAATCTTAGCTACAAGACAGTTAATGACAACTAGGCCTCATACATTCCGTAATAGCTGTAACGTTTAATAAAGTCATAAGTGAGCTGTTGTTATGAGACTGGGCTGTCTGCTTAATAGGCTTCTTTAACCATGTCATTACATCAGTATAGGACATGTGTATCGGTGTGATCCAACAGCTCTCTCTCTCTTTACGCTGTATATGGAGGCCAATAACACTCCATCTCTTTTACAAGAAGCACGTCACATAGTTAAAGAAGGGAAGTCTATATGAAGATCTCTTTCTCTGGTACAACTCTTTACAACCTGCCGTCACTCAGTGAGTCAGTCAGCCGCTGCTAATTTCACACCCTGCTAAAGTGCCAATTAAATGTGTATAACATTATTGCTAAATATAGAAGGTGCACTCACTGGAGCTGCTCTTCTTCCATCTGATAAAAATGACAATTACGCTTGTGGGTTTCCTGTGACAGGAAGACATGGCTGCCTGCCAGGATGGAATCACCAGTGAAGGGAGTGATACCCTGGTATTGTTAGCTAATTTCACTGATGTCCCTCTCCTTCACTTCAATCCGCAGTTAACATTAACATGTCCTCTCCCACAGGGTTTATGGAGCGGTATGGAAGGCGCACGCACACGTCCAATGCAACCTCACTAAAAGAATGTTTGGGAACACGCTGCAGAATTGCAGGAAGTCAAACATTGGCTGGGGAGTTCAAAATGTGACACGGTAGTGTGAGAGTTAAGTGAAGTAGTACGCTGCAGTATCACTTCTGAAACAGAGAGAGCTTTGATCCCATCATTTCCACTGGGCTATACATATCCTGTTTGCCCACCCATCCATTACGGACTGTAGAGAATTAACACAGCCAGTCCCTTCAAATCATCAAACACTACCTTCATCCTTTGATAACATAACAGCTTCAAACTTCTACTGATGATCAGGAGAAAAACCAGAGGAATTAGTCAGAGCAGTTTTTATTTTTATTTCATTTATTTCACCTTTATTTAACCAGGTAGGCTAGTTGAGAACAAGTTCTCATTTGCAACTGCGACCTGGCCAAGATAAAGCATAGCAATTCGACACATACAACAACACAGAGTTACACATGGAATAAACAAAACATACAGTCAATAATACAGTAGAACAAAAGAAAACAAAAAGTCTATATACAGTGAGTGCAAATGAGGTAAGTGGTAGATGTGCAGAAGATGAATGTGCAAGTAGAGATACTGGGGTGCAAAGGAGCAAGATAAATAAATAAATACAGTATGGGGATGAGGTAGGTAGATAGATGGGCTGTTTACAGATGGGCTATGTACAGGTGCAGTGTTCTGTGAGCTGCTCTGACAGCTGGTGCTTAAAGCTAGTGAGGGAGATATGAGTCTCCAGCTTCAGAGATTTTTGCAGTTCATTCCAGTCATTGGCAGCAGAGAACTGGAAGGAAAGACGACCAAAGGAGGAGTTGGCTTTAGGGGTGACCAGTGAGATATACCTGCTGGAGCGAGTGCTACGAGTGGGCTTTGCTATGGTGACCAGTGAGCTGAGATAAGGAGGGGCTTTACCTAGCAGAGACTTGTAGATAACCTGTAGCCAGTGGGTTTGGTGACGAGTATGAAGTGATGGTCAACCAACGAGAGCGTACAGGTCGCAATGGTGGGTAGTGTATGGGGCTTTGGTGACAAAACGGATGGCACTGTGATAGACTGCATCCAGTTTGTTGAGTAGAGTGTTGGAGGCTATTTTATAGATGACATCACCGAAGTCGAGGATCGGTAGGATGGTCAGTTTTACGAGGGTATGTTTGGCAGCATGAGTGAAGGATGCTTTGTTGCAATATAGGAAGCCAATTCTAGATTTAATTTTGGATTGGAGATGCTTAATGTGAGTCTGGAAGGAGAGTTTACAGTCTAACCAGACACCCAGGTATTTGTAGTTGTCCACATATTCTAAGTCAGAGCCGTCCAGAGTAGTGATGCTGGACGGGTGAGCAGGTGCGGGCAGTGATCGATTGAATAGCATGCATTTAGTTTTACTTGCGTTTAAGAGCAGCTGGAGGCCACGGAAGGAGAGTTGTATGGCATTGAAGCTCGTCTGGAGGTTAGTTAACACAGTGTCCAAAGAAGGGCCAGAAGTATACAGAATGGTGTCGTCTGCTTAGAGGTGGATCAGAGAATCACCAGCAGCAAGAGCAACATCATTGATATATACAGAGAAGAGAGTCGGCCCAAGAATTGAACCCTGTGGCACGACCATAGAGACTGCCAGAGGTCCGGACAACAGGCCCTCCGATTTGACACACTGAACTCTATCAGAGAAGTAGTTGGTAAACCAGGCGAGGCAATCATTTGAGAAACCAAGGCTGTCGAGTCTGCCAGTAAGAATGTGGTGATTGACAGAGTCGAAAGACTTGGCCAGGTCGATGAATACGGCTGTACAGTAATGGCTCTTGTCGATGGCATTTATGATGTCGTTTAGGACCTTGAGCGTGGCTGAGGTGCACCCATGACCACCTCGGAATCAAGATTGCATAGCGGAGAAGGTACGGTGGGATTCGAAATGGTCGGTAATCTGTTTGTTAACTTGGCTTTCGAAGACCTTAGAAAGACAGGGTAGGATAGATATATGTCTGTAGCAGTTTGGGTCTAGAGTGTCACCCCCTTTGAAGAGGGGGATGACCGCGGCAGCTTTCCAATCTGTGGGAATCTCAGACGATACGAAAGAGAGGTTGAACAGGCTAGTATTAGGGGTTGCAACAATTTCGGCAGATAATTTTAGAAAGAGAGGGTCCAGATTGTCTAGCCCGGCTGATTTGTATGGGTCCAGATTTTGCAGCTCTTTCAGAACATCAGCTATCTGGATTTGGGTGAAGGAGAAATGGTGGGGGCTTTGGCGAGTTGCTGTGGAGGGTGCCGGGCAGTTGACCGGGGTAGGGGTAGCCAGGTGGAACGCATGGCCAGCCGTAGAGAAATGCTTATTGAAATTCTCAATTATAGTGGATTTATCGGTGGTAACAGTGTTTCCTAGCCTCAGTGCAGTGGGCAGCTGGGAGGAGGTGCTCTTATTCTCCATGGACTTTACAGTGTCCCAGAACTTTTTTGAGTTAGTACTACAGGATGCAAATTTCTATTTGAAAAAAGCTAGCCTTAGCTTTTCTAACTGCCTGTGTATATTTGTTCCTAACTTCACTGAAAAGTTGCATATCACGGGGGCTATTTGATGCTAATGCAGAATGCCACAGGATTTTTTATGCTGGTCAAGGGCAGACAGGTCTGGAGTGAACCAAGGACTATATCTATTCCTAGTTCTAAGTTTTTTTGAGTGGGGCATGCTTATTTAAGATGGTGAGGAAGGGACTTTTAAAGAATAGCCAGGCATCATCTACTGACGGGATGAGGTCAATGTCATTCCAGGATACCCCGGCCAGGTCGATTAGAAATGCCTGCTCACAGAAGTGTTTTAGGGAGCGTTTGACAGTGATGAGGGGTGGTCGTTTGGTCGCAGACCCATTACGGATGCAGGCAATCCGGACAACAGGTAGGATGGTCGCTGAGATCTTGGTTGAAAACAGCAGAGGTGTATTTGGAGGGCGAGTTAGTTAGGATGACATCTATGAGGGTGCCCGTGTTTACAGATTTGGGGTTGTACCTGGTAGGTTAATTGATAATTTGTGTGAGATTGAGGGCATCAAGCTTAGATTGTGGGATGGCCGGGGTGTTAAGCATGTCCCAGTTTAGGTCACCTAGTAGCACGAGCTCAGAAAATAGATGGGGGGCAATCAATTCACATATGGTATCGAGGGCACAGCTGGGGGCAGAGGGAGGTCTATAGCAAGCGGCAACAGTGAGAGACTTGTTTCTGGAAAGTTTAATTTTTAGAAGTAGAAGCTCGAATTGTTTGGGTACAGACTTGGATAGTAATACAGAACTCTGCAGGCTATCTTTGCAGTAGATTGCAACACCGCCCCCTTTGGCAGTTCTATCTTGGCGGAAAATGTTATAGTTAGCGATGGAGATTTTATGGTTTTTGGTCATTTTCCTAAACCAGGATTTAGACACGGCTAAGACATCCGGGTTGGCAGAGTGTGCTAAAGCAGTGATTAAAACAAACGTAGGGAGTAGGCTTCTAAATGTTAACATGTATGAAACCAAGGCTTTTACGGTTACAGAAGTCAACAAATGAGAGCACCTGGGGAGTGGGAGTGGAGCTAGGCACTGCAGGACCTGGATTAACCTCCACATCACCAGAGGAACAGAGGAGGAGTGGGATAAGGGTACGGCTAAAGGCTGTACGAACTGGCCGTCTAGCACGTTCAGAACAGAGAGTAAAAGGAGCAGGTTTCTGGGCACGATAGCATAGATTCAAGGCATAGTGTACAGACAAAGGTAAGGTAGGATGTGAGTACATTGGAGGTAAATCTAGGCATTGAGTAATGATGAGAGAGTTTAATGGAACTAAGTATGTACAATGAGTTTAGAATAGATATGTTAGCTCAATAAAAGGGTAGCTAAGCCACCTGGCCAAACCCAGTCATTTGTCTCTTTTTTTGCAAAGGTCAACTCAGCGAGCTCACCACAGAAGAGCATCGTTGATTATCATACCATGTGAAAATCCATCTCAAACTTCCCCTCTGCAATTCAGCAGTGATAGATCATGAATCATACGTTTGATTTGTTGCATGTTTATGCCTGGGGTCAGTTATACCAGTCACATGGGAAGCGTCACCTTTTGAGTTAATGGATATTGTAAGTGACCTTTAAGAATTCAGGAAATAACGTTTGGATTCAGAATAACCTCGTGGGAGTGCAAATGAAAGCAAGGACTGAATGATCAAGGATAGGAGGGGGTCTGTGTGAGAGGGAGAGAGGCTAGAGGTAAGAGCAAACGTCCACCAGACAGCTAGCCTTTCATTTTCCATCCTCCCAAGACTATGTGATGGGACCCATTTCACACACAGACAGAGGGCCAGAGAGGTGAAGCACACACTTCCAGTTCATAACGCTATACATGAGGTCCTCCCTACTTCTCCTCTATTGTGTTCCATTCTATACACTCTGTGGCTGAGAGCACGCTTTTCCTGGGAAGTGTGCTTTCAAAGAAGGCTTTGAAGTGTTCTTGAAAGTCACCATGAGAGGGCAGGGGAGGTACGGTATTGTCTAAAAGAAGGAAGTGATCTGTCCCAGTCACAGGTCAGTGCTGTGAATAAGCCTGGAGATGATGACAGCACAGGGGCTGAGGGGTGAGTAATTGGGAAGGAGGGTGGAGGGAGGAGGGTGTTGCCGGGTCGCCAGGCTGCCTGGCTGAGTACCACAGTACAGCCATCAAGACCAGTCATGAAGAAAACCATGTAGCCACAACCTCAATCTAATGACAACGACGTCTTAATATGTCTAGAGAAAGTGTGGTCATTTTTTTATGACAGCTGCATCTAAAAACAGGTATTTGAGAAATGACATTTACATTTTTCAGAAAGTTTGATGTGTTTGAGTGATGATTGAGTTGAGGGCTTGGCTAGCGCTGTAGGCTACTTCAGGGACTAATTTAACACAGCTTGGACCAGTGCAGAACGAGCATCTGCAGAATAATGCTAACACAATCCCCTGAATGCTGGAGTGCAAATTGCTGTAATGAAGCTACTTCATTACCGAGACAAGCATTGCTGAATAAACAGGAAAAACAACTCGTAGTGCTTCATGAGCCATCTGTGGAGATGCTTTGGCGAAGAGTGCCGCAGTGTTTACAACACTGATGGCAGGAGGGACACAGAGGATGTCTACTGGAGTGGAATAACGTGCTGCTCCAACATCCCCCTCTTACAACGTCATTAACGTAATGTAAATGCACAGTAGGGGTGGGAGTTGGACAATATTTAAAAAATGCAGATACTGGATTAAGGCTAGATACTGGATTCATATACGTTCCAAGACAGAGATTTGCTGTAACCTGTTGCTCCTAATCCCTTGCTGTACCATAAACACTGTAAAAGAGCTACACCTAATTCTGTCATCTGAATAACATTACATGGTTTGACCTTGTATTTTTTTTTTTACCTTCATTTAACTAGGCAAGTCAGTTAAGAACAAATTCTTATTTACAATGACGGCCTACCCCGGCCAAACCCTAACCCGAACAACACTGGGCTGTTGTGCGCCACCCTATGGGACTCCCAATCATGTCCGATTGTGATACAGCCTGGAATCAAACCAGGGTCTGTAGTGATGCCTCTAGCACTGAGATGCAGTGCCTTAGACCGCTGCGCCACTCGGGAGCCTATAAAGACCTAACATAACCTCGCATCTACACAACGGACTTCAGGTACGAGACGCCAATCACGTCATCTAGCTAGGGAAAACAAATCAAATTGTATTTGTCACATGCGCCGAATACAGTGAAATGCTTATTTACAAGCCTTTCACCAACAATATAGTTGTGAGAGAGTTCACCTACACCTCTGTTGAGAAAAGGAGCCTGTCCAGACACATTAGTTAGGTATAATATATCTGCTGCAGTGTGCTGGATCACGTCCTCTGTGTGTAGATACAGTGGGGGGAAAAAGTATTTGATCCCCTGCTGATTTTGTACGTTTGCCCACTGACAAAGAAATTATCAGTCTATAATTTTAATGGTAGGTTTATTTGAACAGTGAGAGACAGAATAACAACAAAAAAATCCAGAAAAACGCATGTCAAAAATGTTATAAATTGATTTGCATTTTAATAAGGGAAATAAGTATTTGACCCCCTCTCAATCAGAAAGATTTCTGGCTCCCAGGTGTCTTTTATACAGGTAATGAGCTGAGATTAGGAGCACACTCTTAAAGGGTGTGCTCCTAACCGCAGCTTGTTACCTATATAAAAGACACTTGTCCACAGAAGCAATTAATCAATCAGATTCCAAACTCTCCACCATGGCCAAGACCAAAGAGCTCTCCAAGGATGTCAGGGACAAGATTGTAGACCTACACAAGGCTAGAATGGGCTACAAAACCATCGCCAAGCAGCTTGGTGAGAAGGTGTCATTTGGTGTGATTATTCGCAAATGGAAGAAACACAAAAGAACTGTCAATATCCCTCGGCCTGGGGCTCCATGTTAGATCTCACCTCGTGGAGTTGCAATAATCATGAGAACGGTGAGGAATCAGCCCAGAACTACGCGGGAGGATCTTGTCAATGATCTCAAGGCAGCTGGGACCATAGTCACCAAGAAAACATTTGGTAACACACTATGCCGTGAAGGACTGAAATCCTGCAGCGCCCACAAGGTCCCCCTGCTCAAGAATACATATACATGCCCGTCTGAAGTTTGCCAATGAACATCTGAATGATTCAGAGGACAACTGGTGAAAGTGTTGTGGTCAGATGAGACCAAAATGGAGCTCTTTGGCATCAACTCAACTCGCCGTGTTTGGAGGAGGAGGAATGCTGCCTATGACCCCAAGAACACCATCTCCACCGTCAAACATTTGAGGTGGAAACATTATGCTTTGGGGGTGTTTTTCTGCTAAGGGGAGAGGACAACTTCACTGCATCATTTGACGGGGCCATGTACTGTCAAATCTTGGGTGAGAACCTCCTTCCCTCAGCCAGGGCATTGAAAATGGGTCGTGGATGGGTATTCCAGCATGACAATGACCCAAAACACACGGCCAAGGCAACAAAGGCGTCGCTCAAGAAGAAGCACATTAAGGTCCTGGAGTGGCCTAGCCAGTCTCCAGACCTTTATCCTATAGAAAATCTGTGGAGGGAGCTGAAGGTTTGAGTTGCCAAACATCAGCCTCAAAACCTTAATGACTTGGAGAAGATCTGCAAAGAAGAGTGGGACAAAATCCCTCCTGAGATGTGTGCAAACTTGGTGGCCAACTACAAGAAACGTCTGACCTCTGTGATTGCCAACAAGGGTTTTGCCACCAAGTACTAAGTCATGTTTTGCAGAGGGGTCAAATACTTATTTCCCTAATTAAAATGCAAATCAATTTATAACATTTTTGACATGCGTTTTTCTGGATTTTTTGTTGTTGTTATTCTGTCTCTCACTGTTCATATAAACCTACCATTAAAATTATAGACTGATCATTTCTTTGTAAGAGGGCAAACGTACAAAATCAGCAGGGGATCAAATACTTTTTTCCCCACTGTAGATACTTCCCAGCAGGCAGCTGAAACGCTGCTAATCCTTGTAAAAATAAACAGACTTCCTTAGCATGAAACAAAGCCAAGGTTTCTTCTTAAGACAGGAAGCAAAAATAATCAAAAATCCCCAAACTTCTGACATGTCTGAAATACACAGTCACACAGCACACACGACAGAGGTAGATTGGTGATTCCAGAACTCCAACAGATGTCCTTTGATAATTCAACAGAGAAAGCAGCCTTCATCTAGCTGATCAAGTTGAAAACCTTGGGATGACAAGATACAAGAAAAGCTGAAGTACACATTGAAAAAAGCCCATGTCCTGCTGGGTTTGTAGAATTTGCAGAGCGAGAAGAAAATAGGACTGAAAAGTTGGCCCACTTACAGCACGTTTCCAAGAAGCTATGTTTGAACAGAGGCCAAGGGAGCCTTAAAAGTGTATAATAATTTCCTTTACGGTGGGTGAATGAAGTTCATACACTATGTTCAGATTGATGGAAAGGACATCTATAGGTGTGAGACGTGTGTAACATGTAACATTGTGAAATTGAGGCAGCCCCTTTTCCTTGAGCTCTGACAATGACTTAGGATATGCCAGGCATTCACAAGAGTTATGGCGTTGAGTTTGACATCTGAGGGAGAAAGATTGTCAGCAAATTTAGCCCACTAGCAGGAAGCAATCCACATTGTTGCGCTGAAAGGAGAAAGGGCCAAGACTGACTGACATTTTGTGCAGAAAGAATGACAGCCTTGGGACCAAACTTGAACAGCTAAAACTATGCGAGTATTTTTCCATCTGTATACGTAGCACGAGTACGAGTCATAGAGCGATACAAGTGTTCAAAATGATGAAAGCAATAAATTCCCTCTATTATATTAGCTACTATTGTTCTCGGTAATACTACAGATATGCTCATTTTCATGCAGTGAATCACTTGAAGAATGACGAAATCAGCACCAGAGTCATGCTCTCCACACATGTCATAATGACTTGTCTCCTGACATTCATTAAGTGACAGGCTGATTTTCCTCCTCCTCAATTGGGCCTAATTGACCGCTTTTAAAAGCCAAGATAGTTCCTCTATTAGCACAAAGCAGATGGCTAATTGCATCAGAAATGAAAAATGTGTGTGTGTGTGGGGGGGGGGGGGGGGGGGGGGGGCTCTGTTGATTGCGGTAATGGACTTGGGCAGCTTGTCTCACCCAAGCTGCCATCCCAGTCAGACTGATGGAAACCAGACTGTGGTGTGGCTGGTCACTCAAGCCCTCTTATCTCCCTATCTCACTCCTAATGATCCTACTGCACACAGTACACCATTCTGTCCAACACTGAAGAATTATGTTCATCCACTAAGATATGGGAGGACCGATATGGTTCTGTGTGATGCTAAGTGACAAAATGAGCGACAATCAAAACGCAACTGCAAAATTTAAAAAAGGCACCCTTCGGTTAAGTTTATTGCAGTTGCATTTTTCTGTGTTAGAATTCTGCGGGGAATATCACTTATTTGGCTGTCATCACTTAGTCTATTTGCAGTTTCAGTAGACTGATTGTTCCCATGGGTCTGTAGAAGAGGCTGACTAGGAGACCAGCAGGAGGGCTAGCGTCCACACTCCACAGGGCAGGTCTCTGCTAGGTTAAACGTCTGACTGTTGCCTGTAGGCTTCTTATTCACATGCCAAGCCAGGGACTGGGGGTGAGCTCCTGCTCCCCATGCCACCTGCAGCTCTCTGGGAGCAGACAAGCTGCTCTCCCCTCCCAGCACGTCCTAATCAGAGTAGATGAGCATCATAGAGAGGAGAGGACTGGCACTGACTACACACACACACACACACACACACACACACAAATCATTGTCCTTTAAACTAGAATAGAACACCATGAGAGAGCCATGGGAAATTAGAACCCACTGACAAAGTCCCTCTCAAGCCATTTTGGGCAGAGGACTTTACTTCAATGGGCCCAGTGCTGGTAGTATGCTCTGAGTAGTCCAACATGAACACATCCATAGACTCTGTTGATCTCCTGTTTTAAATAGCCATAAATACATGTTATTGGTGTGAATTCAACAATCAAAATGCACTGGTAGAGTTTGTGGGTTAGGTGAATTATATTGCATCCTGGTTAGAGACCGAGACTTTCCCTTCAAAATAGTTAATAGTTCTGCTTTACAAGCCAATAAAAGAGAATGTGAATATTCCCGTTGTGGGAAAGAATGAGCAATACCAGTGAGGCTGACTGAGGCCAGCCTAGCCTACCATTTCCCCAAATGAGTCTGCTTTTATCTGTCAGCTTCATGGTGTTTAAATACTGATTACATCCAGAGACCCAACTCTATGGCACATCTGAATTAGACAATCCTCACCCAGATGATGTTAAAACCCACTCATTCTTTGTTTTGCCAGCAGGGGCCAAGTGCCATTTCTTCTCTCCCCTCCACACGAGTGCAGGCTCCAAGACAGTAGAAACTCAATCTCATTCATTTCAACTCATCTCAGCTCTCCGTTTTGTTGTGGATCTTTTTGTTCATTCAGAGCACCTGGCCACACTCATAAAGCGTATTAAAATGTCATTTTTACTGTAATAAAATACGAAACATTTTAATTAAATGTCAATTCACTAGATAGGTGCGTGTCATTAGAATGTTAAGTAGCTGGGGTTCCATTGCTTCTCTCAGACACGGTAATTGGAGTTTTAATTGACCAGGGGTTGATGCTGCGAAAGGATGGAGGGATGGCCAGGGCAATGACAGTACCTTCCTTCCACTGCACACTTCTCTCTGTCCATGGCCTCTTAATATCCCACTTCAATTACCCCTCTAAGGTTGGGCCTACAGGTATTAATCTCCATCAGAAATACATTTCTGCTCTATACATACTAGCTATATAAGTATATTTCTAAATACAGCCACATGCCGTACAAGGTTTAGAGGGGATTCAGAGGTGTAGATTGGTGTTATATGGAGGCCCTAGACTGTGATTTGTAGCATTACACTGTCAGTTCCATGTTGCATTTTGTGGCAAAGCCAGTAAAATGTTAAATGTCAGTCAGTTGAGGGTTGTGCCTTTTTTTTGCTTCATGACCGATATGTTTTCCCTGGCATATGTCTCAGGGAAGCAGAGCTGATGACATGCTATGGTTATACCTCTAGTGGTGTGGTGTTATATCCTGCCTGTTTGGCCCTGTCCGGGGGTATCGTCGGACGGGGCCACAGTGTCTCCCGACCCCTCCTGTCTCAGCCTCCAGTATTTATGCTGCAATAGTTTATGTGTTTGGGTGCTAGGGTCAGTCTGTTATATCTGGAGTATTTCTCCTGTCTTATCTGGTGTCCTGTGTGAATTTAAATATGCTCTCTCTAATTCTCTCTCTCTTTCTGTCTCTCGGAGGACCTGAGCCCTAGGACCATGCCTCAGGACTACCTGGCCTGATGACTCCTTGCTGTCCCCAGTCCACCTAGTTGTGCTGCTGATCCAGTTTCAACTGTTCTGCCTGCGGCTATGGAACCCTGGCCTGTTCACCGGACGTGCTACCTGTCCCAGACCTGCTGTTTTCAACTCTCTAGAAACAGCAGAAGCGGTAGAGATACTCTGAACGATCGGCTATGAAAAGCCAACTGACATTTACTCCTGAGTTGCTGACCTGTTGCACCCTCTACAACCACTGTGATTATTATTATTTGACCCTGCTGGTCATCTATGAACATTTGAACATCTTGTCCATGTTCTGTTATAATCTCCACCCGGCACAGCCAGAAGAGGACTGGCCACCCCTCATAGCCTGGTTCCTCTCTAGGTTTCTTCCTAGGTTCTGGCCTTTCTAGGGAGTTTTTCCTAGCCACGTGCTTCTACACCTGCATTGCTTGCTGTTTGGGGTTTTAGGCTGGGTTTCTGTACAGCACTTTGTGACATCAGCTGATGTAAGAAGGGCTTTATAAATACATTTGATTGATTGATTGATTGATCAAGTTGACCTTACAAGCAATTCAGCAGAGCTGGCAAGGTCAGACGTTACCCTGATATGAAGCTATTGTTCCTATAGGCCTCACTCTGGAGCAGATCTCCTGTGTTGGTTTGGGGTCATTGCCAGCTGCTGCATTCAGAGTGGAGAGTTTGATCAATATTTTGTTTGTGTTGACACGTGATAGACAGTGTACCTCTCACAGTTGGAGAGTGCTGTGAGCTCAGGTTAGATACGTTTCAGAGAAAACAGGAAGACATCAACACCAAAGACTCTGCAATGCGGCTCCCTAAGAGTCTGTCACAGTAGGGATGGTTTCAGGCAGGAAAAACTAGTTTCACTCTCCCTCTCTGTGTGTAATGTACCTAGCAGTACACACAGAGATACGTGAGAAAAAGTAGGTAATCATTAACAAGAGAGACCACAAAGAATTGTGCACCCTTTTTCAACGGTTACAATGCTTCCTTGTTCATGCATTGACCATGAGATGTAAAAGCTCAAAAGGACTACTATCTAAATTGTGTTTATCAATCTCAAAACACAGCAATCACATACAGCTTCCCTTCAAGACAAACACACAGAAATGAAACATGAACATGTAAGGTCAGGTGACTGCAGTTCAGCAGAGAAGACTGTATATACAGTTGAAGTGAGGGGAGCTGCTGCCTGGCCAAGCAGCTTACATAAGGATACCATATGTCTGGCCAGGTAAGGTAGGGATGTGCAGACCATGTGCTTTCTCTCACACAAAGCAGCCGGAATGAGTGTGTGTGTTTGTGTGGTAAATAGCTTTGTAATCGCACACTATCTTCTGCTTATGGGACCTACCTTGAGTCTCAACCCTTGTGCTTTATCTGCTTTTGGACATTATCATAGGGAAGCTAGTCACCCTTTCCCCCCCCACTTCCTTCAATGTTGATATTTTTGTGAGACAATGAAACTCAAGGCCAGAGGTATTAGGTATAGTCTTACAAGACTGCAATTCAGCCCCATCAGCACACTGTCTGAATCATAATATCTGAGCCTGTTGATCTGAGAGAGACAGACAGCCCTGTCAGGTACTGAGCCCTGTATACTGAGGCAAAGACAGAGAGACAGACAGACAGCCCTGTCAGGTACTGAGCCCTGTATACTGAGGCAAAGACAGAGAGACAGACAGACAGCCCTGTTAGGTACTGAGCCCTGTGTACTGAGACTGAGGCAAAGAGGGAGAGACAGGAAAAAAAGCTGGGTATCTGCCCACTTGCCCCCATTTCACATCTGAACTACCTTTCTCCACCTCCCTTTCTGTGGGGTATTGCTAACATTTCAGCAAGGCAAGCATTTTCCTCAGAGCTCCATGCAACTCTGATCCAACACTTTGCAGTGTCGCCTTTAGATGTTAATTATGCATTAACTAGGGATCAAAGACAACTAATAGGCAGATCAGCCTTTTGACTTTGCGAAGGCTCTTATAACCTCGTAGGCCCCCGTTTTCTCCTGAATAAATAATGTCTCTGTTGAATCTCGTGTGCAGTGCTGCTGCCCAGTGTCGTGTGTAGAGACTGATAGGACTGCTGATTGGATTACTGTCTACACTAAAAGGCACCTGCCCCTCTGGTCTCTGTGGACCTCTCTCAGTCTACAGCCCTGCAGCCATGCACTAGCTGCAGTACCCACATCCCAGAAGACCTGCCATCAGCTGCTCCCTATTAGTGCACATCAGACAGTGTGTTGGCAGAGATATAGAGCTCAGGTCAGGATATACCAGGAAGACACTCACACGCATTGCCTTGGACTCTAAAAGCCAACGTGGATGAGAGGTTATTCTGAGGAGGCTGGATGGATACAGCCAATATTGTGGAACAAATGCTTGGTTGTATATCAGTATCAGTTAAGTCCATACTTAAAGTGTGTTACAGCATTATGCGTCAAACAGTCAAACGTTCAGAGCACATGATGTATTGCACAGTGTCCTGAAATGTACTTTAATTGCAACACCTGTCATCTCCACTCACACCAGCTACTTACATTGATAAATACACAGTATACATACACATCATTAGGCAACCTGATGTGCACACGAACACATTACAAGAACACATAACACAGCTGTGACTTTTCTACCGCTCATATATACCCAATGTTTCACAGCACCATGGTTCGATGCTCCTGTTGTTTAGGTTTCTACACAAAGGGAGCAATTTACTGCACATTATGTCAGCAGCTACTGTTCACGTCCAAGAAGTAAAGAAAATAATTACCTCGCCAAAATCATTACGGGAACTTTAGAGACAGGCTGTATGTCAAACTCTCCTCTTTCACATTGTTTTATGAACCTGACCTATTTCCTCCACTGGCTTCCCTGTACATTTCGTTTTCTTTCCGCTGGTACATTTCCTTGCTTTCACAGAACGGGGATCTGAATAGAAATGGGAGTTTTCACCCCGGATCTACTTTTCAATTAAACTACCGCTTGCCAGAAGAGGTCTAGCGCTTATGTAATCACAAGAACAGGGAAGGTACGTGGCACAGAGAGACAGAGACCGAGAGAGAGACAGAGACCGAGGGAGAGAGAGAGACCGAGAGAGAGAGAGAGACAAACAGACAGACAGACAGACAGACAGACAGACAGACAGACAGACAGACAGACAGACAGACAGACAGACAGACAGACAGACAGACAGACAGACAGACAGACAGAGGGCGCGAGAGATAAATGGAGAGAGGAATGAAAAGAGAGTGAGTGGGAGGGAGGGAGGGCCGGTCCTTAGATGTGTCTGGCTCTGTCTGACCCTGTGAGTGTGCTTCCTTTATCAGGAAGCCGAGGGGGGCGGGGGCCTCTGCCTCTACCCGCCTGGGCCTTCAGTCTCTATTGACAGGCTCACTGACACAGGGACTCAGCCGCCTCGCCTCACGCCTCCACACAGCTCAGTAATGGTGCCATTCAGCTGGTTAATAAACGCTCTGCCCACCTGACTTCACAGCCCCATGCATTTCAATGGCCACACAGATGGATCCCTTGCAACAGTCACAGTTTCCATCTCCTCACAGCTATGGAGGCCTATGGGGGCCAGGCGGGGAGATGTGAGTGAGATAAGTCGCCCACGGCTGGAAAACTCGGACAACACTTTGATAAATATAGGACAATATTGATCTCTCCAGGGAGGCTAGAGTGGAAATACAGAACAAAGGAGAGCCAATAGGCCTGCAAATATACTGCAGTGGCTGAATGTAGACAAACCCTCCTCTTCTTCTACCCCCTCCCATCCCCATCCTCAAAATACACAGCCTCTGCTTAAAATAGTAGGTCATCCAGCCTTATACAGGCTTGAGGCTGAAAGCTGGAGACAAGAGTGGTAGTTTGTTACATTGTGGAGCATCAGCATTCACGTCCCAGAGAGTCCAATTACAGTACTCTGCAATGCTTTTGCATGTTCCTTAGATTGGTAAGGGACTATAACCTAGACATGTCTGCACTAACAAATACGGGAAACCTTCTTTGTTGAATGCCAAAATAGATGTACATATATCTATATGAAAAACAAGTTACAGTTATCGCAATGATGAACTGAAAAGAGTAACTGCCCTAACCTAAAATGTCTAAGGGAGTCACGCCTGAACCTTCCAAGAACAGTAGTGCCATAGAACTGAGACATAGACATGTCACTGTGGGTTGGCTGCAGTACAGTGGCTGTCTAATCCCTCCACACATACAACACATTATCTCTGCTGTTAGCCTGCGATACTCTGCATAATCCCTACCTTCATGAAGAAATATTCCCACCTGAACGACCACACTGACTGGATCTCTAGTCTAGCGGGAGAGCAAGCAGGAGTTGCTGTTGCCAGAGAGAACAAGCTTCTAAGTATTCTGTGTTTTTCAACTAATAGGGAGGTGGTCCAGTACTGCAAAGGGGGTGGTGGTGGAGGGAGTGTAATGTTCTGTAAAGCACCTCTCCATTTCCTAGACATGCAGTAATTATAAAATACTTACTGTATTCTCCTGCAACTCCAAGCTACAGGATTTTGAGACGTGCATAAGTCATTTTCTGCTAATCCTTAGTATACAAGTCCTATCTTTGAAATGGCTTTAAGTGAAGTTATGGAGTAGAATTTGGGCAGATCTGTGAATGACAATTTCACAGCGTATCACTACTCATCAAATCCCCTTCCCACCCAAACCCTCCCAAAGTCCTCCCCCACAGAGCTGCTATCAGCCCTATCCTGACGTGGCTGTAACCTCCTAGCCAATCTCTATGCGTGCTTACTCACACTAAACAGCACAATGGTGTTTATGTCCTGGCCTTCAGAACTTCTTTATTATTTAAAAAATGTACAGGTTCTCTGAGGAGCACTGCTAACATGGGATGAGAGCTCAGTGTCATGCTAATGACTCTGCAGTAGTAGAGTAGCACACACTCTGATCACACACTACTCAGACCAGGAAATAACCCCCTTGGTGCAATCAGACAGCTTACTGTGTTTGGGCCTGGCTGTAGTCTATAGAATGGGTTCTTTATGAGGAGGAGCTGTGAGCCTCGAGTGGATCAGACCCGGTGCCCTTCAGCGGACCCCTCGGGGGTCTGCAGCCTGCCTGACATCCTCTCTCCAGACCCCATCTCAACATGGATCAATGCACCACCGTGGCTCTGTGAGCTGCTGAATGTACTCTGGTATGTTAGGGACAGGACTGGAGATGATGTAGGACAATGTACATTAAAGGAGTCTATACAGAATAAGCAAACAGGGCCAATGGAGCGTAGCGCAGTGTTGCAATGTCTTTTTATCGTCACAATGGGGCGGCTCCTTGTAAAACACTGTCATTTGAAGCAGTTTTTTTCTACCTGGAAATTGAGACCCGACGTATCATTTCTTGCGAAAACTGAGGGGCAGTACTGAGTGAGTTTTGAAACAGAAGTCCCGCCCCTTTGTCTACATGACATATTTTCTGGTATCCCTTGTGGTATAAACACAGAAGAGATGGATGTTCTGCTACACTGGTGAGACACGGGAGAACCTTAACAACCCTTCGAGGAGGTTGTATTCGGACAAACACGCAAAAGACAACATCTGGAGGGAGACATCACAACATTTGAACACCGAAACTAATATCAGAGAAACATGGGGAAAAGGGTGAAGGAGACGAGGAGTGGGGCTGCCGCTGGTGTGTGTGTCCCACCGAAACCAATAATATGCCAGATATGGTATGTACTCGTCATGCAGCCGAGTACTTTTGTACAGTGTGTGTGTGATCCTATGTTTACAGGTTTAGTTAGAACATGTGTCACGACTTCCACCAAAGTCGGTTCCTCTCCTTGTTTGGGCGGCGTTCGGCGGTCTTCTAGCCATCGTCGATCCACTTTTCATTTTCCATTTGTTTTGTCTTGTTTTCCTACACACCTGGTTTTCATTGACCTCATTAAGTGTTGTGAATTTAACCCTCTGTTCCCCCCCATGTCTTTGTGTGGAATTGTTTGTTGTAAGTGCTTGTGCACATGTTTACTGGTGCGCGACGGGTTTTGTACCCATGTTTGTTATTCTTTATGCCGTTGGTTTTGCAATTAAACTGTTCCGGCTATTACCTAGTTCTGCTCTCATGCGTCTGACTTCCCTGCCACCAGTTACGCGAACCTTACAACATGTGAAATTTGCTCTTTTCTGAATGGGAGAAGTTGCGAGTGGGACATATTCAGTGCATGTGTTATTATCATGATTAGCAGCGTTAGTTCAAACATCTGAACAGTCACTTCGGTGTGTGTTTAAAAAAAAAGAAATAGATTTAACCCTTATTTTACCAGGTAAGTTGACTGAGAACACATTCTCATTTACAGCAATGACCTGGGGAATAGTTACAGGGGAGAGGAGGGGAGATGAATGAGCCAATTGTAAATTGGGGATGATTAGGTGACTGTGATGGTATGAGGGCCAGATTAGGAATTTAGCCAGGACACCGGGGTTAACACCCCTACTCTTACGATAAGTGCCATGGGATCTTTAGTGACCACAGAGAGTTAGGACTGAAAGACGGCACCCTACACAGGGCAGTCCCCAATCACTGCCCTGGGGAATTGGGATATTTTTGGGGGCCTCCTACTGGCCCTCCAACACCACTTCCAGCAGCATCTGGTCTCCCATCCAGGGACTGACCAGGACCAACTCAGCTTAGCTTCAGAAGCAAGCCAGCAGTCAGATGCTGTATGTGCTAATTAGATTGAGATGTTTATAAAATCTGTTATTTTGAGTAAGCACTCAAAAGGAGCCCATGGAGATATTTAAAAATGTATTGCAATGTATTCGCCATCTGCTTGTAGGTGTTGGGGGGGGGGGGGTGGGGGGGTTGGACAGCACAGAGACAGATCTGAGCCCTGAAGGTTCATCTACAGGTGGCTCAATGCCCGGCCCATCTTACCAACACCCAACACACCGTCCAGGCTCACCCATGCTCTCTGCCCTGCAACTCCATCCACCACCATCTCCCAAACCCAGGTCCAATGGCTGGAAGAGGAAGAGGAAGACTGCTGAGGATCCTTTGGACACTGACAATATGCAGCGGGTGGATGACTTAGAGAAACAGCAGGAGTTAAAAACAGCAGCTGTATCCAGCAAAGGCTGTCTACGACAACATGGTACCATGGACGGTGTCTAGTCCTGCTGATCAATGTCTCCTGTTTGTCAGTGACATGATGATGTACTTTCACAGGACCATCGATCAGTGCTCTGTCCACTCTCCAGTGAGTCCTCTCCACAGAGCCCTGTCTCACCCCAGCAAGCACTCTGGCCTTGGTAGCAGCAGCTGGACTACAATGAGTTGGGAGCCAAACTTGCTCACGACTATGAGCCCATGTCGAGCATGGTGAAGCCCATTTTGCCAAGGAAGAATAAGCAACAAAATCCTCCTTCATGACATTATAGAGAGCGTGGCATAATTCCGTGACGATGGCACAAACTGTCAAGATTCCTAGCTTCTAACTTACAGCGATACTTTGCGGTGTCTGCCACTCGCCAAAAACCGAAGGGTCACAGACAGCCTTCCTGCAGCAGTTAGAGGCAAGCTGTGAGTTCTCTCGAGCGAGATGTGAGGGGCAAGCCGTTGAAGCAAGTCGTCAAATCTGGTAACAGACATCCGAAAGTATTGAAAATGTCTGTCCTCGTCAATGCTTCACATAGGTTGGACAAGACACGTGTACTCTCCATTGTCCCCTCTTGTAGTGTTCAGTGGATGAACTTGCCATTTTCTCAGCTTTTTAAAATTCTCCTTCTGAGTGGTAAGAGCAGTTCAAGCACTTGCTGTTCAAACTCTAGCAATTGCATTTCATAAAGAGACATGTTTGCTTCTTAATGACTTAATGATTACCTATTTATTACACTTCTTACGAACAGAAAGTTCTTTATCTTTACCAGGCACCCATACTATAGGAGAACCAGATAGTACTCTGTACTGTAGCAATGGCCACCATCTCACAGAGCCAAGGGAAAGGCTGGCAACACATACATGCGTGGCAGTGTACTGCAACACACTGCCAGCACAATGCCTACATATCATTTGAATATGAAAACAAAAACAGACTGCCAACACATGCAGAAACACATACAGCATATTAACGCACACAAGTCCTACTGCACCCCCCTACCAGTCAGTAGTCTATCCACTGCCTGTCTGTCAGCTCCTGCTAACAGTGGCCACTCCATCGTAAAGCAGTCAGTCATAGGCGTGAGATTTCTCTGCCATCACTGAGAGCACATAGTGGAGATGTCCCCAGTTCAGCTGCGGTGATGTTTAACGTCCAGCCTTCACTTGTGTTCCTATCTATTCCCCAGAGTTGTGTGTGCTTGCCAAGATGACCACTGTCTGCTCCCCTTTGCACACGGCCACATATAATCCAGTCTGACAGAGCTGCTCAACACAACTACCTTCCGACGTTAATGCAGAGCAGAATGGCCTCATGTTCGTCCGACGATTCATTATGTGTGTGTGTGTGTGTGTGTGTGTGTGTGTGTGTGTGTGTGTGTGTGTGTGTGTGTGTGTGTGTGTGTGTGTGTGTGCAGTCCTGCTTGCTCAGCTGCCAGTTTAAGTGGCGAGGTCCCATGTCCCTTCACTCGATGACTCAGCCAATAGATACTGTGCCTCTCTGATTTCACACGGCCAAACACACACACACGACGACATCAAACTGAACCATGTTTTCAACCAATGTGGAGTGCTCACATCCACAGGAGGGTGGTAGACAATATTGTTTGTTTATCATGTCTGTGTTTTCTCTCTCTCTCTCAAAAATCAATACAGTCTCTGTTTTAGAAGGCCTGTCAGAAGGTATTATCTGCCTGAGTCTGGAAGGCTCCCCAGCACCACGGTGGTCTGGGTCTGACGCCAGCCCCCTGGGGTGGGGGTACAGGGAGAGCAGAGGATCCAAAAGACAGAGAGCTGATTTCCCCCTAGGAGCCTTCACACTCAGTCACTAACCCCCAGACGCTCTCCATCCACCCTACTCAGGGAGGGAGAAGCAAGGCTACAGCCATCCCCGTCCACCATGACAGTCCAGTCACCAGCCATCCCCGTCACTATCAGATGAGAACAGCAGGAGATGGACACAGACCGACAGACACCTACCCATGACCTGCTCCCTCCCAACAGAAACAATATGGCCAGTGACATTTCCCTTGTTTGACCGATGTGTGGCGAGTGTTGGCTGTGGCCTAGAACAGGTTCATCCAGGGCAGGTCGCTCTGTGAGGTCCACAGCCCACCTCCAGGAGGCTGACACAAGGCTCCAGTCTGGGCCAGGCATCCTTAATCACTTTAACCAGAAAGTCAATACTGTGCATGAGTCAATTACCCAGAGAGGGGCATGGAACCACGTGACCTGGGAGTCTCTCCTCCCTCCCTTATCCAGACAACCAATCTCTTGGACAGTCAAATCATATGTAGTTTATTAGATTCCAACCAGCAGGAGATCCTTACATTAATAGAGGCATTAATAACTTATACTGCTCCCCATGGCTGTGTCCCGCTCTCCAACCTTCATGTGTTTCTTTCTCTCAATACTAGCAATGTAAAAAAACACACCGGCTCACAGTATGGGCAAATACAATGTTTGCATGGCTTGATAACCACTCACCTCTGTTATTGCAGTTTTTCCCCCTCCCCCCTCCCTGTTCTGGTCTAGTGGTGACAGAGTGTTGGTCCCCTCTCTCCCTCTCTCTCCTCCGGTCCCCTAATGACCCGCTCTGTCACACCACATACAATTAACACAGTCGCTATGCAGAAAGCGATTACAGATCAGCCCCACCAGCCAGGCCGAGGCAGCCTGCGCCTCACCACGCCGGACCGCCCGGCATGCAGGCTAACACAGCTATTGATTGATAAGATGTTCGGCAAACACAGGAGAATGACTACTTGACTACTTCCTGGTCTCATTCTTGCTGGCATCAAAAGTTGAAAAAGTATTAGTAGGAGACAGAATGCGATCAGACCATCTAATTTGCCTCCAAATAACTTATACAGAACATTTTCACGTGGACAGGGATTGACAGGTTTAAATGTACGTTTAGAGGACATTCAATACAATACTCACCATTAAAACAAAATCAGTTGAGGTCAAAAGAGAAGACTAATAAACCTCAATTACCTCGACTAACCGGTGCCCCTGCACATTGACTCTGTACCGGTAACCCCTGTATATAGCCTCGCTTGTTATTTTACTGCTGCTGTTTAATTATTTGTTACTTTTACTTTATATATATATATATATATACACATACACATACATACACTGAATGAACACTTTTATTTTAACTTATTTCAATTTAGTCACAAATAAATCATGAAACATGTTCAATTTGGTTTAAATAATGCAAGAACAAAGTGTTGGAGAAGAAAGTAAAAGTGCAATATGTGCCATGTAAAAAAGCTAACGTTTAAGTTCCTTGCTCAGAACATGAGAACATATGAAAGCTGGTGGTTCCTTTTAACATGAGTCTTCAATATTCCCAGGTAAGAAGTTTTAGGTTGTAGTTATTATAGGACTATTTCTCTCTATACCATTTGTATTTCATATACCTTTGACTATTGGATGTTCTAATAGGTACTTTAGTATTGCCAGCCTAATCCCGGGAGTTGATAGGCTTGAAGTCATAAACAGCGCAATGCTTGAAGCATTGCGAAGAGCTGCTGGCAAACGCAGTAAAGTGATGTTTGAATGAATGCTTATGAGCCTGCAGCTGCCTACCACCGCTCAGTCAGACTGCTCTATCAAATCATAGACTTAATTATAATATAACAACACAGAGAAATACAAGCCTTAGATCATTAATATGGTCAAATCTGGAAACTATCATTTCGAAAACAAAACGTTTATTCTTTCAGAGAAATACGGAACCGTTCCGTATTTTATCTAACGGGTGGCATCCATAAGTCTAAATATTGCTGTTACATTGCACAACCTTCAAATGTTATGTCATAATTACGTAAAATTAGTTCGCAACGAGCCAGGCGGCCCAAACTGTTGCATATACCCTGACTCTGCGTGCAATGAACGCAAGAGAAGTGGCACAATTTCCCTAGTTTAAAATTTCCTGATAACATCAATTTATTTTAACTAAATATGCAGGTTTAAAAATCTATACTTTTGTGTATTGATTTTAAGAAAGGCATTGATGTTAATGGTTAGGTACATTCGTGCAACGATTGTGCTTTTTTCGCAAATGCGCTTTTACTAAATTATCCCCCCGTTTGGCGAAGTTGGCTGTCTTTGTTAAGAAGAAATAGTCTTCACACAGTTCGCAACGAGCCAGGCGGCCCAAACTGCTGCATATACCAAGACTCTGTTGCACAGAACGCAAGAGAAGTGACACAATTTCCCTAGTTAAAAGAAATTCATGTTAGCAGGCAATATTAACTAAATATGCAGGTTTAAAAATATATACTTGTGTATTGATTTTAAGAAAGGCGTTGATGTTTATGGTTAGGTACATTGGTGCAACGACAGTGCTTTTTTCGCGAATGCGCTTGTTAAATCACCCGTTTGGCGAAGTAGGCTGTGATTCAATGATAAATTAACAGGCACCGCATCGATTATATGCAACGCAGGACAAGCTAGATAAACTGGTAATATCAACCATGTGTAGTTAACTAGTGATTATGTTAAGATTGGCTCCTTGCTGCACTCGCATAACAGGTAGTCAGCCTGCCACTCAGTCTCCTCGTGGAGTGCAATGTAATCGGCCATGATCGGTGTCCAAAAATGCAGATTACCGATTGTTATGAAAACTTGAAATCAGCCCTAATTAAATCAGCCAAGTCAAGTCATTTTTCCAACAATTGCTTATAGACAGATTATTTCACTTATAATTCACTGTATCACAATTCCAGTGGGTCAGAAGTTTACATACACTAAGTTGACTGTGCCTTTAAACAGCTTGGAAAATTCCAGAAAATGATGTCATGGCTTTAGAAGCTTCTGATAGGCTAATTGACATCATTTGAGTAAATTGGAGGTGTACCTGTGGAGGTGTACCTGTGGATGTATTTCAAGGCCTACCTTCAAACTACCTCTTTGCTTGACATCATGGTAAAATCAAAAGAAAGTCTGGTTCATCCTTGGGAGCAATTTCTAAACGCCTGAAGGTACAACGTTCAGCTGTACAAACAATAGTACGTACTTTTTGGAGAAATGTCCTCTGGTCTGATGAAACAAAAATAGAACTGTTGGCCATAATGACCATCGTTATGTTTGGAAGAAAAAGGGGGAGGCTTGCAAGCCGAAGAACACCATCCCAACCGTGAAGCACGGGGATGGTAGCATCATGGTGTGGGGGTGCTTTGCTGTAGGAGGGACTAGTGCACTTCACAAAATAGCAAACATCATGAGGAAGGAAAATGATGTGGATGTATTGAAGCATCATCTCAAGACGTCAGTCAGGAAGTTAAAGCTTGGTCGCAAATGGGTCTTCCAAATGGACAATGACCCCAAGCATACTTCCAAAGTTGTGGCAAAATGGCTTAAGGACAACAAAGTCAAGGTTTTGGAGTGGCCATCACAAAGCCAAGACCTCAATCCCATAGAAAATGTGTGGGCAAAACTGAAAAAGCGTGTGCCAGCAAGGAGGCCTACAAACCTGACTCAGTTACACCAGCTATGTCAGGAGGAATTGGCCCAAAATTCACCCAACTTATTGTGGGAAGCTTGTGGAAGGCTACTCGAAACGTTTGACTCAAGTTAAACAATTTAAAGGCAATGCTACCAAATACTAATTGAGTGTATGTAAACTTCTGACCCACTGGGAATGTGATGAAAGAAATAAAAGCTGAAATAAAATCACTCTCTACTATTATTCTGACATTTCACATTCTTAAAATAAAGTGGTGATATTAACTGACCTAAGACAGAGTTTTTACTAGGATTAAATGTCAGGAATTGTGAAAAACTGAGTTTAAATGTATTTGGCTAAAGTGTATGTAAACGTCCGACTTCAACTGTATATGTAACATGTGTGTATATGTAGCAGAAAAGCTGTAAAAACAAACAAAAAAGTGTCCTCCGAAGATAAAACACAGCGGAATCAGGCACAGAGAGATGGAGAGGAATGGTAGAGGAGAGCGAGACTGAACCAAACCCTACAGCACCCACACACTAACAGTGAGGATACACTCAACTGAGTTCTCATTTAGCCTTCAGAAGTCAGTTAAACTTTCCACCGTTTAATTATTTGAGATGGAATACGCAATGAGGGGACAAAGGCCATGAATTACTAATACACACACTGTGCATGATGCTATGAGTCACTGCCTATTGCCCAACTGCTCCTAGTCATTGAAACCTCCAGTAGGGTTGTGATCTCCTCTGTACTCATAAAGTAGGCTTTCACTGAGCTGATTCATTAGCTAGCAGAATGCTAAGCATAGTCGCTTTAGGAGGACAGAGATATGAGACCAATGAGACACGCACATATTCATATAATGGGTGCATGTCATTTATGTTCAATGACTGGTACTGTCAGCAATAGACTGTTACATATTTGTGTGTATGTGACGCCCCTGAATTTGTCTGAACCGTCTCAGTGCTTCTCCTTCCAATAGGGCGCTTCCCCTTTAATTCCCTATTAAATAGCCAGCATCAGCGGCGCAAAAGTGGGGTTGTGATGGTGGTGCGAATGAGGATGTGTTCAATCCTCAGTTCCGAAGCTTCTTTACTCCGTTTGTTTTGTTGTATTTAAAAGTGTGCTTTGTAGCCTTGTCGCAAGTTTAACCAGGACCGGACCCCACTCATTGCTTCCTTTGGACTACACAGATCTGTGGCGGATTGGATTGTCTGACTGACCGATTGACTACAACTATTTTGCATATGGTATTTCATTTGTTTTAGTGTGATGTATACCGTGATTATTAATGTGGTCAGTTGTAGTTGAAGACTACTGAGATTTGATACTCTTTATGGTCGTGTGGTAAAAGAGTTGATATTTTGATTGTATGATTGAGACTGGGTTTACGCTACACTTTTATGAACCGACAAACATTGCGTGACTTAAGGTCAGTTCCCTGAACTCCTTTACCGGGCTGGACTCGTTTAGGCCCGAGGTACGGGACTTTTCTGGAGGAACCAGAGCTCATAGTTTCTTATATTATTATGTGTGTGATCATTTATGTTGGTAATACAACCCACACAAAAGAACACATTTGTTTTGAAGTTATTTCCAATGTTTTAAGGGTTTATGAAAACTGTATTTCCATACTGACTTTTACATGAGTCCTTTGTATTGGTGTAGACTGGACGGACCAGACGGGACACATTCCCTTCCAAACAAAAAGGAGAAATCAATATTTTCTCTGGTAGACACAACCTACCTGGCACCCCTGCAAACAATAACCTCAAGTCAAAACCGTTTCAATGTGTGTGTGTGTGTGTGCGTCGTCGTGCGTGCATGCGTATGTGTTATTGCTCATTGTAGAGATGCCTATAGAGAACAGAGAAGGGTAAATGTTTAAATCTAGTTGTGTTTTCCTTGAGAGAGAAGGGCAGAGAGGCAAACAGAGAGAAGGTCAATAAATGTCATAGATACATTTGCTCTGGGAGGGAGAAAAGGCCTCTAGGGTTATTTTACAAGACAACAAGACTTGTATAAAGAAGTCATTCTATCACAGCAAGCCTATCACTCTCTGGCTCCTGTACAGAGCGAGTGTGTTTGTGAGAGAGAAGAGAGAGCGTGGTGGGGGTGGAAAGAAATAGAGAGAGAGAAAAAGGAAGAGAGTGAGCAAGAGAGAGCGGGAGGAAAGGAGTTAGAGGGATTGGGGGAGAGGGCGAGAGAAGGAGTTATAGAGAAAGATTGATTGGGGGAGAGAGATGGAGAGTGAAGAATAGAGAAAAATGAATTTGGGGAGAGAGAGGGAAAGAGGAGAAGGATAGAGAGGGATTGAGAGAGCGAGGGAGAGGATAAGGAGTTAGAGAGATGATTCAGGGTTATGATGACAACTTCAGTGTGTTTGGCCCTTAGACTGCCGTCTCTGCTGCATTATGCACAGGCAGGCAGGCAGGCAGGCAGGCAGACACGCAGGCAGGCAGGCAGGCAGGCAGGCAGGCAGGCAGGCAGGCAGGCAGGCAGGCAGGCAGGCAGGCAGGCAGGCAGGCAGGCAGGCAGGCAGGCAGACTCCTTTAGGAACACTCTCCTCCTCTCCACTACAGTTCACTCAGAATACTCTCCACCACCGAGGCCCATCACACACACTGGGGGTCCCCAGAGCACAAAGAAACAAAAGGGCATTCTGGGTGAAGTGAGGGATCAAATTTGGGTTATGATAGTCAAAAGCAGCGTCTTGGGATTAAATGGATCCAGGGAGGATATTGATCCTATGTCTTGCTTTTAGAGTGCCTATTGCAGACTGAGCTGCAGTAAACATTGCAGTAATGGTGTAGTTCTGCCATAACGCTGGCAGAGAGCCCAGCATACTCTCAGATGTCTGGGAGAGAACACGGTTCTGCATTACCTCCGTCCGACCGTCTGTCCGTCCCTCCCTCCCTCATGGTCCTCGACAGCTGTAGCGCTCTCTAGCCCTCTCCACACAGTCACACCTAATAGAGTTTGCTCTCACACCAGAGTGCCAACAGTCCAGTTTTCCTGTGTGGATATGCAGCTCGACCACCACCACCGCAGAAACACAACATTCCATTCAAACCAACCAGGACAAACCAGCTCCTTCACTCAGCAGCTCAGCCTGCCAGATCTGAGCAAACCGCCCCATCAAGTTAAACTATCAGACTGCGATGACTGTGGGCCCGTCAGTATGACAGAATGGGGAAATTGATACTTGACACATCAAATGACCTGCAGCTTCTCTTTCAGACTGTTTGGTCTTTTAAAGCATGACTGAATAAAGTCACATTGTCTGTTAGGCAGACAGGCAGGGCAGACAGACAGGCAGATCAGTTGAGCTAACAGAGAGGAGAGGAGACCGTAAATAGCGGGTGTAAATCCTGCCGGTGGCCGTCCTCTCCTCTGCAGTGGCCCTGACAGGGATTAAAGGAGCCATTCATTTTAGAGAAGAAATGAATGACTTAAAATACCATCAGCCTGCACTGGAGTTGCTGCCCGTCCCACCTAGCACTGTCTCTGCCCACCCAGGCATGACGGATGGTCGCCCAGCCTGCCAACCCAACCATCCATCCCTGGCACCTGGCACAGTCTGCCTGCCTCACCAACACAGTGGGGCCTTTTTTTATATATGTTGTTAATTGTTTTATGTAACCTTTATTTAACTGTGGCAGTTGGCTACGCACCACTTCCTCTACTTGCATCCTGGTATTACAGCTCAGCCAGCCCCAGTGTGTGAGTGTGTGTGTGTCCTAACAGGCCAGTGTAAATTCACAGTGTCACCAGCACCTAGTCAGGGAGAGAGGCTGCTTTTACGCCCGATGGACACGGAGTGAAGGGGAGGAGGAGAGAGGATGAATGGGGAAGGTAGAGCATGTAACCAGCCCTCTGTGGTTTGGGGCTGTGGTAGAGAGGCCACATGGTGCTAGGCTGGTGAGGGGGCATGGCTCTGGTAGGAGTGGTAAAGCATGGCTCTGGTAGGAGTGGTAAAGCATGGCTCTGGTAGGAGTGGTAAAGCATGGCTCTGGTAGGAGTGGTAAAGCATGGCTCTGGTAGGAGTGGTAAAGCATGGCTCTGGTAGGAGTGGTAAAGCATGGCCTGCAGTAGTCAGATGTAGCTTACCTCTCCCCAGCAGTTAGTGAAACTAGACACAGTAGCCCAAACTAGGGCTGTTACGGCGACCGTATTACCACCACACTAGAGGTCACGAGTCATGACCACAGTCAAATCCAGGTGGCCATTTCGTCACGGTAACTAGGCTTCTTCAAGCTCTGATGCTGATGGTCATTAGTAGCCTACCAAACTTGCTCACTGCCTGGTACTCAGAACTCTATTGTCCCTCTAACATCAATGCAAATGTAATCAAAGATCAAATCAAAGACTTCACGAGAGCCCATGAGCTCATGTTGCGCAACATTTCTTTCGGCTATGCAATTGCGTGAGTTTTGATGGCCTCTTAAAAAAAGGGGCTTTCTATAGGCTAGACCTACTATATTTATTTCTCAAATTTCCTAATATTAAGCACATTGCTTCTATTTACAACAGGAGTATAGCCTACTTGTCTGACATGAAAATTAACCACGGGAAAAGCCTGAAGTTCACTATTTAAGTGTATTGACATGTATTTATTTTACTTTTTCAAATCATAGTTGCACACCTCATGTAGCCTAGCCAATAGGCCTATTTGTTTTTTTTTAAATGTTTTTATAAGATGTGTTTAACAACTAAAGTAGCCAAATAACTTCTTAAAATTAAGCACATTAATCCGCTTTACAACCAGTGTAGATCCTAACTGGCATACGTAGGCTGCGCGTGAGTTTCAAGTTTGGGGAAGATACTTTTCACCATAGAAATGCACCTTAATAATAAAGCATTACGTGCATAATCGCACTTGAGATCACTTTTGAGAATGGTGTTTTCCCGCTAATTGATTACATTTCAGAACATTTGCGCTTATAGTCTACTGCCGTGTGCACATTGCTGCCCATATAATGTGAAGAAATAGCCTAATAGTTTATCAACATTTAAGCTAAACATTCTGATCTGTTGCATCGGCCTCATTGCTTTTAAAAGGTGGTGGTTGCATTAATTTGGGCTCTATCGCTTCCCACAACTGTCCCAGACTATGTTTGAAATAATTAATTTCACACAGAAGGACAAGTTGACCAATAGAATAGGTACATGTTTGTATTATGGGGGATAGTAGAATGACATAGGCAAGTACTTTGCTGTTCGTTAGGCCTAGTTCTTCTAACATCATCAATATGAATTCTATAACAAGGACGTGCGCCGTTGGTCCCCGATGTGTCTGTCTTCACTTGTAGCCTACTTCGGAGCTGAGACGCTGGTGAGAAGGACCCGATCACGTGACAGGCATTGGCGAATAAGAATGGAGATATCTGAGAGAGCCACGAAAGTAAGAGGTGCTTCGGAGCAAGGCCATTAGCAGCCGGAATAAGGCAATTATAATTATTATATTCAGCCCAAGGGCACAATGGCCACTGGCCGCAGAAGGCATGGATTTTTTTTAGGGGGCATTACAGGAAATTCAAGGCATCAAGTGTTGGTCAAATTATGAATGAGAGACTGATGAAGTGTGTGCAGCCTGCACATTAAACAAAGCAGAGCTCATGCCTTATGTTACTTTTTTCAAATCATTAAAGTCTCATCATGCAGCATTAGAATGTATTAAAAATCTAAATATATAGCCCAACGTTTGTATCACAACTGTTTCATTGTTAACTGCTCAACATAGAATAGCCGCACGTGCGCACTCCCTCATAAATCATTTGGAGAAATTATCCTTTCTATGTTGATTCAGCTATGTCCAATTGTATTCTTCATACTATAAAATAATGCCACGGAATTCTAAGCAAAATCTTATCTGCTAAATGAACTTGTGTAGCCCACAGCCATATGGCATAGCCAGATCAGGGCCTAACATAAGGACAACTCAGAGTATACTATTCTGTTCTTCTGAAATAGACTACATTTTCTTCATATCATGTTTCTTTAGACCTGTCTAAAATAAATAGTGGATTTATTGTGATGGTGTAGGCTATATTACATGGCTTTATTAGACTTCTTAAAATAAACATGTTCCAAAGATCTGCATTAGTGGCTTGCAGGCTATGCGTGGAAGCCAGGAGATGCTAAACGTGTTAATGTTAATTAACGATCAATTACCATGAGACCAGCAGTAATTTTCTTGACAATCACCGGCTGACAAAATGTAATGATTCACAGCCCTAGTCCAAACCAACAGATCCACTCTAGGAAACGTTACAGGACTTGCCTTTTGAACACATGCAGGTGTAGATGGAGCTTGTGGAAATCCAAGATGTCGCTGTTGAAGGAGTGATCATCGGCTCAAGTTGCTTATGTATAAAAATGAATCAGGATCTAATCCACAGAACCAGATGGAAACCTACACCCTTCATTACCAAGAGACTACCACTATAATTTCATCTCTCCAACTATGGCATCAGGATTCAACGTAAATGCCATGGTGGATATTAAATGAGTGAACGGCCGTGTATAAAATCATAGAACAGCACATTGAGCCAGCGACAGTAAGTGAGTGGGTGGTGCTGGGGGGTTAACGGCTTGCCTGCCAGCGCGAGACCTCTCATCTCATCAATAAGTCGTCAGTCCTTCTGCCTGGATGCCGCTCTGCCCCCCACCTCCCGCCTCCTACGCTTCCTGTTCCCTGGCCTTACTAAATTACCCCTCAGCACCAAGGCCACAGAACGGTGGACTACACAGACACAGCAGCATTAACCCTTTCTACACTACAAGTCTAGTCTGAAACCAGGAAGAAAGAAAGCATTGTATTTGTGACAGCTGTGTACTTTAAGTACCAGGGCCTCTGTACCGGCAAGACAATTATCCTGACAAGCTCTCAACATTTTGCATGACACCCATCAAAAAAGACAGCAATGTCAAACTCTGGAGGAGAGGATAATGTCAAAATAAACACCATGACATCAGAAAACAAGGATAAGCTCAAATCCCCATTTCCATACAATCAGAACACATCATAGTGCAAAGCTGAGAAAATCCCCCTTTCAAGAGTTTAGCACTGTCTGTACATGTCCAGGATATACCTCAAGTTTCAGCTCGGAGCAAAACCAGCTTACCGGCCAAGAAATGTGCAGACACATGTACTAGCCTGGCTCTCATAACCCTGAGTCAGTTTCCCCCATATGAAAAAGCTATTGGAAACCACTCTGCATAGCACTCTTCCTTTCTCTCCCCTGTAAGTGGCCCAATAAATAAAGCCACAGGTAGGGATGTACTGTGGGGAAACACCCAGCAATGTGCAGGTATCCCATTCTGTTATATAGCCATGCCAGCAATATCTCTGGCTGTAAAACAGTGCACTCCTCCTCCATAGAGCTGAGTGGGTAGTAGTGAGCCACACCATTGTGTGTGTGTGTGTGTGTGTGTGTGTGTGTGTGTGTGTGTGTGTGTGTGTGTGTGTGTGTGTGTGTGTGTGTGTGTGTGTGTGTGTGTGTGTGTGTGTGTGTGTGTGTGTGTGTGTGTGTGTGTGAGTAAATGGATTAATATCCCACAGTAGGAACCACAACACATCTGGTTGGCATGGGACGCTTTAGTGCCAGCATTAGGAAACTTTTCCCAGCAGCACTGAGTGAGTGATTTGAGCATGTTCCAGTTGGAGCTTTATGAGCAGTAGGTGAAAGCAGGTACTGGGGTTCTTCTCCCATGAGTCAGCTAGGATGGTGGAAAAAGCCAAGGTTTCTGCTTTACTCATGGGTTAATGTCCACTAGATAACTGGGAGGGTATGACTGGGAAGTGAGGATGAAATTATCCGGAAAGACACACTGTACAGTGAGGCTGCTTTGGTTGTCACAGTGTGTCGTAAATTCACAACAGAGACTATTTCACACCTGCGGGAACAGTTCAGTCATGGTCCTTAGGCCCAGGGCCTTGTTTTCCCCTCACCTGAGGTGATGTGGCTTGGCACTGTAGCAGCCCAGGGTTCAGGGTGGTGGGTACTGGACACGGCTGCCTGTGTTTGCTCATCACAGCCCAGTCATGCCGGTTGTTTGCACAACGCCTCCCACACACTGTGGGAAAAATCTCATATGGCTGGCGGATTGGGCTGGGAAGGATGGGCCCCTGTGTGTGTGTGTGTGTGGTGTGTGTGGTGTGTGTGTGTGTGTGTGTGTGTGTGTGTGTGTGTGTGTGTGTGTGTGTGTGTGTGTGTGTGTGTGTGTGTGTGTGTGTGTGTGTGTGTGTGTGTGTGTGTGTGCCCACACACTCAGGGAGTGTCACGTCTATTACTGAAGTCGTTGAGAAATGGCCTGAAGAGTAGAGCCCTGCAGTATAGACTCAGCTCTCTCTGTCTGTATGGCCCTGACTGCAAGTCTCAACAAATACAACAATATAACAGAGAGGAAAGGAGAGAGGAAAGGAAAGGAAAAGAGAATCCGCAAAAAATATGATTATTCCGTCTTCCGCCAGCCCTATCTGTAATTAGCTGGTGGTGGTGCACGTGAAGAATGGCCCAGCTGATAGCTTAGAACGTGTGTGCGCACATGCGTGGGACTGTGGGGTCTGCTGCACGGCTTGCCCATACACTCACACACGAGCACACACACACAAGCACACGCACACACACACGTGATACACAGTATCTCTGCAGACTTCCGCAGGCCCTGCTGTAAGCCAAGCCAGTAAAAACAGAGAGGATTATGGATCAGACTTTACAGGTTAGTAAGTCATGACAAGCACCTCCAGCAGGTTCATAAATCAGATGGGGAGACTCCATGGAGAGGGCTGAATTACACTTAGGCCACACATCATACATTTCACACCGTGTGTGTGTCGCACAAGTCAAACATAAGGACTATGGCATTACAAATCCAGCAAACAGATATTTCTTATTAGCCCACTTCAGAATTAGTCATCACCATTTTACCCAAAACCCATGAAATCACAAACTAAAGACAATCTACGAAAACAAGGACTGTAATAATGTACGCTCACTCCTACAGTGGTTATAACAAACAACCACTTGAGGCAAACAACAAATGTCTTTGCTCAGTGTTTAGTGCTACGCAATTATCAATCTGATTCCTAAATGCCAAACAATAAACAACTCACGAGGCCATTAAATGAACAAAACTTTTTGTCCCGCCGTCTGTTGAAGACAATAGAGGTTAAAACTACTTATCCTGCAGCAAAAGTACAGGCTTTTAAAATATAGAAGACAAAGTTGAAATGAAAGCAGAGTTAAGTTAGCAATACAATGTAAAGGGCTTAGAGTTATTAAAGTATGTTTCCGCAGACACACTGAGCACAGAAACCAGGGCACAAGCTAGCATCAGAGGTGGCATGGAAACATTCAAACCACTACACGCTCATGGCCGCAATGGTCTTCCTGGTGCGACAGTTTCCTGTCCTCGTGGTTATAAGAAGGAATCGAAAAAGAACATTCAGAACGGTCTAGTGCTGGGCAAACACGCCATAACAAACACACACTAGTATCTCAAAGAGAAGAAGACTAACAGGCATAGTTGGAGAAGGCAGAGTTTGTCAGTGCAGGAAATTATGAATCTGATGGTGAACTTAATGAGGCATACGAAAGCCGTTCTGAATGGATGAGAATGGATGTACACATGAAGACCAGAACTGCAGAAAACAACCAAGTGGTGTCTACCACCCCAGGGAGAAGACGACTGTACAGACTGGCTGCTTTGTGTCTTGGGTTGATGTGTATCTGTAATGGCCGTCGTTCAAATGAGACCAAGGTGCAGCGGAGGATGTGTTCATCTTACAAGATTTTAATAACCGAATGAACACTATACAAAAAGAACCAAAAAACGACCAGCAACAGTTCTGTCAGGAACAAACTAAACAGAAAACATTCACCCACAAACCCCAAAGGAAAAACAGGCTGCTTATGTATGACTCTCAATCAGCAACAACGATCTACACCTGTTCCTGATTGAGAGCCATACACGGCCGAAACAAAGAAAACCACCAACATAGAAAAAGAAACCTAGAACGCCCACCCATGTCACACCCTGGCCTAACCAAAAATAGAGAACAAAAAACCCTCTCTATGGCCAGGGCGTTACAGTATCCTACAAGCTACTCTCACTATCACCCTGCGTCTCCTCTACAGAGACTCGTTAGAGACTAGCTACATCAACATGACCAAAGTAAAAGACCAGTTACAGGTTGAGAGAGATGGTCTTCAGACAGAGCTCCCTGTCCTGGAGTTGAACAAGCCTGGGATGGAGGTGTTTTAAATCCAGTTTGTACTACATCTCTACTGAGAAGAGAAACTGGGTGGAGAGCAGACAGGACTGTGAGCTGACCTGGTGGTCATAAAACAGCAGAGAGGAACAGGTATTTGTCAACGGATTCTGGGAAGTCTGGATTGGTCTGACGGACAGAGATGAAGAGAGGATCTGGAATTGGGTGGATGGCACACCGCTTACCACTGGGTACTGGGCAAGTCGACAGCCTAATAGTCATCTAGGACGGGACGAGGACTGCGCTGAACAATGGCCACGTCCTTCTCCTGTAGAAAAAAGCTGGCATGATGCACCATGCAGCGAAGTGCATTTCTGGTCCTGTGAGAAATCGGCCTAGACGTAACTAAGACTTCAAACCCAACTAAAGTTAAACTCAACTGCTCTCGGACAGGACGTCATTAACAAAGACATCAGTGCTGGTGCTTAGTTACACAAATTAATAATGCTAATTAATTGTGCTTAAACATGCACTGTCGATTTCACTTACCGTATTGTTTATGGTCTCTTTCTCCATTTGTAGTAATGGAGTGTCAAAACTGTCATTTTCAAATTGAATTAATAAACTGTATTTCAAGTTGTATTAATAAACTGTAATACTGTATAAGTTTGTTCCTGTGAGTCTGTGTGGCTGTGAGTCTCGTGCGTGAAGAGACTCCAGGTTTGAGTGGTAAAGACAAATTCAATCTATGGAGAAACCTGAGACTGCAGAAAGGCTAGAGTCGACAAGCAGAGAGAGGGGGGAAGCAATAAACCAATATTATTAGAAACCAGTCTGATTTATCAATGATCCAGTGCCTCTAATTAATTAGATACACATTTTATATGAAACTACGATTCACACACCTCTGAAGGTTTAAACATTACAGTCGCTTTTATGTAGCGGTAAGCCCAATGCTCTTCAACAGTCTATATAAATGTGGTCGGTGTGAATTAAAAACGTGCTCTGTTGGAAAACCATAAAAGGGAGATCTAGGAGAGTTGTTGATTTGAGTTACAGCCAGTCGATGCACATCAGTGAGGTCCAGTACCAGTGGACTGAGACGACAGAGAGAAAGTCAGGCTCTGCTGTTAACAATGCAGAGGGTAACACTGCCGGGGAAAAACCTATTTCAGCCTGGACCAGGAGGGAGGGAGGGAGGGAGGGAGGGAGGGAGGGAGGGAGGGAGGGGAGAATTTCTGACCAGGCTTCACTCCAGTAAATCCCTCCACTGCCATACTGCAGAGGTCTGGGCAGTGGCTCGTCTCCCTCTCCTTCTTCCTCTCCCACCACAGAATTGTAGGACACGAGCCTGCCAAATATGCTCAACACTGCAAGTGCCAGAGCTTTGGCAGGACATTGGTCAATCAGGGGGAACATAGTAATTACACTGTCCATAGACAGAATACAAGGAATGGGGCCAATACAGCCATTTCAACCATTCAGGGTAACCCTGTGTGTGTGTGTGTGTGTGTGTGTGTGTGTGTGTGTGTGTGTGTGTGTGTGTGTGTGTGTGTGTGTGTGTGTGTGTGTGTGTGTGTGTGTGTGTGTGTGTGTGCGCGTGTGTGTGTGTGTGTGTGCGCGTGTGTGTGTGTGTGTGTGTGCGCGTGTGTGTGTGTGTGTGTGTGTGTGTGTGTGTGTGTGTGTGTGTGTGTGTGTGTGTGTGTGTGTGTGTGTAAATCAAAGTGTACTATTTGACACTTGCTTGATGAATCCGTCTTTCAGTGCTCTGCTAGTTTACTGTGGTTATCAACAGGACGGCAGAAGTGGGCTGAATAAATCCAGAAAACATAAATCCAGAAAACAGCACCATTTGAAATGCTCCCTGACAGCTCAGTCAAAACAAGAGCAAAACTAGAACTGGCAATCAATAGAATAAACTACAAGGAATACGCCACAGTCCCTGAACACAGCAGAAATAGACATGGCCGTCAGTAAAACTGTATGATCCTTACAGACAGGGAGCTTTATTAATCGTGGCGGATATCTTCTGATGAGTGAGAAAATGTAAATGTATGTCAAAAGGATCTCCAATCTGATGCAGATCTGATGACGTACACAGACATGAGTTACACACCGAGGACATTCATACAGATATTTACTGATGTAAAGTTTATTTGTGTTGTGTTATTATGTCTTACAATGTGATTGCTTGATTACTCTGATTGCTCGCAATCCACATTCCTATCAACATTGTTGATTGGCAATAAAAGGTTTCCAATTCAAATGCAACAAAAAAAAGGGCTTTACAGCAGAAGCCTGGCAGGGTTATGACCCTGTTTCATTACGGCCCTCTAAGCTTCATCCACATGGGTAGGAAAGACCATAAGCCAGAAGTCTCTGGTCACATTAAACCTTACTATTCAGCAGTGAGAAAAAGTCAGGGTTGAAGGTCAAACCAGTGAAACTGATGAAGACGAAAGGGTGTCAGGAGGGCCATTAAGTCCTAGCTTGTCGTCAAGGTATGGAGCAGAAGAGAGGAGGGATGGCCACAGTAAAGTGGTTCTGCCATTAGACTGGGGAGAGAGGGCGGGTGAGGGGACAGGGAGGAAGACGGAGCCCAACATGAGAGAGGTCAGGACCTTCTAATCTCTTATAAAAACGCCTCGTCTTCTGAGCCTTGACATCCCTAATGGAACAGACCGCTTGGTGACTGGTCCAAAGCTCCGGAATGTTCAGTGAGGGAATATGCTAACCGCAAGATTCTCCTTTAAATATCTTGGAATTCTGTGCTTGTTTTCGTCATTCTTTGTTGACGTTGTTCTGTCTTCGCACACTGCATAATCATGTTCATTTTGACAAAGTTGTGGTGAGTAGGGTTTTTGCTGAATCCTAGCGTTAGCAGAGCTATTGTGGTCTCAAATCCATGTCTTCCTTCAGAGCAGCACGGTTGTCACCGAACATGACTAGTTCAACAACAAAAAATACATCTAAAGGCCTGTCTTTCCTGAAGATGTATTTACTGTGGAGGTTGTTTTCACATTACCTATCTGCTAGTAGAATGTATTCTCTGTCTATTTAAGAGCAAAACAACTGCTTTCAATTCTATTTCTGATACCCAGCTCTCCACAGAATCATTTTGTGGTCTACCGCATCCGTCATGTAGCATGCCACGTGGCCATCTGACCAAGTTAATTAGTGGCAAGCCAACAAACACAAGGTCAAGTGACATATGGTCAAGTGACATGCTAATTAATTGTCAACAAAGAAGCAGCTTCCATATGCAGACATGATGAAGACTAAGATGCATTACTAGACATGTAACATGTAATTCCACAGAGAGGCTGAGGTTGAATGGAAGGCTAATCCAAGACACCAGACAGTTGACCAACAAATACGGTCTGGTAGTAGTCATATTAAACACCACACTAAACCCAACCAGAGATGTGAGTTAGTAAGAGGTAGCGGGTAGCATTGCTTTGCACTGCTTAGATTTTCTTAACTTTGCTCTGCTCTGCCTTGCATGTTACCTCAGAGTGTGACGCCTCTGCCCTCGGGCTCAGCTGGCTCTGGCTGACAGCACCCGGTCAGGGCCCCCACCCAGGGTTACGGGAACATTTAGGGTAGGACTGGGCTCTCTGGCGGCCAGGCAGTCGCTCCAATTACAAAGCCACAAGTCCTCAACGGCTGACTAGGGGGATACACGAGTCCCATCTCCCAAACGTCTGGAAAGACGAATGAAGGTGGCAACTGATAACTGATGAAATTGTATGCACTCACTACTCACTCTGGACAAGAGCGTCTGCTAAATGACTAAAATGTCAAATGTAATGTGCCGAGATTTGAAGAGCCCAGGGGAGAACAGAGTACTGATCTACCTGCCATCATCTTCTGGGCCTCATAGGGCTCCATGTAGCCATCGTTCTCTGTGCTGGTCTGGGTCACCTTCTCAGTGGTGGCCTGGGTCCCCCCGTCCTGCTCCGCATCAAACGGGTCTGCATAATCATCCAGGATAATGAGCTGGAGAGAGAGAGGGAGGGAGGGAGGGAGGGGAGGGAGGGAGGGAGGGGAGGGGAGGGGAGGGAGGGAGGGAGGGAATGAGAGTAGGTGAGAAAAGATTAGAATACATTTAACTGCTCTGTTTAAAACCACAACACATTCCGGAGCCCAGGGAGTTACATTTTCTCCTCGTCTCCTGCCTCTGCAATGTAACTGGAACCTTAGGAGAGGAGTGGAGGTGACCGTATTAGTGGTAGTACCCGTCTGGGCTCTGCAGGAACATGTGATCTCCACACGTCACAACACCCAGACAGAAGATTAAGAGAGAGAGAGACATAAATAACAGTCTCTTCCTCCGTGTGTCTCAGTTCCACCATCTCCTCTTTAGACTTAGTGCTCCCTTCTATGTCTAATTATACCGTGGCACTCTGACAGTGCCGGCTTTTCAAAGAGCGGGGAGAAAAAGAGGACAGCCCGCAACTGGTAAACTGTCTTAAAGAGAAACAATTCTGCAGATGTACAGGGATTTGGCTGCGAGCCATGGCTAATTGCAGTCTTGCTCTCTTTACTAAGAATGTCTTGCAGAAGCTGGCAATTAAGTGGACATCCTGTCCTGAGCCCCAGAAATACAGCCAACTCTTAGGGTATCAAAATGACTGTCCACACACAGTTTCAGCATCTCTGGCCAGAGCAATTTCCTGAGGCCCAAGAAAACTTCTCCCCTTTACATACAGAATTCTCTTCCAGATAACAAAGTAAATATTTCAAGTTCTCTCCCATCTGCCATGTTGGACAGGGAGTCCAAAGAGAGAGGCTGACCAAAGGGGGTTTGGACCAGAGGGGTGTTGGACTGGATACTACCAGTACCAGGAGGTGAACATGCATGGGCTATCTTCAATTGGGACTCTTCAGAATCAATAGTGGTGCCAATCTGTTCACCCAGCGGGCAGACAGACGGACTGGAGGAGTGGGGGGTGCTGGGTCCAAAAACTGAGAAACAACTCAATTGAGACCTACCCTGACTAAGTCAACACACACACACACACACACACACACACACACACACACACACACACACACACACACACACACACACACACACACACACACACACACACACACACCACACACACACACACACACACACACAAAATGTGCAGACAAGCATACTGTACATTGACAAGCACACACAGGACACATATGCACAGACAATCACACACACGCAGTCAAGCACACACACGCACACACAGGAAAGGAGTCGATTGGCACTACACCCCATGAGTCATACATTAGCAGGAAGGGGTTGATTTTCACTCTAAATAAGCTCTTCAGTCATCTAGTGGACAGAGCTGGGCAATCCTAGGGTAAACTAGGCTAACGCATGCCATGACTGTACCGCCAACCAACCAACTGTCCTTAAACATAACCACAGCCCTTCCTCCACACCCTTCTCAGGAATACAGCCCACAGGGGAAGACACCTGCCAAGCCTCGCAGGTGGGGACTTTAAGGGGAATTGAGGAATCCAGTACAATACAATCCATTTCTAAAGCATTTCCCCAACTCCAGGGGTTGACAACACCTGGGAAAGCACCGTTCTTCCCCTTCTGATCCAGTTTTGATTTTACTGAACAAGATAAGATACGATAAACAAAACTGAAACCTTTCAAAGTGCAAAGCATTAAAGAGTGAAAGTTCACCTTGGATGATGCAATGCTGCGTAGGGTAAGAGGAGCGGATGATTTATAGGAGGTAGGCGGCATATGCTCTAACAGATCACCTACACAAATCGGTAGATTAGTCCCCAGGCAGGTTTAAAAAAATACCCTTAAAATGTGCTTCATACTGGCTACAGTGTGTTATACACCGATGGCCCGCCTCCTGCTTTTCCATCTGTTTTCAGGACATAACATAACTAGGACTAGTTTGCCACAGCGTAATTATGGGTTCCTCCTCTGTTTTTCTTCTGTGATATTAAAAGAGGAAATGCATCCAATGCAAACACTCATTTGGCTTGTTTTTCTACCACAAATATAATGCATCTCACGCACAACTTTAAATCAATTCAGCCAGTCAGGTTACAGATGTTCCTGTCCCTGACACTGAAGTATTCAACGGTTACAAATGGCATGTTTCCGTCACATGGAGTATCTTTATCCACTTCACACTATATACCACCTTCGGTCTGTGTCCGTATGGATACAGTAGCACAGCCCAAACCAGATACTAAGTAATCCTGACCAAAACAGGGGAGAGTGTACTTACAGCCAGCCCAGAGGACTGGCAACCCAGTCTGACTGAACACATTCCATGTGGGAGAGAGCAAGAGAGAGAGCCTCAGTGCGTTAAGCTGCCTCTGTAGGGCAGGCAGCAGTGTAGGCAGCAGTGTATGCCAGGAGCCGTCTGTTTGTCCACGTGGTAAACCCAGCAGAGAAAGCCTGGTTTAGTAATTAAGGGAAACTGTGCCTTATGACTGGCATGCCTTCAACCCCATACTTACTATATCTTGGTGTATATGAAAGTAGATATTCAACGACTCAAGTCAGTGCCCTCCTCGGAGAGGGCACGATAACTGTCAGTAGGACAGTTCTACTCTACATCCTCATTCTACACCTTTCCCTTGTTAGTGTACTGCCACAAAGCTGTAGCTAGCTTAACGACGGATGGCCGCCGTGCCCACAAACATTATATTGGATTGTGTGGTCCTGTCATCAAACAGCAGGGACCAAAAAAGATTTATGTATTAAACAAAGTGGAAAAGAACATTGCAATCAAGCCAGACATACTGTATATTTAGCCCTGTGACTGGTCTTGTTCGCTCAATCATTTGCCACAGTCAGCCGATGAAAGCTCTTTTTAGCACGTGGTAATGTTGCTGCTGCTGAGGGAGAGAGGAGAGCCATTGTGCTTGTCCTCTGGAGCCTGAAGCGGAGGATGATACTGAGGCTGGTTCTGGATGGCAGTGTCCTGCCTCCCACCACCTCTCCTTATCACTTAGTACTAGCTACCCCACCAGATTTTCATATTTTAGAAGAAAAAAAAAATTCTCCAGAGATTTTAATTTGTGTGTCGACAGCGATTTCTCTGCCTAAGATGCCAAGAAACAGCCTTAAAAAAAAACGTAGAAAACAAGCAATGGAATGGGCAAACTACATTCCATTTGACATTTCTCCACATCAATCTTACAGTTCCATATCCATTATTCAGTAAAAATGTATTTAGGGGAAATAAGCAAACAACTCAGTGCAAATGAAAGTAAAAGTTGGCAGTTACCACACTACGTGGGTGTTGACTCCCCTGCCTTGGGCCACATCTAAAAAGTATTTGGGAGGAGGGGTTCAATTAGTCTGAGTGTTTTTGGGAGTTACCCCTTCTCTGTAACGGTCCCGCCACACTGCACTAATGCTTCCCAGCTGGAGGAAAAGGGAACATGGAGAGAGGGGACCATCAGAGACGAGGCTCTGCCTGCCTGCCTGCCTGCCTGCCTGCCTGCCTGCCTGCCTGCTTCCCTACCTGCCTTCCCGGGGCCTCCCTGCCTACCAGTTTCCCTGCCTGCCTTTCTGCCAGCCCGCCCGCTTCCAACCCTCCCTGGCGGCCTGCTTGCCTGCGGACCCACCATCTGTCTGCTGGCATGTCAGGGTGTGTCAGGACCACAGCCAAGCCACCACATGAAAGTCAAATTCACCCACAGTGAGTGCAATACTGCAGTGCTTCTATATAGAGTGCTATACTGTATGTGAGCTTTTCTAAGCAGAGATGTAAGCTGTGAGTAGCCTAACAAAGCAACCCTGTAGACTTATGACATCTCGCCCCCCCCTGGAAGCAGTCAGGACATATCACTACACTGCAGCAGCACAGACAGAACATACTTAATGACTCCCAGCCTGGTGTCGTGCTGAGCTACCAGGTTCACCAGGTCTTACACCTGCAGCTGCTTAGATAGCCAGTCAGCCATAGTAGGAGAAATAGCCCCACACTGCTTAAAATACATTGCAGCTCTCAAGGAATGAAATCTCTTTCGAATCAGTGTGAGCCTAGTGAGAGCATTATCTTAGGAGAGAGAGTGTAACAGGCACCTGCCACTTGGCATTCCACACAGTTAGCAGAGAGAGAGCTTCTGAGATTACAATTCAATTGGGCTGCAGTCCTCCATTATTTATTTATGTATTTATTTATTTATTTAACCAGGTAGGCCAGTTGAGAACAAGTTCTCATTTACAACTGCGACCTGGCCAAGATAAAGCAAAGCAGTGCGACAAAAACAACACAGAGTTACACATGGGAAAAACAAAAGTACAGTCAATAACACAATAGAACAATCTGTATACAGTGTGTGCAAATGAAGTAAGGAGGTAAGGCAATACATTTTCCAATAGTGGCAAAGTAATTACAATTTAGCAATTTACACTGGAGTGAGATATGCGCAGATGAGGATGTGCATGTAGAAATACTGGTGTGCAAATGAGCAGAAAAACAAAAACAAATATGGGGATGAGGTAGGTAGTTGGTTGGATGGGCTATTTACAGATGGGCTGTGTACAGCTGCAGCGACTAGTAAGCTGCTCTGACAGCTGACGCTTCAAGTTAGTGAGGGAGATATAAGTCTCCACCTTCAGTGATTTTTGAAATTCGTTCCAGTCATTGGCAGCAGAGAACTGGAAGGACAGGCGGCAAAAGCAGGTGTTGACTTTGGGGATGACCAGTGAAATATACCTGCTGGAGCACGTGCTACAGGTGGGTGATGCTATGGTGACCATTGAGCTGAGATAAGGTGGAGCTTTACCTAGCAAAGACTTATAGATGCCATTAAGCCAGTGGGTTTGGTGACTAATATGTAGCGAGGACCATCCAACGAGAGCATACAGGTCGCAGTGGTGGGTAGTATATGGGGCTTTGGTGACAAAATGGATGGCACTGTGATAGACTGCATCCAATTTGCTGAGTAGAGTGTTGGAGGCTATTTTGTAAATGACATCGCCGAAGTCAAGGATCGGTAGGATAGTCAGTTTTTACGAGGGTATGTTTGGCAGCATGAGTGAAGGAGGCTTTGTTGTGAAATAGGAAGACGATTCTAGATTTAACTTTGGATTGGAGATGCTTAATGTGAGTCTGGAAGGAGAGTTTACAGTCTAGCCAGACACCCAGGTATTTGAAGTTGTACACATATTCTAAGTCAGAACCATGCAGAGTAGTGATGCTAGTCAGGCGGGCGGGTGCAGACAGCAATCGGTTGAAGAGCATGCATTTTGTTTTACTAGCATTTAAGAGCAGTTGGAGGACACAGAAGGAGTGTTGTATGGCGTTGAAGCTCATTTGGAGGTTTGTTAACACAGTCTCCAAAGAAGGGCCAGATGTATACAGAACGGTGTTGTCTGCGTCGAGATGGATCAAAGAATCTCCCGCAGCAAGAGCAACATCATTGATATATACAGAGAAAAGAGTCGGCCCGAGAATTGAACCCTGTGGCACCCCCATAGAGACTGCCAGAGGTCCGGACAGCAGGCCCTCCGATTTGACACACTGAACTCTATCTGAGAAGTAGTTAGTGAACCAGGCGAGGCAGTCATTAGAGAAACCAAGGCTGTTGAGTCTGCCGATAAGAATACGGTGATTGACAGAGTCGAAAGTCTTGGCCAGGTCGATGAAGACGGCTGCACAGTACGGTCTTTTATCGATGGCGGTTATGATATCATTTAGGACCTTGAGCGTGGCTGAGGTGCACCCATGACCAGCTCGGAAACCAGATTTTATAGCGGAGAAGGTACGGTCGAATTCGAAACAGTCGGTGATCTGTTTGTTCACTTGGCTTTCGAAGACTTTAGAAAGGCAGGGCAGGATGGATATAGGTCTGTAACAGTTTGGGTCTAGAGTGTCTCCCCCTTTGAAGAGGGGGATGACCGCAGCCACTTTCCAATCTTTAGGAATCTCAGACGATACCAAAGAGAGGTTGAACAGACTAGTAATAGGGGTTGCAACAATTTCGGCCGATAATTTTAGGAAGAGAGGGTACAGATTGTCTAGCCCGGCTGATTTGTAGTGATCCAGACTTTGCAGCCCTTTCAAAACATCTGGATTTGGGTGAAGGAGAAGCGGGCGAGCTTGGGCCAGTTGCTGTGGGGGGTAGAGAGTTGTTGGCCGGGGTTGGGGTAGCCAGGTGCAAAGCATGGCCAGCTGTTGAGAAATACTTATTGAAATTCTCGATTATCGTGGATTTATTAGTGGTGACAGCGTTTCCTAGTCTCAGTGCAGTAGGCAGCTGGGAGGAGGTAATCTTATTCTCCATGGACTTTACAAATATCCCATAACTTTTGGGAATTAGTGCTGCAGGATGCACATTTCTGTTTGAAAAGGCTAGCGTTTGTTTTCCTAACGGACTGTGTGTATTGGTTCCCGACTTCCCTGAAAAGTTGCATATCGCGGGCACTATTCAAAGCTAGTGCAGTATGCCACAGGGTGTTTTTGTGCTGGTCAAGGGCTGTCAAGTCTGAAGTGAACCAAGGACTATATCTGTTCTTAGTTCTACATTTTTTGAAAGGGGCATGCTTATTTAAGATGGTGAGGAAAGCACTTTTAAAGAACAACCAGGCATCCTCTCATGACAGGATGAGGTCAATATCCTTCCAGGATACCCGGGCCAGGTCGATTAGAAAGGCCTACTCGCAGAAGTGTTTTAGGGAGCGTTTGACAGTGATGAGGGGTGGTCGTTTGACCGCGGACCCATAATGGACGCAGGCAATGAGGCAGTGATCGCTGAGATCATGGTTGAAAACAGCAGAGGTGTATTTGGAGGGCAAGTTGGTCAGGATGATATCTATGAGGGTGCCCATGTTTACGGATTTGGGGTTGTACCTGGTAGGTTCCTTGATCATTTGTGTGAGATTGAGGGAATCTAGCTTAGATTGTAGGACGTTAGAACTAGGAAAATAGACCAATCTTCTTTCTCCCACACCATCACATGCAGACCAAGTGGATCTAACAGGCAATTATCATATAGAGCATCTGGGGCCATAAAAGGAAGAACATTAAAGTCTTCGTTTGTGGTCATCGTATAGGATGATAGGGTTTTGGCAGTATGCTGCATCAATGTATAGCTTCCCCCCCCCACATCCAAACTTTATTGAGATAACTATGCCATTCCGTCATTGACATTTTATAAGCAAAATCCAACTCCTCAAGCTATAAACACTAAAAAACAAATAATAACAAAAGTAAACTACCATTGGATGCACCAGATAGTCATGTGTGTGCGTGCGTGTCTAATATGACAGCCAGCGGCCCTGCCAGCCATCTGAGTAGCCACCTGAACGACTGGTGACAGTCATGTACTGTGGAGACGTTACACGGAAATGTGACAAATGTCACAGCTTGTCCAGAAAGGATGAGGGATATCAGAGCTATTGGGGGCTGAGGGGAGGAGGAGGGGAGGGGGAAAAAAGGGACTGGCATTTGTGATTTATGTCTCCACGCCACAGGGAATTTGAGCCACTGATAACCTAATACAACTCAGGGCTTAGCTGCTCGATTGAATTAGGGCGTTTCAAAGGGCTCTTTTTTGCTGCCATAACTCTTTTGTTCTTAAGTTTGAAAAAATGATATCAGAACTGTTTACACTCCAGCATGTTTACACTCCTGTTTAGACAAATATTAATTTTAAAAGGGAAATTTAACAACAGATAACATCACACTGCCTATTGCTGACTGCTCCAACTTATCTTCAACTAGAAATACAGGATACATGCACTCAGCTCAGTTCCAGTCATCTGAAGCTAACAGCTTGGCATCAAACATTGCCACAAGGCAATTTACCAAAGCAGAACCAATTGCAACCTCTGTTGTTGACACAATACAGCTTCTATCAATAAGATACTTGTATGATTCACAGATGGGAGAGGAAATCTGGTTAGGACTCAATGGAACCCCGATTGAGAAGCATGATTCCACCTGGGGGCTATATTCCTCTCAAACGAGTGAAAAGACAGTATAGATGGAGCTTTCCCACTATACAGCTCTGACGTTAATGAAACTTTATTACAACATCTCCTAATAGACCAGGGTTGTTGGCCTGGGAATCAGCATGTGGCTCTATGGGCCTCAACAAGGACGTGGCAACGCCAACCCTGAATGCCTACTTAAGAGCCAGGGAAGATAGCTGCTAGCTAATCAAATGGATGTTTTCCATGAGTACCCATTGTTTTCAATCAGCCACAAGCAATAGAAGCTACAGTAGAGCAATGCTAAGTGGAGGAGAGCACTTCTCATAAGTAAAGTGAAATCATGTTTGTCTCCTTGCAGCTGAATTAATTTGTCAGCTTTGCTTTTAGCCTTATTAAAGCACTCTCAGACTCAATGTTCCGAGGTTAAAGCATGTTGCTTGTTTAGTAAAGGCTGAAAAAAAGAGACAAATATTAATGGCAAGAGAAGACCTGTAGAGAAACAATTTGTAGAGAAACAAAGCGTTCAAGAACCTATTCTGCTGTTCAGATTATAGATAATTAGTACATGTGGTGACACTGGGTACAAAAGAAAACATATTTAGACCTCCCTTCTCCCCAACATCTCCCAAACATGCATTTCCCCAGTCATAGATGACTTGCTTTAAGGGAGTGAGGATTTAGGAAAGAGTGCAGCACATGCTACTTCAACCAGCATGCTCCCTGTGGTGAGGGGATCCGTTCTAGCATCTCCCTTCTTTGCACTCCAATGTGTTCAGCCATCACTCTCACGTGTCTCTCGGTCTTTCCCCCAGTCAGACATCTGTGTTGTTCAAAGCACAGCTCACACTTTTTCATGTTAACCTATTTATTAGGTCTCGTTAAAGATTCAGACCACATAAAACAGGCTTCTGTAGATCTCTGGGCTGCTGCACATGTGGGGCGGCTTTTCACACGGCAGCCGGGAAAAGCCCGCTCTTTTGGCACATGGAGATGTGGTTTAGTGCGTCATTGATCATATACTTTGCATGGGAACACATCTAGACGCAACGACAGTGACACCAATACCCTGCAACACAGGGCAGTGTCACAGCGAGAAAAACATCAGAGCTGCATTATAAAAATGGGAGAAAAGAGAGCAGCACTTGACACTTCGCCTTGAGATAAGAGAGGTACATCACACCACTGTGTGCAGTGTTCCCCTCCTACACTTGTGAGTGGGATATAGGTTATGCAGCAGGCAGGGCTATTCAGACCTCACAGGAGTCATGTTTTCCCACACACAGGAAGGACAGCCACACTAGTCACACTGTAAATCATTTTGATCATCTGCGGAGGGCTGATACGCTCATGATAATATACTTATACTGAAGATCTGTACCTTCATGTCACGCTGATGATCCCTTCAGAAAAAAACTGGATTTTCCTGCTATGAACAATGCATTCAACATTTGTGAGGATGTTTTACCAATGCAGTTGAAAGTTAGTGACAAAAGAATGTTACGCTGACAGTCTGCCACAGTATCAGCTTTCCGTATTTTCTCTTTATCCCTGAAGTGAGAGTCAAGGTCGCAAGTCGTTGCTCTGACAATGGCATATGGGTCCTCAAAATGTTACCAGGGAGCTGCTGCACAAACTTGTTCTGTATTGTTTTTTTGTTTTTTTAAAGCACTTTCTATTCTCATTCCAAGGTTCTAGAAACCCGAGTGACACAACACATATTGCGTAACGCAGAACCAAGAGCCACGTGGCATGAACAGGAAAACAATTTGGACAGCAGAGCAGCAGGCTACTCACTGAGGCTGAGCCTTAAAAATAATCATAATAATAAATAAATGAACCATTTTCATTTCATTTGAGCTTACTGAGCCTGAACAGGTGCTTCTCTACTTCTAATGTAATATCACCTAACGTCAGGCCAGAAACCCAGGCGCAATGCTTCACCATCCTCCTAGTCTCACAGGAATACCTGCTGTACTCTACCTTTTCTGTACAATCCCCTATTTTATTCCCTTTTTTAGCCGATCATCCCTTTCTATGAAAGAATGTCTCTTCAACTCTTTCAGTTCTCTGTGCATTCAAGTGTGACTAAGTCCCACCTTCTCCCCAGAGAGCCCTTATAGCACACGGAGGACCTCGGCTGGAGGGTGGCTGGCCCACATTCAGGCACTGTTCATATTCAGCAGATATTCAAGATTAACACTTGAGGATACGCTTGACAAAATCCAATTTCCTTTCTCTGCTCTCTTTCCCTCTGAAATAGATGTATGACTCTTTGAATTTAAGGAAGAGGGACTGGTGGTTAAGTTGTGTGGAGGAATGGGCCAGTTGTTGATCCACTAGAGACATAAAAGGCTGAGGCGCACACACACACACACACACACACACACAGACTTACAGTAGTTTTGTTTGCAAGAAACAGCCTTTGGTAAATTGTAGTTTGCTATGCTAGGGAAGGGGGCAGGAGACAAAAATGACATAACTACGAAAAGTAACGCTTGACATAAAAACAACAATGTGAATCCAGTGGGCATGACCTTTTGATTTGGGTGTGTGATTTATATAGAGTAGGGAAAACAAAACGAGGCAGGCCCAGGAGCCAGCAGTTCATAAACAAAGCAGGGAAGTTTGATGTGAGTAGGATGACTTGATTGCGGTCGGAAGCGACGTGGCCTCAGATAGCCTTTGTGTGGCGAGCGTGTACAGAGAACGCGGCACGTCAAACCCAACAGCTCGGAGACTGTCAATAGAACTTGCAGGCAGGCAGGGTGGAGTCTGTCACCCTGCCATCGCTATGGGGCTTTCCACCTCCCATAGCAGAAGAGAGGGAAGGAGTCTTTACACGGAATTCACTGCAGCCTGACCTGACTAGGAGGTCCCTAACAGAACACGACACCACAGCTTTGTATTGACAGTACAATGTCACAATCACAAACCCCTTGCCAGTACAGTTCTCAAGCTGCAGCATGAGGAAATATTAACCCTGCCTGGTTATATTTTAGCACAGATGCAAGAGCAGAGTCAACATTCCCAGACTGTTTGAGAGTGGCGAGCTAGCGGAGACTTGCCCAGCCCCAGTCAAAAGGGAATGTCACCAAGTTGTAAACACTTCCCGTCAGGAAGGGAGCACTTCCTTAATCCTGGAGCAACCCTCTTGTTCTTTATTTTCCACCAAACAAAAGCAGACAGTCAGTGGCCTGGTTGCTTTACCTTTGGTCCAATCACTGCACCAAGCAATTTATATGGTGGCTGAACTATATTAGGCCTACACCTAGAGACAGAGTAATAAAACAAATGTTACATGTCAAACAGTAGTAACTATAGGATATTACAGAAGGGAAAACAGCAGGGCAAACTCTCTAACCTTACCCCTAACAAGATCTGTGTCCTACGAAGCCCTGGAGAGACATCAGTGCCCATTCAGTCTATAATGAGAGGTTTGGCCAGTTCCCCGGCGGTGCCTGTGGCTATGGAAACCACGACCCCACTGGCACACACACACACACTCCAGCCTCAGCACCTGTCAGTGAGCACAGGTCATAGGTCAGCTCCACTGTGAAGGAAGAGCTCCACTCTACCTCCCGGATAGTAAATAGAGAAACAGTGCAGCTTAACTCCCCTCTACACTACATCTAAAACACCATGGGATAATGCCTATGTTCTACACACAGAAAACCCAGCATAGGTCAAATATGGCTAACTACATGGGAAGATCAGCAGTGTTTGGTGTACTCAGAGTTGAGGTTAAGGGCTGTCCTTCTGTTAGCCACCAGTGGGGCGGTTAAAGATACCGGTTAAAGATACCAGTGCTTCACACAGGCTTTCTGTACGTGCCCTAGATGGAATGAAACCTCAGGGCTCAATTTGGTTCCTTTAAAATCAGTGTCTGACGTTGTGCTCACCAACCAGGGCTTCCCTTACAGGCTCTACTACACCGCGTCATTAAACAAAACAGTGCCATGTGTCCACTGACAACTCTCCTGACTCCAGTGGCCAATAACTGCCTGCATACAGGGCCAGGCATTATGTGACCTGTTGGGTTCACATGAACCATGCAGGTTATACAGCTGAAAGCCTAGAGAAATACACAGTGGAACAGCTACAGTAACCCTCTTTAGGGAAAAAAAGAGAAGGGAAATGTCTTAATGCAGGTAGCCTAGTGGTTAGAGCGTTCGGCCAGTAACCGAAAGGTTGCAAGTTCAAATCCCTGAGCTGACAAGGTACAAATCTGTCGTTCTGCCCCTGAACAAGGCAGTTAACCCACTGTTCCTTGGCCGTCATTGAAAATAAGAATTTGTTCTTAACTGACTTGCCTAGTAAAATAAAAACCAAAAGACTGTTAGATTGAATCCTCAAGCTGACAAGGTAAAAATATGTTGCTCTGCCCCTGAACAAGGCAGTTAACCCACTATTCCCTGACAGGCTGTCATTGTAAATAACAATTTGTTCTTAACTGACTTTCTTAGTTAAATAAAAATATATTTTTTTGGGGGGGGTTTAATTCATTAAAACTTTGCCATTGTGTTAAATTGGTTAACTTGTCATCCCGTCTCAACAAGATGTTTTATTGTGACTTACAACAGATAGGTGCAGTGAAATGTGTTGTTTTACAGGGTTAGCCATAGAAGTACGGTGCCCCTGGAACAAATTAGGGTTAAGTTCCTGGCTCAAGGGAACGTCGACAGATTTTTCACCTTGTCAGCTTGGGTATTCGAACCAGCGACTTCTTGGTCACTGGCCCAACGCTCTAACCGCTAAAAGCAGGTGAAGACTCCTCTTAACCTATTGTAAACCTCTAGTCATACACCATATGCTACTCAGGATTTAGAGAATTAGGTATGCTATGCATCATTCAGCTTTCAAAAACAGTCAATTCATGTCGTTATAAAGTTGTATAAACCTCTACAAACAGTCCACATCAATATCAATGCATAATCTCTTTCCTGACCAGATCAACATTTCACAACTGAGTTTTGTCCTCATGTGGTTCCTCCATGTGATCCTGTCGTGTTGTCATCTTCCCCATGCGGAATGACATCATCCTGGTGGGTTGAGGCGGGGTGTAATTAAAGTTAGCTGTGTTGGCCCAGCACCAGCAGAGCTCTAGGTTCCTTCCTCCTAAAGAACTCTTCCAGGATTCCTGCCTGGGCCATGGGAATCTAGAAAGCATATCCTAACTGATTCCCTGTGCAACTGTTAAGGACAGAATATGATACACCCATAAAACATCACAAAAGGGTATTGTTGTTTGGAGAGAAAAAAAAACATGGCTGCCTAGTCCACCTGGAAATGCATGATCTGCTTCTGGAATACAATAGTGGCAGTTGCCAAGGCAGCTGGGATACCTTGAAGAGTTCAACAAATGGATGGCCCTTTTGGACACTTCAGAAAACAATAACATGATTGATAACTACCCAACAGTCCTCTAACTGGACTACAAGGAGATGCTGCGCCAAAGCAATCATCTTAGACCAGGCTCAGCTGGGATTATGGGGCAGCATATCCATAGCAACCAACAACTAGTTTTTTTTTTAATCAATTATCATAATGTGGAAAGTATTCATTTTCTTGTGAAACATACCCAGTGAACATATCAATAAAACATTTATTGTTAATCTTTCATGAAAAATCTAAATGTTGTACCCCACCATGGATCTAACTAGCTTTCAATTCCACAAAGTATCGCTATCTAGGCTTTCTGGTCATCATGAACTCATACTTGTTTTTTAAACTGTATAGTTAGTGTTCTTAAAACTCGGTTGAGCGTTAAAAGTAAAGGGTCAGCATGTTTTAACTTCTACTGTACTCTGTGCCCTCTACTCTGTTTGACTGGACCATATTCCATGTGTACCAGAAATATCCCTTTAAGAATGAAAGAGAACATTTAACCTCCCATGGGTGTTATATCTGGAAATGACTTTCACCGAGAAGACAATTAAGCAGCAATTACAACCCCTTTCAGGTTTGACACTTAGAAAGCAATTCCTTTCAGACTTCTTCCTTGGCGATACAGTGTAAGTAAACAGGCGTGTGTTTGTGTGGAGGTGGGAGTGGGAGGAGAAGTGCACTTCCTGTAATGCTCTGACATTCAGCTAAAGCCAGCTATCAGAACCTGTCAGCTTCCATCCGATAGTAAAACAGGTATGAGACTGCTCATACATCTAGAGACACCCACGCATCACATGATGGATTCTGGTGCCCGTCCAGTAGGTCAGATGCCCGGGTAGTGTTTACGTCTGACATTTCTCCTATCACTACAAGGACTGAGAGAGGAGCAGAGTAGAAAACAGAACAACAAAAGAGCTAACCGCATTCCCTGAAGAGAGGAATGCCAGAGTCAAGGCTTTAAAGCAAGGCTTTGAGATAGTGAGGGAATGAAGATGAGGAAAGTTCAGAACACCAAGCACTGCTAATCTATAGGCCAGTCAAACAGCCTTGATTTACCCACACACACACACACACACACACACACACACACACACACACACACACACACACACACACACACACACACACACCTGCTGGAGGGAAAACACACACAAATTCAATCAGACCATCAAACATCAAACCAGATTAGAACAGATAGCGAAAGACAAAGGGACGCGCGGTAAAGCCGCAGCATGTTTATTCCATGGGAAATTAAAGAGCGTCGGTTCAAACCCCCACGCGCTGTTGAGACGCTACTCGTAAGCTAATTACACACAACTGTCCCTTCAAGGACTCGGCTAAAGAACACCTGATTGGCTCACAGCGCCTGCTCTGATTCCATTATCTGAGATGTGATCTGGGCTGGGGAGCGTTGGGGAGGTTCAGGCAGCTGAGATGTGATCTGGGCTGGGGAGCGTTGGGGAAGTCCAGGCAGCTAAGATGTGATCTGGGCTGGGGAGCATTGGGGAGGTCCAGGCAGCTGAGATGTGATCTGGGCTGGGGAACGTTGGGGAGGTTCAGGCAGCTGAGATGTGATCTGGGCTGGGGAACATTGGGGAGGCTCAGGCAGCTGAGATGTGATCTGGGCTGGGGAACGTTGGGGAGGCTCAGCCAGCTGAGATGTGATCTGGGCTGGGGAACGTTGGGGAGGCTCAGCCAGCTGAGATGTGATCTGGTCTGGGGAACGTTGGGGAGGCTCAGGCAGCTGAGATGTGATCTGGTCTGGGGAACGTTGGGGAGGCTCAGCCAGCTGAGATGTGATCTGGTCTGGGGAACGTTGGGTAGGCTCAGCCAGCTGAGATATGATCTGGTCTGGGGAACGTTGGGGAGGCTCAGCCAGCTGAGATGTGATCTGGTCTGGGGAACGTTGGGGAGGCTCAGGCAGCTGATGCCCACTTGTAGCAGTCATCATTCCAACACGCTCAAATATACATGTAGAGAAACGCCATGCGTATGCAGGGCAAAACAAAGCATAGAAATGAAAGAATGAGTAAAAATGGGATTTTGAGATGAACAACCGAGATTGGCAATTGAGACAGGAATAGGTCTCAAGGACAGGAATAGAACATGTAAACGACAAAACAAATAAGCCATGGTCTCCCTGGCTGCTAATGCATCACTTGACTTTATGAACATCTGAGTCAAAGGCTGTTGAAAAGTACATGGAAGGAAAAGGAAACAACTACGCAATAAATCTGTCAAATCTAATGTCTCAGCTGGCTGTGGGACAGCTGCCTATATTGTGTTTATGATCCTATACTGCATGATTCTACACATAGTGTACGGAAACTGGCTTATGGACTCAGAGGCCCCATTCACTCAACGGCTTCAGTGGGCCATGGTGGGAACTATAACGTGGCTAAAACACTGCTGCATAGGGTCTCAAGGCCAGGGCAACCCTGGTGTCTAGGACAGTTTATGAATTCATAAAGCCACACAGCAATATATTTAGCAACATGACTTTACAAGGGAGACTGTTATGCAGTATTATTTTTGTTTACACATTTCATAAACTGTGCCTGGCATCACTTTCATGTGCCCTTGAGAAGTTAGTTAGTGCAGAGTCGAGTGGAGCAGACCATGCCAGGGGGAAGAGCGATGATGATGAGAGCATTTAATTAGCTGGATAATAACAGATCATCTCCCTCTACTCACTCTACCATGAAGGTCTTGTTGTTATAAAACAGGAAAACAACACGTTAAAAATAAACTATCAAGCTGGTGCTCTTACCTGCGGCTGGCTCCTACGTGCTCGTCGTCATAAAAGTCCATCAGAATGGACATAATGGGGCAGGCCTAAGTCTCATGTAGTCACCATACATTGATGAACTAAGGCTTTCACCCCCCCACCCCCACCCCCCCCCCACACACACACATACAATTTGAACTGAATGAAAAAACTTTGGAGGGTTGAGATTAGACAAAACACTAGACAGTATAGACTGCTATTGGCAGCACAAGCATTAGATAAGCAGTTATATAATTAGCATCCACTAGTCAAGTAATTAAAACATCAATGGGGCTGGGTCTGTAACAAGACAGTGGTGTGGTCCTCTCTTCCTAGCTCTTGCTCCTCCTATAGTCAGCATTCAAACACTTCACTCCAGCCAGTACAATTGACTAGCCTATTAAGTTCCTGTATAGTGTCCATAAATAGGATTGTGAGATCTACTATAGATCATGTTCAGTGGAAGAAATGCAATTAAGATCAGAATCCTAGCATTCTTTGATGTGTTGTAGGCCTAAACTAAGAATAATACATGCCTTGATATGCCACTACGTTACAAACTGTAAAATATCTTAATAAATAACAGCTCATGTCAGAACAAGGCTGTTTGGAAATTCAGCATTATCAGATGAAACTGCCTGACACTCAAAGCCTGTCTACACCACCCCTCCTCTGTATCTGAAAAGAAAACACATACCGGTTACCGTTTTACCAGCTGAAAATCATATGTTCTCACAGTAAGGGTGCAGCAAGGATTTTACACATCTGGGTTGTTGGTAGGGGGCAATTCCACGGTAACAGAGTGATGCTGAGACTCAAATTTTTCACTTTGAAATGTATGTCAAACAAAAACCTTTGGTTGCAAAGTTACACAAACCATACAACTCTATGCACAAGGACTACTTTGAACAATTAACAGAAAACTTTACAAAAACACGTTTACTTGAAGAACAGTGCAGTTAAAGTTTGGTAACAGTGATGCTTTGTTTTCTAATTCCGTTATCAAAAGATGAGGAACAGTCATATCATCAGCTGCATTTTGACAAGGGCAGAGGCTAGTGCTATTATATTAGAAAATCCTCACCATCAAAACTGACAAAATTATGTTGACCGTCTTCGAAAAACAAATCCACAACAAGTGGAATACTTGTGTAGTACATACAGCGTAATACCTGATAAGCCTAGTTGCTTCTACAGGTAGTTCTCCTGGAAAAGGAATAGGCTATTCTACATGTCGTTTCATAACCATCACACTTGGGGTCTCTCACTACACCAACGTCAGTTTTGCATCTCAGCAGACAGACCCTACAGGGGTATAGACAATAGATCCTTCTGGAACAGTACCTGACAACATTACCTTGGCCTGTCTGTCGGAAAAGCCAGCATGTGTAAGGTTGAAGGCCTGTGTTGCCTAGTGATTAAACTCTCGTGGGGACTGTCTGCTCTCTTTTATTACTCCCCCCTCACATTTCACCACAGTACTAAACAAAAATCCAGTCTTCTGAACCAGAATACTTCTAACTCACCCACCCTTCACATGGATGTGATACAATTTCAGCATATCATCATGTTCATGTTTGAGAATGCAACATTTTTAAACCATGTTACAGAACAATCTGCCTGGCTACCAGCTCCTCCAACATGTGCTCAGTGCCCATTGCAACAACAACAAAAAAGGGGGGGGGGAGAGACAGAGGCAACAGTATTTTCCTGCTTGGGAATGCCATCCCTAATTTACAACCAAGATCAAAATAAACTCCAATTAACAGGAGACAGTGGTAATCTGTTTAATTAGCCAACAGCAGTCAGTTGCTGTGAGGAAACAGTCTTCAGTTTCCTGTTATTTTAATTTGGTCAGCTCTGGAACATTGTTTATCATAAAATCCAAAAACACTGCATTGTTGAATGTGATGACAACTGCATACAAGAAACTACTTTCAGAAATTAAAAGACCATTTCTGAATACACAAATCACTGTCCAATTATTATATGGAGGTTTTTCAAGCTTGCCAATTGGCATGTTCCTTTGCTGTACGACACTGCTTACTGGCATATTTTATGACCACTAGCTGAACTGAAACAGAAAAGCTCCTATGGAATGGCAGGCAGGCACCCACAACACTGAACAGACCGAACCTTACAACAGGAAGTGTGGAGAGAGGAAGTAACCTGTTTAAGGGACTACGGAATTTCATAACAGAATTGTAAATGTGCAGCACTACTTTGCATACTTGCATAAGGTTTTGGCTGTGCTCTAACTAAACTACTATGATATTGTCTGACGTAGTAAGCTTGAGTAAACAAATACCTGGCAACAGGTGATTAGTTAGTGTTTCAGAACAGGGAGTAGTAGACTGAGTTATGCAGAATGGGTGTTGGCAATGTTGAGAAATACTTCTGCACTTTTTCTCTCTCTCTCTCACACACACACACACACACACACACACACTTGTGCTTTTCCTGGGTCCTCCTCTCCTGCCAGCGCTGGAAGGGGAGGCATGTACATTCATAAACAGAATCACACTCTTACTTAACCTCACTGACATTGAATGTCTCAGGTTTCTTCCAATGAACCAGTGTGTTCCTAAAAAGCAGTAGGCTTCAAGGCACGTGGTGTACACTGACTGACTGCATAAGAATTCTTCCCATCCATCTCTGGACCACACACCATTTCTGTTGATGACAGGGACAAGAGTAGACTAGGGTAGAGATGACAGAGTTGTAAAAGTGTAGATGTTGCTTGGTGAGCAGAGAGTTGAATGAACCTGGTCTGGATTATTTCAAAACGTGCACTTGGGCACCTTCACACAGGCCCAGTTCAAAGGTGTGAGAGAACAGTGAAATATACACTGTGTACTTCTGCCGGTTTCAACGATCCATTCCCTGTTTGAATAAGTCCCCACATGATGGAACATGTACATCTGATCTGTAAGCTGAAAATGCCCCAGTTCTTCCATGGCCTGCATACTCACCAGACATGTCACCGATTCAGTATATTTGGGATGCCCTGGATGAACAGCATGTTCCAGTTCCCGCAACTTCGCACCACCGTTGAAGAGTAGGACAACATTCCACAATCAACAGCCTGATCATCTCAATGCGTAGGAGACAAATTGTGCTGCATGAGGTAAAAATGGTTGTCACACCGGACACTGACAGGTTATGATCCACACCCATACCTTTTTTTGTGACCAACAGATGCATATCTGTATTCCCAGTCCAGTGAAATCCATAGATTAGGGCCCAATTAATTTATTTAAATTTACGGATTTCCTTACACGAACTGTAACTCAGTAAAATCTTTGAAATTGTTGCATGTTGCGTTTATATTTTTGTTCAGTGTACTTGATGTAGGCTCTTTCGTTTCGGGTAAATAAATGGTTATGGCCAATTTGTACACCCATTTTATGGCACTGGAATGTTTTGTTAAAATCCCTTTATGGCATTGGAATGTTTTTTCATACTGGAAGCAGAGACATTGTAAATAAGAAATTGTTCTTAATTGACTTGCCTAATTAAATAAAAATGGGATCCACGTGTTCATCTGACTGGGGAAGATGATGATTAAGGGCTTCTTTGCCAACATCCAGAACGATCCCTTTCACAGAAAGGTTAGAGTTTAAAATATTGTAATAAATGTCATACTTGAAGACAGCATGCATCTTCCTTTCACCTACCCACATGCAGGCTACTGCACTTCTTCATCCAATGTAATCAAATGCTCAGTAAAGATTTTCATGTATTGTGCAGCTGCTGTCTGTCCGACTCACCCAGCCATTGATAAACACCTGAAAGAACTACACATCTAAAAGTGTTGGTCCCATGTTTCATGAGCTGAAATAAAGGATCCCAAAAAATCTGAATACGCACAAAACAAATTTTGTACACAAATGTACTTTATATCCCTTAGTGAGCATTTCTCCTTTGCCAAGACAATCCATCCACCTGACAGGTGTGACTTGTCAAGATCCTGATTAAACGGCATGATCATTACACAGGTGCAACTTGTGCTGGGGACAATAAAAGGGCACTCTAAAATGTGTAGTTCTGTCACAAAATACAATACCACAGATGTCTCAAGTTGAGGGAGTGTGTAATTGGCATTCTGACTGCAGGAATGTCCACCAGAGCGGTTGCCAGAGATTTTAAATGTTCATTTCTTTACCATAAGCCGCATCCAACATTATTTTAGAGAATCTGGCAGTAAATACTCATACTCAGATATGTCACCCATTGAGCAAGCTTGGGATGCTCTGGATTGACATGTATGACTGTGTTTGTGTTCCAGTTCCCGCCAATATCCAGCAACTTCACACAGCCATTGAAGAGGAGTGGGACAACAATCAACAGCCTGATCAACTGGAAGGAAATGTGTTGCGCTGCAAATGGTGGTCACGCCAGATACTAACTGGTTTTCTGATCCATGCCCCTATTTTTTTTAAAGCTATCTATTCCCAGTCATGTGAAATCCATAGATTAGGGACAAATGTATTTATTTCAATTGACCAATTTCCTTATATGAACTCAGTAAAAATATTTAATTGTTGCATGTAGCACTCATATTTTTGTTCAGTGTAGTCCTGCCGGTTTCAATGATCCATTCCCTGTTTGAGTATGTCCTCACATAACGGAACATGATCTGATCCACCACTTTCAATGGTAACAAATGCGTTTCAATAGTGAAAATACCCACATCACATAACTATTGAACCATTCCTTTAAATTGAACCTAGGTGGATAGATTGTAATTTAGACTTGTTCAAAGTTGTGTAGGCTATGATGGAACATAGGCTACAATGTTACTGGTGTTGGATATTGGAGAGGTAGGCTAAAAGAAAAAATACATTTTTAAAAACGTACCTTTTCTTTATTCTCATTTTCGGGAGGCGGTGACGTGGGAGATTTAACGTTCCCAACAGCTTGGGCAACGATACCGCTGCCAGGAGCAGAGTTGCTTTTCTCGATTGTTTCCACCTTTATCAGCCGGTGCTTTGGTGACACATACTTTATGTCCGGTGACCCCCCACAGCCCAGACCAGTTCCAAACGAAATATTTCCTCCCGTGTACGGATCTTCGAAGTCCAGTTCCTTTTGTAGTTTGTAAGCAGCAAGAATGTCCGGCTGTGCGGGGCTTGGATGTTGGTAGCCAGGCGTACCGGTCACAGCGGCGTGACAATGTCTGTAGTCCGGTTTCGGGGGCGCCGGAGGTGGTGCTTTGGTAGTTTTGAATCCTAGGTGTTCCCTGAACCATCTGGCCATGCTGCCAGTGCATTGCTCACAAGTCTATTTAAATATTTCGTTGCACCTTTCCGGACAATAACCTCTTTTCCTGAGCGTTGTATTTCTATAGGTCACCTCGACTGGCTTGTGAACTGTTTCTACAGCGCCTACTCTGTCCGTGGGTACTGCGCTGACCAAGAGAACACAGCCACATGGACTTTGAGCTCCGGCAACTAACACTTTCGCTCTGACAGCAGAGCGCTCTTGGCTGTGGCGAGTCCTCTCCGCTACATGGGAGAGCGCTTTTGCAAGCGTGGGATACGTTTCCCTGTCCTCATACCTGAGAACATCCACTGCCACCTACCGGACTGATGTTAATTTAGCCTACTAAATGCTTGGTTTTACTTGTAATATCCGTGAGGTCGTTACATTGTCCTTGTTTGTTTCCTAATAATATGCTGCAGCAGTGGATAACTCAGTCAAAAGTCCCGAGCCACTAACATGTGGGATTACAAATGTTTAAAAACGCGTGGAAAACTATTTAGTGGTAGATCTTGGTTGGGTCTTTTGCCCATTTAAAAGCCACAGAGAATTACAAAAAAAGTCCATACAGGCAGACCTGATTACTGTAGCATAATTGTTCCAAGGTGTAAACAGCAAGCATACCAAGAACTCCATACCTGTGCATTCCTACTTCCTGGTCACTTGTGTGCCAATACATGTGAAAAGTGACCCATCATACAGTGCCGACTAGTGTACAAATGAAGTGCAATACACAATGACAAACTAGACTACAACCACAGGGCCAAAAAGGTTCCTTCAATGATTAACATGGATGAGAATAATGTGAAGTACAGGGAGGCTGCCTTCATTCACTACCATGGGAGTTCCTTGTCTCTCTCCATCCCCATTGGATCAAGTGTCCATGTGTATGCAAGACCAAGGATTGTTCAATTACAGTACAGTTGGACTTAAGGGTAAAATGCCATACTCATGCAAACTGCTTTCATCTAGACTGCTTTCATCTCCCGATGGCCATTGAAGCCTGATCTGATTGCATTGCAAATTACCAGTGAGGAGAAAGGTTAGTGCAGGCACTACAGTCTCGCCACAAATCCTTCCCCTACAGCAAAGTTTATCTAGACTAGAGCATTGGGCTACGCTCCCACAAACAGAGGGGAAATTCTGTAATTAATATAATCTGTAAGAACCAGTATTTAATTGAAACTCCTAAACTTTCACAGTTTGGAAATTGCATTCTGTGTGTACTTGTCTGGAACTGCGTCGCCAAAGGATCACTGCCACCACCTCACTTTCCAACCAAGGTGGAGGAATTGAGGAGCAGACTGAAGTATAGGGGCAATTCAGCGTTACTTGGAGGACAATGGAATGAATGGAACTGCATTACCACAAAACAGGTAGAGGGATCGCTTTCTAAGTCTCCAAGGTCTGCTGCCCCATCAGAGAGACCTTGCAATCATGAGGTAAACTAACTGACTTTGCAATCAGAGAGCAGACAAGTCTCATTTCCTTTAGATGGCGACGCATCACAGCAACAGCCCACATTAGCAGAAGCCCAGGCAGTGTTTTTTTATGAAGCAATATTTAATAACTCCACACCCCCAGGCAAGGAGCACAATGTGCAGCTAGGAGTTGAACCCTGAAAAGGCCCCTGGGAGAGGCAGCAGCGCCATCCACTGAAGATCTATTTTTGTATTTTTCCCCCTTTGCTGAAATCTTGCCATACACTTTGAAGGCGGGTGGAGTAATTCCTTTTATCCCATCCGTTTCACTTTGATCACTCGTTTTTAGTTAAACACCCCCCCCCCCCCATGCATGAGTCTGCTGTGGATGCCAATGTGGTGCTTACCATGACAACATATCACATACATTAATCTTGCTTTTTAAAATCAAGACAAACTATTGAAAACTAAAGATTTATTTAAAAATAGTTTATAAAGTGCTAAAAACATGGGGTAAATCAATCGTGTCAACAGTGAGAGTTGGACAGTTTGTTAATATAGGCATAAGCCCTGGTAGATGTCAGCTCTGGGAGACAGCTGACCCTGAGTAGCTTGACGTTGTCATACTTCTGCTTGATTGACTGGAGAAAAAAAAAGGGTTCGAGTTAAACATTGCCGTGTGGCCCTACAGTACATCACTGGGCTAGAAGTCATCTAAAGGCTGGGCTCACCAACTGTTTCATGCTGCCATCACTCAAGCGCTCCAGCATCTTGGCAATGCATTGCATCACAGGTAGCAGAGAGACCTCTGTGTAGCCCGTGTAGTGCTGCAGGGCTGGGGTCTATGGAGCAAACGTTAAGTATCAATTCAGTGACAACTTCAACACTGTTCTGTTGACACATCACTCCATAACGGTACCTTTATCAGTAATCATAACCCAAAGAGATCTAATGATTATGGTTTAGAAGTGTCTAGTTTCATACACTTTCACATATGTCAAAATATTCATTGCTCATAACTGACCCATTCATAACCAGCAGAATCATGAAGGATACTGGATGATAAAGCAAGAGCTGCTGCAGCTGTCAGGGATGGTGGATAGTGAACTGAGGCATAGTCCAGAAGGGTCAGCTCCAGCAGGTATTTAGCCAGCCCATAACCAACAGGCTGAGGCTGGAAGATAAATGTACTGGCATGCAATATCATTTGTTGCTATGTGGCTCTGAATCAATGGTCACTTAAATAGCTGGTCAGCAAGTACAATTAAGGAATAAACAAAAAGGTTGTCAGCACAGGAAGTAGGAATGCACAGCATGAAGCAAATTGGGTGAGTTCACTTCAGGAGAGCTGAACAATGTGTATTACATTTTCAAATTCACCTTCCCAACCTTGGCGGCTCTCCTTAGAAAGTGAACTGGTGGTGGTCGTCCCAGTTCATAGTTCAAGGCTTTCAGAATGGTCATTTCCATCAAGCATATCTCAGCACAGGAGTAGGTGAAGTCTGTTATATGGGCAAAGTCCTTGACCACGGGAGGAGCGATTTCCTCGTACTTGGAAGCGATGAGCATCGCAGTGACACCAACCAGTTGCAGAGACTTCTTTGGCACTGGATAGTCCTGAGCAAAAGAGAAAATGGATACAAAAATAAATACAAAAAGTAAAACAAATGTATCCGACCATCAGAGGAAAAACAAGCCTTACCTGGAGAAAGCGGTCGATGATCCCAACAGTCATGTAGAGAGTCTCCTGGTGCAGTCTGAACTGCTTCTGGACCTGTACCAGGTAGTCAACTAGAATACTCCGCATGCTCCCAGTCACATCACAACCCTCCAGATAACATGGTTTTATAGCCATGGCAACCTGTCACACATTAAGAGAGGTGTCTGTGGCAAGACACAGGACCTTGACTAATAATGGTTAATGTAGTGAAAAAGGGAAACCAGTGTTGCCTCTTTATGACAAACCAAATAAAATCACATGAAATTGAATTAGGCTCAGAACAAACGAGAGATAGTTGAAATTAGTCCAAAACCTCCAGGTTCCTTAGATGAGCGTAAATGTCCTTCACATAGTCACTGCACAGCGAGGAGTTGCCCGCGTCTGCAGAGTCCACATCTGGGATGTTGAGCAGGGCATGTGAGAAGGCCTGTGGCACATTGAGCCCCTCATCCCGAGTGGCCTCTTGGCTGGGAGGCTCCTCAGGGGCAGCTGGAATGTGCTTGGCCTAAAGAACAACAAGATATAGAGAAGTGGATGGAATTCTCTGTGAAGCTGAACTACAGACAACGAGTGCACAACATCCAGAAGAGATGACAACTCTGATTTTAGCATATTGGATTAACATGAGACTTTTACAAAGAGTAGTGAGGTATATCTAACTACAGCCAAGCCCAGCTTCAACCTTCTCTCCTTAAAATCTCACCTGTCTGACCAGATCACAGTTGCCAGCCCCAGTGTTCTCCTTCGAAATAACATGGACTCTTTCAGTGGTGCTCTGCTTACGTTGAGCTGGTTTGACGTGAACAGCCGTCTGTTTCTCAGGAAAATAAAATGCAGATAATTATTCAAAAGTTGCACCAAAAACTGAACCACACCGTAATGAAAATGTATTAATAGAATTTTTATTACATTTGTTTTAATCCCTTTGGCGTTGTTCAGTTTGCTTGCTACATTTCCCAAAGGCACCCTGGACCTCAGGCCATATGAGATGACAGGTTTTCCTGGTAAGGAAACATTCTCCTCTGACTTGGTCTGGACCTCAATTCAACATTTAAAAACACAATTGTGAGTTTCAGTCCAACAGTAGCCCATCACTTGGCTTGTTATTAAGTATTTTTACAAATTCTAAAATAGCAATGTATATTTTGGGTTAAGATGTGGAAGACGAGGCATTCATATTCTTCAATAACCAATGGGCATAAATTAAGTGAAATGTCTACTGAACAGAAGGAAATATCCTAGTTCTTGAGAACCTAAGGCCATACATATGGGATAGAAATATCCCAGTGTGCCTTCACAGTAGCCAAATAAGAATGGTTGATTGCCTCAAGATGAGACTGCCACATGACAAATTACAACATTCTTGTACCCCAGTAAAACCAACGACAGTTCATTATTAGCCTAACCATAAATATCAAAGCATCAGTCATACCTTCACCTTTGGAACTGCAAATTTTTCCTGATAGGTAGGATTGGTTACCTTCACAGGCAATTTGGACCTCAAGTTGTAAGGCATTGAGACGACAGGTTTTGCAGTAATAATGGTCTCTTCTGGCCTTGTTTTTCTGGTTAGGGCCGCCTAAAACAGATCTATAGAATATGTATCCTTCTTCAGAACATAAAATACGCTGTACCTGCCCATCAACAACAAAGTTGATGGAAACCCATAGGCTAATCACTGACCTGGACTCAGGGGTAGACATAACGATATAGTAAATCTGTCTCCATTTGGTATGTATTAAAATTGTGAATGTCCATCTATTTCGTACAATGTTAAGTATTTGCAACATGTATGATATGTCACAAATTCTAATTTGTAGGGCTTAGTTAGCTAGGCTATGAATTAAACTTAAGGGTTAAGGTTAGTTAACATGCTAAGTAGTTGAAAAGTATCTAAATAGTAGTTGCTAATTAGCTAAAATGTTAACGTTGTCTGAGATTCGAACACGCAACCTTTGGGTTGCTAGACATTCCCACACACCCTCCTTACAATTTTTCCTTAAGTAAACTTGTCTTATGGAGCCATACCAAAATGTAACATAATAATTTGAGTGTCCCGGATTTACATTTACTATGGTACGTCTAGTCTATGACAGCAAACAATAGTAGCAAACTTCGCACTGGCAGTAGCCGACTGCAGCAAAATATGTGTATATATAAATCATTGACAGTGGCTTACCTGCGTTATTCTAGAAGCCACAAGGAACAATAACCCTGCAAAAGAACAAAGAGCGCTGTGTTTCAACGTCACTGAGATTCAATGACATTTACAGCTGCCATGTAGTGAGTTCACAGCAACAGCTGTGTTCAATGCCATTGATTAGAAATGGTCAGACTCATGCTAAATTCGTGTAACAATGTGGGAATTTACCGCATACGACTGGGAAAGATCCACTTGAACTGCCCTCCTACTGGTAATTACTAGTGGGAAACTCCTCTATAATCCTGATGCCGCGTTTAAGTACTAGTCGGAACTAGGAAACTCTAAAATGTTCAACTTGCTTACTGGTTGTAGTTATACACGTGCCGTGTTTAACCAGTCAGCAAGTCAGAAATTGAGTTTTTCTAGTTCGGACTAGCACATGAACGTGGCATGAGCTCCCACTTCTCCCCTATGCTGACCTCTGACATCACCTATTAAGGAAATTACCGCGATAATATCATTTTTGGCAGTTAAATGCAAAAACAAAACATTATTTATAAAAGGCAATCTATTAAAAAATATATGTTAACACTCATTTATTTACAAGCATGATAGCTGTACTTTTAGTTTTCTGGTTTATGCAGCTGGTTGGCCATTAGCCAATTGGCGTTTCTTCAATGAGTTCAAAGCACGCGAAGCATTTACGACTTCACAACTGGTAAATTCCCACCTCCTACTTCTTTACGAATGCAGCATAAATCCATAATAAAAAAACAATTATCTAGGGCTAGGCTACTTCAACTGCGCTTAGACAAGCAGCCCAATTCTGATCTTTCTTCCACTAATTTGTCTTTTGACATCAGATATTTTTCAGAGCTGATTTGACTGGTCAAATTTGGCAAATTAGTGAAAAAAATATGAGAATTGGGCTGCCTGTCTAAATGCATCCTTCTAGCTTTACACACAGGACCTGATGACAGAAAGGCATGTAGGACAACTTCCCGTTGCCCCTGACCTCTGGGCCCCTGGCTGCAGACCCATCATAACATAGTGGGCTAGTTTATGAAAATTAGATCATTAATATGATTCACACTTTCATAGAGTATATTTTAGAATTTCAGAGATATTTTCAGAGACCCCCTATAAATCTGTAAAAACATGTTTTTGATTGCCCTATCATTTCTACCACTGTACTTTTGAATTAGTCATAGGTTACCTGTAACACTTGAAATGTGTTATGAATGGGTTTGCATTTAGATGTTTTAAAAATTGATCAAAATTAAAATCAATGGTCTTGCAGTATTGTTTCATTATGACACACAGTTTATGCTTTTGTTATTAAGATCCTCTGTGAAGCCCCAGTGTTCACACAGATGTGAAGGTAAGTGGTTGGAGAAGTCAGAGGGAGATTACAGTACAGAGCCTGCTTTATGTTGATAGGCTTCATATCTCCTGCTACGAGAACACACAGGCATGCAGGCGCACACACACACACACACACACACACACACACACACACACACACACACACACACACACACACACACACACACACACACACACACTGAATATCAGACTGTTTTCCTACCTAGAGTACTTGGGTATTGTCGCTGGCATTTCAGTTTCAAGTCATGCAACAACATACTCTTATTTAGCAAACTGAGCTCTTTGAGAAACATCAATAATTCAAACATTTCTATATCAGGTCAACACTGAAGCCTACAAATCTCACTCCACCCTCCACTGGTCTGACTGCATTCATACAAACAAGAAATGAGTACTGGGTCAAATAAGGAACTGGCCATCAATATCTACCACTGCTAAGCCAACCCAGAGGCCACAAGGTCTTGACCAGTCTCAGTCAGCTGAGATCTGTAACCAGCTTTTGTTATGTAATACAGTAATGTAAGCTGCTTAGCAGATGCTTTTATCCAAAGTTAGTTACTGTGCAGTGAGTACTTACATGTGTACTATGTATTTGTGGTCCCAGTGGGATTTGAACCCATGACGTCTGCATAGCTAGCACCCCACTCTAAACATCAGTCATGGAGAGGGAGGGAGCATATGGACAGTCTATATTTTCCAGCTGTCCATATTCTCCATATTCTCTGTACAAAGTCTGCCTCAGCAATCAAGTCAGGCAACTGAGGCTATGAATATAAACGTGATATAAACCTGTGGTTCCAACTTCCAACCTAGCACAGCATACATAGAGAGATAAGAGTGTCATATGGGTGGCAGGTAGCCTAGTGGTTAGAGTGTTGGACTAGTAACCGAAAGGTTGCTAGATCGACATCCCCAAGCAGACAAGGTAAAAATCTGTCGTTCTGCCCCTGAACAAGGCAGTTAACCCACTGTTCCTAGGCCATCATTGAAAATAAGAATTTGTTCTTAACTGACTTGCCTAGTAAAATACATTTTAAAATTCTCTTTGTCTGCTGTTTCCCCAGTAAAGCATCAATATTGCAATGCAGCTCTGCTCTAGTGCAGTTCATGTCTCTTATTTGATCCCGCTGCAGGCGGATACGTCCCCCACGTCCGCTTTCGCTGTTTGATTGCATTGCTTTGTTTGCTATCCCATACCTGTCAATCACCGTGGAGACCAGAGAAACACAGACCATCACAAGCTAAGGGCAGAGGCAGGTGGCTTCAGCAGTTCATTCAACATCACAGTGGCTGTCACCTGTGGTCACTAGTTCCATAGAGCCACCTAGCAGGTGAGATGAAATGCAGTATTAATGTTTCCTGTTCCGTGAGGGCGGACAGGGATAGATTACTACTCTGATTCATGTGTTGTTCTCTGCCGGGGCCCAGCTGTACATAGGTATGAGGAATGAGATACGAGTATATTCATATATAGTTTATTATGGAGTGAATATCAGCTGATGTACGAAGGGCTATATAAAAATAAATTTGATTTGATTTGATTTGATGGAGTCATCTTAGATGTGTTCTATATACAATGAAAACAGGTGTTGCTTGGCTTGACCTCCTTCTTGTGAAAGTCCTTATGTTCCTAATGTGAAATAATGTTATCGAATTGAATTGTCTGTAGCTTGAGTTATTCCACTAGTTAGTCAGTCTTTCTTTGTTCTCAATGTGTACTCTGTTTTCATGGGGCCACACCACAGTGCCAATGCATTATTTTAGGTGGACCGTCTGAGATGCAGACCGTTCTGACCCAATGACTCATGGCAGGGCCGCGATGTCCGTCTCTCAGTTCTCCCCTCAGCCCTGTTAGTCTTTTATCCCATTTGACCTGATGGCTTATTCACATTTATGAAGGCCAGCTGGGTAATGGGGGTCTATATTTAGAAACTGCTCTGAATATGGTTATTCATCATGTTTTCACCACTATCTGCGAGGTTCAATATGATCCAGAGGCACACAATGTTCTAATGACAAAATCCTCTCCCATCTTCAATAAGGCTCCTCTCTTGAAGATTTGCGTGAGAAATCTCCCTCACAGTCAAATATTATTCCTGAGCCTCTCTGCAATCTAAAATGCTTCAGATGTTTGCTTTTTGAAGTGATAATCCCATATGATAGACCTAAGTAGAACACTAGGACTACCTGCTGGGATGGCCTACTTTTTCTGAGGGGAATTAGGGTGCTTCTCAAACACCCTCTAAAATCATATAGGCCTATCATATGAAAGGAGTACAGATCATAAAACAGTGTTATTTTAAGGTAGAATCCGCAGGGTGACTCACTTAGGGGGGTGGCTCTCCATTTGCTTGTGTGACATTGTACAGGTTTGACTCTCCCTCTGCGGCAGCTCATCCTCCCCTAGCATCACTCTAAGTTCTGGTTTTGTCTTATGATCATAATTGCATCTCATTGGTAGTTGGTGCTGGATAAACAAACAAACAAGCTCTATCTATTTCTCTCTTTGCTCTCTCACTCACTCACTCACTCACTCACTCACTCACTCACTCACTCACTCACTCACTCACTCACTCACTCACTCACTCTCAATTCAATTCAAGGGGCTTTATTGGCATGGGAAACACATTTACATTGCCAATGCCATTGAAATGGATAAACAAAAGTGCAATAAAAAATACAAAGTGAACAGTAAATATTACACTCACACAAGTATCAAAAGAATAAAGACATTTCAAATGTCATATTATGTTTATATACAGTGTTGTAGCAATGTGCAAATAGTTAAAGATGGGTTGTATTTACAATGGTTTTTGTTCTTCACCGGTTGCCCTTTTCTTGTGGCAACAGGTCACTAATCTTGCTGCTGTGATTGCACACTGTGGTATTTCACCCAATAGACATGGGAGTTTATCAAAATTGGATTTGCTTTCGAATTCTTTGTGGGTCTGTGTAATCTGAGGGAAATATGTGTATCTAAAATGGTCATACATTTGGAGGTTAGGAAGTGCAGCTCAGTTTCCACCTCATTTTGTGGGCAGTGTGCACATAGCCTGTCTTCTCTTGAGAGCCAGGTCTGCCTTCAGTGGCCTTTCTCAATAGCAAGGCTATGGTCACTGAGTCTGTACATAGTCAAATCTTTCCTTCATTTTGTGTCAGTCACAGTGGTCAGATATTCTGCCACCGTGTATTCTCTGTCTAAAAGCATTGTAATTTGCTCAGTTTTTTTTGTGTTTCCAATGTGTCAAGGAATTATATATTTTTTTTTCTCATGATTTGGTTGGGTCTAATCGTGTTGCTGTCCTGGGGCTTTGTGGGGTCTGTTTGTGTTTGTGAACAGAGCACCAGGACCAGCTTGCTTAGGGGACTCTTCTCCAGGTTCATCTCTCTGTAGGTGATGGCTTTGTTATGGAAGGTTTGGGAATCGCTTCCTTTTAGGTGGTTGTAGAATTTAACATTTATTTTCTGGATTTTGATAATTAGAGGGTATCGGCCTAATTCTGCTCTGCATGCATTATTTGGTGTTTTACGTTGTACACTGAGAATTTTTTTGTGAATTCGTGGTTGGTGAGCGGACCGTGGACCTCACAACCATAAAGGGCAATGATAACTGATTCAATTTATTTTTGCCAGATCGTAATTGTTATGTCAAATTTTATGTTCCTTTTGATGGCATAGAAGGTCCTTCTTGCCTTGTCACTCAGATCATTCACAGCTTTGTGGAAGTTACCTGTGGCGCTGATGTTTAGGCCGAGCTTTCCGGACGACTGCTTCATCTGACCACTTTTTTATAGACCGAGTCACTGGTGCTTCCTGCTTTAATTTTTGCTTGTAAGCAGGAATCAGGAGGATAGAGTTGTGGTCGGATTTACCAAATGGAGGGCTAGGGAGAGCTTTGCACGCATCTCTGTGTGTGGAGTACAGGTGATCTAGAATTTCTTTCCCCCTGGTTGCACATTTAACATGTTGATGGAAATTTGGTAGAACTAATTTAAGTTTCCCTGCATTAAAGTCTCCGGCCACTAGGAGCGCCGCCTCTGGGTGAGTGGTTTCCTGTTTGCTTATTTCCTTATACAGCTGACTGAGTGCGGTCTTAGTGCCAGCATCTGTCTGCGGTGGTAAATAAACAGCCACGAAAAGTATAGCTGAGAACTCTCTAGGCAAGTAGTGTGGCCTGCAATTTATCACAATATACTCTACTTCAGGCGAGCAAAATCTAGAGACTTCCTTAGATTTCGTGCCCCAGCTGTTGTTTACAAATATGCACAGACCCCTCCCCCTCGTCTTACCGGAGTGTGCTGTTCCATCTTGCCGGTGCAGCGTTTATCCCGCTAGCTGAATATCTATGTCGTCATTCAGCCACGTTTCCGTGAAGCATAGGATATTACAGTTTTTGATGTCCCGTTGGTAGGATATTCGTGATCGTACCTCGTCTAGTTTATTGTCCAATGATTGCATGTTGGCGAGTAGTATTGACCGTAACGACAGCTTTCCCACCATGTTCCCGGATTCTTCCAATGGCATTGAGGAGTACACTACATCAGTCACTGGCTTTATCAATAAGTGCATCGAGGACGTCGTCCCCACAGTGACTGTACGTACATACCCCAACCAGAAGCCATGGATTACAGGCAACATTCGCACTGAGCTAAAGGGTAGAGCTGCCGCTTTCAAGGTGCGGGACTCTAACCCGGGAAGCTTACAAGAAATCCTGCTATGCCCTGTGACGAACCATCAAACAGGCAAAGCGTCAATACAGGGCTAAGATTGAATCATACTTCCACGGCTCCGATGCTCGTCTTATGTGGCAGGGTTTGCAAACTATTACAGACTACAAAGGGAAGCACAGCCACGAGCTGCCCAGTGACATGAGCCTACCAGATGAGCTAAATAACTTCTATGCTTGCTTTGAGGCAAGCAACATTGAGGCATGCATGAGAGCATCAGTTGTTCCAGACGACTGTGTGATCACGCTTTCCGTAGCCGCCGTGAGTAAGACCTTTAAACAGGTCAACATACACAAGGCTACGAGGCCTGACGGATTACCACGACATGTGCTCCGGGCATGTGCTGACCAACTGGCAGGTGTCTTCACTGACATTTTCAACATGTCCCTGATTAAGTCTGTAATACCAACATGTTTCAAGCAGACCACCATAGTCCATGTGCCCAAGAACACAAAGGCAACCTGCCTAAATGACTACAGACCCGTAGCACTCACGTCCGTACCCATGAAGTGCTTTGAAAGGTTGGTAATGGCTCACATCAACACCATTATCCCAGAAACCCTAGACCCACTCCAATTTGCATACCGCCCAAACAGATCCACAGATGATGCAATCTCTATTGCACTCCACACTGCCCTTTCCCACCTGGACAAAAGGAACACTTATGTGATAATGCTATTCATTGACTACAGCTCAGCGTTCAACACCATAGTACCCACAAAGCTAATCACTAAGCTAAGGATCCTGGGACTAAACACCTCCCTCTGCAACTGGATCCTGGACTTCCTGACGGGTGCCCCCAGGTGGTGAGGGTAGGTAGCAACACATCTGCCACGCTAATCCTCAACACTGGAGCTCCCCAGGGGTGCGTGCTCAGTTCCCTCCTGTACTCCCTGTTCACCCACGACTGCATGGCCAGGCATGACTCCAACACCATCATTAAGTTTGCAGACGACATAACAGTGGTAGGCCTGATCACCGACAACGACGAGACAGCCTATAGGGAGGAAGTCAGAGACCTGGCCAGGTGGTGCCAGAATAACAACCTCTCCCTCAGCGTAACCAAGACTAAGGAGATTATTGTGGACAACAGGAAAAGGAGGACCGAGCACGCCCCCATTCTCATCGACGGGGCTTTAGTGGAGCAGGTTGAGAGCTTCAAGTTCCTTGGTGTCCACATCAACAACAAACTAAAATGGTCCAAACACGCCAAGACAGTCGTGAAGAGGGCACGACAAAGCCTATTCCCCCTCAGGAAACTAAAAAGATTTGGCATGGGTCCTGAGATCCTCAAAAGGTTCTACAGCTGCAACATCGAGAGCATCCTGACTGGTTGCATCACTGCCTGGTACGGCAATTGCTCGGCCTCTGACCGCAAGGCACTACAGAGGGTAGTGCGTACGGCCCAGTACATCACTGGGGCTAAGCTGCCTGCCATCCAGGACCTCTACACCAGGTGGTGTCAGAGGAAGGCCCTAAAAATTGTCAAAGACCCCAGCCACCCCAGTCATAGACTGTTCTCTCTACTACCACATGGCAAGCGGTACCGGAGTGCCAAGTCTAGGACAAAAAGGCTTCTCAACAGTTTTTACCCCCAAGCCATAAGACTCCTGAACAGGTAATCAAATGGCTACCCGGACTACTTTCATTGTGTGCCCCCCCCCCCCAACCCCTCTTTTTATGCTGCTGCTACTCTCTGTTTATCATATATGCATAGTCACTTTAACTATACATTCATGTACATACTACCTCAATTGGGCTGACCAACCAGTGCTCCCGCACATCGGCTAACTGGGCTATCTGCATTGTGTCCCACCCACCATCCGCCAACCCCTCTTTTACGCTACTGCTACTCTCTGTTCATCATATACAGTGAGGGAAAAAAGTATTTGATCCCCTGCTGATTTTGTACGTTTGCCCACTGACAAAGAAATGATCAGTCTATAATTTTAATGGTAGGTTTGTTTGAACAGTGAGAGACAGAATAACAACAAAAAATCCAGAAAAACGCATGTCAACAATGTTATAAATTGATTAGCATTTTAATGAGGGAAATAAGTATTTGACCCCTCTGCAAAACATGACTTAGTACTTGGTGGCAAAACCCTTGTTGGCAATCACAGAGGTCAGACGTTTCTTGTAGTTGGCCACCAGGTTTGCAGACATCTCAGGAGGGATTTTTTTCCCACTCCTCCTTGCAGATCTTCTCCAAGTCATTAAGGTTTCGAGGCTGACATTTGGCAACTCGAACCTTCAGCTCCCTCCGCAGATTTTCTATGGGATTAAGGTCTGGAGACTGGCTAGGCCACTCCAGGACCTTAATGTACTTCTTCTTGAGCCACTGCTTTGTTGCCTTGGCCGTGTGTTTTGGGTCATTGTCATGCTGGAATACCCATCCACGACCCATTTTCAATGCCCTGGCTGAGGGAAGGAGGTTCTCACCCAAGATTTGACGGTACATGGCCCCATCCATTGTCCCTTTGATGCGGTGAAGTTGTCCTGTCCCCTTAGCAGAAAAACACCCCCAAAGCATGTTTCCACCTCCATGTTTGACGGTGGGGATGGTGTTCTTGGTGTCATAGGCAACATTCCTCCTCCTCCAAACACGGCGAGTTGAGTTGATGCCAAAGAGCTCCATTTTGGTCTCATCTGACCACAACACTTTCACCCAGTTGTCCTCTGAATCATTCAGATGTTCATTGGCAAACTTCAGACGGGCATGTACACTGCTCAAAACAATAAAGGGAACACTAAAATAACACATCCTAGATCTGAATGAATGAAATAATCTTATTAAATACTTTTTTCTTTACATAGTTGAATGTGCTGACAACAAAATCACACAAAAATAATCAATGGAAATCCAATTTATCAACCCATGGAGGTCTGGATTTGGAGTCACACTCAAAATTAAAGTGGAAAACCACACTACAGGCTGATCCAACTTTGATGTAATGTCCTTAAAACAAGTCAAAATGAGGCTCAGTAGTGTGTGTGGCCTCCACGTGCCTGTATGACCTCCCTACAATGCCTGGGCATGCTCCTGATGAGGTGGCGGATGGTCTCCTGAGGGATCTCCTCCCAGACCTGGACTAAAGCATCCGCTATCTCCTGGACAGTCTGTGGTGCAACGTGGCATTGGTGGATGGAGCGAGACATGATGTTCCAGATGTGGTCAATTAGATTCAGGCCTGGGGAACGGGCGGGCCAGTCCATAGCATCAATGCCTTCCTCTTGCAGGAACTGCTGACACACTCCAGCCACATGAGGTCTAGCATTGTCTTGCATTAGGAGGAACCCAGGGCCAACCGCACCAGCATATGGTCTCACAAGGGGTCTGAGGATCTCATCTCGGTACCTAATGGCAGTCAGCCTACCTCTGGCGAGCACATGGAGGGCTGTGCGGCCCCCCAAAGAAATGCCACCCCACACCATGACTGACCCACCGCCAAACCGGTCATGCTGGAGGATGTTGCAGGCAGCAGAACATTCTCCACGGCGTCTCCAGACTCTGTCACGTCTGTCACATGTGCTCAGTGTGAACCTGCTTCATCTGTGAAGAGCACAGGGCGCCAGTGGCGAATTTGCCAATCTTGGTGTTCTCTGGCAAATGCCAAACGTCCTGCACAGTGTTGGGCTGTAAGCACAACCCCCACCTGTGGACGTCGGGCCCTCATACCACCCTCATGGAGTCTGTTTCTGACCGTTTGAGCAGACACATGCACATTTGTGGCCTGCTGGAGGTCATTTTGCAGGGCTCTGGCAGTGCTCCTCCTGCTCTTCCTTGCACAAAGGCGGAGGTAGCGGTCCTGCTGCTGGGTTGTTGCCCTCCTACGGCCTCCTCCACGTCTCCTGATGTACTGGCCTGTCTCCTGGTAGCGCCTCCATGCTCTGGACACTACGCTGACAGACACAGCAAACCTTCTTGCCACAGCTCGCATTGATGTGCCATCCTGGATGAGCTGCACTACCTGAGCCACTTGTGTGGGTTGTAGACTCCGTCTCATGCTACCACTAGAGTGAAAGCACCGCCAGCATTCAAAAGTGACCAAAACATCAGCCAGGAAGCATAAGAACTGAGAAGTGGTCTGTGGTCACCACCTGCCGAACCACTCCTTTATTGGGGGTGTCTTGCTAATTGCCTATAATTTCCACCTGTTGTCTATTCCATTTTCACAACAGCATGTGAAATGTATTGTCAATCAGTGTTGCTTCCTAAGTGGACAGTTTGATTTCACAGAAGTGTGATTGACTTGGAGTTACATTGTATTGTTTAAGTGTTCCCTTTATTTTTTTGAGCAGTGTATATGTGTTTTCTTGAGCAGGGGGACCTTGCGGGCGCTGCAGGATTTCAGTCCTTCACGGCGTAGTGTGTTACCAATTGTTTTCTTGGTGACTATGGTCCCAGCTGCCTTGAGATCATTGACAAGATCCTCCCGTGTAGTTCTGGGCTGATTCCTCACCGTTCTCATGATCATTGCAACTCCACGAGGTGAGATCCTGCATGGAGCCCCAGGCCGAGGGAGATTGCCAGTTCTTTTGTGTTTCTTCCATTTGAGAATAATCGCACCAACTGTTGTCACCTTCTCACCAAGCTGCTTGGCGATGGTCTTGTAGCCCATTCCAGCCTTGTGTAGGTCTACAATCTTGTCCCTGACATCATTGGAGAGCTCTTTGGTCTTGGCCATGATGGAGAGTTTGGAATCTGATTGATTGATTGCTTCTGTGGACAGGTGTCTTTTACACAGGAAACACGCTGAGATTAGGAGCACTCCCTTTAAGAGTGTGCTCCTAATCTCAGCTCGTTACCGGTATAAAAGACACCTGGGAGCCAGAAATCTTTCTGATTGAGAGGGGGTCAAACACTTATTTCCCTCATTAAAATGCAAATCAATGTATAATATTTTTGACATGCGTTTTTCTGGATTTGTTTGTTGTTATTCTGTCTCTCACTGTTCAATAAACCTACCATTAAAATTATACACTGATAATTTCTTTGTCAGTGGGCAAATGTACAAAATCAGCAGGGGATCAAATACTTTTTTCCCTCACTGTGTGCATAGTCACTTTAACCATATCTACATGTACATACTACCTCAATCAGCCTGACTAACCGGTGTCTGTATGTAGCCTCGCTACTTTTATAGCCTCACTACTGTATAAAGCCTGTCTTTTTACTGTTGTTTTATTTCTTTACCTACCTATTGTTCACCTAATACCTTTTTTGCACCATTGGTTAGAGCCTGTAAGTAAGCATTTCACTGTAAGGTCTACACTTGTTGCATTCAGCACACGTGACAAATAAACTTTGATTTGATTTGAGGTATGTATCGTTTTTTGTGTGCTCTAGGGCAACGGTATCTAGATGGAATTTGTATTTGTGGTTCTGGCAACTGGACGTTTTTTGGAAAACTATTATTTTTGTCTTGCTGAGATTTACTGTCAGGGCCCAGGTCTGACACAATCTGTGCAGAAGATCTAGGTGCTGCTGTAGGCCCTCTTTGGTTGGGGACAGAAGCACCAGATCATCAGCAAACAGTAGACATTTGACTTCAGATTCTAGCAGGGTGAGGCCAGGTGCTGCAGACTTTTCTAGTGCCCTTTTCTAGTGCCCTTGTTATAGAGCCAAAAAGATTGGAGAAGTGGTTTATCCACACATCTCCGTTTTGGATAGATAACTCTTCGTGTTGTTGTTTGTTTAGTGTGTTCCAATTTTTCCAGAATTGATTAGATTCTATGGATTCTTCAATTACATTGAGATGATTTCTGATGTGCTGTTCCATCTTTTTCTGTAGTGTATTTCTGTATTGTTTTAATGATTCACCATACTGAAGGCGAGACTCAGGTTTTCTGGGTCTCTATGTTTTTAATTGGATAGGTTTCTCAATTTCTTTCTTAGGTTTTTGCATTCTTCATCAAACTGTTTGTCAGTGTTGTTAATTTTCTTAGATTTGATTGGGAAGCTGAAAGGTCAAATATTCTGTTTAGGCTTTCTACTGCCAAGTTTACACCTTCACTATTACAGTGAAATGTTTTATCCAGGACGTTGTCTAAAAGGGATTGAATTTGTTGTTGCATAATTGTTTTTTGGTAGGTTTCTACACTACTTTCCTTCCATCTATAGCATTTCTTAATATTGTGCAGTTCCTTTGGCTTTGATGCCTCATGATTGAGTATTGCTCTGTACACGTAGACTGTGATTTTGCTGTGATCTTATAGGGGTGTTAGTGGGCTGACTGTGAACGCTCTCTCTCTCTCTCTCACTCTCACACTCACACACTCTCTTTCTCTCTTACCCTCTTTACATATCAGATGACAGCAGCAGTGTCACAGTAATACTTCAGTCTAGTCAATTATTTAGAAGATGTCTCCCTATTGACTGATCATCGTACCACCAGATGTGGGCCAGGACTCTATTCTCCAGGCACATGGAACACAGAGGATGACGTGTTACCTATTGAACCCTCCTAAGTATGTCACCCATTTCCACAGGATTCAGACAGCAGACATATCTCCCTGTCAGTAGTTTCTCAGCTGTGTGGTTTACAGGCTGGCAAAAAAAATGGAGCATTGGGAAATGTGGTATCTGTATTTCTGAAGAGCTGAAATGAAAAGAACAGGGGCCCATTTGAATATAACCTGCTCCAAGAAGACCACGGCTCTTAGATGTACACATAGCATCTATCTTTGGAGAGAGAACATTGACCTGGCTTTAGTGACCTGAGTGTAACTCCTGGCTGATGCTACCATGTGTCTGTGTATTTCTGTGGGAGCTCCTGATGCAGCTGTTATCGTGATGGTTCAAAGCCCTGCCTCCCCACTCAGACTGACAGAGTCAATAGCCACTGACAAATGAAAGTTTACAGGCAGCTCAGATCTCTCTCTCTCTCTCTCTTCTGTTCTGTTCCGCCTCCTTGCCCGTCCTCTAATGCACGGCTGGTATGCATCACCATATTTACACCCCATACGGGGGTCACAGCTCTGCTCATCTCTTTGAACCTGCTAATGGACTAGCTAGCTTTGCATAATCTCCATCACTTGTTTTTTACTCTCTCTCTCCCGTGCTCATATCAACAAAATTATCATTATGTCGGTCATGCCCCACCTTGAGCACAATTGAATTTATTCAGAAACGTAATTATCAAAGTCAGAATTGCCGTTGGGTTGGTTAGATTCATATTGATTGTCTTGCAAGACAGACACTGTGATGAAGTGAATCACCCTCTTCCCCTTCATTCTCTTTCAGCTTCATTTGCTGTAATGCATTTTTATGATGGCAACAGTCCCTGACAGACAGTCCAGGTAAACTGAACTGTGTCTTTTGAACGATCAAGTCAAATCGTCAGTCTTTACCGCCAGTCTGTGCAGACTCACAGCAGAGTTACAGCACTACTAGCCTATCTGAGATGTTAGCTATGTTCTGAGGGATGCAGAAAAAGTGTAGTGGATGCTCTTATGGAAAGCCGTAGAGGGCCACTATGGAGTGTCTCAGGGGGCCTTTCTAGGAAATGGGCTCCAGCTTCTGCAGTTTTGGGGCAATAAAAAATGAGAAATGTGACCCTGTTGTTTTGTCTCAGTCGTATCACTGTTATTGTCATGCTAATGCATCTGCAGTGTCTCTGCACGTGCCACGGCAGAATGGGCTGATTGGGGTCTTCAAACAGTGTTGATATCAAAAGCCATTAAAACAGAGAGTGCAGTACTTTCCATTCCCTTGAGACTGAGATCTTTTCACCCTAATGTCAACCTATTTCCTTCCCTGAGTGTGCTTCTGTTGGAATGGAGGCTGGAGTGAGGAATGGAGTATTCATGACTCTGGTACTGCTGAGACACGCCGACCATCCCCATCCAGCCCCTCCAATCAGTCCCCACGTGGGTGTGAAGCTGACAGGATGATGGCAGAGCCAGTGATAAGCAGACGTGGAGAAAGGAGCATCAGAACTGACACACGTTTGGAAGGCTTTCAAGCCACTTTAGAATTAAGTTAGCTTTTTGGTTGAGACCAAATCCTCTACCTAACCAATATCTGACAAATGATGTTAACATTATGTGGGGGGAAAAACATTTGTTTTTTGGAATGTTTGTGACTGTTAGGGTGGCCACTGGGGGTTAGGGATCGCTTACTCTGGTCTGTGATCTTATTCATTATATATCGATTTCTCACTTGTGTTTTAATGTCCTGGTTGACCAATTCTCAGCCACCTTTAGTATACTATCAATACCTTGTCTTTTAATTGCATATTGATTCAGTGCATTTAATGAGGCTGTTAGTCTTGTTTTTTTTTTAGGCAAAACCCCCAGTTAGACTGAAAGTAGACGATTGCAATCTTCATTTTCCTTCCAAAGTAAATGAAAATATTGATAACCCTCCTGGTAGAGAAATATTATTGGAGTCTATCTGGGATCTGTCCAAAGTTCTAGAAAATTATGTGTTGAAATTTCATTTGCTACCCAGGCTTCTTGAGTACCTCTACCACATATCCAGACAGCCCAGTAGTATTCAACAGGCCTCACCTCTGGGAAATTATCAAGGCAACGTGCTTCTCATCCCAGTTTTGTTTTCCTTGGAAGAGACAAAGAATAAAATAAAAAAAAGAGAATTCTGAGACCCCATCTAAAGACTAAGAGAGACAGCGAGTGTTCACTAATCACCCAGCCGTGAATGATAAATAAGACATTTCCTTGCGGGTTTGTCAACGCACGGGAGCGGATCCCTGAGACTCCATAGAAGCGTTGTTTTTGGAGAGAAGATTAGTTGCTGAGGATGATGGATGTGTTAAGTGTGATCCGGGAGACGGGGGGATGTCAGGGATGTCCGGGCCGCTCGGCGGCTGATGCCTCGCCACTAGCGACCATAACGACAGGCTCATTACACACACAGCACAGGCTAAACTTTTTATCTTATGACTTGCACAGCAGATAGGTGATTTCACTAGTCCTGCTCAATTTACCACCAACTATCACAGACCACCCATTAGATAGAAACACCTAGGTTTGAAAATGTGTTAAAAATTCAAGTGGAAAAATCATGTAGCTTCCTGAACCTGTATATCTGATGGCATGTCGTGTAGAATGCCAAGTAGGATGTTTGTCAAGTGTGCAGTAGATAAGTGTTTTAAACCATACAATTTTATGCCTCACTGAAAGCACTCAGTGAAATGGGCTCCAATGATGTTGCAAAAGCCAGCATTTACAGCAGTTTATACAGATGTGCAATAAAAGAGTAGCCACTGGTATGGTAACATTGAGAATGAAAGTGTCTTGCTGTAAAACAGTGTACTGCTTATGCAGTGAGGAAACCTACCCTGTCAATTCATCTCTGGCAACTTCGGAACCTCTCAGAGGAACATTTATGTTAGGACTATCGACTTTACTTCCCAGAATTGCTAGAGAGTCTTTGGAACAGAAAATGGAAACCTGTTTTGTGGTGGAGTAAAGGCATTATTTCTGTGAAAATTTGAGATGAACCAGGCACCTTTTCTTGATGACTGTAATCCTGAGGCAGTGACCTGTGACTAACTGCTGACCCTCACCGACCGGAGAGTATTTCCTCAGCAGACTATTAGATCTCAGGTTCCTACTGTGTGTGTGTGTGTGTGTGTGTGTGTGTGTGTGTGTGTGTGTGTGTGTGTGTGTGTGTGTGTGAGTGAGTGAGTGAGTGAGTGAGTGAGTGAGTGAGTGAGTGAGTGAGTGAGTGAGTGAGTGAGTGAGTGAGTGAGTGAGTGAGTGAGTGAGTGAGTGAGTGAGTGAGTGAGTGAGTGAGTGAGTGAGAGAGAGAGAGAGAGAAAGAGCTTCAGTGCTGGATGGAACCAAAACAACACCTAAAAGCAACCACAATACACTCCTAGAAGAAAAGGTTCAAAAGAAGTTCTTTGGCTGTCCCCAAATGAGAACCCTTTTTGGGTTCCAGATAGAACCGTCTGAGGAAAGGGTTCTACCTGGAACCAAAAATTATTATTCAAAGGGTTCTCCAATGAGCACCTTTTCATCTAAGAATGTACATGACAAAGGGTAAAGAGGATATGGCAAAGAGCATAGCCGACTACGCCAGTTGATTGGTAAAAAGTTGTTGACAACCTGCATAAAACCTTTTTCTATACTGTTTATGTGTGGGTGCCTGTTGACTGAAAACACATGAACACACATTTATTCCTCTTTCCTCACTGCAAACTAGGTCTAGTTTTACTGGGGAACAGCCACCTCAGCCATAACTTGCAGCATTTATTAGACGTGAGCAGTAAAGACCACAGAGCTCCAGGCAGTTCTCACCAGTGACTGAGCTTTGCCTCAGACTCACATCTCTCTCTGAATACTGACTAGGGGCTGCTGTAATTCTAGGCCTGTTACACCCAGTCAGAGGATACCTGAATATTTTCTTTGTCAGCACACTGAGTTCCATAGTTAAGGTTTACAATTGTATCCATTTTTCTCTTACAAGTCCATTTCTATAGAGGAGACCAAGCATAGAAAGTGTCAGAAGCTCTGTATAAAATGAACCTGTAGAGAATTCTTTCATGTAACTACATCACGTATTCCACCTACTATAGCTAATTACAGCAGCAGACATTCTGGATTTTACTAAAGGTAATACTCGGCTTCAGTTCAAGGACTGTGTGCGACTTTACATACATAGTATATGAGGAAAAGAGCAAGATGAAGACCACAAATGTGTGTTGACTGGCTTGACCTTCACACAAGACAGTTAGACAGACTGTTACACAGAGAGAAGGACAAAAACATGTCCTCTTCCCCCAGGAACTAATCTATGTGACAGACAGTTCCCCATACTGTAGTTCTGTGAGACTACTGTCTGACACACCACTATTAAACACTAAAACAGTCCGAGAGACAGACAGACAGACAGACAGACAGACAGACAGACAGACAGACAGACAGACAGACAGACAGACAGACAGACAGACAGACAGACAGACAATCCAGCCCCAACTAACCCCATGATTATGTCCATATAGTGTGCCCTCTATAGGGAGCATAGACCCTTTACTTTACTCACTCAATAGAATCCTCCACTGCCTTTGAGAACAGAGCCAACCTGCTGTCCTGAGGACACAACCCCCGTCCTCTCTGAGTGAGCGCAATTAGCACTCAGTGAAAGAAATGATCCCCAAGGGAGCTATCCATGCACAATATATTTAATTGAACTAGATGATATAAGGGGATAAATTAAACGTTAGTAATACTGAGCTTCCCGGAAAAAGAGTTCAATCATACACTATTATAAAGGCACAGTCGTTTGCTTTTGAACATTCATCAGATAATGGGTCCAGGCATCGAGGACAAAGTGGGGAATTATACGGCCACTCTCTCTGACAATGGCCTGTGTGTCTGTCTGCATGTTAATGAACTCTCTTTCTCTATGTGTCAGACTGTACCTGGTCCGCTGCGCTTCCTTCAGCCCGGCCTACTCTCTCTACTCTACTGACAGACCATCACAAAGGTCATGACCTTTCCAGACAGGGCACTGGCATGTTGTTTCACTGCTACACTGTGAGTTCACCGCACTGCACCTGCTAGGAGCGCACAGACCCACATGAACAGACAGACACACACACACACACACACACACACACACACACACACACAGATTTGCTCACAGGTGCACGCATGGAAACACATCCACACATTTTCACTCTTGAATACACTCGGCATTGAATACATTCAGCCTGCTGCCATGGCCACCACCCTGCTTCCACCTCTCTCTCCCTGTGAGTTCCTCATGCTTTCTTAGTCTCACACCACTAGCCCTCACCACTCTAGCTACACAGCTGTCTGATGGATCCACTGTACCCATGCTAACACCTACACTCCTCTCAACGTAGTATCACATTTCTGTGTGTGTGTGTGTGTGTGTGTGTGTGTGTGTGTGTGTGTGTGTGTGTGTGTGTGTGTGTGTGTGTGTGTGTGTGTGTGTGTGTGTGTGTGTGTGTGTGTGAGACCCCCAGTCCACTGCAGTTAGAGGTGCTGAAGCAGGGAGAGTGTAACAATAATACGATATAGATATTTTTAAGCCACTTAAGGTTTATTTTTAGAGCTCTGCTACTAGATCAATAGTCTCGCTTTGGTATTATTTACAGTACCAGTCAAACGTTTGGACACACCTACTCATTCAAGGGTTTTTCTTTATTTTTACTATTTTCTACATTGTAGAATAATAGTGAAGACATCAAAACTATGAAATAACACATATGGAATAATGTAGTAACCAAAAAAGTGTTAAACAAAAGCTAGATTTTAGATTTTAGATTCTTCAAAGTAGCCACCCTTTGCCTTGATGACAGCTTTGCATACACTTGGCATTCTCTCAACCAGCTTCATGAGGTAGTCACCTGGAATGCTTGAAGGAGTTCCCATATATGCTGAGCACTTGTTGGCTGCTTTTCCTTCACTCTATGGTTCAACTCATCCCAAACCATCTCAACTGGGTTGAGGTCGTGTGATTGTGGAGGCCAGGTCATCTGATGCAGGACTCTATCACTCTCCTTCTTGGTCAAATAACCCTTACACAGCCTGGAGGTGTGTTTTGGTTCATTGTGCTGTTGAAAAACAAATAATAGTCCCACTAAGCGCAAACCAGATGGGATGGTGTATTGCCGTAGAATGCTGTGGTAGCCATGCTGGTTAAGTGTGCCTTGAATTCTAAATAAATCACAGACAGTGTCACAAGCAAAGCACCCCCACACCATCACACCTCCTCCATGCTTCACGGTGGGAACCACGCACGCAGAGATCATTCGGTCACCTACCCTGTGTCTCATAAAGACACGGCGGTTGGAACCACATTTTTGTTATCAAAATGTAAATAATGAAACATTAAAAAAGTTAGCCTTTTTAGATAAAACTATACTAAATATAATCACGTCACCAAATAATTGATTAAAACACACTGTTTTACAATGAAGGTCTACAGTAGCCTCAACAGCACTCTGTAGGGTAGCACCATGGTGTAGCCGGAGACCAGATAGTTTCTCCGTTCTCCTCTGGGTACATGACTTCAATGCAAACCTAGGAGGCTCATGGTTCTCACTACCTTCCATAAACTTACACAGTAGTTATGACAACTTCTGGAGGACTTCCTCCAACCTATCAGAGCTCTTGTAGTATGAACTGACATGTTGTCGACCCAATCAAAGGATTAGAGAATGAATCTAGTACGGAAAGCATAAGCTACATATGGCTAGCACAGCAGTGCATAAAATGTAGTAAATAGTTGACTCAAAGAGCGAGAAAGACAATAGCTGAACAGTTTTGAACAAATTCATTTCTTCAAAAATTAAGGAGAAGCAAGAGAGAGCGAGAGAGAGCTAGCTGTATTTTTTCCCATTTTTTCACTTTTACTTTCACTTAGCTAGCGAATGCAGCTAGCTAGATTAGTCTACTCAAACAATTGACTCAAACAGAGAGGGATGCTATGTTAGCTAGCTGGGTATGGCTATCCAACACTGGAACACTTCCAAGTCAGCCCACCGGTGCAACTGCTGAACTGCTTGCTGGCTGAAACTGTACTGCATGATTGTAGCGGTTTACTAACGCTTTAGTTCTAGTAGCTATGTTGAATATGACGTTAGCTAATATGGTGACAACAATGTTGGCTGTGTGTAGCGGTTATGATATGAAGGTTTGGCTTGGAAAGGTTTTTTCGCCTGGTCACAGACAGCTGATGTGTTGTGCAATGAAGTCCAGAAGCGAATGGAAAATGTGAGAGGAGATTGCATAGATACGAGAAGGAATCATACAACGAGAAAAGTGATCATGCTGTTTGTATGTGGCTGTTATGAAAGTGAACTTGCATGTGATCAGGGGTGTATTGATTTAGCTATGGTATATTAATTTCACCAATTCTGTTTAAAAACTTTTCTTAAATGGAAGCAAATTGAAAGAAACTCGGATAAACATACCTGAATTTGTCCAATAGAAACTTGTTTGCAGAGCCTCCTGAGTGGCACAGTGGTCTAAGGCACTGCATCGCAGTTGCTAGCTGTGCCACTAGAGATCCTGGTTTGAGTCTGGGCTCTGTCGCTACGACTAAGAGACCCTTGGGGTGGCACACAATTGGCCCAGCGTTGTTGGGGGAGGGTTTGGCGAGCAGGGATGTCCTTGTCCCATCGTGCTCTTGTGACTCCTGTGGCGGGCCGGACGGAGTGCATGCTGACACGGTCGCCAGGTGTATCCTCCAACACATTGGTGCGGCTGGCTTCCGGGTTAAGCGGGCATTGTGTCAAGAAGCAGTGCGGCTTGGTTGGGTTGTGTTTCGGAGGATGCACGGCTCTCGACCTTCGCCTCTCCCGAGTCTGTACGGGAGTTGCAGCGATGAGACAAGACTGTAACTACCAATTGGATACCACTAAATTGGGGAGAAAAAAAATATTATAATTTTTTTTAAATAAACTTGTTTTCAACTGTTGGACTAATGATTACACCTTAGATCAGCTAGATGTGTGCAAGGTGGTATTGAATGTGTCACTGTCTGTCACCTTGATTACTCACATTTGTCTCTTGACACGTGCACCTACGTTGTAAACTTTCATTCATAGGCTAGATTGTAGCAACCTCATGATGGGTATAAGGTTTAGTAACCTAAACCTATCGATTTTACATTGAGCTGGATGAATGGAATATGAATGACAGTCATCCATTATGCTGTGATAGAAATAAGGCTATGTTCATTAAAAAAATCCTCGCCCTCCCTCATCTTATACGACACCAACCGCCACTGGCTCAAATACAGGAAATAGATGGCTGAAAAAGACAGCTCCTCAGGTGGGCGGGGCATGCGCATTGCTACGCAAACACACACACACGCACAATTAGCGCACGCACACACACAGACCAAAAGATGTGGAGTGAGATACCACAGAAGCATTGTGTCTTTGATTTCATCACCTCCAGAGCCCTGCCAAAGCCCCGCTGCGTCTCACGCTGCCGTCCCCCCACCTTTCCCCACCCTGTCACAGGCGAGAGAGGAATACAAATGCCCCCGTCCCTGAAGCACAGCCCAGACCCCCTCCCACCCCTCTCCCACAGCCCACAACGCCCCCTGCTTCCCGACCTCCACCCGCCTCCCTCCATCCCTGACTGCTCACTGCTCTCTTCCAAGGACAGGCAAAGACATCCCCTTTGGTGAGAGGAGAGTGATTTCCACCCAACACAGACTTGACGGAGCACACAGATCAGAGGGCGGATGGTGGTGGTGGAGGGGTTGTGTGATTGAGACTTAAATGCATATGTTTGAATCCCCCCATTGAACCACAGAGACACTTCATACTGAAAGCTATCCATATTGGCCATTCTGCATTAGTGACTTCTGTCAGACACTCTAAGGTCTAAAGAACACATATGCCAATGGGGATGGGAGACAGTTGTCACAACAGCCATGCTGTCCAGGCTAAAAAGAGTGGAGAACAGACAGGCCTAGTGTCAGCTTGTAAACAGTATGGATGGATCATGGAGACAGTGGGAATCACTGTCAATGTGTGTGCATGTGTTGAGATTATCAACATTTATGAATTTCGTTTGGTTGTAAGATATTAAAGTGTGTGTGTGTGTGTGTGTCTATGCATGCTTGCCTCTGTCTGGGTGCATCAGACAGCCAGGTATTCCTGGACAGGGCACGTATGGGCTTTATGACCCTCGTCTATGAAGTGATTTGGCTGCAGAAGGACAAAGCTGAGAGAGGTGATTAAAAAGCTGAATGGAATGTCACACCTAATGGATACAGAGAGGGAGTCACAGGAAATAGAAAAAGAGAGAGGGAGAGGGAAAATGAGAGAGGAAAATGAGAAAACGGGAACAGAACAGAGGTAGTATAAAGAGGTGATGGAGCGGTGTGTGTGTGTGTGTGTGTGTGTGTGCTTGTGCATGTGGTGAAATTGGTGTATGAGTGAGTAAATACCTTGGTTCCCCAATTCCAGGTGTAATTACCAGACCTGGTGATGGGAGGTAAGTGAAGCTGACACAAGCCTCCGGCTCTGTAACACTGTGCCTCATACCTCACAGACCACCACACTACAGTACAGACAGCCAAGGACACAGGGCTTTATATGCCTCCTCATTTCAACAGAAAATACAACAGAAAATAGATTTTTGAGGATGTCTTTAAGCAAAGCGAGTGACAATGTTAACAGTTTTATAAGCTAGAAAGGAGACACTGACATTAGATTCACACTGTGTTTGGGTGGTATGTATTGTAAGTATGAGACATCACAGGGCAGGCATTAGAGACATGTCTAGTTTGGTATCTCTCTCACCCAAGACCATGTGGGCTAGCTGGTCCCTCTGTGTGACTCCTCATTGTCTTGCCTGCTCATGATAGTTCCGGTCTGTGGCATTTGAAAAGTGGTGTGCAGAGTGGTGTCTAAATGCAGGCAGACATGTTTTATTGCATGACCTTCTCCACAGACATTTCCATCTTCTCACCCCCTCTCTCCCTCAGCCCCTCCTCTCCTCCCCTCTGAGGCGCTGTTGGTTGGAGGTTTGCAGAAACGCACGCGCGCACACACACACACACACACACACACACAGTCAGAAGAGCAGTCTGGACCTCTCTGTGTCCTGGGGGAAGGGGGTATGAAAGAGAGCCGAGCTGGGCAGGCACAGCCAGTGGAGCCAGGTGGAAAATAAAAATACTATATTCCCTTACTAGGAAAAATACATGGAATAAATACTGAAATACATGACTGCAGACTGTTTGTACCTGACAGGTGTGTGAATGGAGAAAGATTACATTCTGGCTAAGCCCTTCATATGAGGCATATCCCTCTGTTTGAACTGGTCTCTCTTTGGTCTCTGTAACCAGAGAGGGAAGAATCACAGGGGTCTGGCACCAGGGCTGAGCTAGACACACAGCTTGTATGTCTCAGATCTGGTGTTGGCAACTGCACTCTAAGAAAAAAGGTTTAAAAAAGGGTTCTGCAGCTGTCTACATAGCAGAACCCTTTTTGGTTCCAGGTAGAACTATTTTGGGTTCCATATAGAACCCTCTGTCGAAAGGGTTATTCATGGAACCCAAAAGGGTTCTACCTGGAACCAAAATGGGTTCTTCAAAGGGTTCTTCAAAGGGTTATCCAATAGGGACAGCAGAAGAACCCTTATTTTAACTGGTAAGTTGACTGAGAACACACTCTCATTTACATCAACAACTTGGGGAATAATTTCAGGGGAGAGAAGGGGGAACGAATTAGCTAATTATAAGCTGGGGATGATTAGGTGGCCATGATGGTATGAGGGCCAGATTGGGAATTACTTTACTTTACTGACTTTATTGTCCCCATGGGGACATTTTGTTGCAGTGTCATGTACACGTTTAAAATTTGTTTTGTTTAAATAACAAAACAAATTGACAATACAACTTTCATAACAGTTACATACCAATAAAAAGAGACTAGCCTGCTGGCCTTACTGGGTCGATAGGAACATGAGCCCGAGCTATTTAGGAGGGATATCACACCTGGCACAAATTATTGTCTAATTAGCCAGGACAGCGGTGTTAACACCCCTACTCTTACAATAAGTGCCATGGGAGCTTTAGTGACCACAGAGAGTCAGGACACCCGTGTAACATCCCATCTGAAAGGCGGCACCTTACACAGGGCAATGTCCCCAATCACTGCCCTGGGGCATTTTAATATTTGTTTTAGACCAGAGGAAAGAGTGCCTCCTACTGGCCCTCCAACACCACTTCCGGCAGCATCTGGTTTTCCATCCAGGGACCGACCAGAACCAACGCTGCTTAGCTTCAGAGGCAAGCCAGCAGTGGGCTGCAGGGTGCTATGCTGCTGGATAGCACCTTTTTTTCTAAGAGAGTGGCTCTGTTGTTTCTTCTCTGTGAAGGAGACAAGTCTTACAGAATGTATTAGGCAGGTGGAGGAACAGCAACTGCATGTACAGCATGTCAATGCAGACACCACCTACCTGGCTGTGTCACTGTAGGCTGTTACATTCAGGTGGATGTTCTGCATGTTGAGTAGACCCATTCAATGCACCTAACCTATTTCAACCTCCATCCTCCAACATCTTCCATTCTTTCAAGCAAACACCGGAACAATGCAAATAAGTTATTTTGTGTTGATCTGGTGAACATGCTAATAGTACCTGTATGAAATATAACCAGTGTAACAGCATATAAGCTAAAAAAAAAGGGTCAAGGATTGATTTAGTTGAAAGAATTGAAGGTTTTCATCATTCAGTGTCCAGTTCTCCTAATAGTTTTAACCATCTTATTCTCCAGAACGTCAGCATTTCTACTCAGGCAGGCACACCCAGCCATTCCCAACAGGTCAGCAGATTGACGTTTTATAATCAATTTAGACTTTGGACCATGGAGAGGTGGATGTTCTGTAGCAAAGTGATTCCCAAAGTGACTGTTACCGTTATACTGCAAGGAGGGCAATCCATTTTATCATCCTCCTGGCTACTGGGAGATGGTGGCTCTGAAAGTTATGACTGAGAGGTAGCTTCCTGCTTTTTCCCCTGTGTGCCGTGCAACTACCTCCCCTTGTACCCACACGGATCTCCATTACGGATCCACGTCCTTGACTGCTTCAGTCTCATTACGAGCCACTCCAGACAGCCATCAAATCTTCAGGTCTGTGGCCCATACTAACCCCTATACGTCTTATCTGACTCCTGCTCTTCTGGTGAGGAAATGGAAATGTCATTATCCTCACAGGCTGCTCTGAGAGATTGTTATTGCTTCATGTCACACAACAACGGGGGCAAGGGGAAGATATGAACAGAACAGAGGCTCAGCTTCCACTTAAAACCTTTCTTAACACAGAGGTCAAATGGATCAGTGGAAATAAAACAGGGGTAATGGATGCAGAGAAGGACATACAGTATGAATTAAACACAAAGCGTTACATTTCCCCATTACAACAAGACAAATGATGCTGTCATTTCTGAAGACTGACCAATATCAAATAGAAGCAGGGCATACAAAGGACTTTCATTGCATTGATTCAGTCCAGTGGAATAATGGCCAACCCATTGGACAACGAGTGATGTAATGCATGCTTTGGCAGGGCCTATCAATAATGATATATATTCATCACAGCCTTCTGTACCCTTTTCTTTTTTTATTAAGTCCTTCCTTTTTATTAGCAATCTCATAAATGTGACTCTTTGAAATTGGCAATTGACTAAACATTCAGGGCATCAGGTTTTTAATCTGGCGTAAAAGCCCAGTCAGAACATATAAATCAGCTTTGCATGCTTGATGATGTCATAAGCAACATCAGAGGATGGCGTCACCTTTCTTCACATAAGTGCAGTGCAGTGCAATTAGCTCTGCCTACGTATTCTCAGATTAATAAAGTAGCAATTATCTGGGGTTCGATAATCTGACACCCTTGTTAAATGACATGTACAGGTATGCTTCCGTCTGTCTGTCTCCTTTAATCTCTAGGCCCCAAAGTCATCTCACCATCCCAAAGACAGAACAGGTCCCTCTCTATAGGCCTGTCTCCCTCTCCTTCTCTACCTGAGGGAGGACACACAGCAGTGGTCACTCCTCTGTACCAGGAGAGGGAGAGCTTGCTGTTAATCATCAATCTTTACCTACCAAACATTCCCACACACACACACACACACACACACACACACACACACACACATACATACATACATGTATGTGTATATAAAATACAATACTGGGAGATTGGTTTACACAACACAGTTTCCTTTTCTCACCCTCTCACAAAGGCATACACGATACACTCCATGCAACTTGCATGCACAGGCACATACACTCACTTCTCACATGAAGAACCCATGTTAGTTGTTAGCGTGAGGCCAGGCCACACAAACAACTACTAATAGATCTTTTCACACACACTCCCTCCCGTTTTCCTGTGTGTGCAACCGTCGCTGGTGGGGCTGTGTCCAGTCATCACTCTTTCTCAGACATGCTCCCTGCACATAGAGTGAGCCCTGTGTTTGGCCAATCAGAGCTGCCCGTCGTCTCGTCAGGAGGACTGTGCCAGTGTGTGTGTGGGCGTGAGTCCCATGGCCCTAATTTATTCAAAAACCTTTCTCTCGACTGAACACACACACACATACAAACACTGACATCTGAAATATAGCTAATTGAAAGGCCTGATGCTTCATTCTATCTGACCACAAATCCATGTTTTCTTTTTCCTCCCATACTCCACAATGTAAACTCTGAAACAAAATGTCTCTCTGAAAGAGACCTGCTAGAGTTATTTAAAGATCAATCATAAAATGCCCTCCAGCTTCCCATTACAGAGAAGGTAATTTGTGACTGACAGGATAGTGCGTATTGCTAGTTTGTGTGTTTGATGCTCAGTGAATTGCACATGACAAACCTGAGTGATGCCCAGAATGAGTCTGTTTTCAGTTTGTTGATTTTTTTTCTTTGTTAGCAGTATTACTTTAGTGCCTCCTTGCAAACAGGATGCATGTTTTAGAATATTTTAGTTCTGTACAGACTTCCTTCTTTTCACTCTGTCAGTTAGGTTGGTATTGTGGAGTAACTCCAATGTTGTTGACCCATCCTCAGTTTTCCCCTATCACAGCCATTAAACTCTGTAACTTTTTTTAAAATCACCATTGACCTCATTGTGAAATCCCTGAGCGGTTTCCTTCCTTTCCGGCAACATAGTTACAACGGACGCTTATATCTTTATTGTGACTTGGTGCATTGATACACCATCCAAAGTGTAAAAGTTAAAAACTTCACCATGCTAAAAGGGATATTCAGTGTCTGATTTTTACCAATAGGTGCCTGTCTTTGTGGTTGAATCTGTGTTTCAAATTCACTGCTCGTCTGAGGGACCTTACAGATAATTGTATGTGTGGGGTACAGAGATGAGTTAGTCATTCAAAAATCATGCTAAACACTATTATAGCACAGATTGAGTCCATGCAACTTATTATGTGACTTGGTAAGACAATTTTTACCCCTGAACTTTAGGCTTGCCATTACAAAGGGATGGAATACTTATTTGACTCAAGACATGTCAGATTTTCCTTTTTATTTAATTTGTACACATTTCAGAAAACCTAATTCCACTTTGACATTATGGGGTATTGTTCTGTAGACCAGTGACAGAAACCTCAATTTAATACATTTTAAATTCAGGCTGTAACACAATAAAATTTGGAAAAAGTCGTGGGGTATGAATACTTTCTGAAGGCACTGTAACATCTACAAGTGATGGTGAGTTTCCCTACATGTGCTATTTTCACTTAGCACACAATCAGTGACCCTCTTAACCTCAACCATCAGAGGACAGTGGAGGGAATGTATTTTCCTGACAAGTGGCCCAATGCTACAAAGCCTCTCTGTCAGTGGTGTCATTGTCATCTAATGCTAGGTGGTGTAATCCTCCTCTCTCTACAGGCCGGGCCAGATCACTGAATAGTACTCTCTGAGCATTACACTGGAACCTCTTCCACAAATGAGGTTTAACAAAGTCCCCTCTGTAATTGTGTACGCATTCCCCACTTCACCACTCTTCCCAGTCACCATCACTGCTGTTCACCGGAGGTGCCCTCTTGCCCCATCACTGCCACAGCGCATCCCAGGCCCACCCTGTCCCCCACCCCCTTGAAATCAAATACACTTAATAGGGAGATGAAACATTATGGCTGTAATCGAACCTGGAGCAGGATACGTTTATCTCCGTTCACCGCGCATCCCCACATATCAGGTCTGAGAGAGAGGGGAGGGGTGCAGGATGGTGTAAGCATGGTTAATAATCAGTGTCATCTAGATAGAGCTATAGAGCTGCTTTCACTGTCTGAGCCTCCCACTACCATTCATTCCTGTGTGTGTGTGTGTGTGTGTGTCTGTCCCCCAGTCCACGCACGCACGCACTCACTCACACACACACACCCACCCACCCATCCATCCACTGATGGCCCGAATGGGTCATGACAGGAAATGGAGTGCATGGCCAGTGGATCAGGTTCTCTATGTGATGGAGGAGAGAGAGGGAGAGCTGCAGAGTGGGAGAGCTCAGAGGTGCTCCACTCACCACAACCCAGCTCTACTTTCAGGGGGAAATATGCTGCGTACAGAGGGCAACCTCAAGGTGAAAGAGCTGACAGCTAACTGCAATAACGACACTGTGTATACACTAAAGCCATGGCTGAAAACAGCATCAGAGAGAAAGCCATATCCGGATGGGATTACAGCACGTTTTAAAGAGATCAGTGCTTTCCTATGTCTGCTAACTGGTTTCCTATACCTCTGTTATACATGTTCAGCCAGTCACCTCTGTACCTGTCTGTCTACACCAGTCATTCAGCATGGTGGTGTCAGTGGCCCTCTCTCTTCATCTTCGCAGCACATTAATACATTATCAATTAATAACATGGAAATCCATTAGAACAGACTTTGCATATAGATAGCCTACTTAAGAAGGAACTGGTCATTAACACAACTTGCAGGGGGGAGTGGCGAGTCATTAGACTGGCTCTCATCCTTCCCTTCCTTCTTCCTGCCACGCCAAGAGGGAGGCCATGGTGGCAGCGGGATGGTGGGCACACACAAGTCTGAGGGATGCTGTCCACACACACACCTCACGTCGCCCGCTTTGAGCACCAGATACCCAGCAGGCCTAGGTATCCAGCAGGCCATCCAGATGAATCATGGATGGAATGGGAGCAGTCAGAGTGGGCACAGCCCAGGATGTGAGACATCAACAACCAAGCCATAGTGGGCAACAAGCTGGATCTGTCAGGTGGTCATTTCAAAAAAATTATGATCATGTTTTATTGTTGCACATCGACAGGTTTTTCATCTTGTCGGCTCAGGTATTCGAAACAGTGACCTTTTGGTTACTGGCCCAACGCTCTAACCACTAGACGCCCTGCCGCCTTGTCTGGTTGTGTCTGTATGGATGTCAAAGATCAAACCACAGACTAACAGACTGACATAGACTCATTGGGTCCAGTGCATTCTGAGGTATAGATGAGGCTACACGCTGTATCCACCAATAAGAGCACTTTGCTTTGTGTCCAAAACAGGCAGGCAGGCGAGAGAGAGGAGACGCCAGCTCTGACACTAAATCACCTCAGCACCCACAGGGCTCTGTCGGAAGACAGATGAACTGCCAATCCCTGGCCGGCAGAGGCAGGAATTAGCCCGCACTCAGCTAATTATATGAATCACTATGAGCAGGTCATTAAATATGGGATAAATCAAACATCATGTGCGTTACTGTGTCATCCATCAGGCCCCTGCTATCCCCTCTCCCTTCAGTGCGGTGGAACTCAGGCAGATCCATCAGCCCAATCCATGGGAAACCATAGATTCTCCCATCTCACAACAATGGGGGAGGACGGGTTTTATAAGATGGCAGGGATGCCCTTAGTTTGTAGAGTTTGATACATTGTGAGTTAAGCAGTAAATAATGGCCAGCAGCAGGCATTGAATGGAAGTAGCTGGCTCACTCACTCATACAGTTTCCAAACTGCTGTAGCAGCCCACTTAAAATCTCCAGCTGTCGAGTGCATCTCTTTGACATTAGCTAACGGGGTTGTCATGGAAACAGTGGCTTGTTAGGGATGTTAATGCTCAGAAACCTGCTGGTTTTAACACCAAGGAGTGTTCTATATGGCTCTATCTATTCATCCTATTACATCCACCACCTACTGTAAGTAGAATCCTGAAAATAGAGTAACCCGGGACACCATTTATTAAGATAAGATGGCATATAGCTGTATAATAGATGACACATTGCAAAATAAGCCATGCAATGTGTCTCACCAGAACTCTCTTCAGCATCTGTGATACATTCACCACAGGACACAAAGAACCTTAAATAAAGGTCACTGTGTCGTAAAGCTAACGTCTCCTCTATCGCACATGTTACCGGACTGCCTTGGATGATTTGGCCATCTCTTTGACAGCATGACTTGTAGGCGGATTCTACAGCCCAGTGACTTGAAAATGTGTCATGACTGACAGATGGATTGGCGAGGATCAGGCACACATGCATCAGAGTCATATATCATCCATCCATGGCTCTGACATGGATGACTTCTGTCCTGTTGCTTTCCCCTGAAGGCCGTGCAAGTCTGCTGGCGAAGATGCGTTTTTAGTCAGTGAGATGTCAAGGTGTGAAAACAGCACATTCGTGTAACAGCAGGCTAATTCAAAGTGCTCTAACAGTGACACACGTTCTCACTCGTCATCCAGTACAATGTGCGTGTGCGTTCGTTCAACAATTCAGCCATTAGAATGCCTCCACCATTGCAACTTCAATCAACAAGACATTCCAAAAGCCACTTCCAAAATATCCCTCAACAAGTAACATCTCCCAACAGCCGTCTTTGGGAGAGGGTGGAGCAAAGGTTATGGTAGATGTGGTGATGGTGAGGATGTGCAGCCTGTGTTTCTGAGGAGAAGGAAGGAGAGAGGATGGAGAGATTGCCTGCAGTGTTTCTACCCCTCCTCCCTGACTGCTTTTAGGATGGATGGCTGCCTAGCTCCCCTCCCTGGACAGACCCCATCGTGAGAGGCGAGGTGGAGGGCCTTCTTAATGGGATTGCTCTTGTTCGGGGAGCGACGCTCTATCGACTGCTTTCACCAGCAAAGGAGGACCCCCTTTGTGAACCGAATGAACTCTGAGATTGATGACTCCTGGCTCTAGGAAGTTGGCCCAACCTCATCTTCTATCTCGCCCAAGGCTTCAAAGCACAAGTCTATTTAGGGGCATAATTGATATGTATTTGAAAATGAAGTGTCTCTGCTGGGTTGTCGCAAAAACAATATAATGCGAACATATTTCATGCTCAACTAACACAGCCTGGAGAATCTCTGTCTTGGGGTGCAGGAGGAAACACAAGGTAATGTATGTCTTCTCTCTGTGTTGTGGGCATATTGCATTACCAGGCACTGAAAGCACGATAATATTGGATATGGAAAATACTAAGAATGCCTTATGTGTCTACAGTCTGTACAATAAATGGTACAGCAGAAACGTTCAGCATATCTGTCTCTCGCTCTAGCATTCTGGCTGTGAGAAATGATAACAGGCTTAATTGAAAGACTGTCAAACTGCTTTTTCTGCCGGCCAGTGTGACGGAATGGGAGAATTACAATGGGGCCTTTATCTGCAGGTAACAGAGGTTGTCCGACATTCTGTAATACAACATGTATCCTCCTCAGGAAGTTCCTGCAGACACTGACAAGATGCTTATCACAGGCAACCTGCTGATGGCACACAGGCGTCTCTCTCCAGAGTGCTGTTACCCTCTGGCTTCAGCCAGACAAACAATGATCCTTTAAAAAGTAATCTCACTGCGGAGGAGAGAGAGAGTAAGAAAGATAACTCTGCTTTGTTTTACTTTGTCCTTTCCTTTACAGTGCTGTGATGTATCGCTCGGTGTCCAATACACGTGTGACATTCATCCCCGGTCAACAGTTATGTGACATAGTGTTACATTATGGACACAAGGCTGTCTTTTGTTATATTACTTCCTAGATATAAAACAACTGTATCTGAATATAAATGGTGGTTTCTAGATAATGTGATCCAGGAAATCCAGGCTGTCCAGTAGTTAGTATTCATTGCAAAGAAACACCTTTGTGCCAATAACACCTGTCTCATGTGCCACAATACTCATTACTTCCTGTCAAAATGTCCGTCTTCTTCTTTTCACTGTAATCCACTCATCTAAAGAGCATTCATCTTTGTAAGAGATGGAGAATACTGCACTCCTATTTTTTTTATACCTTCTTCCCTCTGGTGGTGTTACAGAGGCAATTTAGCCAATATAGCCACCCCATTCATCAGCCCTGGAAGTGCACCTCACTGCAGGCAATCTGTCAGTAGACCTGAACATCTCTCCTGCTCCTCATCTCTCCCCTGCTGCGCCTCAAAATAGAGGAAGGGAGAAGAAAATGACCCCATGGGCTCCATGTACCCCTACTCTCCCTCCAACCTCAACCTGCTTCCTCCTCCTTCTCCCCTCCTATGTTACCTCCACCTGATAGAGCCATTAAGCAGCCCAGGGTCCAGATGCTGTGCTTCATTAGGGAAACACAGGGAGGCTGCTGGCTGGCTAAGACCACACCTCTCTTAAATGGGGGGGGAGAGGATCCACATGACTGGCTGTGCTTCCAGGTCACTCCACATTCTGAGTGTCCCTCAATTTACTTCAAAAACCTTCTCATCATCACTAAATATGGATAGAAAAGTACATTTTAAAATAAAAAAATACATTAAATAATTGTTCCTTAGAAGAAACGGCACACAATTCTAGTGTTAATCGGGAAGGAAAGAAGGGTTTCGTTACTGCTTGTCTCGTACAAATTATCACGACAAGGCGCTTGTGTGAGAGAATAGGAGACCGTATCTCCAGTTAAAATCAATGTCAGGACGATAAGTCAGTTCCATCGCCCTGCTCTGTAGTTTAGGCACATTAAGAATCACAATACGATAGATGTTCTGTTTCTGTGACATCATTGCTTTCCTCATTGATCTGCTAGTGCAATTGTAGCCTGAGTCCAGGCAGGGCACTGATTCATCATAGCAGACGTAAATAACCTTTACTCACCACTAGTTGAATTCTGCTCTCTCATACAAACAATGGTGCGGCCAGTAACTTAGTGTTCAGGGATAATAATAATACTTAAAAAAAATAATCATTCAGCAAACACGTATCCAGAGCATCTTACAGTAATGAATTCATATATTTTCATACTAGTCCCCCACAGGAATCAAACCTACAACCCTGGCATTGCAAGCAACATGCGCTACCAACTGAGCCACACAGGATACATGAGATTTATATTGTGCTTCCTCTAAATCCCAGACACATTGGACCCAAACCTAAAGGGATGTACATTATTACTGTCCATTACTTTGTTCTGTCTGAGGGGGACTTTCTGCTACAATGTCCACCCCACAATATTGAGTAAGCTTCTAGAATGAATCATTACCCCCTATAATGGATATCCATTTAGTTTAGGGTCCATGTAAGCCTGTGCAGGGAGGCACATCATCACTGTGACAAACTGCCTTCCATCTCTGATCTGAAAATGCAAGACCACCTCAAAGAAACCAAATATCACCCAAGATGATGGTGCGGTCATCTAGTTAACTACGGCAGTGTTAACAATCTTTGATATTTTGGTTAATTTTATTTCAGATCTTTCTGGAAATGTTGCATGGTCTTGACGTGAAACATTTGCATTGCTAGACAGTTAAAAAAGGCAAGTAGTTCATTTTTAGTAAGACACATTGCATTCTGTTCTGTGGAAGGGAAGTGGAAAGAGAATGGACCAATATGTCTCTGGCTGGATACATTCCCTGAAAGGGTTAACTGGTCAGTGATGATAACTTTGAAACTTCCAGAAGACAGAGTGAATTGCAGGCAGATGCACCATTAACATTTGCCAAAGACTTCAAGCCGGAAAGAATTGGATTTCCAGGCTGGCCTTTTACTGTAATATATGCATCCTATCTCCTGATTGTGACTCTATGGCAGTCTGAAAGGCAGACCGTGAATACATTTGAAGTAAATTTATGAAAAGCAACATGGAAAACGCTTGTGAAGGTCATTCTCACCGTGGCGCTGCCTGCAATTACATGCCCCTAAAATGCTGATTTGGATACTTGTAATGAAATAAAATGAGCGCTCTTCCTTTGTAGTGTGAAAGCATGTAATATGAATATACATCTCATACATTGTGTAGTACTGCCTCTCATCACTGAAAATAAGCAGCCCACTGTGTTCCCCAGGCCAAATAATCATCATTATAGAGAATATACACAGCCTATGCTGTTTGAGTGAGAAAGGACATGCTTTACAATTCAATTGAAATTCAGCGTTGTGTCCCAGGCATCTGTCCAATATTCTCTTGGGATTTATTTCCAAGCCCTTGAGGGGGTCTGTCATCAGCGGTGCATTGAGACATTGAGTCGCTAGGACAGTGCTCCTGGTGACAGAAAGAAGCAGAGACCATCCCCCCAGTTAGGTCAGACTGACCTGACTTTAAATGTATTTAAACATAATCTGATCCATTCTCTCATGACAAATGTACCAGACGAAACGTGACTTTATGCCATCCAATGCGACGATTCAAGTGCTTGTCCCTAGAAATGCAATATGCATTCTGCACATAGATATACATAGGAATGCATCATCTTTGTCTATCAACTAGCAGTATTACAAGACACTAATATACATCCCTAGGCTGTGAATGATTATAGATGTCCACCTTGCAGGGACCTTGGTATTCAGAGAATAAAGACAAATGACCAAATAATCTCTGATAGTTTACTTCAATTCAGGGTACAATTAAATTCTACGTTCATTGCCATTGGCCATCTTAAACTCATCACTTGTCTCGTTTTCTCCTCCATCCCCATTTTATGTGACAGGGATGGTTTAGTCAAGAAATGTTACATTTGTTTTATAGATACCTCAGGCTTTTGCACTAGAACATGTTTCCAGTAAACTGGGGCTGTATGATCTGTGGGGATGATCGTGACACCCGTCTGTGTCTGATTGGTGCTCAGCTCTTCCACTGCAGCAGCAGGTCACTCAGGGCCACTGTGATTGTCTCCTTGCTCATTGACCCTGTTGCTTTCCCTCAGAGGAAGAGGTTATTACAACTGGTCTGTCTGCTTGTCTCCCCAATTTACTCTAACAGTGAGACATTCTTACCTACCACAAGACCACTGCAAATTAGTACACAATATTCTGTAGCAGGTTCATAGTTCATCAAACCAGACACTTTACAGTTGATTGTGTTGCCTTATGTCTCTCTTTATGTAGTGTTGTGGTGCCGTGTGTTTTGTCCTATATTTCTAATCCCAGCCCCCATCTCCGCAGGAGGCCTTTTGCCAGGCCGTCATTGTAAATAAGAATTTGTTCTTAAGTGACTTGCCTAGTTAAATAAAGGCTCAATAAAAATAAAAGATTAGCATGGGCATGATACTAGGAGGAGAATGTGTTATGATTAATGCTCAACACAGGCAGCTTCTGATGTCAGAGAACCTGTGAAGGCATCTTTCCAGACTCTATTTAGAGGAACATGTTGACAGCACAATCTGTAAAGTTAGGATGCTGAACAGCGAGTAGACTAGTTATCAGAGAACATGTATGTCAGATGAAATCCTCACTATGGCTTTGATATAGTCCCTGACTCTGGGTAATGCTTGTGTGTTTGGCTGATGGAAGGCTGCTGGTGCATGTCGAGTTCTGATGGACAACGACTGTTAAGCTTTCTGGCTATCAATCAACTTCAGCTGATTCTGTGTGCAAAGCAAACTGCAGCGTGTACAAGGATCTGGCCTTGGGTTGAAGGAAAAGCCAGCATGATCCCAGTCTCAGTATATGCTCCGTAGAGGTAATCACAGTGACACACTCTCCTTCCCCCCCGAAGCCATCCTCACTGTCACTCTCCAGACTAGCCTGTCAGACCTGGAGCCGGGTGGGCAGTCGGGAGACAGGCTGAGCCACAGATTATGGCCAGAGCCGAGTAATGAGGTTTGCTCCCCTGCAGCCAGCGGTCAGTCAGCCAAGACTTCAGATCAACAACAAAAAAATGACTGAAATAAAAATACATTTCAATAATAGGCAATTAGCCTTGCAAAAGGGGAACCGGGGCACGCCACTTCCCGCCTGTCTCACTCTTTCCTCACTCATCCTTTCACTAAGAGAACTGCTTGCCCTGCATACAAAATATCCAGAAATATGATTAAAGCGATAACTGTTTTACAATGGAAAATGTAGTTTCATTGTCTTTGGCATGCTCTGAGATCGTTGTGGGTAGACCTTTTAAGTGAGCAGTGCCTCTGTTTGACTGGGTCCACTCTACCTTGTGATTGGCCAGTGGACTTCAAAAGGCTTTCCAAATGCACAATGTCTGTACTTGGTTTGAGTGGTTTATAACCATAACTGTTCATGCAGGGATGAGAACAGCGACCAGTATAGAGGGATTTGAAGGAGGACGTGTTGTTTGACTGTCTGATAAGAAGAGGAACCGTGTTCTTACTACGACTACAGCAATGCTCCCTGTAATAACCCAGGGATTAATTTGGCTTTTACATCAGACTTCATCTATGGGATTGCTCAAACCCTGCCAACTCACTCCACCACTGAGGCTCCAAAGTATTGATGAGGGAATATGAGGCGACCAGACTTGACTTGTGATAGTCATGTCAAAATATCAATCATGAAAACAGCTACTGGATGGAGAATGTTCAAAATTTATCATATGGATAAAATATGATGAACGCCAAAACATTTCTGCAGCATTGAAGTTCCCCAAGAACACAGTGGCCTCCATTCTTAAATGGAAAGTTTGGAACCACCTAGACTCTTCCTAGAGCTGGCCGCCAGGCCAAACAGAGCATTCGGCGAAGGGCCTTGGTCAGGGAGGTGACCAAGAACCCATTGGACACTCTTAACAGAGCTCTAGAGTTCCTCTGGAGATGGGAGAACCTTCCAGAAGGACAACCATCTCTGCAGCAGTCCACCAATCAGGCCTTTGTGGTATTGGCCAGACGGAAGCCACTGAGTAAAATTCCACGACAGCCCACTTTGAGTTTGCCAAAAGGGACCTAAATGACTCCCAGACCATGAGAAACAAGATTCTCTGGTCTGATGAAACCAAGATTGAACTCTTTGGCATGAATGCCAAGTGTCACATCTGAAGGAAACCTGGCACCATCCCTATGGTGAAGCATGGTGGTGGCAGCATGCTGTGGGGATGTTCTTCAGCAGCAGGGACTGGGAGACGAGTCAGAATCGAGGGAAAGATGAACGGCGCAAAGTACAGAGAGATCCTTGATGAAAACCTGCCCCAGAGTGCTCAGGAACCCAGACTGAGGAGAAGGTTCACCTACCAACAGCACAATGACCCTAAGCACACAGCCAAGACAACGCAGGAGTGGCTTCAGGACAAGTCTCTAAATGTCCTTGAGTGGCCCAGCCAGAGCCCGGACGAACATCTGCGGAGAGATCTGGAAATAGCTGTGCAGCGACGCTCCCCATCCAACCTGGCAGAGCTTGAGAGGATCTGCAGAGAAGAATGGGAGAAACTCCCCAAATACAGGTGTGCTAAGGTTGTAGCGTCATACCCAAGAAGACTTGAGGTTGTAATCGCTGACAAAGCTGCTTCAACAAAGTACTGAGTAAAGGGTCAGAAAACTTATGTAAATGTGATGTTTAGCAAAAAAATATATAAAAACATTTTTTGCTTTGTCATGGGGTATTGTGTGTAGATGGGGGGGCTTTAATCCATTTTAGAATAAGACTAACGTAACATAAGGTGGAAGGGAACGGGGTCTGAATATTTTCCAAATGCACTGTTTCAATACATTTCTGTAACAATGTTCCAGCACCCTCTAGTGGCAATCTGCTGCACCCAGAGAAAATACTAACTATTTGTATGGATTTTCTGCCCAAGATATCCCTGATATGTATTGAAGAAGTCAAACCACCATCTATTGAAGTGGTATCGCCATACTAGCCATCCAAGCCCAACTCAGTGTTCCAGATCCAGTGTGAATGCATTGCTCTTCCATTAGCAAAAGCATTGCTTTTAGGACTTAAAACACTCAGGAAGCCATTGCCCTTTTGGTTCGCACTAGAGAACAGCCAAATCTGAATCTCATGCCAAAGGCGAAAGCTGCATCTTTATGTATAGGACACTTGTCACCATCTGCTGGCCAAAGTGACAACTGTCCACTACAAGGGCATATTTATCACCATTCATGGTTTCAGCCTTAAGCAGAGGGTCCTATATAAAATACTTACACAGCTCTGTATCACATCTCACATAGTACACAGGAGTATTTAATAAAATTCTTTATTCATAAACTTGATGCAAGTTTACAAATTACTGTACATGGTCAAAATAACCCTTGCAATGAAAAAAATTAAATAAAACCAAAGCATGCGAACAGTGCATAACTTTACAACCCCCCTCAATCGCCAATCACAAAATGAAGCCAGAAAAGGAACCAATAATTCGTTTCAGGTCTCAAACCAAAATCTCCCAAGCACTGGGTTGTTAGACAACTGGTCTGGGATCTGTATAAGAGGAGCTGTAATTCACCACACAACTGACATTAGAACAGACATGGAGCCTTCCTCGGAGTTAAAAGCCCGCTTGACGTCTGCTCTGATGACACAGGGATTTAAAACAGTAAGAGGTGGAGTCCTGCTCTGGACAGAATAGTAGGTCATGTGTTTCCGATCTCATACTTTGACACACGGGTGGAACGCCCATAAGTGTTGGAGACAGCCTTTTTGCAATTGTTATCCTTTAGAACTAACCTGATCTGGTGAGTCAGTCCTACATGAATCAATATAAAAGGAATCCGTTCCCAGAGATGGGGTTTACAGAGACCGCATCTACCGACCTGTGAAAACTAATATAGATGATCCAACCTGACAAACCAAAACTCTCCAGTCCACACACCCTAGTCCCTAGAGGGAAAGTACTTGCTGAGATATCTACATGCAAAAGACTACAAAACCAGGAGGTACAGGATCACGATGAACATGTCCTAGACTAGAAAAACAAAGACCCAAGACAATGAGGTTAAATGAGCTTAAATAGGTGAGGTAAAGCATTGGTTCACCTTTCAGCGTCACAAAATTGATCTGAGGGATTGAATGAGATATATCTATAGCCTATATCAAGAAATAGCAAACATGCCCCTCCCACATCACTCCACCACACCCTGCTTACCACTACAGTCTTACCAGTGGCTACTTTAAAGATATTCAGACAAGCCAAATGGAGAGTGCGCAGGACAATGGTTACTGCAACGGTTACTGTAATTATAGGAGGGGAAACCAATTTGGAAGTAAACAATAGTAACAAAACAATAGTAACAAAACAAGAACAACTGCATCTCGTGACATTTGTGAAGCAATCCCTTGCTAAGTCAAGTGTGCAGTAGCCATGTATTCCTGAGTTTGCTTCTCCAGAGAACACAGGGAGGGAGTTTCTAGCCAGAGCATGTTCACGATGAGGTCAGCCATGTGGGAAAGCAGTGGCACACTTGGTACCAATACCTAACGTCTATTACAATGAACAACAGTTATCCATGTGTAGTAGACATATTTGGTAATGAAGTCAGTCACCATAGTCGGGTGAATAGTAATAAACCTCTAAATGAGTCTTCAGTGCCACCATTTTGACAGAACGTGATGCATTGTGTTGTACAGGTGGGGTGGCTTACATTACAACAAATACAAGGTAGATGGAGCTTAATTATACATTATATGCCCATTATTAGTATTTTTCACAAGGGTGACTGAGTTCTGGATGAGGTTAGTGTGTTGGGCTGACCAACAGCATTGAACAAAAAAAAAAATAGGAATATTTACTAGGAACAAGTTGGTTCCTATGCTGGTTTTTGTGACAGATTTCTAACAAAGTGGATAACACCCACACAAAAAACACCCATTAATGTGACTAATAACATTAAATCAAATGCATCACACATTATTCTGCATATTATTCATATAGCTAAGAATTGGCATGCTCCAGGTTTGACAGTGCTGAGGATGGTCATGAGTTAGGGGTTCATGACCCCACTGAAAAGGTTCCTTCCATCACTGACAACCAAAAACGTGGTTTAAAAGGTGTTCCTTTTAACTTCTGCAAGAGTATCCATGAAGCAAATGGTTTGTTATCCTACGTCTGAAAATACACCTTGATTGATGCCCCTGCTATAGCCAAGGGTATACTAACCCAGTCTCAGCCCGCTCGAACCACACAAGGTTACATTAAAAACAATGAAATCAATTCTCAGAAATACAACTTTACAAGTTTTACATGTGGAGTTAAATTCAACTACATTACAGTGATTAAATCCAACCTGCCTTTGCTAACTGTTCATATTTCCGAAAGCAGCCTGAGAGGGCTGGGTGGTGGAGGCGGCCTCCACCTCTTGTGCTCAACAGGATATCCTCCATTAAGCTGTCTCAGTCCCACTTTGGTAAGGAGTCTATAGCTCTCCTCTCTCTATTCAGGGCCTTTGGCTTTTGTAGACCAGGCATTTTTAAGGAAATAAGCCTCAGGAGGGCATGTTATTCCAGAAGGAGGAATCTTGGCAATATACAGATACACAAGCACAAACATGAGAGGCCATCAATGGGGAGTGAGGTGGTGCTCATTCCCACTACCAGTGTTTCATTGTCCATCCCAGCCTCCAATGTCACAAGGGGAATGTCACCTGTCATTCTCTGTTCCAGTCTGTGGCCGGAGAATCTCAGACCCAGTCACGTAACAGACAGCTTCAGTCACTAGCAAAAGCCATGCCTCAACCTTGACCAGAAATCACAGGCAGTAAGTAAGCTCTTCTTTGCTTGCCCAGAGTAGGATTTAAGGGAGTTGCACAAGATATGGAGTTCATTCAATGCTCAAGGGATTAGGGGTGAGATTGTAACAGAGGAAGCGATTGCACAAGTGAGAGAAAGATAAATAGCAAGAGGGTGGATCCCCTATTGAGAAGTGGATAAGGTCAGTGAGGTGGTTGGTCAGTGACGGGGTTTAACCATTGGTCGGTTCTCATGGTAACAGAATGGGTGGAACTGGCTGGGGAACAAACTCCCAATGAAAACAACTCCAGTTAGAGGGAAAATAAAAAAAGTATTGGGGGGGGGGGGGGGTTGCTCCCAAGACATTTGGTCCCAGTGGAGGCATGGCAACAGTCCTCTTACCCATCCTCCTTAGGGGGAGTGTACCAGCCTACAAGGATCAGACAAGAGACAGTGCACTCAGTTATACTGGACAAAACAGTCAGTTCATCCTAGACAGTAGGATTGAGCAAAGAGTTGGCTGTATTTTATCTTGACCTAAGAACAATCACTATAGCTGCCATATGAAACCCTCTTGGCGCTTGTAATACACTATCAAAAGTATGTGGACACCTGCTCGTTGAACGTCTCATTCCAAAATATTGAGCATTAATATGGAGTTGGTCCCCTCTTTGCTGCTATAAAAGCATCCACTCTTCTGGGAAGGCTTTCCACTAGATGTTGGAACATTACTGCGGGGACTTGCTTCCATTCAGCCACAAAAGCATTAGTGAGATCGGGCACTGCTGTTGGACGACTAGGCCTGGCTCGCAGTCGGCAGTCCAAGGTGTTCGATGGGGTTGAGGTCAGTGCTCGGTGAAGGCCAGCCAAGTTCTTCCACACCAATCTCGACAAACCATTTCTGTATGGACCTCGTTTTATGTACGGGGGCATTGTAATGCTGAAACAGTAAAGGGTCTTCCTCAAACTGTTGCCACAAAGTTGGAAGCACAGAACTGTCTAGAATGTCATTGTATGCTGTAGCGTTACGATTTTCCTTCACTGTAACTATGGGGCCTAGCCCAAACCATGAACAGACAGACAGACCATTATTCCTCCACCAAACTTAACAGTTGGCACTATGCATTCTGGCAGGCAGCGTTCTCCTGGCATCCGCCAAACCCAGATTCTTCCGTTGGACTGCCAAATGGTGAAGCGTGATTATCACTCCAGAAAACGCCTTTCCACTGCTACAGAGTCCAATTGTGGTGAGCTTTACACCACTCCAGCAGACGCTTGGCATTGCACATGGTGATCTTAGGATTGTGTGTGGCTGCTCGGCTATGGTAACCCATTTCATGAAGCTCCCGACGAACAGTTGTTGTGCCAACGCTGCTTCCAGAGGCAGTTTGGAACTCGGTAGTGCGTTACAACAGAGGAAAGACGTTACGCGCTTCAGCACTCGTGGTCCCGTTCTGTGAGCTTGTGTGGCCTACCACTTGGCAGCTGAGCCGTTGCTGCTGCTAGATGTTTCCACTTCACAATAACAGCACATACAGTTGACCGGGGCAGCTCTAACAGACCAGAAATTTGACAAACTGGCATCCTGTGACGGTGCCAAGTTGAAAGTCACAAAGCTCTTCAATAACAATGGTTCTCTATGGTGATTGCATGGCTGTGAGCTTGATTTTACACACCTGTCAGCAACGGGTGTGGCTGAACTAGCCGAATCCACTAATTTGGTGTGTCCACATACTTTTGCGTGTGTGATATCTATACACACATAGTTGAAGTCAGAAGTTCACATACACCTTGGCCAAATACATTTAAACTCAGTTTCACAATTCCTGACATTTAATCTTAGTAAAAATCCCATTTTAGGTCAGTTAGGATCACCTGTTTATTTTAAGAATGTGAAATGTCAGAATAATAGTAGAGAGCTTCTATTTCTTTCATCACATTCCCAGTGGGTCAGAAGTTTACATACACTCAATTAGTATTTGGTAACATTGCCCATTCCTCCTGACAGAGATGGTGTAACTGAGTCAGGTTTGTAGGCCTCCTTGCTCACACATGCTTTTTCAGTTCTGCCCACAAATTTCCTGTGGGATTGAGGTCAGGGCTTTGTGATGGCCACTCCAATACCTTGACTGTGTTGTCCTTAAGCCATTTTTCCACTACTTTGGAAGTATGCTTGGGGTCATTGTCCATTTGGAAGACCCATTTGCGACCAAGCATTAACTTCCTGGCTGACGTCTTGAGATGTTGCTTCAATATATCCACATAATTGTCCTTCCTCATGATGCCATCTATTTTGGTAAGGGCACCAGTCCCCCCTGCAGCAAAGCACCCCCACAACATGATGCCGCCACCCCCGTGCTTTATGGTTGGGATCGTGTTCTTCAGCTTGCAAGCCTCCCCCTTTTTCCTCCAAACATAACGATGCTCACTATGGCCAAACAGTTCTATTTTTGTTTCATCAGACCCGATGACATATCTCCAAAAAGTATATTTGTCCCCATGTGCAGTTGCAAACCGTAGTCTGGCTTTTTATGGCGGTTTTGGAGCAGTGGCTTCTTCCTTGCTGAGCGGCCTTTCAGGAGAATGCCAAAATAGGTCTCGTCTTACTGTGGATACAGATACTTTTGTACCCTTTTCCTCCAGCATCTTCACAAGGTCCTTTGCGGTTGTTCTGGGATTGATTTGCACTTTTTGCACCAAAGTACATTAATCTCTAGGAGACAGAACGCGTCTCCTTTCTGAGCAGCATGACGGCTGTGTGGTCCCATGGTGTTTATACTTGCGTACTATTGTTTGTACAGATGAACATGGTACCTTCAGGCATTTGGAAATTGCTCCCAAGGATGAACCAGACTTGTGGAGGTCTACAATTATTTTTCTGAGGTCTTGGCTGATTTCTTTTGATTTTCCCATGATGTCAAGCAAAGAGGCACCGAGTTTGAAGGTAGGCCTTGAAATACATCCACAGATACACCTCCAATTGACTCGAATGATGTCAATCAGCCTATCAGAAGCTTCTAAAGCCATGACAATTTTCTGGAATTTTCCAAGCCGTTTAAAGGCAGTCAACTTAGTGTATGTAAACTTCTGACCCACTGGAATTGTGATACAGTGAATAAGTGAAATAATCTTTCTGTAAACAATTGTTGGAAAAATGACTTGTGTCATGCACAAATTAGATGTCCTAACCAACTTGCCAAAACTATAGTTTGTTAGCAAGAAACTTGTGGAGAGGTTGAAAAACGAGTTTTAATGATCCCAAACTAAGTGTGTGTAAACTTCGGTCTTCAGCTGTACATAAACTGTATTTTCACAACCACTAACTGATGTATAAAGGGATGTAATCTCAAGGTCAAATATGATGATGTGAAGTGGAGATGGTAACACTCACCATTCTTTTCATGGATCTGGACCAGGGATTTGTATGACTGCTGTGCTCTGGCAAGATTGTATTGGTTCTGAAACAAAAACAGCACATATATTGAACTTGTGCTTATGAATGTCCCAAGAAGTGTAAAGTTTAGTTTATATATTGGGGAGACGCAGGACTTAGCACCATCACGTACAAGTGAATTAGTTTGGTGAAGTCTGACCGCACGGTGGAGGTCTTTCTATCAGCTTCCCCCAAAGAATTTTGCCGCTTGCACTGATATCATGCTGCGTTTGCGCCCACCGCAGTTAACCATTAATCGCAAGGTAATAAATAGCGTGTCGAACTGCGGGGAAAATCTGAGGAGCCGGAAGCTGGGTCTATTACAATTCAGCATCAGAAGAACTGGCTCTTATAAGGCCAGAGTCCTATCAACCCAGTGACAGAAACATTGGTATTCTTATGTTTTTGATTAATAGGTACATTTCTGGCATTCTATTAACCATTTTACCTACCCAACTTCAGTAACCTCAGGACAAATATGATAAACACTTTCATTAGACAAGATTTGACAATATAGCTAAGTATCAGGTCTTTCTTTGGTGTACATGGTTAGATCCTAACTTTTAAAGAACTCAGAGATTATCAAGCAAGAGGGCCCAAGATTCCTTGGAACTGCAGCTTGTCTATAAATATCTCTGTCATTTGGTTTGCTCTGAAGTCTACTGGGATCCCAGAGCCAGATTAGTGTGACTGTGCTGAGAGAAGAGGGAAAGAAATTACAGCATGAAGTAGACTCATGTGAAGCGTCAGCATTAAGAGATCAGCAGCGTCGCACTGTCCCGGCGGCGCTAAGTAACAATGTCCTGTTTAAATGAAGTGCTGGGGGCTTATAGACACCTAATTTCCATAGAGCAGCTTGGCCCAGCTGGCCACACACACCAGGGAGCTCACCCCTTTATCCATGTCAGAACACAGTGTCAATACACCCTGTAGTATGCACCATGTTAACACATTTCAAAGCTCTCTGCCCCCTTAAACAATGCTTACCTTATTGGCTCCAAACTGCACTCTGGCTTTTCCCTTGACTAAAGTGGCGTTGATCTGCATGATTACAGACTCTATGGAATAGGCACTGCTCCAGCCCTGAAATCAAGTGGCGATACATCAATGCACTAGCATTTACCTCCACTGTGAAATAACAGTGGACAAGTTAACTGACATTCAGAGGCATGAAAACATACCTGTTTTGTGAGAAGCTCCATGCACAGGGCACCCCCTCCAAGAACATAACTTAGAAGACAGCAGGTGAAAGGAAAACATTAGAATATGTAGACATTAAGTGATCAAGAGACCACAATAAATATACATTATCCATAAGCACAGATGATCTCCTTTTAGCTTAACTGTCACTTCTGACATTCAGCTTTTCACTGGCTGTTGACAATTAGTCTAGGCCACAAGAGCCTGCTCTTCCTTCACGGTTAAGTGAGGGGAGCAACTCAGTCACAGCGGAAACGCTGCAGAAAAACAAAACCATTCCAGTCATACGCAGTGAACTGAACTCACCCTCCAGACAGCACAGGAGAAGCCACCCGTACAAACGGTGGATCAAAGGGGAAATTATCCTGCAGGTAGAGCACAAAATAGTATTAAGATGAGAACACCCAGCGCTACCAAACTGTCTCTGCTTTCTAGTATCAGCATTGGTACTTACTTTATATGAGAAGTTGAGCAGAATGTAATCCATTCCCTCCTTTTCCTTTAAAACCTGCAGGTCACTGTGTAGAGGACTATCTGGATCTACGCTGTTGAGCAAATAGAGCGCATCCTAATACATCAGTCACATGCTAGAATTATACAGTACTGTCAACTCCTATGGTAAATAGGCCTAGTTACTTACGTCCTCAGCTTGACGTGCCATTCATACAGGCTGTCATTGACCAGCTCCACTGAATAGATACCTGGAAGAGAACGCATAGTCTGGTAAGTGACATTCTGAATCAAACTGTCATTTTTGTATTTATTTTTTGCACCATAGCCGAAGAGCTTTCTAGTGCTGCTGCAGTGAAGTACGTACCCATCTTGTAACTCTGGGACCGGTATATCTCCCGGAGCTCCTTCATGAGGCGGTCTGAGGCCTGCACTGAACCAGACACTGCACCCTGCAACACACAACACACACAGGGTAATACACCGATACCCAAACATGCAGCACATTCAATGATAATAATGCACATAGACACCGCGACCGCAACGATTAAATGAAATGTTTACAGGCTCAGTTCAAATATGCTAATAGCTCTGCATTTAGATAAAACGTCTACAAACTCCTAGAAATTAACAGTTATTGATCAGCATAGAGACAAAATGCTTCAGAACTAACTGGCAGTATACAGTTCACTACAATATATGGGGAGAACTTCACAGGTTCCATAGCAAGGCTCTCATCTGTGATAATGATAGATTTGAAGAGCTGAGCCATTGAATGCAGTAGGGACTGTGGAGGATGAGAGCAGAGTCTCTCAGAGCTGCTCACATACCTTAGGGGAAACGGCTGTATTCCAAAGCAACAATTAAGAAAGATATGAGTAAACGTTAGATAATATGATTACTATCAGAATGACTAATTACTGTCATTTAGCCTACGCAATCCATGTTGATTATGTCCTTGTTTACAAATTGGAGTCCTAAACAGCATAATCTGGGTGTACTGCATTGGTAAGAAATTCCATCAGTAAAACACTGATCGAAAAACAAATGGAAAATACATCCATTCAGAACCACCTGAAACTGGTTAGATGCATGCATATTGCCTATATCATAAAGGGTTACTAGACATCTCAGTGTAACAGTGCTGGGTCCAGTAAACTGTTCTAGGCCTGACGACAGATATTCCCCATGCATCCCCCAAAAGCGTATAAAATGTCACCTTACCAAATGAGCACTTACGTTCAAGTGGTCCTGCCTCTGGTTCTTGCGGATCTTCTCCAGGATGGCCAGGTTCTCCTTCTCGATGCCGTCATCCTCAGACTTCTTCCCATCCACTGGCTCCTCCTCTTTCATCTCATAGTGGTCCAGGTCTTCAATGTCCTGCTGGCACAACACACAACGACAAGATAAGAGCATTAGAAGACGTGTTCTACTTCAAGTTAACACCTGCATATGTGTGATTGGTATTGACTATCTAGTCAAGCTTGACATCCAGCAAAGCTCAGCTCATATCAGCATGGTAATGTGCAGCGATATATGGAATGACATTTATTTGAAAAGGACCTCTCCCATTTCCTCTTCTTCCTCCTCTTCGGACGTGACCTCGTCTGTGACCCCATGCTAAAGAAAAAAACAGAGAGAAAGATGAGTTCATAGACAGTTCAATCTCATTCCTAACATGCCACAAAAAAAAGTCTGATATTTGTAGGAATGTTCTGAAATGTGCAAAACCAGTAAGCGAGTTTCTGGGTAGTCAGAAACAACATTCCTCGTCTTGAATAACACAACAGTGCCGCCCGTCCACTTTCTTTCAGCCCAAGAATCAATGTCTGCGTTTAAAGCACAGCTGTACAGGCTGCTACTGCTTAACATTCATCCTCTGTCATTCTAATTCCTCAAGTAGACTATATGAGGCTACGGTTGTGTCTTCATTGGTTTCGAGCTAAAATATGGTAGCACCTCCCACTGACCCCTCCCACAGGAAGAGTCTATTGATTCCATCTCCAGGAGTCTGCACTAATCATTAATGTCTGTGCTGATGGAGGGTTTCAAGACAGTATTAGGTTCTTCATGCAGGTTTTTAAACCCTTTCATTAGCTAAGTGTCTTCAATCTCCTTGGTAGCTTTGACAATAAAACTAAACAAAGGGATTAGGCATATGACTCACTTTAGGTATGTGAAAGGAGATGGTCTTCATGAAAAAGCCTCTTGATGCTTATTTTTTTATTTAACTAAGTCAGATAAGAACAAATTCTTATTTACAATGACGGCCTGCTCCGTCATTGTAAATAATTCGAACCAGGTACTATAGTGAGCCTTAGATCGCTGCGCCACTCGGGAGACCCCTACTTCAATGCCATCCAATGGAAAATATATAGGCCTAGTAGTACTTGAAAACCAGAAAACATTTTGAGCGGTCATTAGCCGTCCTTACCTTTCGGTCTTGTCCTACAGGGCCGGCAGGGAGGGGCTGGTCCAGCATCTCTACATCTGGATGCTGGGGCAGGTTGTACAGCCGACAGAGGTCACAGATGAGCCGCTTTAGCTGCTGTAGGAGCTGGGGGACCGAGGGACAGTACCAGCAGGGACAGTTAAGAGTTAGTGAGGACAGACAGGCAGCACTAGATAACACAGCACAGACATGTCACAGATGCATTACCGGGAAAAAGGATTTGTCCCCTTTCTGATTTCTTACAACAAATGCCATCAGATCTTCAACCAAAACCTAATATTAGATAAAGGGAACCTGAGCAAACAAATAAAACAAATTAGAAACTTATTTCATTTATTTAATAAACAAAGTTATGCAACACCCAATGCCTCTGTGTGAAAAAGTAATTTCCCCTTTACGCTCAACTGGTTGTGCCACCTTTAGCTGCAGTGACTGCAACCAAACGCTTCCTGTAGTCGTTGATCAGTCTCTTTCACCCACTCCTCCATGCAAAACTGACTTAACTTAGCGACATGTGGGTTTGAGCATGAACTGCTCGTTTCAGGACCTGCCATAACATCTCAAAATGGGGTTCAGATCTGGACTTTGACTAGGCCGTTCCAAAACGTAGTGTTTTTCAGCCATTCTGATGTAGACTTGATTGCGTTTTTTCGATCATTGTTTTGCTGCATGAACCAGCAGCACTTCAGCTTAAGCTCAGACAGCCTGATATTCGCCTGTGGAATTTGCTTATACAGAGCCAAATTCATGGTTCCTTCAATGATTGCAAGTCATCCAGGTCCTGAAGCAGCAAAGTATCCCCAAACCATCACACTACCACCACACTTGACCATTGGTATGTGGTTCTTACTGTGGAACGCAGAGTCTGGTTTTCACCAGAAAAATAAAGTCTATATCAGAATGGCTGAATAGCAACAAATTGTCCATTTTGGAATGGCCTAGTCAAAGTCCAGACCTAAACACACAAAAGTCGCTGAGTTAAAGCAGTTCTACATGAAAGAGTGGGTCAAAATTTGATGTGAGAGACTGATCAACTGCTTCCTGTAGTTGTTGGTTGCAGTCATTGCAGGTGGAACCAGGTACTTTGTGTAAGGGGAAAATTAATTTTTTCCATTGGACGTGTAATAACTTAAATAATTATGTTTTGTATTTGTACACTCAACTTCCCTTGATCTTATATTAGGTTTTGGTTGAAGATCTGATAACATTCAGTGTAAGAAAATATCCAAAAACAGAAAATCAGAAAGGGGGCATATACTTTTTCACTGCATTGTACCTCCACCACGGCACACCCTCAGACACAACATGAAAGGTAAGATTGTGTCAGGGAATGTCAGACACCTTAGCAACCGTAACTTAGTGCAGAAATGTGTACCTCTGCAAGCTTCTCAGTATTGCTATAGAAGAAGCGTATTCTACTGAATGTAGGCATGGTCCATACATGGTGAAAATGTTGTATAATGCATGGTGCAACAAATCTACCCACCACAGATAACTTTAATAAGAGTACTATACAATGCAGATCTGGTGGGCTACAAACAGAGCATGCAGTGTAAGTAAGTAGGCTAAGTCAAAGAATGTAGCTACATAGGCAAGATATAGCCTACAGAGAACTCAGTGTTTCCCATTGGATTTCTTGCAGCAGCGGAAAAAGATGGGGGGGGGGGGGCTTGCTCGTGCTGGGGGAGTCTGGGGGCATGCCCCCAAGAGGCGCAGCGGTCTAAGGCACTGCATCCCAGTGCTAGGGACGTCACTAGCGACCCTGGTTCAATCCCGGGCTGTATCACGGGTTAGGTGAGGGTTTGGCCATCAATGTCAAATAAGAATTTGTTAACTGACTTGCATTCTCAAATAAAGGTCACTTGACTTTTCAAAAATACCTTCTATTCCAAAATGAAAATGTCGACACCATTTGAAATAGAAGGGATTGCGCCACTGCATTGTAGGGAGATGAGGAGCAGGCAGTGGCTATGTGCTCGTGGCTCTCATTTGCGCCACTGCTCACTCTGTTACAAATATACCTTGTAATGCTGATCTTAAAAGAGATTCTCCAGGACTTTTGAATAGACAAAGTAGCACTAACGAGCCACAAGCAGTTCCTGAAAGTTGCGTACTATGTCACATATAAGCGCACTAGGGATGTGACAAATGGACAATTTTACTTAACGTTTAAAAACGGCAATTATTAATTTATTGTTAAAAACTATCAGAAAGTGGTAAACTGTGGAATTTTATAATGCTGAATAACAGCCCTATTACTTATGCACAACTGCTAGGGCCAGGCAACAAAGTTATATCTACCACAACCCTTTACAGAATTAGAACGCAGCTTCAGTAACATGCCAATAGCGACAATTGGTAACTTTTCAGAAAATTTGAAAAAGTGACAGATTTCTGCTCTGGCATAAAATGTTCTGTATTTTTTCCCTTAATTAACAAACCGTAAAGTACTTATTTTTTTTGGAGAGATTGGTCTCCACGCAGGCAGCAGCTCAAGATAGTTTGATTGACAGTTGTGGTTGTCTAGTAACGGACGTTAGTCCCGCTTCAGAAGCCTCATTCCTTTACAGACAAGTAAAACAATCCCCAGAGAAGGTTTCGTGTCAGCATTTAAAAATCCGTAGTGTAGCCTACCCTAATAGCCAAATGTAGGCTAACTGAGGTAAGACAGTAATTCTTCTCATAAATTATGCATGCATGAACTGCACATTGACACATCCAGTCCAAAGAGAGGTATAAAAAAAATACTTAGTAGACTAATAGTCGGAGCAGGTCTTTAAAGGGACAGGGCTTAATTGCCGAATCTTGCACTTTTTCTACTTACCCAGAGTCAGATGAACTCATTTGCAGTTTGAAGGTAGTGTCGCAAACCACTGCTAACTAGCATTTGCACTAACAGAAGTTGGCAACTTCCTTCAAACTGCATGTAGAGATACAAAAAATGGTATCCATGAATTCATCCGACTCTGGGTAAGTAGAAAAGGGCTTAAATGCCAAGTCTCCGTTGCTAATATAGGGGAAACACTGGAGAACTGCTTGGCACAAAAATTGCGATTTCAGAAGTAATATTGTTTTGCTAGCACAGACTGGAATATGTTCCGGGATTCATCAAATGGAATTGAGTAGTATACCACCTCAGTCATCGGCTTCATCAATAAGTGCATTGACGACGTCGTCCCCACAGTGACTGTACGTACATATCCCAAACAGAAGCAATGGATTACAGGCAACATCCGCATTGAGCTAAAGGCTAGAGCTGCCCCTTTCAAGGAGCCGGACACTAATCCGGACGCTGATAAGAAATCCCGAAAGCCCTCAGATGAACCATCAAACAAGCAAAGTGTCAATACAGGACTAAGATTGAATCCTACTACACCGGCTCTGATGCTCGTCGGAAGTGGCAGGGCTTGAAAACTATTACAGACTACAAATGAAAACCCAGCCGCGAGCTGCCCAGTGACGCGAGCCTACCAGACGAGCTAAATGCCTTTTATGCTCGCTTTGAGTCAAGCAACACTGAAGCATGCATGAGAGCACCAGCTGTTCTGGACGACTGTGACAACGCTACTCGGTAACCGATGTGAGCAAGACCTTTAAACAGGTCAACCTTCAAAGCCGCAGGGCCAGACGGATTACCAGGACGTGTACTCAAAGCATGCATGGACCAACTGGCAAGTGTCTTCATTGACATTTTCAACCTCTCCCTGACCGAGTCTGTAATACCTACAGGTTTCAAGCAGACCACCATAGTCCCTGTGCCCAAGAAAGCGAAGGTAAACTGCCTAAATGATTACCGCCCCGTAGCATTCATGTCGGTAGCCATGAAGTGCTTTGAAAGGCTGGTCATGGCTCACATCAACACCATCATCCCAGAAACCCTAGACCCACTCCAATTCACATACCGCCCCAACAGATCCACAGATGACACAATATCAATCGCACTGGACACTGCCCTTCCCCATCTGGATAAATGAAAAACCTATGTGAGAATGCTGTTCATTGACTATAGCTCAACGTTCAACACCATAGTGCCCACAAAGCTAATTTCTAAGCTAAGGACCCTGGACCTAAACACCTCCCTCTGCAACTGGATCCTGGACTTCCTGACGGACCACCCCTAGGTGGTAAGGGTAGGCAACAAAACGTTTGCTACGCTGATCCTCAACACTGGGGCCCCTCAGGGGTGTGTGCTTAGTCCCCTCCTGTACTCCCTGTTCACACACACAACTGCGTGTCCATACACGACTCCAACACCATCATCATTAAGTATGCTGATGACACAACAGTGGTAGGCCTGATCACTGACGATGAGACAGCCTATAGGGAGGTGGTCAGAGACCTGGCAGTGTGGTGCCAGGACAACGACCTCTCCCTCAATGTGAGCAAGACAAAAGGAGCTGATCGTGGACTACAGGAAAAGGCGGCCGAACAGACCCCCCTTAACATCGGCGGGGCTGTAGCGGAACGGGTCGAGAGTTTCTATCATGGTCCAAACACACCAAGACAGTCGTGAAGGGGCACGACAACAGATCCTCAAAAGGTTCTACAGCTGCACCATCAAGAGAAATCCTGACCGGTTGCATCACCGCCTGGTATAGTAACTGCTCGGCATCTGACCATAAGGGTAGTGCGTACGGCCCAGAACGTCACTGGGGCCAAGCTTCCTGCCATCCAGGACCTATATACTAGGCGGTGTCAGAGGAAAGCCCAAAAAATTGTCAAAGACTCCAGTCACCCAAGTCATAGACTTTTCTCTGCTACCGCACTGCAAGCGGTACCAGAGCATCAAGTCTAGGACCAAAAGGCTCCTTTAACAGCTTACACCCCCCCAAGCCATAAAACTGGCCACAGGATTATTTACATTGACACCCCCACCCCTCCATTTGTTTTTTTACACTGCTGCTATTCGCTGTTTATTATCACTTCACCCCTACCAACATGTACAAATTACCTCGACTAACATGACATGTACCCTCGCACATTGACTCGGTACCGGTAGCCCCTGTATATAGCCTCATTATTGTAATTTTACTGTTACTTTATTCATTTTTTTTTTATTATTACTTTAGTTTATTTGGTAAATATTTTCTTAACTCTTTCTTGAACTGCACTGTTGGTTAAGGGCTTGTAAGTAAGCATTTCACGGTAAGGTCTACAGACGTATTCGGTGCAGGTAACAAATGATTTGATCTCAAATAGGCACATGACAAGGCCCTTTGGCCTGCTGAAACTGTCACTGTGGCAGTGTGCCTGTCAAAAACACCCACCCCTCTGATTCCACATCAGAGGCACTCTCGACACTCACATCAAACATGACAGAGGGCTGTCCTATGATGTTTGAGTGACTTCAAAACACAAAAACCTCCGCTGTCTAACAGCTGGAACTAAGACAAGAGGAAACAGGCAGAGAACAGCCCTGAATTGGTCTGACATTTATCTCCCTTTAACCTCCAATACCAGTTGGAACAGCAGTATGAAATAGCCTAGCTGTCACTCAACTCCCCTATCAGAAATGTTTTACCCAACACCACCAAAACAGGTATGGTTAATTAGTCATTAGAAGAGATGTGATAGTTCAAAAAACAGCCTGTTTTTAATTGCGTCGCATAACACTTAGTTGAAGTTGATTTGATTAATATTCACGTAGTATAATATGGTTGTTTTAGTTTGGATACAAGCATCTGCTAAACAACAAAAATTGTAATTGTAAACAAATACTTCCAATATATTGTCGTAATCCAGTTTCATTATTTGAACACTGGGAAATCTCCTTCCTAAGCATTCACATACTAGATCAAAGGCTGGGATTGAAATGGATCTTACCAGGGTGCTGCCCTTTCTGACATCCTCAAGGCGTTCCAAAACTTGTGTCAGGCTCGGGTCATCAGAGTCCACAAACCAGATTGGAGGTGTGGAGGGGTACGACTCCTGTAAGACATGGGTTTCAATGAGGATGAGAGAAGCAAACAAAAATAAATCAGCATTATATGGCTGATAAATATGATAATTGTTTGGAACAATAACATTGAAATTAAACAGGTGTGACATTGACGTGTCAATCATAAATCTGGGAAATCTCAAGTAATTTTATACAGACAAATTAAATATCTGATTACTACTTTACATTACCTGAAGCTAAATTAATGTGTTGTGTGATGGTGGCCATTTCACATTCCTTATAGAATGTTAACTAGCCAAATAACGTTAAGAGCACTGAATTCAATCAGTATGCTGGTCAAACGAACGTAGCAAATTGGAAAATACAAACCAACAGCATACAGCTAGCTAAAAGCTGAGCTGGCAGATCACAGTCTGTTGACAAGACCAGAAGCTGTTTATTTGACAAGTGATGCTTTTGAATCATGCTAGCTAGCAATTATTTACTTAGGTCATGAGTATAACTAACTTAGCACTTACTGTGTTGATCATGACCACGAAGCATGCAAATATAACAACCACCACATTAGCTAGCTAGTTAACTTGTTTGACAATCAACTAACGTCAGAAAATGCGGAAGTGTAGCTAGCTAACGTTAAAAATGTTCATCAGTGACGCAGAAAGCTAGGCCCTACCATAATATCATGCCAGTTTTTAGAATAACTCTTTGGCGAAAATCAGACTTGCTTGTCTCAGTATTTTAGCTAGCGACGCTGGCTACGTAACCTACAATAGTAATATGCAAGTATTTTGACTCATACTCAGTCATTATACTAGAAACAAGTCAGTTACCGTTAGCTAGCTTGCTAACATGCAAACATTTGGACTCCTACTAGAAGTAGAAACAAAAAACACAAACAAAAACACTGTATAACTAAAGTAGCTAAATGATAGCTGACTAACGTTCGACTGGCCACAATTTGCTGAGTGTCCCGCACCGCCAGGCAAAATAACTGCGTGTTCTGAACTAACATACTGTAACTAGTTACCGCTTACCGCGTTAGCTAGGTAACGTTACTTGGCTAGCCAACTAACGTTAACTAGACATGTCGTTCCCCTGCTTACCGTAATGTTGCAATGTATAATTAACAGTTTTTCTCCAGTCACATTAAACTGACAGTTTAGCTCATCCGGTTTCCAGTCAATAATTCGGAAGCGTTCGTGGTTTGGATCAAAAATGGACTCCAGAAACTTCAGTTCGGCCTTCAGCCCCGAAACCGACATCTTCCACGCATCTCCGGCTGGGTCGCTGGGGAGGGGTGAAGTCGGGACTAAAACTGCGCCACGCAGTCGAGTCCCAAATCAAGCAGTTTAAAACAACGTAATGTCAAAGCGCCTTCAACACAGGTTAGCTAGCTCAATAACAACGCCTTGATTACTCGTCCGTTGTCTTTCCGTTTAGCTAGTATTGTTGTTGATGTTAGCCTTCTGATAGTACAATTTTAAGACCATACAATGTGACTTGGTTGAGTATTTACGGTTCTTTCAATTAGTTGCGTATTTGTTTCGCCGGTCAACAAACTGATCATGATGATGCCCGCAAAATGTAAAAACCAAGGCAGACACTGTGTGTCGTTGATCCCCGGCGCTTAATTGTGATTTCTTCTGGGGTTTAAAGATGGCGTTTTCCCGAGCCTGCAGAATCCCAGCATCCAGTGCGGGCTCAGTTGAGGGGCGGAGGTTAGAACACCAAAATATAGAAATAAATAAATCACTTAGACAACGTTGAAACATTTTGTCACAGCAGTATTTATGTGTGGTGACTGAGTGAAGTAAACCGTCCTTACCTGAGCATATTGTTACTAAAATTGTAAACGTGTAGCTGGCCAAAGGTAGTCCTTTTCCAGGTGGAAGTTTAGGCCAATAAAACCATATTTATAATTTAATTGATGACAAGGCAAACCCATGGACAATTAATTGGATTGGCTTGCTGATGAGAGAGCTGTCTGACTTTTTAGGGGGTCTTTAATTCACCTTTAGCCATCATTTTTGTTGAAGACTGACTTTTTGAGAACAATCATTTTTGTTGAAGACTGACTTGTTGAGAACACACTACAGCTGTCTGTCCTACATTATTGTAGCTATGCCCTTACACCAGAAGATGTCAGTGTACTACTCTTTTTTAGTTAAATGTTTTTTAACAAAAAAACTGAACTCAAATAGTAGCTTCTCAACTTAACAAAGCATCATGATGTGATGATGATCATTACACAGCACTCTCTGCATTTTAATTCTCCATTTAGGCACACTAACTCCTCACTTAAAGGGACAGTGAAAGAATGATGAACCAGGACTTAATTATTGGGTGATGGTAGTCTGATCATCAGATAATTAGGTCTTACAGTCAATATAATAGTAAATGTGCTTGTGACAGGCGCAAGTTATATGATATGTTAATTACCTGTGAACAGGTAGCCTAGCGGTTAAAAGCATTTGGCCAGTAACTGAAAGGTCGCTGGTTGGATTCCCCAAGTCAGCTAGGTGAAAAATCATTCAATGTGCCCTTGAGCAAGGCACTTAACCCTAATTGATGCTGTAAGTTGCTCTGGATAAGAGTGTCTGCTAAATCACTAAAAAAAATATATTCTAATGGATGGAATCTTTGGAACTATCACGATGCAGCGAGCCCCTCAGTTCATCTAAGAATGGCAGCTGTGTGGGGAGATGAGGCTGAACAGGGGGGGGTCCAGTCAGAGGAGAGGAAGATGAGAAAGGCCTCAAATTCAACTGGACAACCAGAATGGGATTCATTGAGCATGCCAAACGTTAAAAGTAAACAATCAAGGCAATCCCTGAGGAGTAAGCCTGTTACCGAGAGATGAGCGAGTGCAGCTTACTGAACGAGGAGAATGCAGTGCTGTCAGCTCCAATCACACCGTCACAAGGCCTGCCCTGCAGCTCAAGAGAAAGAAACATCCCTGTGGCCCTTCTTCAAACCCCAAACAACTACCCAGGCAGATATTGTGAGTACATGTGCACTGCAGTGCAGGATACAAGCAACAGTCATGAGCAGACTAAACCTCTGAGATCTGTTACATTTAGAACAAGGTGATTTCCACATGACCCAACTCTGTTTTTGGTTTATTTCATTTCATAAAATGTTTATTTAAATTCAGAAAATCATTGAAAGTTGTTGAAATTATATAGACAAGATGGGCATTACACTTTTCAGCAGCAAATTACACTGAGTGTATAAAACATTAGGAACACCTTCCTAATATTGAGTTGCTCCTGTCATCTACTACCATACCCCGTTCAAAGAAACTTAAATATTTTGTCTTGCCCATTCACCCTCAGAATGGCATACATACACAATCCATGTCTCAATTGTCTCAAGGCTTAAAAATCCTTCTTTAACCTGTCTCCTCCCCTTCATCTACACTGATTGAAGTGGATTTAATAAGTGACATCAATAAGGAATCATAGCTGGATTCAAGTGTTCTTAATGTTTTGTACACTCAGTGTACGTCGGCATTCATTTTGCCACTACCAAACTAGAGTATATTGGCCACCAGATGGTAGTAGACACCAACATTACATTCCATAAACCTCATATTTACAAATTGTATTTTTCAAGATGCTGTAATAGGCAAGGCAAATGGCCATCACTAGAGGAGCAGGCTTTCTGACAAATACCTGCCAAATTACATGCATAGGAAGCCTACAAAACTAAGGCATTCCACACTGCTTTAGTCATTAGCAGCTTAAGGGGATGATGTCAAGCCCTCTTTTTCTCTCTAGAGGGGCAGGAGTGGATGGAGGTGACCCTGAGGAGAGGCTGTCTGAATTGATGTTCTCCACATGACACTATCCCCAGCCTGTTGTGGCTCCTCTTCTGTCTGGAGTCAGTGCTCATTGACACCATGATCCATCTTCATCCTCAGATGCAGATTGGGATTTAGGGAGATTGCATTTTTAGAAATACCTACAACCTCGTGTCTGCCAGTGAGGGATGGCTGTGTGATTGGGGTTATAGCAACACTGCAGTTGCATCATTCACATAAATAGTGGCATGAATGCAGGCAAGCATTATTAAAAACATCTGTCACTGTAGCACCTCCCATGTGTGCTCTGAACTGGTGCGGCGCCACTTGTCACCCACTGTCATTGAGAATCATAGGCTTCGGATCTGTGTGAGTGTGCTGACATACTGGCTTGTGCTGACATACGGGTCAGCGGTCCAAACACTTAAAAGACACACCCTAGCCCCTCAGCTCTCAAATTAAGTGGACACTTCTGATGACGTATCATGATGTCTGACAAGTATACACTTGCAGGGCAAGGGGCGAGGGAGAAAGGAATGATTTTTAAATGGACCGCCCTTGCCCGGAAATTCGTCACTCGTTCATCCCGCGATGATTGTGTTTTCAGCCACCGCTAGCTTGTGGGTGCTTCATATGCGCTACAGTCAATTATGATTGTATGTCTACTTATATTAACTATATAATTATGAATATACGCCTACTGTATGATAGCTAGTGAATTAATTAGCTAACTAACGTTAGCCTGCCTAGCTGGAACTTCTGAAGAAGGAACATGTTTTATTTCTACAATTTCCAAAAGATAACCAAACAAAAACATCATTACTGTTATGGGACGTGTTTGTGCCGTCATGTGCATTAGTAGCACAATTTCTAAACATTTTACATTCGTTTTAACTTACACCTGTATGTTGACTTCTCCGTTGATGTTGTTTTTAAGTTTTGGCGGAGTTTTCTTAGCGGATGAACAATCGTCACAAATTGATTTATGGGGAGTTTCAGGCCCCGGAGTGAACATAATTGTACACTTGCAAAGTCGACTGAAAACAAGGGCTTACGTTGCAAACTTCCCTTGCTTGGCAAATTATTTGGACCGCCCTCCAAGATGGCGACGGGGATTCTCCCAAGGGCATAAGGCGAGGATAAGTGGACGAGGGTGTTTCTCTTAAGTGTTTGAAACCGCTGCCACTGTATGTTCATTAGTGACTTTGTGTGTAATGTATTTACAAAGTTGCTTCCATCCATAGAGAACCATCAACCCTATCGTAAATATATTACAGCTTAGCCATATTGTGTCCAAAATCACACTCCCTAAATCACTGGGCAGATTGAATTGCTCTTGATTAATTTGGAGAGGGACTGAATGGGACTGGAGTGAATGTGGCTGGCGGGGATGAATAATTAGCATAAACACACTTGGTCCCATTCCTACATTTCATTACCTACTACTCCCATGGTGCTTTCCTATTGATTGGAATAGCAAATTTTGAATTGACCATTACACTTTTGTGATTGACATCTCTCAGCTGTTAACCTTACTAACTAACACTTCATACCTGTGCATTTACCCAAGCATGGTAAGACTTTTGATTGTGTTGACATTAGGTAACCAGTGGGTAAGTCTGTGGATCCAAAAGCCACATAAGGCCCCAATTCTTATACCACAGAACACCAAGCAGGGAGAACAGAAGGTATGTAAAGGTTGCCTGAACTCCACAACCCATCTGGCAGGTCTCTCAGGAGGCTCTGCAAAGGCCAGGGTTCCAGCCCTGTGCACAGGGTCATTTATTTTTGTGGCTTTGGGCAGGGAATGGGGGTGGTAGTGGTCCTTGGCATGTGTGTACATGTTTTCTTACACTAGCAGGACCAGAATGTCCTGACAAGTCACCAGAATATCCTGAAAAGGTAGGAAAACAAGAATTTGTTAAAATGATATTTTAGACTTAAAGGTTAGGTTTAGGGGTTAGGGGAAAATAGGATTTTGAATGGGAATTCATTTTTATTCCCCAAAAAGTCCAGAAAATTCACATAAAAAAAGCTGTGTGTGTGTGTGAGAGAGAGAGAGAGAGAGAGAGAGATGAACGGGCTAAAGAGGTGATGATATTGGTCAAATAATAATTCATTTTGAGTCGGTCTCAGAATTATACATGGGTTTATCAGTCAGTTGAAGAAAGGGTTTGTATTTTCCTTTAGTGTCATCTCTATTCACAAAAATAATATTTATGCATTTCAAGAGAATCTCAGATTTAATATTGCAGGTAGATTTGGGGTTTTATCAATTTAATAGTTTGCATAATTTCTAATCCCCCTTATTTTTTGTATTTGCCCAACCCTACCACCCTTCCCTGATTGGAGTAAACTAATGAACAGCAATACTTCTGCTGCTACTTACAGCTATTTTCGCTCACTTGTACATGTAATAAAAAAATTATACATATATTCCTAATTTCCTCTTTCTGCAAGTGCTGGATTTTCACCTACAGTGGCCAATCCACCATTCATTCTCATTTTAAATCCAACCCTCCGATGTCCACAGATTAACCAATCTTTCCTAGTATAATGCCATTTGCTATTTTCTCAAAACATCCCTCCGTTTTACTGTAATTCCTTACGAGGGTCTTGAACCTCCCTAGTTGTAACATTATTGATATTGCCCTAAAAATAAATACATTACCCAAGAGTATAATGATGTTTCCCATTGACTTATCGTGGTTTTTCAGATCCCCTAACAATACAGTTTGTAGGTCCATCTGAACCCTGAAATTATGACACAATATACAGTAAGTACTGCAAGGCATCATTGATGTCGGAAAAGGTTACAAAAATATGTATTCTTTTGGTGGTATTTGAGGTCGTCACATTTATCACATTATATGAGTGAGAACAGAGCTAAAGTCACTCCTCGTGACATTTTAAGGATTGGCCCAGACCCCAATAACAGTACCATCGACCGAGAGAATAATACCAAGTATTATTAACCACAAAAACTAAATTATGATCCTGACCTTATCCTCTTTTTATAGAAACGGCACTTGTTATACACTGAGTATACCACCACCCAGCATATACTAAAAGACAGCTTTTATGATAGCAATATTTCTCCCTCTCTTGAGCACACCGTAATTGCATGTGACCACCATGAAACCACTGGACCATTCATTGTTAGAATAAACTCAGCAAAAAAAGAAACGTCCCTTTTTCAGGACCCAGTCTTTCAAAGATAATTCGTAAAAATCCAAATAACTTCACAGATCTTCATTGTAAAGGGTTTGAACACTATTTCCCATGCTTGTTCAATGAACCATAAACAATGCATGAACATGCACCTGTGGAACAGTCATTAAGACACTAACAGCTTACAGACGGTAGGCAATTAAGGTCACAGTTATGAAAACTTAGGACACTAGGCCTCTTGCCTTTCTACTGACTCTGAAAAACACCAAAAGAAAGATGCCCAGGGTCCCTGCTCATCTGCGTGAACGTGCCTTAGGCATGCTGCAAGGAGGCATGAGGACTGCAGATGTGGCCAGGGCAATAAATTCTAATGTCCGTACTGTGAGACGCCTAAGACAGCGCTACAGGGAGACAGGACGGACAGCTGATCGTCCTCGCAGTGGCAGACCACGTGTAACAACACCTGCACAGGATCGGTAAATCCGAACATCACACCTGCGGGACAGGTACAGGATGGCAACAACAACTGCCCGAGTTACACCAGGAACGCACAATCCTTCCATCAGTGCTCAGACTGTCCGCAATAGGCTGAGAGAGGCTGGACTGAGGGCTTGTAGGCCTGTTGTAAGGCAGGTCCTCACCAGACATCAGTGGCAACAACGTCGCCTATAGGCACAAACCCACCGTCGCTGGACAAGACAGGACTGGCAAAAAGTGTTCTTCACTGACTAGTCGCGGTTTTGTCTCACCAGGGCTGATGGTCGGATTCGCGTTTATCGTCGAAGGAATGAGCGTTACACCGAGGCCCGTACTCTGGAGCAGGATCGATTTGGAGCTGGAGGGTCCGTCATGGTCTGGGGCGGTGTGTCACAGCATCATCGGACTGAGCTTGTTGTCATTGCAGGCAATCTCAATGCTGTGCGTTACAGGGAAGACATCCTCTTCCCTCATGTGGTCCCCTTCCTGCAGGCTCATCCTGACAGGACCCTCCAGCATGACAATGCCACCAGCCATATTGCTTGTTCTGTGCGTGTTTTCCTGCAAGACAGGAATGTCACTGCTCTGCCATGGCCAGCGAAGAGCCTGGATCTCAATCCCATTGAGCACTTCTGGGACCTGTTGTATCGGAAGGTGAGGGCTAGGGCCATTCCCCCCAGAAATGTCCAGGAACTTGCAGGTGCCTTGGTGGAAGAGTGGGGTAACATCTCACAGCAAGAAATGGCAAATCTGGTACAGTCCATGAGAAGGAGATGCACTGCAGTACTTAATGCAGCTGGTGGCCACACCAGACACTGACTGTTACTTTTGATATTGACCCCCCCCCCCCCCCCCCCCCCCCCGTTCAGGGACATATTATTCCATTTCTGTTAGTCACATGTCTGTGGAACTTGTTCAGTTTATGTCTCAGTTGTTGAATCTTGTTATGTTCATACAAATATTTACATATGTTAAGTTTGTTGAAAATAAAAGCAGTTGACAGTGAGAGGACATTTCTTTTTTTGCTGAGTTTATATGCATGACTGTGTTGGTTTATATGCTTTTCATATATTATTTTTCCTGTGGTGTTTAACATAAAGCTCTCACCTCTTTCCCCGCAAGAGCAGATCAGCACATCATTTTTGGGCAAGTCGAGCCAGCAGAAAATATAAAAATATCTTGTGACACCGTCAAAGTGCAGACAAAAAAAATGAATGTCTTTCTTTATGATTGAGGAGCTGACGTGTAGTTTGTCAAAGGGTGTGCGTGGTGCGCTCTAATAAAGAGGCAGATTGGTGTTGTCTCTGGTGATTTATACTGGACTTCTGTCCTCTGTGTGTACCGGAGGAGAGAGAAGTTAATTAAAACACAGACACTCGTCTCCTCATTTCAGCCTGGACAGGCCCAGCAAATCACAACCCCAGCATTTACAGTCTTTATAATTTTTGTACGACAAAGCCCAGCACTGCTTGCTTAAAAAAATGGTTATTGAGGGTCTGCGATTCCTGCTTAGGTATTTTCCTCACAACCAGCCTATAAGAGACGGATGACAACACACTGAGTGCTGGCCTACTCTTTTTGGTACCACAAAATCCCTTCATTTGTGTGTAGTAATTAAAATGCTGTTTTTGAAGTAGGTGCCAGCATCGTTCTTGATAAACAGCTAATGACCTGGCTCAGTCTCAGTAAGTGGAATTAATAACATGGAAAAACTTCCCTGTTCATCCATTTGGCACATTGAGTCTTCAGTGCAACCCTCAGGATACTGTATTGATTGCCATTTGTCTACCATGGCCCACTTTCATCAACAGGATCTGCCACATCTACAGGATTAAAGATCATCATTCAGACAAAAAAATCTGTTCTATCACACAAAGTTAAACTCCTGTGGGGAAAGATATGATTTCTCATCACCGGAGGTGTTTCGAGGTCTGACTGTGGATCACAAAGGCTATTCCTCAAACTTCAGTCTTAATTACTGTGGCCTGTCCTGATAACTGCATATTCGAGAGCAGTTTGTCACAGGAGGCAGCCCCATTCCCAACAACAAGGAAGAGCTATATCCACTTTTCTTTGGGGGAACAGTGAGAATACATCTCCCAGGGAGAGACCAAGAGAGAGCAAGCAGCGGCATCCAGGACACACGGCACAAGGAGCCCACGCCCCTGCTGTATCCCAGGCTTGGCGTGGTGCTGCTGCCTGCACTGTGCATCGGCCTGGTGATAGAGATGGCAGCTCATTTACAGAGAGGCTCTCAATCTCTCACTCTCAGTACGGGAGGACCACCAGGCATCGCTGTCTGGCTTCATTAGGGCTGTACATCACGAGGCAATAAGATTGATGGAAATGAACTAGCAAGATTTAGAAAGAAGGCATGCAGCCTCTCATATTGGCAGAATGGACACAGCCTGTCTTGCTGTCATGTTACTCTGCAAGAAACCTGACCTAAAACGAGTTAAAGTTTTTCTCAGTAAATGTGATTATATGTGAGTACAGCAATGCAGGTTGTAAGAGAAAGGGAAAGGGGGATACCTAGTCAGTTGTACAACTGAATGCATTCAACTGAAATGTGTCTTCCACATCTAACCCAACCCCTCTGAATCAGAGAGGTGCGGGGGGCTGCCTTAAATCGACATCTTCGGCGCCCGGGGAACAGTGGGTTAACTGCCTTAGCCTCTGTTGTATAGCTTGTGCCAGGGACGTCAAATTATTTTGAAATATAGTTTAACACGACCCAGAACTGTCAGGATTTCAGACACCTTTTTTACCATTAGAATGTCTTTCACCTACCCCTGTAAATACAGAACCAGTCTTTGTTCCTGAGATCTGACATGCCCTGACATAGTAGACTCCTGAGGGCGTTAGTTCTACTTTGACTACATTCTAACACTAACTGTCCCTCTGTGGAGTGTGGAACTCCAGATGACCTGCTGCTTGTCCATGCAACGACAACTTACGTCTTGTACCTTGTATGTTTTTATATTTATTTAGCCAGGATAGTCCACTCAGTAACAATTGCCACTGTTTTCCAGGGAGTATCACAATGTCCCCTTACACTCAAAGCACAAAGTCTCTCACTCAAAATCCACTCAGAGTCAAATCAAATCAAATTTATTTATAAAGCGCTTCTTACATCAGCTGATATCTCAAAGTGCTGTACAGAAACCAAGCCTAAAACCCCACACAGCAAGCAATGCAGGTGTAGAAGCACAGTGGCTAGGAAAAACTCCCTAGAAAGGCCAGAACCTAGGAAGAAACCTAGAGAGGAACAAGGCTATGCGGGGTGGCCAGTCCTCTTCTGGCTGTGCCGGGTGGAGATTATAACAGAACATGGCCAAGATGTTCAAATGTTCATAGATGACCAGCAGGGTCAAATAATAATAATCACAGTGGTTGTCGAGGGTGCAACAGGTCAGAACCTCAGGAGTAAATGTCAGTTGGCTTTTCATAGCCGATCATTCAGAGTCCCTTGGAGGGCCCTGTGTTTGTGATGAGTGCTCCAGAACTGGATGAGAGACGCTTGTGAGAGAGCAGTGGTCATAGAGGAGCTCAACCACCTATCCATTATCATCAGGCTTTCAGCATATCTCAGGAAAACACCCAGATCACTTGGCCAACAGTAACGGCACTGTACCCGACCTTCTGAACCAAGATCGACTTCACCTGATGGTGGTGGTGAATGGTGCCAGAGGGGATGGCTGCCATGTTACGGGCTCCTAACCAACTGTGCTATTTTGTTTGTTTTTTCGCATTGTTTGTAACTCATTTTGTACATGATGTTGCTGCTTCTGTCTCTTATGACAAAAAAAAATGTATGAAATGTATGTATTCACTACTGTAAGTTGCTCTGGATAAGAGCGTCTGCTAAATGACTATAATGTAATGTAATGTAATGTATGACCGAAAAGAGCTTCTGGACATCAGAACAGCGATTACTCACCTCGAACTGGACGAAGATTTTTTCTTTAACGAGTCCGACTCGAAAGATATACTGCTTTCTCGAGACCAGGACTAAATCCCCGTCATTCGCATGAAGAAAAGATGGAAAGCTAAGCTAAGCTAAGGACCCTGGGACTAAACACCTACCTCTGCAACTGGATCCTGGACTTCCTGACAGGCCACCCCCAGGTGGTAAGAGTAGGCAACAACATCTGCCATGCTGACCCTCAACAATGGGTTCCCTCAGAAGTGCCGTGCTTAGTCCCCTTCTGTACTCTCTGTTCACCCACAACTGCATGGTCAAACACAACTCCAACACCATCATTAAGTATGCTGACGACACAACAGTGGTAGGCCTGATCACTGACAACGATGAGACAGCCTATAGGGAGGTCAGAGACCTGGCAGTGTGGTGCCAGGACAACAACCTCTCCCTCAATGTGAGCAAGGCAAAGGAGCTGATCATGGACTGCAGGAAAGGCGGGCAGAACAGGCCCCCATTAACATTGACGGGGCTGTAGTGCAGCTGGTCGAGAGTTTCAAGTTCCTTGGTGTCCACATCACCAACAAACTATCATGGTCCAAACACACCAAGACAGTCGTGAAGGGCGCACGACAACACCTTTTCCCTCTCACGAGACTGAAAAGATTTGGCATGGGTCCCCAGATCCTCAAAAAGTTATACTGCTGCACCATCGAGAGCATCCTGACCGGTTGCATCACCGCCTGGTATGGCAACTGCTCAGCATCTGTCCGTAAGGCGCTTCAGAATCTAGTGCGTATGGCCCAGTACATCACTGGGGCCAAGCTTCCTGCCATCCAAGACCTATATACTAGGCATGTCAGAGGAAGGGCCAAAAATGTTTCAAAGACCAGTCACCCAAGTCATAAACTGTTCTCTCTGCTATCGCACGGCAAGCGGTACCGGAGCACCAAGTCTAGGACCCAAAGGTTCCTTAACAGCTTCTACCATCGAGCCATACGGCTGCTGAACAATTAATCAAATGGCCACCCAGACTATTGACGTTGACCCCCTCCCCAGTGAAAATAGTTTAAAAGTTTAATTGCAACGGTGTTTCTTCTTTCTCCACAATGTGAAACAACAACAAAGAGTGGCCATCTTTGCCCTTCTCTGTCTGGAAGCACTAAATAGGAAACGCGGATACCTAATCAGAGAGGTGTGGGGGGCTGCCATAATCGACATCCATGTCTTCGGCGCCCGGGACTTGGAGGAGATAGTAAGTTATGCCTTCTGTCTACATAAGTAATTGTTCATTGACCTGAATCCCCCTTTTTCTTATAATGAATGGCTACAAAGAGAAAAGCTACATTCCAACTATTCAAAGTCATCGCAGGCAACAAAATACATAAGAAATAAAGTACTATGCTATCTATCTATGAGGTTATTGCAGTGATTTGGCACTGAGAATATCATCCTCATAGCATTAAAATGGTAAATAAATTTAAAGAGATGACTCAAGCTGCTGATAAGCATTGCAAAAAAAAAAATACAATTAGAGTAAAAACCCACTAATCATTCCAAGTATCACCCGGTCGGCTTAAGTGCTTCCTCAAATGGCCCCCCAGAGGACCGTTATTCTGTTAAAGTACATAACCAAAGACTATGTCACCTTGAACTACAGTGGCACTACAGCTGTTGCCAACCACCTCTTCAGAGCAGCAGTTAGACTGTTTTATGCATGCTGAACATTTCAGGGGTGAAGGAGAGCTGTTGGTGAGCTAGCTAGCTTATAGCTCTTGTAAGCCAGCTTTTATTTGTACATGGCAAATAAAAACAGATCAGTAATCTGTATGGTGAGTCCATCAGTAGGCTACATAAAGATGATAAACCCTATGAAAAACTAGAGAGCAAAAATGTATGTACATATTATTGTTATCCAACCTGATACAATGTCAGAGAATAAATAGTAGGAGTATAAACACTGGTTAAAACATGCATAATGCATTTTTCCTGACACCACCTCCAGTGTAATGGATAAATGGACTGTGTTCTGCAGCTCTAATTGAATAAGGGTTATCTAAGGATCAGCATTGTTTAATGGGCTGTCTCTGCTGCTCCTGATCCTCTATCTCTAACCAAGTAAACTACTGCCTAATCAGATTCCCGCTGAAGTCCATTTACTCTCTTGCCGGGCAGTGGCGACTGGGCCCGGCTATAGGGATGGGCTGCTGCTGGATAGGAGTGCACAGAGAGGAGTGTGGACGGTGTTGCCAATCTATCAGTTATAATGCTAATGCAGTTTTACAGGGCCAGGCAGAGGACCCGACAGCCTGACAATAGGGGAAGGAGGCCCAGCCTAAATCAATTAGCTAAGAGCACAAATATCATCTAAATCATAGCCTGCATGCCCCAGCTAGGCCCCAGGCAGTAGACCTGCAAATGAAAAGAGCAGGCAGCTTAGTCAGGCCTGGCCAAAGAGTTATGACTGGGGCGCTGACATTTAAACACACAGACACTTTTCCACCAACTCACAGGAAACTCACAACAGCAGAGACGAAAGAGCAAAGACAGGAGCCAACCCTGAGATCAAACCTCATGTAAACCTTTCCCTCTGTCAATCAAGGTGTTGTTAAAGTCTGCTGCAGTACAGCTTAATAGGTATAGTAAGAAGTAATAAAAAGGCAGGAGATTGATGAGAGGTGTTGCTGCAATACTGTATTTTGCAAAGCTAAGCATTACTTTTCATTATACATCAAGATCATCAGTGTTCAGTGTCACCCTTCTGAAAAAAGATTGCAGTCCAAAATACCATAGTCGACTGCAGCTCCTGCACTTTTACTGCAGTTTCAAAACTGTAAGGAACATGTTCTTCGGGGAAGTGCAATCCCCTGTGTTGAAGTCCAAATTATTGTATCATTAGGCCTGCACAAAGAGTCATGCTAACATTTCATGTTAACTTTTGTTTTGGATTTCCATTTCCAAGTGAACAGCCTTGCTGACAAATATTCAAAAGAAAGCCATTGACTTGAACCAAAAGTCAATGGCTTTTTTCAAAAGAAAGCTGTGTGAGTATGTGTTAGTTAGTGTTAGTGTGCTATTGCATTGGCGTGAGAGTGAGAGAGTGTCTAAGGGTGTCGGGATGGTGTTGAGGGCCTTGTAACAGGGACGGCAGGAACATATGGTGACTGTGCTGGGAAACAATATGTGGCAGATACTATTTTCCACCTATAATTCAGATCTCAGAGAAGGGTGTGAGGAAGAGAGGCCAGTCCTGGGGGCATCACTCCACCATCTGGAGCCCAGAGAGCTGTGTGACACATCCAATTTACCTCCACTGCGTAGCAGTATGACACTGCTCCACCTCTCCACCCAGCACACAGGCAGGGCCAAGGACTATAGAACACGGACGCTGTCAAAAAGGATAAGACGGACTCGTCAGTTTGTCCCCGAAAAATCCTCAAAGTGGAACAGAGTAGATTTAGTGACCTCAGGCCACTAGTCTCTCACTGGAGAACATTCGGCAGTGTTACTGCAGACGATTCATGGTTATGGCCTCTCACTGTCCTCTCATTGTATAGAATCCATACAGCATGTGCTCTGATATGTATTGCTTACTGTATGGTTCTTTTGTACTCTGGTACTTTGCTTATTTTGGCATGATTGAATGCCTCAGTCACTGTGGTTCATCCTAAGACCCAAGTTATTCATTGTTACCTTACAGTACCTTCTCATTGCGGCAATTTTGTTCATGGTAACTTTTGTCTAGAGCTCGGTAACCACAACATGGATAAAAACATATTCATCAGGTATTTCATAACGTTATTATTTTGAGTCAAGTCTGGCTAAATGGCTCCATTGCTTCCAGACGGACCCTTGTTATTTACATTAGACAACCACATAGACTTGGATGTCCTCCAGATCAGCAAACCAGCAGGTAATTCACCTCTTGATTGGCAGGAGGACCTAGCAGGTTAAGAGATGACAGGAATCTAACACATTATGACCCCAGCCAAGGAGACTGCTACTGAAGCCCTGGCCCATCTCTCTGGTCAAGAGCCAACACTGGACTGTTTGTATTCCATGTCACAGCCAGATCAATGAGCACAGAATAAAATATTATAACTTTCAAGGAATCAGAGAACATTAAAAACAGATTTTATGGAGGAAATGTGTCCAACCTATAATGAATTGAGGCTGGCAGAATTAGTATTATTTGAGGCAAATGTCTCCATATTGGAAAAATAAATGGACGCTAATGCAATAAAAAAGGACTTGATAAAAAAAAACGGAATCAATGAATTAAATGGGGAGGGGAATCAAAGCAATACATTGAGGTACATGGACATGTACCATATACAATTAAATATAAAGAGAATGACTTCCACCTGCACTTGAGAGTAAACAGCAAACATTAGCATAAAGCCTTGGAATAATGACTCAGTACATGGAAGGAGAAACTCACCATAATTCTGTTTCATTTGTTGTTTTGTTGACTGTGGTTGTTTAGGGGAAAACCAAACCCCATGACATCAAGTCAAAATCTAATTTTATTAGTCACTGTAGACCTTACAATGAAATGCTTACTTACGAGCCCCTAACCGACAGTGCAGTTTCAAAAAATACGGATCTGAATAAGAGACAAAAGTAACAAGTAATTAATGAGCAGCAGTAAAAAATAACAATGTCAGTGAAGACAGTTGGTCAGTGCATGCTCGCAGTTGGTCAGTGCATGCTCGCAGTACACGTCCTGGTAATCCGTCTGGCCCTGCGGTCTTGTGAATGTTGACCTGTCTAAAGGTCTTACTCACATCGGCTGCGGAGAGCGTGATCACACAGTCTTCCGGTACAGCTGGTGCTCTCATGCCTGTTTCGGTGTTATTTGCCTCGAAGCGAGCATAGAAGTAGTTTAGCTCATCCGGTAGGCTTCTGTCACTGGGCAGCTCTCGGCTGTGCTTCCCTTTGTATTCTGTAATGGTTTGCAGGCCCTGCCACATCTGCCGAGCGTCATAGCCGGTGTAGTACGACTCAATCTTAGTCCTGTATTGACGCTTTGCCTGTTTGATGGTTCGTCAGAGGGCATAGCGGGATTTGTTATAAGCTTCCGGGTTAGAGTCCCACTTCTTGAAAGCAGCAGCTCTAGCCTTTAGCTCAGTGCGGATGCTGCCTGTAATCCATGGCTTCTGGTTGGGGTATGTATGTACGGTCACTGTGGGGACGACATCATCGATGCACTTATTGATGAAGCCAATGACAGATGTGGTGTACTCCTCAATGCCATCGGAGGAATCCCGGAACATATTCCAGTCTGTGCTAGCAAAACAGTCCTGTAGCTTAGCATCTGCTTCATCTGAACACTTTTTTATTGATCTAGTCAATGGTGCTTCCTGCTATAATTTTTGTTTGTTAGCAGGGATCGGGAGGATGAAATTATGGTAAGATTTGCCAAATGGAGGCCGCGAGAGAGCTTTGTATGCATCTCTGTGTGTGGAGTATAGGTGGTCCAGAGTTATTTTCCCTCTGGTTGCACATTTAACATGCTGATAGAAATTTGGTAAAACTGATTTAAGTTTCCCGGCATTAAAGTCCCCGGTTACTAGTAGCGCCTCCTCTGGGTGATCATTTTCTTGTTTTCTTATGGCGGAATACAGTTCATTCAATGCTATCTTAGTGCCAGCCTCTGACTGTGGTGGTATGTAAACAGCTACAAAGAATATAGATGGAAACTCTCTCGGTAGGTAATGTGGTCTGCAGCAAAATTATGTATAAAAATAGTAAAAAAATAAGTTACAAACAACGCAGATAAACAAACAAAAAAACACAATCGGTTGGGAGCACTTAAAACGTCTGCGCCCTCTTACACATGCTTTGTATGGTTAGTTGATTATCTCTGGCATACACCATTAGTGGTGTAGTCCAGATCAGTCCAGATCCACAGCTATCACTCACATACAGTACATTCAGAAAGTATTCAGACCCCTTGACTTTTTCTACACGCAATACCCCATAATGACAAAGCAAATTTATAAAAAATAAAAACTGATATCACATTTACATAAGTATTCAGACCCTTTATTCAGTACTTTGTTGAAGCACCTTTGGCAGCAACTACAGCCTCGAGACTTCTTGGGTATGATGCTACAAGCTTGGCACACATGTATTTGGGGAGTTTCTCTTCATTCTATGCAGATCCTCTCAACTCTGTCAGGTTGGATGGAGAGTGTCGCTGCACAGCTATTTTCAGGTCTCTCCAGAGATGTTCGATCGGGTTCAAGTCCGGGCTCTTGCTGGGCCACTCAAGGACCTTCAGAGACTTGTCCCGAAGCCCCTCCTGCATTGTCTTGGCTGTGTGCTTAGGGTCGTTGTCCTGTTTGTAGGTGAACCTTCACCCTCATCTCAGGTCCTGAGCGCCCTGGAGCAGGTTTTCATCAAGGATCTCTCTATACTTTGCGCTGTTCATCTTTCCCTCGATCCTGACTAGTCTCCCAGTCCATGCCGCTGAAAAACATCCCCACAGCAAGATGTTACCACCACCATGCTTCACAGTAGGGATGGTGCCAGGTTTCATCAGACCAGAGAATCTTGTTTCTCATGGTCTGATACTCTTTAGGTGCCTTTTGGCAAACTCCAAGTGGGCTGTCATATGCCTTTTACTGAGGAGTGAGCTCCATCTGGCCACTCTACCATAAAGGCCTGATTGGTGGGGAGATGCAGAGATGGTTGTCCTTCTGGAAGGTTCTTCCATATCCACAGAGGAACTCTGTAGCTCTGTCAGTGACAATTGGGTTCTTGGTCACCTCCCTGACCAAGGTCCTTCTTCCCCATATTGCTCAGTTTGGCTGGGCAGCCAGCTCCAGGAAGAGTTTTGGTGATTCCAAACTTCTATTCAAGGATGATGGAGGCCACTGTGTTCTTGAGGATTTTTAATGCTGCAGAAATGTTTTGGTACCCTTCCCCAGATCTGTGCCTCAACACAATCCTGTCTCGGAGCTCTACGGGCAATTCCTTCAACCTCATGGCTTGGTTTTTGCTCTGACATGCGCTGTCAACTGTGGGGACCTTATATAGACAGGTGTGTGCCTTTCCAAATTATGTCCAATCAATTGAATTTACCACAGGTCGACTCCAATCAAGTTGTAGAAACATCTCAAGGATGATCAATGGAAACAGGATGCACCTGAGCTCAATTTCGAGTCTCATAGCAAAGGGTCTGAATACTTATGTAAATAAGATATCTGTTTTGAAGTTTTTATAAATTTGCTAACATTTCTAAAAACCTGTTTTCGCTTTGCCATTATGGGGTATTATGTGTAGATTGATGAGGAAAAACCTTTATTTAATAAATCTGCCTGCGGTCTCCCCCTTACTGTGGCTTACAGAGGGCCTCACCTCTCCAATAACATGGACACCAAATTAAATTACAAAGATGATGAAACACTGTCCAAATGATGTCAGGGATAGACTCCTACTAACCACACTCCCTTGTTAACTGTAAACAAGTGGGTAAAAAGATACTGTTGCATCATGGACAGCTGCTGTGGGTCAGTCATGGGGGAATATTACAATCTGTGTTTCAGTTCAATTATGGTTTGTGTTACTCCAGATTCTTGGTCCAGTGGTCCAGAGATCCTATGGGGATATAGAAAGACCCGGACCCATCTGTTTATAAGATAACACTGGGATAATGACTTTGACCTGTTCACCCAACTTCATCATAAGTTCTCTGTCAGTGATTGAAATGACAAAACTGGTGTAGTGCTACCTATAAGTTGGGTGCTGTGATTAAAATGAGCTGAAGAAAATGATAGGAGATCCTCTATTATTCTGTGCTACAGTAAAATATAAAATGAAATAAATCTTGATAATTAAAATATATTTTTACTGTTAAAAATATTTTCATAGATCCCCATGAAACGGATGCAGAGCTAACTCCAGTTGTAGTTGTCCCATACTGTTCTACACAACTCTTTGTTCTCTCTCCATCACAGGAACATGAATAATGGTGGGTGAGAAAGTGCAAATACAACCAAAAACCAATTAAGGGATAGCAGCACTTCATAAAACCCAATCTTGATCTTCGTAAGCAATATTCCTTTGCCAAGCACACCAACGATCCGCCAAGCCTTGGTTTTGTGTTTTAAAGCTTTCTGTCAAGGTTCACCCAAACACACTGTGGAGGCCAGATTCCTCCCACATTATAATGACTCCTATTCCTCTCAGTTGTGGATGCGGTGTCAGTGATGAAATGTAGCTCTGTGGTAGTAGATAAAGTGCAGCGGTGCATATCATTTCTTCAGGCAACGTTGGTTCTCCAGACCACTGGCTAACACCTCAGTAATAGTATATATACATTCCTGGAGTGTATGAGTGATAGTATATGTTTTCCTCCAGATGTGTCTTATTTGTTTGGCATCCGCCCTGTCCCCCCCAGACAGATGTTTCCACTGGGACCCCATGGCCCCCGGGTTACCTCTTCACTCTCCAGGCCAGTGGGTCAGGACCTTGCAAGGTCATTTCCATGTCCAGCATTGATAGGCATTTATTCGATTTGCAGAGCCCCGACCCCCATGCACTACGAGCCCCAGGAAGGAGCTGCCTGGATTCGATTAGGTCAACAACCACAACAGTCACATATATACAGCATGGACCAAATGAGAAAATGTTGTTTACCCAAGCATCCCAGAGGTGTCCAACTATGCCGTTATCCAACCCTGATAGTATGCTGTGTCCTACATCCCTATAATTTAGACCAGGGATGGGCAACTCCAGTCCCTTGTTGTGTCACACCTTTATCCCAGCTACGGCTAACCTGAGTCAAATAATCAACTAATGTGTTTGTTAGGGGAGGGGGAAAAGTGTGACATCACTCTGGCCCCAGGCTCATACCTCATTTCAACCTTTTTTTCCTCAGATTCACACCATGGTTTTGAACTCCATCACACATCATTAGCAACATGCCCTGTGAATGCCTTCCTCCTGATATCTCTCTTGTTTTCTCCATTCTTTCATCTTTACACTGTCTAGATAAACTAAGTTAAAGAACTGCAAAACTTGTGATGTTATGGGTAGGCCAATAGCTGAGGTTAAGCAATGAAGAGCTGTGTCTGCCTCCGTCCCATTCAGCTGTATATGCATGGACAGCCAGAGAGCGACAACAGTATTAAAGCACATTTTCAACTCAATAACATACCGGAAATGTCAGTAAAGTAGGTATTCCAAGCAGGAATTATTAAAACAATGCCCTGAGCTTCATGAATATCCCTTAAACCTGTACAATGATATTAAGATAGAGGGCCCAGCATCCTAGTAAGTCTGAAGCAACAACAGTTGAGTGAGGGTCGGCAGGTCAGTGCAATTTTTTTGGGGAATTTAGCATATTTAACAGTGCAGGTGATGAGAAGACAAGATCCAGAGTTGTATTTACATAATAGGTCTATACACATGATTTTTGATAAAACATTTTTAATTTTTTTTAATTGTGAAAATACTACACTTGCAAAAATGATAAACAGTTGGCCAATAGCAAGATGTACAGGGGAAAAAAATGCTAAATGCATCTTTAATTGACGAAGTATCAATAAACTCACGCATCTGAATATATGGCAGAGCTATAGTAACAGCATATTATCTAGACAAACAGCTCTTCATGAATGAGGAGAACGGGCATCTTAAAAAAGACCTGCCCTACCTGCCATAAGCCATAAACCAACAAGATCTCATGCATGGTTTGACTGCAGTATTCAACATTTGTCCATAAACGTTGAGTTTTGATGGTTAAATTTAGGCATTCATTCCGAATAGTTAAACTAAGGGTTAAGGTTTGGCTTAAGGTTAGGATTAAAACAAAAAAACAAAAACTAGTATCTAGCACTGGAATTGAACTTGCAATCCTCAGAGCTTGAGACTTATGCCCATCCGCCATCCCCGTCCACAATGCCCTAGCAAGCAGTGAGCCTACTTGATGGTAATAGCGCTCACCGTTGCCCCTAGTGGCCTGTATTAAAGGCATCTCCCAACGTTCTGGGGACCTGGACGAACGTTGAATACCGCATTGGATCTGGTGGTGACCTGGCTGCATTAACCTGTTGGGGCTAGGGGGCAGTATTTGCACGGCTGGATAAAAAATGTACCCGATTTAAACTGGTTACTACTCTTGCCCAGAAACGAGAATATGCATATAATTAGTAGATTTGGATAGAAAACACTCTAAAGTTTCTAAAACTGTTTGAATGGTGTCCGTGAGTATAACAGAACTCATATGGCAGGCCAAAACCTGAGAAGATTCCATACAGGAAATGCCCTGTCTGACAATTTGTTCTCCTTCTGTTGCATCTCTATCGAAAATACAGCATCTCTGCTGTAACGTGACATTTTCTAAGGCTTCCATTGGCTCTCAGAAGGAGTCAGAAAGTGTAATGGGGTGTCTGCAGTCTCTGGGCGAAGTACAGCAGCTCTGTTTGTGAGTGGTCAGGCTGGGAACAGTGAGACTGAGAAGCGCGTTCATGAGAATTCTCAATTTTTTTCTTTCAGCCTTTGAATGAATACAACGTCGCCCGGTTGGAATATTATCACTATTTTACGAGAAAAATAGCATAAAAATTGATTTTAAACAGCGTTTGACATGCTTCGAAGTACGGTAATGGAATATTTTGAAATTTTTTGTCACGAAATGCGCTCGCGCATCACCCTTCGGACACTGACCTGAACGCAGGGTACTCTCCTGACATAATCTAATGTTTTGCTTTCGCTGTAAAGCCTTTTTGAAATCGGACAATGTGGTTAGATTAACGAGAGTCTTGTCTTTTAACCTCTCTGGGCTAGGCCAATTACGCACGGCTGTAATACGGTCACTCTCCATCTCCACTCCTGACGTAGATAGGCGATATCCTAAGAAAGAGACGGACTGTTTAAAATGGTGTAAAATAGTCATATGTTTGAGAAATTGAAGTTATAGCATTTTTGAGGTATTTGTATTTCGCGCCACGCGATTCCACTGGCTGTTGACTAGGTGGGACGCAAACGTCCCACCTTGCCCAGGGATTAACACCTCAACAGATAGACTATAATTTGCATAAACAGTGATATAGTACTATTGCTCAATTCACACAACAATGGCCAATACTTTTATATTTTTCACATACACGCTTATGAAAACAAAAACATATGCATAAACATTAGCATTTCCAAGAGAATCTGAAAACACCCCTAAATGAGAGAAACCAACAAAAAGGAATGCAACCTATGGATAGACGATAATTGGATCTGCGCTTCACTAGCCTGGGTACCAGTCTTTTTAGCTAACATTCCTTGCAGCCAACTCCGTAGTACAATTAATGGAATATTTGATAAAAAGTCTGGCACCCAGACTAGTGCTTGGCAAGGAACAATGTTTAAAGTTGAGTAGGCCTAAAACAGTTTGGCATTTCAACAAAAGAAAGACAATGCTAAACATTTCTAAAGAAATGATATGACAACCAGACTCTGGCGTTTGTTGTTTTGTGATACAAAGCGCAATGTTTTAGCGTGACTAGCAGCATAAACAAACTTTAGAAAACAATGAGTTCATCTGGAGAGAAAAGGAAGGGAAATAGGCTATCCCACATGACGATACTACAGGCACAACGGATCCGTTTACTACTGTAGCATCTCGCTGTTAACAACAATAAGATATTTTATTCAACGTAAAATTTGATCTATTAATGAAACATTCTTTGAAAAAAAAACGCTGCGTAAGTGATTAGTGTTCAACGTCCTTCTTATGCATGACTGCATTGATAATGAACATTTTCTCATTGACAATGTCAATGTCCTTGAAATGCATGTGCTGAATGAGGAACCATCATTAGGCTATCCCAAATGAGTTTAATGATTCTTAATGAATCTCTCTCCTTGGCCTGTCAGCCTGATGTGGCCTATGTATGTGAGGGTGAGCCACGAGAGACCGCCGGGCCGCTTTGCTCCATTCCACCTGTAAGAGTTTCAGCTTCATCTACTCTTTTTTTCCCCTTTACCATTATAACGCAAAGACCCTAAGGGTGTCATTGAAGTAACTATAATTCGCTAGAGAGAAAAGCCCCATAAAATATTTTACAATTAGTTACATGTTTAAATCCAGCGGACTTCCAGAATTCACCTTCACTGCATTTGATGGCTGCATGGGACCTAAGCTCTCTCCTTAGAGGACCATGGTCCATGTACATTGTGTAAGACAGGCTCCGGCCCCCAAGGAGGCTACCTCCTCTAAATCAAGTTCCCTGATGACAGAGGATCAGGGATGGGCTGCTCCCATCGATCCCAGGGGGATTTGTGGGCTGTGCTTCAAGGCAGGTGCAGTTATATGTCTATAGGCTGAGGCTGAGCGGTAAAGAAGGGCCCTGCGGAGCACCAGTCATCAGTTTATGGAGAGTTCCGTCCCCACTGCAGGTGTCCCCCAGGCCCGCTCAGCCCCACCATCTATCCAACTCTCCCTGGGTGAAATATAGGCCACCTGCCTGTCTATCAACAAGGACCATGGCACATTAATGACAAGGCTGGTCTATCTGTCTTCTTTAGGGTCTATCTGTCTTCTTTTCTTCATTACTGCTTACCTGGATGTATGGCAGAATGTTTCAAGTGTCGAGTTTCAAGTTTATTTGCTGTGTGAAATGAATAGATTTCTAAATCTTACTCACTTCAGCTGTGAGTGAGTCAGCTTGAATACAATTATCCCAATATGTTTCACTCATGGTGCCATTAGTAACAGACAATGATGTCACAGGAGGTTGGTGCCACCTTAATTGGGAGAGGATGGGCTCGTGGTAATGGCTGGAACAGAATCAGTGGAATGGTATCAAATACATCAAACACCCACGTGTTTTCCATGTGGTTGATGCCATTCCATTTGCTCCGTTCCGGACATTATTATGAGCCGTCCTCCCCTCAGCAGCCTCCTGTGAGTGATGTAGTGTTAATGAGTGTGGCAGTAAAAATACACACTAATGCATTTCAAATGTTTGTTTTTTAACTGTAGTGAGACCATGTTCATTACATCAGACAGACATTGATGAGAGCAGGTGATCTCAACACGCACATACTTGCACACACAAACACATACATTGTAAGAATGTATTCACTGATCCCAGCAACATTACAACACCCAGGAAAGCTATGAAATGGTCGGCCTTCTGCAGGCAATGGACGAGGGGCAATCAATACCTTCACATGCAGCTGAGATGCTCCACTATAGGAACCAAGCACTTCAGGTAATGAACTGCCTGGTTGCAGGGTGGGACTACAGCGGCGCAAGACGGCAGTGCTACAGCAGCAATTCTTTGATTAGTCATACTGACAAATACTGACAAATCACCTGTCCTCACTGTCCCTCCATCCACACATTCCATCACCTTCTTCCGCTTCCCCAACCTTACTTTCCTCTGAGTCAATGTCGTTCTGCCCCTATACAAAGGCAGTTAACCCACTGTTCCTAGGCCTTCATTGAAAATAAGAATTAGTTCTTAACTGACTTGCCTAGTTAAATAAAGGTATAAAAAAATTACAAATAAATAAAAAATGTTGAGTGACTAGACTGTACAAGTCACCAGGCAGTTTATTATAGACAGCACGTCCGCCCTCCTGGAATTTTCACGCACTACTGTAACGCCCTGGCCATAGAGAGGGTTTTTTTGTTCTTTATTTTGGTTAGGCCAGGGTGTTACATTGGGTGGGCGTTCTATGTTCCTTTTTCTATGTTTTTGTATTTCTTTGTTTTGGGCCGAGTAGGGTTCCTAATCAGAGGCAGCTGTCTATTGTTGTCTCTGATTAGGAATCATACTTAGGCAGCCTGTTTTCCTTTGGGGTTTTGTGGGTATTTGTTTCTGTTGTGTGGTTTGCACCGACAGAACTGTTGGCTTTCATTTTCCCTGTTTGTTTTTTGAAGTGTATCATTAAAAATCATTATGACCACTTACCACGCTGCATCTTGGTCCCCTCTTCCAGAAGATCGTTACAGAACTACCCACCACAACTGGATCAAGCAGCGTGCTCGGGAGGAGATGGACACCTGGTCTCATCAGGAGTGGATTGGGAGGAGACTGGACTTGGGGGCAGGTGATCGACAGATATTGGAGCCTACCCGGGAGAACGAGAGGCAGCCCCCAAATTATTTTGGGGGGGGCACACGGGTAGTTCGGCTGGACCAGGGGTGAGGCCTGAGTCAACTACCCATGCTTTTCAGGTTTCTGCCTCTCGCACTCTCTCTACAGTACGTCCTGTTCCTGCTCCTCGCACTGGCCATTGTAGTGCCTCCTCCCAGGTCCAGGCCTCCAGTGGGTCTCCCCAGCCTGGTGAGTCCTGTGCCCACGCCCAGAGCCAGGCCTCCTTCATGTCTCCCCAGCCTGGTGAATCCTGGGCCAGAGCCGCCCGCCAGACCAGAGCCGCCAGAGCCACCCGCCAGGCCAGAGCTGCCAGAGCCGCCCGCCAGGCCAGACCCGCCAGAGCCGCCCGCCAGTCCGGAGCCGTCAGAGCCGCCCGCCTGTCCGGAGCCGCCAGAGCCGCCCTCCAGTCCGGAGCCGCCAGAGCCGCCCGCCAGTCCGGAGCCGCCAGAGCCGCCCGCCTGTCCGGAACCGCCAGAGCAGCCCGCCTGTCCGGAGCCGCCAGAGCCGCCCGCCTGTCCGGAGCCGCCAGAGCCGCCCGCCTGTCCGGAGCCGCCAGAGCCGCCCGCCAGCCTGGTGAGTCCTGTGCCTGCGCCCAGGGCCAGGCCTCCTTCATGTCTCCCCAGTCTGGTGAGTCCTGTGCCTGCGCCCAGGGCCAGGCCTCCTTCATATCTTCCCAGCCTGGTGAATCCTGGGCCAGAGCCGCCAGAGCCGCCCGCCAGCCCGGAGCCGCCAGAGCCGCCGCCAGCCCGGAGCCGCCAGGGCCATCCGCCAGCCCAGGGCCGCCCGCCAGCCTGGAGCCGCCGGAGCCGCCAGGGTGGCCCGCCAGCCGGACGCAGCCAGGGACGCCCGCCAGCCGGGCGCAGCCAGGGTTGCCCGCCAGCTGGGCGCAGCCAGGGTCGCCCACTAGTCCTCCAGCGCAGCTAGGGACGCCACCTAAGTAGCCGAAGCCAAGGGTTGAGCGAGGTCCACGTCCCGCACCCGAGCCGCCGCCGTAGGAAGGCCCACCCGGACCCTCCCCTTCAGAGTCAGGTTTTGCGGCCGGAGTCCGCACCTTTGGGGGGGAACTGTAACGCCCTGGCCATAGAGAGGGGTTTTTTGTTCTTTATTTTGGTTAGGCCAGGGTGTTACATTGGGTGGGCATTCTATGTTCCTTTTTCTATGTTTTTGTATTTCTTTGTTTTGGGTCGAGTAGGGTTCCTAATCAGAGGCAGCTGTCTATCGTTGTCTCTGATTAGGAATCATACTTAGGCAGCCTGTTTTCCTTTGGGGTTTTGTGGGTATTTGTTTCTGTTGTGTGGTTTGCACCGACAGAACTGTTGGCTTTCGTTTTCCCTGTTTGTTTTTTGAAGTGTATCATTAAAAATCATTATGACCAATTACCACGCTGCATCTTGGTCCCCTCTTCCAGACAATCGTTACAACTACAGTGTCTATGGATTACCGAGAATGGTGCAACAAACAAAAAACATCCAGTCAGCAGCAGTTCTGAGGGCGAAAACAGCTCTTTGATGAGAGAGGTTGAAGGAGAATGACAAGAATCATGCAAGCTAACAGGCGGGCCACGAAGAGACAAATAACAGCGCAGTACAACAGTGGTGTTCAGAACAGCATCTCGGGAATGCAAAACTCGTCAATCCTTGTCATAGACGGGCTATTGCAGCAGACGACCACACCGGGCCCACTCCTATCAGCTAAAAACAAGGTGAAGCGGCTCCAGTGGGCACGCAATCACAAACATTGGACAATTGAAGAGTTGAAAAACATTGCCTGGAACATGACAGTGAGTTCAGATTACTTGAGTGGCCTGCACAGTCCCCAGACCTCAACTCAAAAGAACATCTTTGAGATGAGATGGAACGGGCTGTTCGCAGCATGACTGTATCGCCGTCCAATCTGTAGCAACTGCGTGATCATCATGGACCAACATCCCTGTGGAACGTTTCCGACACCTTGTAGAATGCCCCGAAGAATTCAGGCTGCTAAGGTGGCAAAGGTGGGTCTGACCCGGTACTAGATGGGTGTACCTAATAAACTGTCTGGCTGGGTGACTGACTGACAATGAGAATCTGTTCAACTGATTGACTCACACTATAGGAGAGCTTCCAGTAGGTGTGTGCTTTTAGCTGGGCTCTTCTGAGATTTTGCATTCTCCTCTAGTGCCTTGACAGCCTAACATGCTGGCTGTTCTCCAGCATGGGCTTGATTAAAAGAGTGTAAGGATGAGAGCCACTGATAACCCAGAGTGCTGGGTTATCAGTGGCTAGCCATCTACATATTTACCATCCAAACAATTTAGGGAGCTGGACCACAGTGGTCTAAATAAAGAACCAGAGACACATAGATCTACATTATAAATGTAGACTGAGAGAGAGGTGGGGGGAGAAAGATAGAGAAGGGGGAGGGAGAGGGAGAGGGAAAGAGAGAGCGAGAGAGAGAGAGAGTGGTGGGGGGAGAGAGAGAGATTTTAGCTAGGTTAGAGAGAGATCCTATAATCAGCAGTATATCTCATTAACTCCATGCCTGTTCTTTGTCAAAAGGCAAATCTGATCAGGAAATGTTGTTTTTCATTTGAGGTTTTACTGAAACATAAGATATGTGATTAGGAGCTGTATAATTTGAGGTAGTGCTGGATGAAAACACATTCAGCGTGTGTTTTCCTTCCATTTGTGCTTTAAAGTGTTTTACACAAATATTACATACATCTACATTCATTCTTCAGCTGGGATATGTTTTTGTTATGGGCTGTGATGTTTTCATTCTGCTTTGTGTCAAAGCATTAGCGCACAATGACACCTGCAATGGTCAAAGCTTTCCTTTTGTGGTCAGGCCATTATTCACAAGCACTCAAGTGTTTAAAATATTGGGGCAGTTTGATAAGAACCTGTTATGTAATTCAGAAAGAGCAGAGAGTATTTCTCCCAAGGGCCTTGTTACTACGGTTTGAAAAAACAGAATACCAAGCAGTCTTGCTAAACTATAATTCACCCAGAGAAAGCACTGCCTCTAAATGTCTATAAAATCCTACCCACTGGGCACAGACGTCTATTCCACATTGGTTCAACGTAATTTCATTGAAATTATGTGGAAACAGCGTTGATTCAACCAGTGTGCTCAGTGGGTACCATTTAGGGTGTGGGAAATATGGTCTATCAGTGGGAATATGTGTTATGCATGACTACACCCTCTGACAGTGATGTATTCCAACCAGCTGACTCTTGTACCTTTCCACAAGTTGAAATCAATCACATATAACGAACATCATAAAGGATTACTTTCACAAAATGTTGGACATCACAGTAAGATATCCAGGAAAAAGGTTAACACAGAAACAGAAAGTATGGGAAGGAGAGAGACTGAATCAGGCCTCTAATGTAAAGGAGAATTCCTGACTGGACATCATTCAGAATTTGAGATGAAACAGGCTGTGGTCTTCCAGAAGCTTATGGAAATTAGACCCAGGAAATACGAACATAGCAAATCAGATTGAACACATTCTCTTGGCCCTGGAGTAGTGGGATATTGAGTGAGAGAAGCACTGTCACACAGCTACTACCAAGGTGTGCGCTGTCAGACTTCTTGTTTGACTTCAGTTTTGATGTATATCTCTAAATACAAAAAGAAACAACATGGTTATTACTGAGAGGAAGAACGTGCCCAGTGTTACTGGAAATGAGGGCAGTAGACTTCCCTGTCACAGGGAGAGGGGGAAAGGGGGGGGGGGGGAGAGAGAGTGGTGTACAGCCTGGATTGATGACTTTGATTAGGGATGGGTACCTTGGCTCTAACCCAGATGGTTTTTATCCCTCCCTGGTGAAATATTGCTGAGAGAGAATATTTCTCTAAATTAAAATCAGTCTAAAAAGCTAAAATCTTTAAGTGAAACAATAACAAAGTGTCTTCCCCGTCCCTGTTTTGCTATATAAAAAAAAGCGATGAGGCTGGAGAAAATCTAACCACTCTCAATTGCGTAGATAGAGCAATAGATGCAAGGACTGACCTTCCATATAAAATGTATAGTTTTAACCATGTTTTGAGGCTATACAGTGTTTGTTTACAAAACAATTGTATATTTTAGGTTCTGATGGGGTATAACAGTTCAGGAGGCATTTCTAAGTTATATTCTTCAATAATCCATGGGTTTTTATTATTAATTTAGGCCCAAAAATGGATGTAGCCACTAAGGATTCCAGCTTTAACATGATTAACTATGGATCCGTAAAATGAACTGGCTCGTGGTAATGGATGTTGAATGGAGTAGAATGGTTAGTGCTCATCTTTGTAATTTAATGGAAAAATGTAACACTTTACAAATAAACAAAAGACGACAGCCAAACAGTTCTGTCAGGTAAGATAACTAAACAGAAATGAACCACCCACAAAACCCAAAGGAAAATAGGCTACCTAAGTATGGCTCCCAATCAGCGACAACGATGTACAGCTGTCCCTGATTGAGAGCCATACCAGGCCAAAACAAAGAAATACCAAACATAGAAAAAAGGTCATAGAATGTAACCCCAAAACACAGAAAAACACCCCCTGCCACGCCCTGACCAAACTACAATAACAAATAACCCCTTTTACTGGTCAGGACGTGACACTCGTTTTGGGGGAGACCTATTTCGCAGCACATCATAATGCCTTCACACAATGCCGAGGTGTAACTATTGGTAAACAGTGCTCTCCTTTTTTAACTTACCCACCTAAATGCTCAAACGTCTTATATACGACAGTATATTCTGATAAACCAGGGACATACAGTGCGAAAAGTATTCAGACCCATTGACATTTTTGACATTTTGTTAGGTTACAGCCTTATTCTAAAATGTATTACATAGTTTTTGTCCCTCATCAATCTACACACAGGCTCTGGCTGGGCCACTGAAGGACATTCAGAGACTTGTCCCGAAGCCATTCCTTTGTTTTCTTGGCTGTGTGCTTAGGGTTGTTGTCCTGTTGGAAGGTGAACCTTCACCCCAGTCTGAGGCGCTCTGGAGCAGGTTTTCATCAAGGATCTCTCTGTACTTTGCTCCGTTCATCTTTGCCTCGATCCTGTCTAGTCTCCCAGTGCCTGCCACTGAAAAACATCCCCACAACATGATGCTGCCACCACTATGCTTCACCGTAGGGATGGTGCCAGGTTTACTCCAAACGTGACGCTTGGCATTCAGGCTAAAGAGTTCAATCTTGGTTTCATCAGACCAGAGTATCTTGTTTCTTATGGTCTGATAGTCTTTAGATGACTTTTGGAAAACTCCAAGTGGACAGTCATGTGCCTTTTACTGAGGAGTGGCTTCCGTCTGGCCATTCTACCATAAAGGCCTGATTGGGGGAATGTTAAAGAGATGGTTGTCCATCTGGAAGGTTCTCCCATCTCCACAGAGGAACTCTAGAGCTCTGTCAGAGTGACCATTGGATTCTTGGTCACCTCGCTGACCAAGGTCCTTCTCCCCCAATTGCTCAGTTTGGCCGGGCGGTATCGTGACATGACTATGGTTTAATATGGTGACTGGTTATCCATCGAATGATTACATACCACGTTTAATTATTACTCAATTAAATGAATCATGTAACAATTAATTAGTTAGTTATCTGGGGCACAATGGAAAAAGTTTGTTTAATGAATTACCAGTTCCCAAATTAACTCAAGAATATCTCAGAATATTTCGGTATACTACCCATCATCAATCAATCAATTATTAATTATCAGTCTCATTCTGAATGTCGTAATATCTTATAAATCTACACGAACCCTAGTCTACGTGATGAATCAGCTTACACGAATTGGTTTAATTATTTATTTACTAAGTAATTAAATATTCACACAGAAATACATACACACACACATAATAGTATTGAATTCTAACATAATGTAATGAAAGGACCCTAGTGGACTAACCTGATGGCTTGGTAGACAATGGAAAGGGGTGGGGACAGATAAAGAGCGGAAAATACAGAGTGAACCCACGTAAACTACCGTTCAAAAGTTTGAAATGTCCTTGTTTTTGAAAGAAAATCACATTTTTGTCTATTAAAATAACATCAAATTCATCAGAAATACAGTGTAGACATTGTTAATGTTGTAAATGACTATTGTACCTGGAAACGGCAGATTTTTTTATGGAATATCTACATAGGCGTACAGAGGCCAATTATCAGCAACCATCACTCCTGTGTTCCAATGGCATGTTGTTAGCTCATTTTCATTTTAAAAGGCTAATCGATCATTAGAAAACCCTTTTGCAATTACAGTTGAAGTCGGAAGTTTACATACACCTTAGTCAAATACATTTAAACTCAGTTTTTCACAATTCCTGACATTTAATCCTAGTAAAAATTCCCCTGTTTTAGGATCACCACTTTATTTTAAGAATGTTAAATGTCAGAATAATAGTAGAGATAATTATTTATTGTAGCTTTTATTTCTTTCATCACATTCCCAGTGGGTCAGAAGTTTACATACACTCAATTAGTATTTGGTAGCATTGCCTTAAAATTGTTTGACTTGGGTCAAACGTTTCGGGTAGCCTTCCACAAGCTTCCCACAATAAGTTGGGTGAATTTTGGCCCATTCCTCCTGACAGAGCTGGTGTAACTGAGTCAGGTTTGTAGGCCTCCTTGCTCGCACATGCTTTTTCAGTTCTGCCCACACATTTTCTATGGGATTGTGGACAGGGCTTTGTGATGGCCACTCAAATACCTTGACTTTGTTGTCCTTAAGCCATTTTGCCACAGCTTTGGAAGTATGCTTGGGGTCATTGTCCATTTGGAAGACCCATTTGCGACCAAGCTTTAACTTCCTGACTGATGTCTTGAGATGTTGCAGCAATATATCCACTTAATTTTCCTGCCTCATGATGCCATCTATTTTGTGAAGTGCACCAGTCCCTCTTGCAGCAAAGCACCCCCACAACATTATGCTGCCACCCCCGTGTTTCACGGTTGGGATGGTGTTCTTCGGCTTGCAAGTCTCCCCCTTTTTCCTCCAAACTTAACTAAGTCAGATAAGAACAAATTCTTATTTACAATGACGGCCTGCTCCGGCCAAATCCGGACGACACTAGGCCAATCATGCGCTGCCCTATGGGACTCCCAATTACGGCCGGATGTGATACAGCCTGGATTCGAACCAGGTACTATAGTGAGCCTTAGATCGCTGCGCCACTCGGGAGACCCCTACTTCAATGCCATCCAATGGAAAATATATAGGCCTAGTAGTACTTGAAAACCAGAAAACATTTTGAGCGGTCATTAGCCGCCCTTACCTTTCGGTCTTGTCCTACAGGGCCGGCAGGGAGGGGCTGGTCCAGCATCTCTACATCTGGATGCTGGGGCAGGTTGTACAGCCGACAGAGGTCACAGATGAGCCGCTTTAGCTGCTGTAGGAGCTGGGGGACCGAGGGACAGTACCAGCAGGGACAGTTAAGAGTTAGTGAGGACAGACAGGCAGCACTAGATAACACAGCACAGACATGTCACAGATGCATTACCGGGAAAAAGGATTTGTCCCCTTTCTGATTTCTTACAACAAATGCTATCAGATCTTCAACCAAAACCTAATATTAGATAAAGGGAACCTGAGCAAACAAATAAAACAAATTAGAAACTTATTTCATTTATTTAATAAACAAAGTTATGCAACACCCAATGCCTCTGTGTGAAAAAGTAATTTCCCCTTTACGCTCAACTGGTTGTGCCACCTTTAGCTGCAGTGACTGCAACCAAACGCTTCCTGTAGTCGTTGATCAGTCTCTTTCACCCACTCCTCCATGCAAAACTGACTTAACTTAGCGACATGTGGGTTTGAGCATGAACTGCTCGTTTCAGGACCTGCCATAACATCTCAAAATGGGGTTCAGATCTGGACTTTGACTAGGCCGTTCCAAAACGTAGTGTTTTTCAGCCATTCTGATGTAGACTTGATTGCGTTTTTTCGATCATTGTTTTGCTGCATGAACCAGCAGCACTTCAGCTTAAGCTCAGACAGCCTGATATTCTCCTGTGGAATTTGCTTATACAGAGCCAAATTCATGGTTCCTTCAATGATTGCAAGTCATCCAGGTCCTGAAGCAGCAAAGTATCCCCAAACCATCACACTACCACCACACTTGACCATTGGTATGTGGTTCTTACTGTGGAACGCAGAGTCTGGTTTTCACCAGAAAAATAAAGTCTATATCAGAATGGCTGAATAGCAACAAATTGTCCATTTTGGAATGGCCTAGTCAAAGTCCAGACCTAAACCCACAAAAGTCGCTGAGTTAAAGCAGTTCTACATGAAAGAGTGGGTCAAAATTTGATGTGAGAGACTGATCAACTGCTTCCTGTGGTTGTTGGTTGCAGTCATTGCAGGTGGAACCAGGTACTTTGTGTAAGGGGAAAATTAATTTTTCCATTGGACGTGTAATAACTTAAATAATTATGTTTTGTATTTGTACACTCAACTTCCCTTGATCTTATATTAGGTTTTGGTTGAAGATCTGATAACATTCAGTGTAAGAAAATATCCAAAAACAGAAAATCAGAAAGGGGGCATATACTTTTTCACTGCATTGTACCTCCACCACGGCACACCCTCAGACACAACATGAAAGGTAAGATTGTGTCAGGGAATGTCAGACACCTTAGCAACCGTAACTTAGTGCAGAAATGTGTACCTCTGCAAGCTTCTCAGTATTGCTATAGAAGAAGCGTATTCTACTGAATGTAGGCATGGTCCATACATGGTGAAAATGTTGTATAATGCATGGTGCAACAAATCTACCCACCACAGATAACTTTAATAAGAGTACTATACAATGCAGATCTGGTGGGCTACAAACAGAGCATGCAGTGTAAGTAAGTAGGCTAAGTCAAAGAATGTAGCTACATAGGCAAGATATAGCCTACAGAGAACTCAGTGTTTCCCATTGGATTTCTTGCAGCAGCGGAAAAAGATGAGGGGGGGGGGGGGGGGGGGGGGCTTGCTCGTGCTGGGGGAGTCTGGGGGCATGCCCCCAAGAGGCGCAGCGGTCTAAGGCACTGCATCCCAGTGCTAGGGACGTCACTACCGACCCTGGTTCAATCCCGGGCTGTATCACGGGTTAGGTGAGGGTTTGGCCATCAATGTCAAATAAGAATTTGTTAACTGACTTGCATTCTCAAATAAAGGTCACTTGACTTTTCAAAAATACCTTCTATTCCAAAATGAAAATGTTGACACCATTTGAAATAGAAGGGATTGCGCCACTGCATTGTAGGGAGATGAGGAGCAGGCAGTGGCTATGTGCTCGTGGCTCTCATTTGCGCCACTGCTCACTCTGTTACAAATATACCTTGTAATGCTGATCTTAAAAGAGATTCTCCAGGACTTTTGAATAGACAAAGTAGCACTAACGAGCCACAAGCAGTTCCTGAAAGTTGCGTACTATGTCACATATAAGCGCACTAGGGATGTGACAAATGGACAATTTTACTTAACGTTTAAAAACGGCAATTATTAATTTATTGTTAAAAACTATCAGAAAGTGGTAAACTGTGGAATTTTATAATGCAGAATAACAGCCCTATTACGTATGCACAACTGCTAGGGCCAGGCAACAAAGTTATATCTACCACAACCCTTTACAGAATTAGAACGCAGCTTCAGTAACATGCCAATAGCGACAATTGGTAACTTTTCAGAAAATTTGAAAAAGTGACAGATTTCTGCTCTGGCATAAAATGTTCTGTATTTTTTCCCTTAATTAACAAACCGTAAAGTACTTTTTTTTTTGGAGAGATTGGTCTCCACGCAGGCAGCAGCTCAAGATAGTTTGATTGACAGTTGTGGTTGTCTAGTAACGGACGTTAGTCCCGCTTCAGAAGCCTCATTCCTTTACAGACAAGTAAAACAATCCCCAGAGAAGGTTTCGTGTCAGCATTTAAAAATCCGTAGTGTAGCCTACCCTAATAGCCAAATGTAGGCTAACTGAGGTAAGACAGTAATTCTTCTCATAAATTATGCATGCATGAACTGCACATTGACACATCCAGTCCAAAGAGAGGTATAAAAAAAATACTTAGTAGACTAATAGTCGGAGCAGGTCTTTAAAGGGACAGGGCTTAATTGCCGAATCTTGCACTTTTTCTACTTACCCAGAGTCAGATGAACTCATTTGCAGTTTGAAGGTAGTGTCGCAAACCACTGATAACTAGCATTTGCACTAACAGAAGTTGGCAACTTCCTTCAAACTGCATGTAGAGATACAAAAAATGGTATCCATGAATTCATCCGACTCTGGGTAAGTAGAAAAGGGCTTAAATGCCAAGTCTCCGTTGCTAATATAGGGGAAACACTGGAGAACTGCTTGGCACAAAAATTGCGATTTCAGAAGTAATATTGTTTTGCTAGCACAGACTGGAATATGTTCCGGGATTCATCAAATGGAATTGAGGAGTATACCACCTCAGTCATCGGCTTCATCAATAAGTGCATTGACGACGTCGTCCCCACAGTGACTGTACGTACATATCCCAACCAGAAGCAATGGATTACAGGTAACATCCGCATTGAGCTAAAGGCTAGAGCTGCCCCTTTCAAGGAGCCGGACACTAATCCGGACGCTGATAAGAAATCCCGAAAGCCCTCAGATGAACCATCAAACAAGCAAAGTGTCAATACAGGACTAAGATTGAATCCTACTACACCGGCTCTGATGCTCGTCGGAAGTGGCAGGGCTTGAAAACTATTACAGACTACAAATGAAAACCCAGCCGCGAGCTGCCCAGTGACGCGAGCCTACCAGACGAGCTAAATGCCTTTTATGCTCGCTTCGAGTCAAGCAACACTGAAGCATGCATGAGAGCACCAGCTGTTCTGGACGACTGTGACAACGCTACTCGGTAACCGATGTGAGCAAGACCTTTAAACAGGTCAACCTTCAAAGCCGCAGGGCCAGACGGATTACCAGGACGTGTACTCAAAGCATGCATGGACCAACTGGCAAGTGTCTTCATTGACATTTTCAACCTCTCCCTGACCGAGTCTGTAATACCTACATGTTTCAAGCAGACCACCATAGTCCCTGTGCCCAAGAAAGCGAAGGTAAACTGCCTAAATGATTACCGCCCCGTAGCATTCATGTCGGTAGCCATGAAGTGCTTTGAAAGGCTGGTCATGGCTCACATCAACACCATCATCCCAGAAACCCTAGACCCACTCCAATTCACATACCGCCCCAACAGATCCACAGATGACACAATATCAATCGCACTGGACACTGCCCTTCCCCATCTGGATAAATGAAAAACCTATGTGAGAATGCTGTTCATTGACTATAGCTCAACGTTCAACACCATAGTGCCCACAAAGCTAATTTCTAAGCTAAGGACCCTGGACCTAAACACCTCCCTCTGCAACTGGATCCTGGACTTCCTGACAGACCACCCCTAGGTGGTAAGGGTAGGCAACAAAACGTCTGCTACGCTGATCCTCAACACTGGGGCCCCTCAGGGGTGTGTGCTTAGTCCCCTCCTGTACTCCCTGTTCACACACAACTGCGTGTCCATACACGACTCCAACACCATCATCATTAAGTATGCTGATGACACAACAGTGGTAGGCCTGATCACTGACGAGCGTCCCACCTAGCCCATAGAGGATAACAATGGTCATTATGGCCAAACAGTTTTATTTTTGTTTCATCAGACCAGAGGACATTTCTCCAAAAAGTACAATCTTTGTCCCCATGTGCAGTTGCAAACCATAGTCTGGCTTTTTCATGGCGGTTTTGGAGCAGTGGCTTCTTCCTTGCTGAGCGGCCTTTCAGGTTATATTGATATTGATAGTTTTGTACCTGTTTCCTTCAGCATCTGTTTCCTTCAGCATCTCCACAAGGTCCTTTGCTGTTGTTCTGGGATTGATTTGCAATTTTCGCACCAAAGTACGTTCATCTCTAGGAGACAGAATGCGTCTCCTTCCTGAGCAGTGTAATGGCTGCGTGGTCTCATGGTGTTTATACTTGCATACTATTGTTTGTACAGATGAACGTGGTACCTTCAGGCATTTGGAAATTGCTCCCAAGGTTGAACCAGACTTGTGGAGGTCTACAATTTTTATTCTGAGGTCTTGGCTGATTTCTTTTGATTTTCCCATGATGTCAAGCAAAGATGCACTGAGTTTGAAGGTAGGCCTTGAAATCCATCCACAGGTACACCTCCAATTGACTCAAAATATGTCAATTAGCATATCAGAAGCTTCTAAAGCCATGACATAATTTTCTGGAACGTTCCAAGCTGTTTAAAGGCACAGTCAACTTGGTGTATGTAAACTTCTGACCCACTGGAATTGTGAATTATAAGTGAAATAATCTGTCTGTAAACAATTGTTGGAAAAATGACTTGTGTCATGCACAAAGTAGATGTTCTAACCGACTTGCCAAAACTATAGTTTGTTAAAAGAAATGTGTGGAGTGGTTGAAAAACGAGTTTTAATGACTCCAACCTAAGTGTATGTAAACTTCCGACTTCAACTGTATGTTAGCACAGCTGAAAACTGTTGTTCTAATTAAAGAAGCAATAAAACTGCTCTTCTTTAAACTAGTTGAGTATCTGGAGTGTCAGCATTTGTGGGTTTGATTACAGGCTCAAAATGGCCAGAAACAAATAACTTTCTTCTGAAACATGTCAGTCTATTCTTGTTCTGATAAATGAAGGCTATTCCATGCGAGAAACTGAAGATCTCGTACAACGCTGTGTACTACTCCCTTCACAGAACAGCACAAACTGGCTCTAACCAGAATACAAAGAGGAGTGGGAGGCCCCGGTGCACAACTGAGCAAGTACATTAGTGTCTAGTTTGAGAAATAAACGCCTCACAAGTCCTCAACTGGCAGACACTGTGTTCTTTTGCCCATCTTAATCTTTTCTTTTTCTGCTGGAAGGCCAGCATCCCGGAGTCTACTCTTCACTGTTGACGATGAGTCTGGTGATTTGCGGGTACTATTTAATGAAGCTGCCAGTTGAGGACTTGTGAGGCATCTGTACAGCTAGGAGCACTGTACACCCCGGCAGAAACCCAGCATGTTTTGGTCTGTATTTAAACTTCAACCATTTTAACGTGTAGCCACCGCTCCACGTTATCTGGTCTAATGTAAATTTAGTTAGAAGTCCGTTTATAAACACTTGGGGAAAAAGGAGGTTCCCTCTTTTTGTCATAATGTCTGTGCTCACGTGGGTGTGGTTATTCTCATTTAGAAGGCTAAAATCCCATTTCATCTTCTCACAAATAGTTTCATATTTAATCATAAAAGTTCCACAACATTTAGATGTAAATCTGATAATTGGGACATATACATTTGTAGAGTTAATGTTATTTGGTTATCCTGTTGGGGGTAGGGGGCAGTATTGACACGGCCGGATAAAAAACGTACCCGATTTAATCTGGTTACTACTCAAATCAAATCAAATCAAACTACTCCTGCCCAGTAACTAGAATATGCATATAATTATTGGCTTTGGATAGAAAACACCCTAAAGTTTCTAAAACTGTTTGAATGGTGTCTGTGAGTATAACAGAACTCATATGGCAGGCAAAAACCTGAGAAGATTCCTTACAGGAAGTGGCCTGTCTGACAAGTTGTTGTTCATCTTGGCTCTTTTTATTGAAGACTAAGGATCTTTGCTGTAACGTGACACTTCCTATGGCTCCCATAGGCTCTCAGAGCCCGGGAAAAAGCTGAATGATATCGAGGCAGCCCCAGGCTGAAACACATTTTCGCTTTTGGCAAGTGGCCGATCAGAGGACAATGGGCTTAGGCGCGTGCATGAGTCGACCCCGTGCTTTATTTTCTTTCCTCTTTTTACCTAAACGCAGATTCCTGGTCAGAATATTATCGCTTTTTTACGAGAAAAATGGCATAAAAATTGATTTTAAACAGCGGTTGACATGCTTCGAAGTACGGTAATGGAATATTTAGACATTTTTTGTCACGAAATGCGCCATGCTCGTCACCCTTATTTACCCTTTCGGATAGTGTCTTGAACGCACGAACAAAACGCCGCTATTTGGATATAACAATGGATTATTTGGGACCAAACCAACATTTGTTATTGAATTAGAAGTCCTGGGAGTGCATTCTGATGAAGAACACCAAAGGTAATCAAACTTTTCTAATAGTAATTTGAAATCGGACAGTGTGGTTAGATTAACGAGAGTCTTGTCTTTAAAATGGTGTAAAATAGTCATATGTTTGAGAAATTGAAGTAATAGCATTTCTAAGGTATTTGAATAACGCGCCACAGGATTCCACTGGCTGTTACGTAGGTGGGCCGATTTCGTCCCGCCGGCCCTAGAGAAGTTAAACTGTCCTTAATGATATCACAAAACAACAACTTATTTGACATGATTATTGTTTAGATTCCCACCAACCATTTCCCACATTATTTATGTTAGAAGTATTGTTTCAATGTCCAACCTTTTGATGTTACAGTTTTGGCCAGTGTCTCTCTGTTGTAACACTCAGACACTGCAAGGTATTTACGATCTGATTGTTAAGTCATAAAACCAGGCCAACTTCATCCTTCTCCCCCTCTGCAGGAGAGAGAGGGCACTGTAGAGCTGACCCACTGTAACCTGATCGTCCGGAACCTCACAGGAGAGTCATGAGAGCGGCCAGCTCTAGGAAGAGTCTTGGTGGTTCCAAAGTTCTTCCATTTAAGAATGATGGAAGCCACTGTGTTCTTGGGGACCTTCAACGCTGCAGATATTTTTTGGTACCCTTCCTCAGATCTGTGCTTTCAACACAATCCTGTCTCGGAGCTCTACGGACAATTCCTTCGACCTCATGTTTTGGTTTTGCTCTGACATGCACTGTTAACTGTGGGACCTTATATAGACAGGTGTGTGCCTTTCAAATCATGTCCAATCAATTGAATTTACCACAAGTGGACACCAATCAAATTGTAGAAACATCTCAAGGATGATCAATGGAAACAGGATGGATCTGAGCTCAATTTTGAGTCTCATAGGAAAAGGGCCTGAATCCTTATGTAAATAAGTTATTTCAGTTTTTGTTTTTAATACATTTGCAAAAATTTCTTCAAATCTGTTTTCACTTTGTCATTATGCGGTATTGTGTGTAGATTGCTGAGGATTTGTTTTTTTAAATCCATTTTAGAATAAGTCTTTAACGTAACAAGATTTGGAATCGATGGGGTCTGAATACTTCTGAAGGCACTGTACAGTACCAGTCAAAAGTTTGGACACACCTACTCATTCAAGGGTTTTTCATTATTTTGACCGTTTTCTACATTATAGAATAATAGTGAATACATCAAAACCATGGAATAACACATTTGGAATCATGTAGTACCCAAAAAAGTGTTAAACAGATCAAAATATATTTGAGATTTGAGATTTTTCAAAGTAGCCACTCTTTACCTTGATGACAGCTTTGCACACTCTTGGCATTCTCTCAACCAGCTTCACCTGGAATGCTTTTCCAAGTCTTGAAGGAGTTCCCACATATGCTGAACACTTGTAGGCTGCTTTTCCTTCACTCTGCAGTCCAACTCTTCCTGAACCATCTCAATTGGGTTGAGGTTGGGTGATTTTGGAGGACATGTCATCTGATGCAACACTCCATCACTCTCTTTCTTGGTAAAAAAAGCTGCCTGGGGGTGTGTTGGGTCATTCTGCTGTTGAAACAAATGATAGTCCCACTATTAGTCCCCCACAATTCAAAATAAATCACTGACAGTGCCACCAGCAAAGCACCCCCACATCATCACACCTCCTCCTCCATGCTTCATGGTGGGAACTACACGTGCGGAGATCATCCGTTCACCTACTCTGCGTCTCACAAAGACATGGCGGTTGAAACCAAAAATCTCAAATTTAGACTCATCAGACAAAGAAGAGATTTCCACTGGTCTAACGTCAATTGCACGTGGTTCTTGGACCTAGCAAGTCTCTTATTTTTATTGGTGTCCTTTAGTAGTGGTTTCTTTGTAGCAATTTGACCATGAAGGCCTGATTCATGCAGTCTCCTCTGAACAGTTGATGTTGAGATTTGTCTGTTACTGGAACTCTGTGAAGCATTTATTTGGGCACCAATTTCTGAGGCTGGTAACTCTAATGAACTTATCCTCTGCAGCAGAGGTAACTCTGGGTCTTCCATTCCTGTGGCGGTCCTCATGAGAGCCAGTTTCATCATAGCGCTTGATGGTTTTTGCGACTACGCTTAAAGAAACTTTCAAAGTTCTTGAAATATATTCTGGATTGATTGACCTTCATGTCTTAAAGTATCAATGGACTGTCATTTCTCTTTGCTTCTTTGAGCTGTTCTTGCCATAATATGGACTTGGTCTTTTACCAAATAGTGCTATCTTCTGTATACTACCCCATACCTTGTCACAACACAACTGATTGGCTCAAATCCATTAAGAATTAAAGAAATTCCACAAATTCTATTTTAACAAGGCACACCTGTTAATTGAAATGCATTCCAGGTGACTACCTCATGAATCTAGTTGAGTGAATGCCAAGAGTGTGAAAAGCTGTCATCAAGGCAAAGGGTGGCTACTTTGAAGAATCTAACACTTTTTTGGGTACTACATGATTCCATATGTGTTACTTCATGGTTTTTATGTCTTCACTATTATTCTACAATGTAGAAAATAGTAATAAATTAAGAAAAACACTTGAATGAGTAGGTGTGTCCAAACTTTTTACTGGTACTTGATTTAAAAACATATATATATATACAAAAAAATATATAGGACAAAGCACACATCACAACAAGAGTGACAACACAACACTACATAAAGAGAGACCTAAGACGACAACATAGCATGGCAGCAACGCATGACAACACAGCATGGTAGCAACACAACATGACAACAACATGGTATCAATACAACATGGTAGCAGCACAAAACAGGGTACAAACATTGTTGGGCACAGACAACAGCACAGCACAAGAACAGCACAGCACAGACAACAGCACAAGAAGGTAGAGACAACAATACATTACGCAAAGCAGCCACAACTGTCAGTAAGAGTGTCCATGATTGAGTCTTTGAATGAAGCGATTGGGATAAAACAGTCCAGTTTGAGTGTTTGTTGCAGCTCGTTCCAGTCGCTAGCTGCAGAGAACTGAAAAGTCGAGCGACCCAGGGATGTGTGTGCTTTGGGAACCTTTAACAGAATGTGACTGGCAGAACGGGTGTTGTATGTGGAGGATGAGGGCTGCAATAGATATTTCAGACGGGGGAGTGAGGCCTAAGAGGGTTTTATAAATAAGCAACAACCAGTGGGTCTTGCAATGGGTATACAGAGATGACCAGTTTACAGAAGAGTATAGAGTGCAGTGATGTGTCCTATAAGGAGCATTGGTGGCAAATCTGATGGCCGAATGGTAAAGAACATCTAGCCGCTGAAGAGCACCCTTACCTGCCGATCTATAAATAATGTCTCCATAATCTAGCATGGGTAGAATGTGCATCTGAATCAGGGTTTGTTTGGCAGCTGGGGTGAAAGAGGGGCGATTACGATAGAGGAAACCAATTCTAGATTTAACTTGCAGACTTGTTTACGTGCTGCTGTGCGTTTTGTTGCCGATCTTACTTTGCTACCTGACTACTTCACGGTTTTTACTTTTTCATTACCGTATATTTTTAGTTTTTCCCTCACTCAACTTTTTTCATTCAACTTTTTCACCCCGGAGGTTTTATCTGGACATGGTTCGTCAGGACTTCAAACAGCCGAAGCTAAGTAACATTAACATGATGCCTTCTAATTGCAGTCGTTGTACTTATAATATACAGGAGAATGATCGACTTACGGCGAGGATAGCTGTGCTGCAAGCCCAGCTTCAGACGCAATCGTTAGGCAAGGGTAATTTTAGTGTAGGAAAGGATGAAACAGCGTCTGTGCCACCAGTATGTACAGATAGTAACGTTAGTATAAACCCCCTCGCACGGTCCCCGCAGCCGGACAACTTTCTCATGGCTTCTGGAGGGAAACGCTGTAGGAATGCTCAACCGGTGTCGCTCATTCAGCCGACAGAGTCGGAGGCCGAAACTTCTCTGGTCTCTGCTCCTCCCGTTGTGGGGTCTGAGACGCCGAAGCCTCTCACCATTAGCTCTGACAAATTGAAAACCCTAGTCATTGGCGACTCCATTACCCGCAGTATTAGACTAAAAACGAATCATCCAGCGATCATACACTGTTTACCAGGATGCAGGGCTACCGACGTTAAGGCTAATCTAAAGATGGTGCTGGCTAAAGCTAAAACTGGCGAGTGTAGAGAGTATAGAGATATTGTTATCCACGTCGGCACCAACGATGTTAGGATGAAACAGTCAGAGGTCACCAAGCGCAACATAGCTTCAGCGTGTAAATCAGCTAGAAAGATGTGTCAGCATCGATTAATTGTCTCTGGCCCCCTCCCAGTTAGGGGGAGTGATGAGGTCTACAGCAGAGTCTCACAACTCAATCGCTGGTTGAAAACTGTATTCTGCCCCTCCCAAAAGATAGAATTTGTAAATAATTGGCCCTCTTTCTGGGACTCACCCACAAACAGGACCAAGCCTGGCCTGTTGAGGAGTGACAGACTCCATCCTAGCTGGAGGGGTGCTCTCATCTTATCTACGAACATAGACAGGGCTCTAACTCCTCTAGCTCCACAATGAAATAGGGTGCAGGCCAGGCAGCAGGCTGTTAGCCAGCCTGCCAGCTTAGTGGAGTCTGCCACTAGCACAGTCAGTGTAGTCAGCTCAGCTATCCCAATTGAGACCGTGTCTGTGCCTCAATCTAGGTTGGGCAAAACTAAAGATGGCGGTGTTCGCTTTAGCAATCTCACTAGTATAAAGACCTCCTCCATCCCTGCCATTATTGAAAGAGATTGTGATACCTCACATCTCAAAATAGGACTACTTAATGTTAGATCCCTCACTTCAAAGGCAGTTATAGTCAATGAACTAATCACTGATCATAATCTTGATGTGATTGGCCTGACTGAAACATGGCTTAAGCCTGATGAATTTACTGTGTTAAATGAGGCCTCACCCCCTGGTTACACTAGTGACCATATCCCCTGCGCATCCCGCAAAGGCGGAGGAGTTGCTAACATTTATGATAGCAAATTTAAATTTACCCCCAAAAAAACAACAACGACGTTTTCGTCTTTTGAGCTTCTAGTCATGAAATCTATGCAGCCTACTCAATCACTTTTTATAGCTACTGTTTACAGGCCTCCTGGGCCATATGCAGCGTTCCTCACTTAGTTCCCTGAATTTCTATCGGACCTTGTAGTCATCGCAGATAATATTCTAATTTTTGGTGACTTTAATATTCACATGGAAAAGTCCACAGACCCACTCAAAAGGCTTTCGGAGCTATCATCGACTCAGTGGGTTTTGTCCAACATGTCTCTGGACCTACTCACTGCCACAGTCATACTCTGGACCTAGTTTTGTCCCATGGAATAAATGTTGTGGATCTTAATGTTTTTCCTCATAATCCTGGACTATCGGACCACCATTTTAATACGTTCGCAATCGCAACAGATAATCTGCTCAGACCCCAACCAAGAAGCATTAAAAGTTGTGCTATAAATTCTCAGACAACCCAAAGATTCCTTGATGCCCTTCCAGACTCCCTCTGCCTACCCAAGGACGTCAGAGGACAAAAATCAGTTAACCACCTAACCGAGGAACTCAATTTAACCTTACGCAATACCCTAGATGCAGTTGCACCCCTAAAAACTAAAAACATTTGTCATAAGAAACTAGCTCCCTGGTATACAGAAAATACACGAGCTCTGAAGCAAGCTTCCAGAAAATTGGAACAGAAATGGCGCCACACCAAACTGGAAGTCTTCCGAACATCTTGGAAAGACAGTACCGTGCAGTATCGAAGAGCCCTCACTGCTGCTCGATCATCCTATTTTTCCAACTTAATTGAGGAAAATAAGAACAATCTGAAATGTATTTTTGATACTGTCGCAAAGTTAACTAAAAAGCAGCATTCACCAAGAGAGGATGGCTCTCACTTCAGCAGTGATGAATTCATGAACTTCTTTGAGGAAAAGATCATGATCATTAGAAAGCAAATTACGGACTCCTCTTTAAATCTGCGTATTCCTCCAAAGCTCCGTTGTCCTGAATCTGCACAACCCTGCCAGGACCTAGGATCAAGGGAGACACTAAAGTGTTTTAGTACTATATCTCTTGACACAATGATGAAAATAATCATGGCCTCTAAACCTTCAAGCTGCATACTGGACCCTATTCCAACTAAACTACTGAAAGAGCTGCTTTCTGTGCTTGGCCCTCCTATGTTGAACATAATAAACGTCTCTCTTTCCACCGGATGTGTACCAAACTCACTATAAGTGGCAGTAATAATGCCTCTCTTGAAAAAGCCAAATCTTGACCCAGAAATTATAAAAAACTATCGGCCTATATCGAATCTTCCATTCCTCTCAAACATTTTAGAAAAAGCTGTTGCGCAGCAACTCACGGCCTTCCTGAAGACAAACAATGTACACAAAACGCTTCAGTCTGGTTTTAGACCCCATCATAGCACTGAGACTGCACTTGTGAAGGTGGTAAATGACCTTTTAATGACGTCAGACCGAGGTTCTGCGTCTGTCCTCGTGCTCCTAGATCTTAGTGCTGCTTTTGATACCATCGATCACCACATTCTTTTGGAGAGATTGGAAACCCAAATTGGTCTACATGGACAAGTTCTGGCCTGGTTTAGGTCTTATCTGTCGGAAAGATATCAGTTTGTCTCTGTGAATGGTTTGTCCTCTGACAAATCAACTGTAAATTTCGGTGTTCCTCAAGGTTCCATTTTAGGACCACTATTGTTTTCACTATATATTTTACCTCTTGGGGATGTCATTCGAAAACATAATGTTAAATTTCACTGCTATGCGGATGACACACAGCTGTACATTTCAATGAAACATGGTGAAGCCCCAAAATTGCCCTCGCTAGAAGCCTGTGTCTCAGACATAAGGAAGTGGATGGCTGCAAACTTTCTACTCTTAAACTCGGACAAAACAGAGATGCTTGTTCTAGGTCCCAAGAAACAAAGAGATCTTCTGTTGAATCTGACAATTAATCTGGATGGTTGTACAGTCGTCTCAAATAAAACTGTGAAGGACCTCGGCGTTACTCTGGACCCTGATCTCTCTTTTGAAGAACATATCAAGACTGTTTCAAGCACAGCTTTTTTCCATCTACGTAACATTGAATAAATCAGAAACTTTCTGTCCAAAAATGACGCAGAAAAATTAATCCATGCCTTTGTTACTTCTAGGTTGGACTACTGCAATGCTCTACTTTCCGGATACCCGGATAAAGCACTAAATAAACTTCAGTTAGTGCTAAGTACGGCTGCTAGAATCCTGACTAGAACCAAAAAATTTGATCATATTACTCCAGCGCTAGCCTCCCTACACTGGCTTCCTGTTAAGGCAAGGGCTGATTTCAAGGTTTTACTGCTAACCTACAAAGCATTACATGTGCTTGCTCCTACCTATCTTTCTGATTTGGTCCTGCCGTACATACCTACAGGTACGCTACGGTCACAGGACGCGGGCCTCCTAATTGTTCCTAGAATTTCTAAGCAAACAGCTGGAGGCAGGGCTTTCTCCTATAGAGCTCCATTTTTATGGAATAGTCTGCCTACCCATGTGAGAGACGCAGACTCAGTCTCAACCTTTAAGTCTTTACTGAAGACATATCTCTTCAGTAGGTCCTATGATTATGTGTAGTCTGGCCCAGGGTTGTGAAGGTGAACGGAAAGGCTGGAGCAACGAACCGCCCTTGCTGTCTCTGCCTGGCCGGTTTCCCCTCTTTCCACTGGGATTCTCTGCCTCTACCCCTATTACGGGGGCTGAGTCACTGGCTTACTGGTGTTCTTCCATGCCGTCCCTGGGAGGGGTGCGTCACTTGAGTGGGTTGAGTCACTGACGTGGTCTTCCTGTCTGGGTTGGCGCCCGCCCTTGGGCTGTGCCGTGGCGGAGATCTTTGTGGGCTATACTCGGCCTTGTCCCGGGATGGTATGTTGGTGGTTGGAGATATCCCTCCAGTGGTGTGGAGGCTGTGCTTTGGCAAAGTGGGTGGGGTTATATCCTACCTGTTTGGCCCTGTCCGGGGGTTTCATCGGATGGGGCCACAGTGTCTCCTGACCCCTCCTGTCTCAGCCTCCAGTATTTATGCTGCAGTAGTTTATGTGTTGGGGGCTAGGGTTAGTCTGTCACATCTGGAGTATTTCTCTTGTCTTTTCCGGTGTCCTGTGTGAATTTAAATATGCTCTCTCTTATTCTCTCTTTCTCTTTCTTTCTTTCTCTCTCTCGGAGGACCTGAGCCCTAGGACCATGCCTCAGGACTACCTGGCTTGATGACTCCTTGCTGTCCCCAGTTCACCTGGCCGTGCTGCTGCTCCAGTTCCAACTGTTCTGCCTGCAGCTTTGGAACCCAGACCTGTTCACCGGACGTGCTACCTGTCCCAGACCTGTTGTCCCAGACCTGCTGGAACCCTGACCTATTCACCGGACGTGCTACCTGTCCCAGACCTGCTGTTTTCAACTCTCTAGAGACAGCAGGAGCGGTGGAGATACTCTCAAAGATCGGCTATGAAAAAGCCAACTGACACTTACTCTTGTGTTACTGACTTGTTGCACCCTCGACAACTACTATGATTATTAATATTTGACAATGCTGGTCATTTATGAACATTTGAACATCTAGGCCATGTGCTGTTATAATCTCCACCCGGCACAGCCAGAAGAGGACTGGCCACCCCTCATAGCCTGGTTCCTCTCTAGGTTTCTTCCTAGGTTTTGGCCTTTCTAGGGAGTTTTTCCTAGCCACGTGCTTCTACACCTGCATTGCTTGCTGTTTGGGGTTTTTGGCTGGGTTTCTGTACAGCAGTTTGAGATATCAGCTGATGTAAGAAAGGCTATATAAATACATTTGATTTGATTTGAACTTTAGCCTGCATCTTTGATATGTGCTGAGAGCAGGACAGTGTACTGTCTAGCCATACCCAAGTGCTTGTATGAGGTGACTACCTCAAGCTCTAAACCCTCAGAGGAATTAATCACACCTGTGGGGAGAGGAGCATTCTTCTTACCAAACCACCTGACCTTTGTTTTGGTGGTGTTCAGAACAAGGTTAAGGGCAGAGAAAGCTTGTTGGACACTAACTAAGCTTTGTTGTAGAGCATTTAACACAAAATCCGGGGAGGGGCCAGTTGAGTATAAGACTGTATCATCTGCATATAAATGGATGAGAGAGCTTCCTACTGCTTGAACTATGTTGTTGATGTAAATTTAGAAGAGCGTGGGGCCTAGGATTGAGCCTTGGGGTACACCATTGTTGACAGGCAGTGGCTGAGAGCAGATGTTCTGACTTTATACACTGCACTCTGAGAGAGGTAGTTAGCAAACCAGGCCAAAGACCCCACAGAGACACCAATACTCCTTAGCCGGCCCACAAGAATGGAATGGTCTATCGTATCAAAACCTTTGGCCAAGTCAATAAAAATAGCAGCACAACATTGCTTAGAATCAAGGGCAATTGTAACATTAAGGACCTTTAAGGTTGCAGTGACACATCCATAACCTGAGCGGAAACCAGATTGCATACCAGATAGAATACTATAGACATCAAGAAAGTTTTTCCAACACTTTTGATAAACAGGGCAAAATAGAAATAGGTCTATAACAGTTAGGATCAGCTTGATCTCCCCCTTTAAATAAAGGACTAACCGTGGCTGCCTTCCAAGCAATGGGAAACTCCCCAAAGAGGAGAGACAGGTTAAAAAGGTCAGAGATAGGCTTAGCAATTATAGGGGCAGCAACCTTAAAGAAGAAAGGGTCTAAACCATCTGACCCAGATGTTTTTTTGGTGTCAAGTTTAAGGAGCTCCTTTAGCACCTCGGACTCAGTAACCACCTGCAGGGAGAAACTTTGTAGCAGGGCAGGTGAAAAAGAGGGATGAGCATCGGGGCTAGTCGCATTAGGGGGTGGGAGATGTGGAAATGTTGGATGGGCAAGGAGGCATGGCTGAGTTAAATAGGAATCCTGACTTAATGAAGTGGTGATTAAAGAGCTCAGCCATGTGCTTCTTGTCAGTAACAACCACATCATCAACTTTAAGGGACACGGGCAGCTGCGAGGAGGAGGGTTTATTCTCCAGGTCTTTGACCATTTTCAAGAACTTCTTGGGTTTTGACCCAGAGAGAGAGAAATGCTCCTTAAATTAACTAACTGTCCTTCTGGATAGCCTGAGTGCACTTATTTCTCACTGAGTATGCTTGTGCCAAGACTTTCACCAAATGCAATTCTTGAGGTGGAGTAACTCTGCAAGATCACAGTCGAACCAGGGGCTGAACCTGTTTTTAATTCTCATTTTCTTTATGGAGGCGTGTTTGTTAACAATATCACTGAAGATATCAAAACATTAGGTCCAATCTTCTTCCACAGAGGGGATCAAGCTGATTCTATACCAATTTACAGAGGCCAAGGGCCTCATTTATAAAGCTGTGTGGAGGATTCACGCATATGGACGTATTCTGATTTATAACATAGTGCGCATGCACGTCCCACGCCGGTTTCACTTTATAAATCACAATCAACTGAACAATGACTGCAAATCCCAACAGAAAAGCTAAAAAAAGAAATTTGGAAGTTCTTGTAGCAAGAACAAAGATATTGTTTGGCGGACCTTACAAATGCCAAAAGGCGTTAGAGTGGCAGCATGAGGCGGACGCTGTGAAAGCTGCTGGCTCAGAAGGTCTGACCCTCTCAGAAAAAAAAGTGGTCCGACATAAAAGTGGAGGCCAAAAGGTCTTGGTAATCGGAAACCGGCTCATAAGCCACTCATCGTCATTGGCCAGTAAATGTTGCTGGTCTCTGAAAATTCAGAAGGTCGGACCCTCTCAGAAATTCGCCAAATCTTCCAACAGTGCCAAAGCAGCCATTGTGCGTCATTATGCATTGTAATTGCATGTCTTTTTATACCCACCCATTTGATCGTCAAAGCTACCCAATTGCGTACCTTCAGGTGTGGTGATTACCCTGATTGTAACTGACAATGACAGGGCCATTATCACATTGACAGTTCTGCGCAACGAACATGTGATAACAATATATGAAACTGTGCACTCCTATCTGCCCGACTGAGGCATCGAAAACGGCATCAGTTTAAACGTAATTTGTCCTACTGTTCACCTTATCATTTATGAGAATACATTTGAGGGGTTCTTTTGCAAAAGCAGATCTCTGTTTGTATTTATCCTAAATCATGTATTTTTTGTGTGCACTCCAGGGAACTCTTCATATATAATACGTGAGTGTCATAGTCCGTGTATGTAGGTGGCAGGGAAGTCAAGCGCAGGAGAAAACAGAGTGGTTTAAAAATGGAATATTTATTTCCAAAACCAACGTAGAAAAGAATCTGGGTAAAACAATAACCCGTCACACACCGATATAGAAACAACACGTACATAACAAACAAACAATCACCGACAGAGAAATGAGGGGAATCAGGGGGTTAAATACACAACATATAATTACTGGGATATGAAACAGGTGTGTAAAGAGACCAGACAAAACCAATGGAAAATGAAAAACTGATCAATGGTGGCTAGAAGGCCGGTGACGTCGACCGCCGAACACCACCCGAACAAGGAGGGGCATCAACTTCAGTAGAAGTCGTGACAGTGAGAGCTAATATTTAGATTTATTTTACACAATGGTATCAATTTCAAAGCGTTTCTCGAGTTTCATCCTTCTGCCATCTGAGTCGCAGTTTCTCATTTCTCCAGTTTATGTGCGTACGTATGGGTCAAAGTGTCCAAGGAGGACCGCACATTCTCCCATCAAGTTTTTTTTATTTGAATTTTTTATAAATCCCAAAGTTTGCTTAGAAAGTGGCGTAAGCCTTCTTTTGTGCCTATGCAACGTTTATAAATGAGGCCCCAGGTCATGAACGAAGGCTTGCTTATTACAGTTTTTTAGCAAGCGTCTATGACAAATCAGGACAGGACGTTTCACTGAGCAGCCATTAGGAACACAGGCTGTAAAACAGTGATCACTAAGGTCATTACAGAAAATACCAGACTGGCACCTATCAGGATTATTTGTGAGGATAACAAAGGAGAGTAGCCTTTTCTGGGTGTTTGGAGTCATACCTTGTGGGATTGGTAATAATCTGAGAAAGATTTAGGGAGTCCCATTGCTTTAGGACTTGGTCAGGGGATTTAAGCATATCCCACTTTAGGTCACCTAGCAGGACAAATTCAGACTGAGTGTAAGGGGCCAGGAGAGCGCTTAGGGCTGGAAGGGTACAGGCCGGGGCTGATGGAGGACGATAACATCCAGCAACAGTCAACAAAGAGCTATTTGAAAGTTTAATGCTTAAAACCAGCACATCAAATTCTTTGGGGACAGACTTGGTGGAGACAACCGAGCACTGAAGGTGATCCTTGGTAAAGATTGCCACTCCCCACCTTTGAAAGATCTGTCTTGCCGAAAAAAGGTTATAGCCAGAAAGGTTACCATCAGTATTCAAAACACTCTTTCTTAATCACGTCTCAGTAATGACCAACACATCTGGATTGGAGCTGTGAACCCACACTTTCAATTGATCCATTTTTGGTAATAAGCTTTTAGGTAATAAGCTTGCAGAAAACCCTGTCTTTTACAAGAGCAGAAATCAGTGAAACAGATATCAGAACACAAATTAGAATTGGGGCTAGCAACATGCACATTTCCAGATATCATCAACAATAATACAATCAAGGCAACCTTAAAAGGAAAACAATACCAGGAAGTTAGATGCAGTGTGTTTGTTGTTCATTACAATGAGGACTTGCTCTCTCTGTCCGATACAGCTCCTTCATTGGGCATAATAATGAGGGGTTAAGCAGTGGGCAGATGGTAAATCTGCTGGGCTGAAATTGCTCTGCCATTGGACTGACTTGGGACCACTACTGTAAATCTGTCCCATCAAGAAACACAGGGTTGTTTATCACCCAACATATCACTCACTGGATATTGCAAACGTCCTCACCAAACCTGTGTGACGTTACTGAATCACCCAACTCATTACACATCCACCATGATAGCCAGAGAAGACGTGTGGCAGGAAACAAACAAGTTGAATTAGTTGTGGTTATCTGGTCAGAGCATTCAGACGTAGAAGCAACTGAACTGAGATGTCAGCTTCTGTGTCAGTGTTGGATTAGGGAGTGTGTAGTGTAACTGAAAGAGGAAGGTGGGCTATAGGCTTGTACAGCGAGGGAGAGAGGGAGCGAGAGATACATAATCACACTCCTTCGATCTGATGAGGGGACAGACACTCTTCTGGTCATCTAACACAATATGGACACTAATAAAACGTTTAATAAAGGCTCCAGTATACTTGATTATCATTTAAGTGAGAAATCCTCATGTAGGGTAACTTAGGGTATCATGTGACCTATATTGGTGTTTTGGCAATTTATCCATGTGGCAGGGTTGATATTGGGAAAATAATAATGTATTATATATATTTTTGTAATACTGTAGCATGCATATAGTGGCCTAGATTCAACCGTCACTATGGTAACATATGGTCAAATTAATATAGATTTGATAGATTTTGTTGTTGGTTAATAAATCAAGAAAACAAATCCTTTTTATTGTCATAAATGTTATTGTTTATAGCCTAAGTAGTACCACAGAAACCTGCTTACAACCTATAACAGCTCATATGACTAAATATCAACAATGATGGAAGGATGGAAATACCAATTAGTCTATGCAAGATTTGCGCTCAGGAGATCATTTTGTGTGTGAGAGCGATGCGCAACGAGTGAGGAAGGTGGAACGGTGTAGGTTGTGGAAAGGGTCTCGTTTCTATCCCAATTCACCTGCAAATCTCGATCTGATACAGACACACAGTTTTCAGTACATATTTGTTCTAACTAATGCGGGTGTCGTTATTTGTAGAGCCGGACAGGCGCGCATGTATGGAGCTTTTTAGGAGTTGGGAATGCTCGGTAAGCACGTTAGATCCTATTCTTATTAGGCTTCCTGAATGAGGACACGGATGGATATCGTGGCACTGTCAAAATGACTCGGACTCTCACTCTCCTCACTTTCCTTTCCACTTTTATAAAATGTAAGTATTTAATGTATGTGAATTTCGATTGCATTGTCAGTTCAGTTGAAAAATATTCTCTTTGCAATGGGTTGTTGTTCTTGCTGATGTTGTTGTTATAATTGTACATCTTCAGAAAGGAAATTCACTTTTGTAATTCACCTACAGTGCATGTAATACATTATTTAATTTCATGTTAGCCAAGTTTCCATGAGTGCATAATTATTATTTTTTTATTATCAGAGAGGAACATAGTTCAACATGTATTGATGCCTTCATTTCAACAATCATATGTCTTAAATCAATTAGATACAATATGGTCAAGAGAATAACACCATATTTGTGTTACTCTTTATTAGGTCGCACATAGGAGGACAAGCAGTGAAGCACATTCACAGGCTAGTCAGCCAACCTGGCCTAAAAGCATTTCATATTATTTACTTAAATCCGACACACTCCATTTAGTATGATATGTTATGTTTGGTATGGCATGTATTATTTTGTGGATATCCATCAACCTTTTCACATGATATTATGCCAGCAGCATAGCACCCTGCATCACACTGCTGGCTTGTTTCTGAAGCTAAGCAGGTTTAGTCCTGGTCAGTCCCTGGATGGGAGACCAGATGCTGCTCGAAGTGGTGTTGGAGGGCCAGTAGGAGGCACTCTTTCCTCTGGTCTAAAAAAATATCCCAATGCCCCAGGGCAGTGACACTGCCCTGTGTAGGGTGCTGGCTTTTGGATGGGATGTTAAACGGGTGTCCTGACTCTCTGAGGTCATTAAAGATCCCATTGCACTTATTGTAGGGGTGTTAACCCCGGTGTCCTGGCTAAATTCCCAATCTGGCCCTCATACCATCATGGCTGCCTAATCATCCCCAGCTTACAATTGGCTCATTCATCTCTCTCCTGAAACTATTCCCCAGGTCATTGCTGTAAATGAGAATGTGTTCTCAGTCAACTTACTTGGTTAAATAAATATGTTATTAATTACAGTTTGTATGATATGTTATGAATTTGCAAATGTACAAAATTTTACGAGTCTTCAAAACATATGATATGTTAAGAATTCTAATTTGTTGTGGCTAATGCTAATATTAGCTGGGTTAATGTTACGGGTTAGGGGAAGGGTTAGCAAATATGATAAGTAGCTAAAAGTAGTTGAAAACTTGCTAATTAACTAAAATGCTAAATTGTTAGTTAGCGCACAGGGGCATTGTCATGCTGAAACAGGAAAGGATCTTCCCCAAACTGTTTCCACAAAGTTGGAACCACAGAATTGTCTAGCATGTCATTGTATGCTGTAGTATTAAGATTTCCCTTCACTGGAACTAAGGGGCCTAGCCCGAACCATGAAAAACAGCCCCAGAAATGATTATTCCTCCTCCACCAAACTTTACAGTTGGCACTATGCATTCAAGCAGGTAGTTTTCTCTTTGCATCCGCCAACCCAGATTTGTTTATTGGACTACCAGATGGTGAAGTGTGATTCATCACTCCAGAGAACGCGTTTCCACTGGTGGCAAGCTTTACACCACTCCAGCCGATGCTTGGCATTGCGCATGGTGATCCTAGGCTTGTGTGTGGCTGCTCAGCCATGGAAACCAATTTTATGAAGTTCCCAGTGAACAGTTATTGTGCTGATGTTGCTTCCAGAGGAAGTTTGGAACTTGGTAGTGAGTGTTGCAACCGAGGAAAGACGATTTTACGCGCTATGTGCTTCAGCACTTGGCGGTCCCGTTCTGTGAGCTTGTGTGGCCTACTACTTCTTGGCTGATCCGTTGTTGCTCTTAGACGTTTCCACTTCACAATAACCACAGTTACAGTTGACCGGTGCAGCTCTAGCAGGGCAGAAATTTGACAAACTGACTTGTTGGAAAGGTGGCATCCTATGACGGTGCCACGTTGAAAGTCACTGAGCTCTTCAGTAAGGCCATTCTACTGCCAATGTTTGTCATGGAGATTGCATGGCGGTGTGCTTGATTTTATACACCTGTCAGCAATGGGTGTGGCTGAAATAGCCAAATCCACTCATTTGAAGGGGTGTCCACATACTTTTGTATATACAGTGCCTTCGGAAAGCATTCAGACCCCTTGACTTTTCCCACATTTTGTTACATTACAGCCTTATTACGTTACAGCCTTGATAAAATAAATACAATTCTCAGCAATCTACACACAATACTCCATAATGACAAAGTGAAAACAGGTTTTTAGTCATTTTTGCAAATCTGTTAAACTGATAAATAACTAATTTACATAAGTATTCAGACCCTTTGCTATGACACCAGATATTGACCTCAGGTGCATCCTGTTTCCATTGATCATCCTTGAGATGTTTGATTGATTTGGAGTCCACCTGTGGTAAATTCAATTGATTGTACATGATTTGGAAAGGCACACACCTGTCTATATAAGATCCCACAATTGAAAGTCCATGTCAGAGCAAAAATCAAGCCATGAGGTCAAAGGAATTGTCCGTAGAGCTCCGAGACAGGACTGTGTTGAGGTACAGATCTGGGGAATGGTACCAAAACATTTCTGCAGCATTGAAGGTCCTCAAGAACACAGTGGCCTCCATCATTTTTAAATGGAAGAAGTTTGGAACCACCAAGATTGAACTCTTTGTCCTGAATGCCAAGCGTCACGTCTGGAGTAAACCTGGCACCATCCCTACGTTGAAGCATGGTGGTGGCAGCATCATGCTGTGGGAATGTTTTTCAATGGCAGGGACTGGGAGACTAGTCAGGATCGAGGCAAAGATGAACGGAGCAAGGTACAGAGAGATCCTTGATGAAAACCTGTTCCAGGTCGCTCAGGACCTCAGACTGGAGCGAAGGTTCACCTTCCAACAATACAATGACCCTAAGCACACAGCCAAGACAACGATCGAACATCTCTGGAAAGACCTGAAAATAGCTGTGCAGCAACACTCCCCATCCAACCTGACAAAGCTTGACTAGATTTGCAGAGAAGAATGGGAGAAACTCCCCAAATACTGGTGTGCCAAGCTTGTAGCGTCATGCCCAAGACTCGATGCTGTAATCTCTGCCAAAGGTTCTTCAACAAAGTACAGATTTTTTTTTTGTAGATTTATGAGGAAAGAAAGAATAAGGCTGTAACATAACAAAATGTGGGAAATGTCAAACCTATTATGTTTCAGTAGCCTTTACAATCAGTCATAAGGGAAATGTCAAACCTATTATGACTGAGTAGCCTTTACAATCAGTCATAAGGGCATTCTGGGTATTATCATAGAAAACATGTTGTGTGTATTCACTGTGCTGTGGTTGGAGGAGGAGTTTGGTTAAAAGGTTTCCAACAAATGGGCATCAAATGGGCATGACTACCACAATAACTCTGATGAAGGAGCTCAGACTGGCCCTTCTCAGGAAGAGAGGGAAGTCACTGGGAGAGTAAAGGATCATATATCACATTTTGCCTATACAGTACACTGGCCATTTATAGCACCTTCTTGCAAGCGAATTTGACACTTTTTATTTGTCCACTCTGTCTTGTTGGTACGTTGTTATAACATGTATGGCCTGAAAATAAAGCCAGGGGAACTGGCTAAAGCACACAGATCTGGCTGGTGACCAGGCTACATAGTCTGTCTGTGCTCAGCATGGAGAACCTGGCAGTAATATTCTAACCATACAGATAAATTGCACAGTGTTCTGTAATCAGTAGGACCTCTGGCATGTCCTGAGGGCCTTTACTGAAATCCAGATGACAGGATGTTTTTTGCCTGCTGTTTCTATTGGGTCAAAAGACAGGGTTATTATGCACTTCCCAATCTCGTCATAGATGCAATTTTTGAGAATGAAGTATTTTGGAGCATAGAGCAGAGTGACCTTTTTAAAAGTCAACCATTGCTGATTCAGTCACTGTATTAACACCGCTGCCCTCTGCTGCCAATCAAGATAATGTCAATGCCACACTTTTAAAGTGTTGCCATTAAAAGGCATGTACATTCAAATCAAATCAAATGTTATTTGTCACATGCGCCGAATACAACAGGTGTACAACACCTTACCGTGAAATGCTTACTTACAAGCCCTTTACCAACAAAAAGCAGTTCAAGAAATGGAGTTAAGAAAAAGAAAAAAAGTAACACAATAAGAATAACAATAACGAGGCTATATACAGGGGATACCGGTACTGAGTCAATGTGCGGGGGTACTGGTTAGTCAAGGTAATTTGTACATGTAGGTAGGGATAAAGGGACTGTGCATAGATAATAAACAGTGTCAATGTAAATAGCCATTTGATTAATTGTTCAGCAGTCTTATGGCTTGGGTGTAGAAGCTGTTCAGGAGCCTTTTGGTCCTAGACTTGGCGCTCCGGTACCACTTGCCGTGCGTTAGCAGAGAGAACAGTCTATGACTAGGGTGACTGGAATCTTTGATAATTTTTTGGACCTTCCTCTGACACCCCTTAGTGTATAGGTCTTGGATGGCAGGAAGCTTGGCCCCAGTGATGTACTGGGCCATATGCACTACCCTCTGTAGCGCCTTACGGTCAGATGCTGAGCAGTTACCATACCAGGCGGTGATGCAACCGGTCAGGATGCTCTCGATTCTGCAGTTGTAGAACTTTTTGAGGATCTGGGAACCCATGCCAAATCTTTTCAGTCTCCTGAGGGGGAAAAGGTGGTGTTGTGCCCTCTTCATGACTGTCTTGGTGTGTTTGAAGCATGATAGTTCGTTGGTGATGTGGACACTAAGGAACTTGAAACTCTCGACCCGCTCCACTACAGCCCTGTCGATGTTAATGGGGGCCTGTTCAGCCCTCCTTTTCCTGTAGTCCACGATCAGCTCCTTTGTCTTGCTCACATTGAGGGAGAGGTTGTTGTCCTGGCACCACACCGCCAGGTCTCTGACCTCCCTATAGCCTGTCTCCCCTTTCAAAACCCAGTTGATACATACACACACGTGCCCACACACACCACACCACACACACACACACACCACACACACACACACACACACACACACACACACACACACACACACACACACAGTGTAATAGCCCTTCTCAACAGGTAGTGATTACTAGTTTGAATTGCCTGCTCTCCCACTGGCCAGTGTCCTTCACCTCTGGGTAAGGAGTGTGGATGTTTGACAGCAGCCTCCCAGGGCTTTGACAACATGCCATCTGTCTTGTAGAGGACCCATTGTGTTTGATGGGAGTCCAGCCAAGTGACTGATGATAGGGTAGCCATGGAAACATTCACCAGTCTATGAGGGAGTCCTGTTGGACACTCTCAACTCTCTCTACATGAAGCTATACCTCGATAATTAGGATTTGTGGTAATTGCCTGGCACAAACTGGCACATGGGCCTGTCTGATAATACACTATCGGGAAGGGATCTTTAGTCAAAACATGTATCTTATTTTTAGCTACCATCGTCCATAAATGTGAATCAATACTATGCATGCCAGTCTCCCTTGGCTAAAAGTAGAGGAGAGTCCGACTGCATCACTTCTTGTTTTTATAAGAAACAATTTAGAAAATTCCAAATTGTTTGCATAGTCAATTTACACACAGCACTGACACACATACTTACCCTACCAGACATGCCACCAGGGGTCTTTTCACGGTCCCCAAATCCAGAACAAATTGAAGAAAATGTACAGTATTATATAGAGCCATTATTGCATGGAACTCCCTTCCATCAAAGATTGCTCAAGTAAACAGCAAATTTGGTTTAAAAAAAACAACGCCTCTCCCCTATTTGAGCTAGATATTGTTTGTATGTAATGATATGTAGACAATGTAACATTTTAAATGTATGTAGTTCTGTCCTTGAGCTGTTCTTGTCTATTAATGTTCAGTATTATTTCATGTTTCATGTTTTGTGTGGACCCCAGGAAGAGTAGCTGCTGCTATCGCAACAGCTAATGGGGATCCTAATAAAATACCAAATACCAAATCATGAATCTTCAAAGTAATATTTTTCATTGCAACAGTCTTAGAAGCTATTGTAAAGATTACTCCAGGGCATTTGACTAAGCATTTTTCTCCAAAACAATTTCTCCTGACTGGGCTACTCAGCTACTCTCTGCTACTGTATGACAGAGCATTACTCACTATAGAGCAGGGCTGGTGGGGGAAGAGAGGGTTGTTGGTGGAAGAGAGAGCGTTTTATCATCTACGCCTCCCTGTCCTTCCTCCCTCGGGGAGGGGGGGGGGTGTAAACTGACTTGCGCATTGTTTATCAAGGAGCAGAGGGTGTGTTGGTTTGGTTCATTTGATGGTATTCATGGCTGGAGCTCACATAAGACAAAAGGCTGATCATGTGGCTTTAGGCTCTGGCTCTGCCACATGCAGAATCATTAACACTCTGCAGAGACATCTCCCCTCCCATTTCCCGGATGTTAATTATTCCGCAGATAGCTCCAAGGCCCTCATATATTTTTTTACTATATACACTGCTCAAAAAAATAAAGGGAACACTTAAACAACACAATGTAACTCCAAGTCAATCACACTTCTGTGAAATCAAACTGTCCACTTAGGAAGCAACACTGATTGACAATAAATTTCACATGCTGTTGTGCAAATGGAATAGACAACAGATGGAAATTATAGGCAATTAGCAAGACACCCCCAATAAAGGAGTGGTTCTACAGGTGGGGACCACAGACCACTTCTCAGTTCCTATGCTTCCTGGCTGATGTTTTGGTCACTTTTGAATGCTGGCGGTGCTTTCACTCTAGTGGTAGAATGAGACGGAGTCTACAACCCACACAAGTGGCTCAGGTAGTGCAGCTCATCCAGGATGGCACATCAATGCGAGCTGTGGCAAGAAGGTTTGCTGTGTCTATCAGCGTAGTGTCCAGAGCATGGAGGCGCTACCAGGAGACAGGCCAGTACATCAGGAGACGTGGAGGAGGCCGTAGGAGGGCAACAACCCAGCAGCAGGACCGCTACCTCCGCCTTTGTGCAAGGAGGAGCAGGAGAAGCACTGCCAGAGCCCTGCAAAATGACCTCCAGCAGGCCACAAATGTGCCTGTGTCTGCTCAAACGGTCAGAAACAGACTCCATGAGGGTGGTATGAGGGCCCGACGTCCACAGGTGGGGGTTGTGCTTACAGCCCAACACCGTGCAGGACGTTTGGCATTTGCCAGAGAACACCAAGATTGGCAAATTCGCCACTGGCGCCCTATGCTCTTCACAGATGAAAGCAGGTTCACACTGAGCACGTGACAGACGTGACAGAGTCTGGAGACGCCGTGGAGAACGTTCTGCTGCCTGCAACATCCTCCAGCATGACCGGTTTGGCGGTGGGTCAGTCATGGTGTGGGGTGGCATTTCTTTGGGGGGCCGCACTGCCCTCCATGTGCTCGCCAGAGGTAGCCTGACTGCCATTAGGTACCGAGATGAGATCCTCAGACCCCTTGTGAGACCATATGCTGGTGCGGTTGGCCCTGGGTTCCTCCTAATGCAAGACAATGCTAGACCTCATGTGGCTGGAGTGTGTCAGCAGTTCCTGCAAGAGGAAGGCATTGATGCTATGGACTGGCCCGCCCGTTCCCCAGACCTGAATCCAATTGAGCACATCTGGGACATCATGTCTCGCTCCATCCACCAACGCCACGTTGCACCACAGACTGTCCAGGAGTTGGCGGATGCTTTAGTCCAGGTCTGGAAGGAGATCCCTCAGGAGACCATCCGCCACCTCATCAGGAGCATGCCCAGGCGTTGTAGGGAGGTCATACAGGCACGTGGAGGCCACACACACTACTGAGCCTCATTTTTGACTTGTTTTAAGGACATTACATCAAAGTTGGATCAGCCTGTAGTGTGGTTTTCCACTTTAATTTTGAGTGTGACTCCAAATCCAGACCTCCATGGGTTGATAAATTGGATTTCTATTGATTATTTTTGTGTGATTTTGTTGTCAGCACATTCAACTATGTAAAGAAAAAAGTATTTAATAAGATTATTTCTTTCATTCAGATCTAGGATGTGTTGTTTAAGTGTTCCCTTTATTTTTTTGAGCAGTATATTTAACAAAGTCCAAGCCCTATCAGACATGCATTCTCCACTTTAGTATGCTGGGTTTTTTTGGAACGCTATTAAACACCTCCAGGTACAAGGGTATAAAAACCAGGAAGTGTCACAGTAGGTGTTTTGTTCTGCTCCTCTTTGTCCTGGGTTGGGGAGCTGAAAGAATGAAACACTGCAGAGTCAGCAACACAGTTTTCATCCAGTCCACGCTGGGCTATAAAACATGCTCCATGAAACAACATAAAAACACAGGCGTGACAGTCCAGCTATAAAACCAGTGACTAAACACAACAGATACAGCCAGTGGGTATTTTTTTATCGCACAGTAATCTAGTTTTGTCATTGTTATAACACAATTGCAATAAAGGTAACAACTGTGACTATTTGCCGAAACTATCTCCAAATCACTGTTGACTCTATCCATAGGTGGCAGTTGTGCGGACTCAGAGGAACGTCTGATGAACTGTCTGCTGGGAAAGGATCGCTACAACAAGCTGATCCGCCCAGCTGTGAACAGGACAGAGCGGGTCACTGTCAAACTACAGGTGTCCCTGGCCCAACTCATCAGTGTGGTGAGTCTCATGATAACCATTCCATAGAGCCAGTTAGAGGCCCTGAGACGGAGAGGAGAGAGCAAAGATGAGAAAACAGAAAAGGAGAGCAGAGCTCAGAGGAGCCAGTGGCAACCATGTTAATTACTTACACAAATTCTACTGAAAGGCCCTGGCCCTAATGACAGCATGGGTATAGTATGGATCTGGCAGTGCTATGCTCTCCATCTCTGTCATGTCCAGATTGAAACTTCAGCACATTGCGTTAGAAGGAGCTGTAAAGCTGCCGCAGGAGAGGACGTTGGAGTCTCACACTGATTTACAGGGTCCCTCCCTCCCTTCCTTTCTGCCCTGGCATGGCCCAGAGAATAACAGCAGGACACATGCATCCTCTGTTTATGGCCTCTTATTGTCCTCCTCTTCTTTGGTAATTGAATTTTGAATGTCCTGTAAAGTGTAATGGTATGAGAAGTGTGATATATTTGTTTTAAAGCATTGTGCTGCTGCGTACATTGGAGGTTTGCCCACTCTGCTGCCCACTCCTTTTTAGGGGTGTTCGTTTTACTTGCTGTTCAGAGTTGATGCAAGCGCTCTGTGGATTTATCAACAGGTCCAACGGCGCTCAGATGGCAGATGTGTTCCAGGCGAGGGTATCATTTATCTTAACAATTGACCCCATGTGTAGGGAATTTATTCAGCGTGGAAACCCATCTCTCACTTTTACTCTCTTCTAAATCAAGCATGTGCACTAGAGGAATGTGTGCTGGAGTCTGAGTTTTGTCATTAAACATGCTTTGTGTATCGTATAGTAAATAGTCTGTTTCTAAATGAAGCTAACACTGTCTTTTTCCTTTCCAGAATGAGAGAGAGCAGATTATGACCACCAATGTTTGGCTCACACAGGTAAGCGTGAAGATTATGGTCCTATCCTATTAAACATTCATTACTCAGTCTGTCCCCTCGTCCGTCTCCAGCTCGTGTCCTTGTCGCTGAACCTGAATTAAAGCAGAACCATGCCTCTGACTCAGACAATCCGGAACAGAACAGACTGATAATTGTGCCCACACCATTCACCACTTTTCATTTCAATGATAATTAAGTGTGTAATTGCATCTGGTGTTGGGAGAGAGTCCTTATGTGACTGAGTGCAACAGTCAGAACAGTGAGGGTAGCCTATCAGTTAAGAGCGTTGGGCCAGTAACCGAAAGGTCGCTGGTTGGAATCCCCGAGCTGACTAGGTGAAACATCTCTCTATGTGCCCTTGAACAAGGCACTTAACCCTAATTGCTCATCTAAGTCTGCTAAATGACTAAAATGTTAAATATGTAACCCCCTGTCTCTCCAGCACTGGGATGACTATAGGCTATCATGGGACCCTTCTCAATATGATGGCATTGACAAGCTACGTATTCCTTCCAGACACATCTGGCTACCTGATATTGTGCTCTATAACAAGTAAGTAAGCATTATTCATTGTCCCGATACATTTTCCAAATGATGAACACATTTTCTCATGTAATTTACAGATCATGAAAATCAAATTTTCTCATAAAGACATAATACGTTTCTGTAATGGAGTCCTCTCCCCCTACCTCCCTCATCACTCTCTCCATAGTGCGGATGGAACCTATGAGGTAACAGTCTTCACCAATGCCATTGTCCAGTTCAATGGCAGCATCTTCTGGCTCCCTCCGGCCATTTATAAGAGTGCCTGCAAGATCGAGGTCAAGCACTTCCCCTTTGACCAGCAGAACTGCACGCTCAAGTTCCGGTCGTGGACCTATGACCACACCGAGCTCGATTTGGTCCTGAAGTCAGGGGTGGCCAGCATGGACGACTTCACTCCCAGTGGGGAATGGGACATCTTGGCCCTGCCGGGCAGGCGGACGGTTAACCCTCTGGATCCTACCTACGTGGACCTCACCTATGACTTCATCATCAAGAGGAAGCCGCTGTTCTACACCATCAACCTAATCATCCCCTGTGTCCTGATCACCTCTCTGGCCATTCTGGTCTTCTACCTGCCGTCTGACTGTGGGGAGAAGATGACTCTGTGTATCTCAGTCCTCCTGGCCCTCACTGTGTTCCTCCTCCTGATCTCCAAGATCGTCCCTCCCACCTCGCTGGACGTGCCTCTGATCGGGAAGTACCTAATGTTCACCATGGTGCTGGTGACCTTCTCCATCATCACCAGTGTGTGTGTGCTCAACGTGCACCACCGCTCCCCCAGCACACACACCATGCCCTCCTGGGTCAAGGTAGTGTTCCTCAACAAGCTGCCCCATCTGCTCTTCATGAGACGCCCGCAGAATAACTCTGCCCGCCAGCGGCTGCGCCAACAGAGACAACTCCGAGCTCGCAGGTCCATCCTGGCGGACCTGGGCTACCCTGCCACCGCCATGTCCAAAACAGCCACCACTGCTGCCATGTCTTCCTCCTCTGCCTCAGCCTTCTCCTCCCCGGGACACTTTTACAACAAAGTCACAGCTCCGCTGGGGTACACCCACACCTTCAGGAAGGGGGAGGCCTGCTCCACTGAGTTCCTGCCCAACAGCTTCCCCTCCTCCCAGGACCTCCGCCAGAGAGGCAGCCCAGACTGGGGGGGAGATGTCCAGGAGGCAGTGGACGGGGTCCGCTTCGTGGCTGATCACATGATGGGGGACGATGATAACCAGAATGTAAGTGAACCATGACCATGTCAATGGGGTTAGTGTTGTGAAATGAGCTGGAGTTAGGACTCAAAGCAGTGTTTTTTATCCTTGGTCCTGCAGAGACGTAGTGTGTACAGCTTAGTACTTTAGCACCTGGCTCCACTAATGATCATGGCCTTGATCAGCTGGACCAGTTTTGTAAGTGCTGGGCTAGGACAAAAGCCTGCACACGCTGTGATCCTCAAAGGCCAGGAATGAAGAATACTGGGATGTGAGGTAGTTGAGAATACAATCCAGTAAAATAACCCAGACTGTTGTAATAGATTGTTTTCATAAATAAATCAATGTAAAAGTGAAATAACCAGGCTTGAAAAATGTCGGCCTTCAAAAACTGCCGAGGACAGCAGAGGAGAGGGGTGAAAGGGTCAGTAGCTGCTACAAGGTCTGGCTCAGTAATATTTACACTGGTGCTTTCTCTTTGTTTCTTCATCTTATATTACATTTGCATCACTTTTAAACTCATCAATCACATATTGTACTCCATACCCAATTTCTGCATGCCGCAGGTGTTACTGTATGAACATGACAGTAATGTGACCATACTGTGTTCTCTGTGTGTTCCCAGGTGATTGAGGACTGGAAGTATGTGGCAATGGTGGTGGACCGTATGTTCCTGTGGATCTTTATAATAGTGTGTGTGACTGGAACCCTGGGTCTCTTCCTCCAGCCTCTATTTCAGCATTCAATAGTCCCCATCCAGCAGCCCAGCTCAGACACACCCCGTACCTGAACCCATCCCCAAGAAGTATGGGGGTCATACATAGAAATAAGGGTCATAGAACATCAACCAACGCCATGTGGCCTACAGCAATACACGTCTCTGTATCTCTTTCTGTTTCTCTTACCTGGTCCTAACATGGCAATTTGGTACAAGGAAGAGTTTACTTTTTTCATGTAGTTGAAGCAGAGATACAAAGATGTCCCTCTAAAACCAGACTGAAAGTACAAACATTACCCGGGTGGAGTAATAACCCACATAATACAGAGATATGTCAGATATCATTTGACTCCCGATTTCTCTCCATGTTATATCACCCTGTTGTTGAAATGTAATGTGTCATGAAAAAAAATCTATAAATGTATAAAAAGGTCAGTGAGTTTGATTAAATTTCCAATAAAGTCTAAAGTGATGGGGTACTAAATGAAATGATGTCCAGTGTGATAAAATAAAATAGCTTGACTCAGTTATATTAGGTCACATTGATAAGATGGATATTGGGCAAAATCATGTAGCTCAGAACATTATGACTCAAGCTAGGGTGTTATAAAGAGGCCTCCTAACTGATACACCCCATATATAAAATGAGTTGGTGTATGAGTTACAAGTCTATCACCTGTGAATTACTGGGGATATTCCCCACAGATGTATTATTTTAATGCAATAAACAGTTCCAGTTTAAAAAATATATTTGTACTGTTTATTTTGTTATGTCTAAGTTTCCTGATTTATCCATGAACAGAAACATAAAGGCAGTGATCCTAATAGTGAAACAGCCACACAAGAAGTTACATATTGTGCCATCTACTGGCCACGTTTTAATGCCCACTCTGGCATCACATCCATTGAAATTGCACTGACTCTCTTGCTATAGGTATCACTCTCTCCTTTGATCAATCGCCAGAACCCTGTTTATCACTGACTTTCTGTCACATCAGCTGCTAATGACAAGGCAAAGCAGCTCTGTTCCTGACTCATTAATCATGTGAATCTCCTACCTCAACTGATGATATGTGATTACACTGACAGTCTAAACATCAGCCTGCCTACTGGGGAGTTTAGGAATACCGCACTGACTTCTAGGAAATGTGCAAGCTGGGTGCTTTTAACTTAATATGATGAAAGATTGTACCCTTCTAATATGCTTACACCTCTATGAAAGAGTAGCCTCTTTACTAAATGGGATCTTTATCATCTTTGTTGGTCTGTCTTGCCAATGTTTATAGTACTACACCTATGTCTTGATGTTAATGTTTCTGTTTTTTGTTTTGTCTGAATTTTGGGGGTGGAATTACAATAATAATGTTCAAATAATTTTAAATAATGCTTTATCTATACAGCCACACTGGCATGACAATAACATAACATAACAGCACAGGTCTTCTGTTCTATCAGCTCGATAAGCACAGATGTAACATGCTAACACAGTCCTCAGAATTTATTTACAGCAGCAGGCCATTATTATTTATGTCATACCTTAGGAGAGACCTTGGTAATGGGCACGATTCCTACTCTTAATGAAAGTGGATTGATAGTTTGAAGCTGCATCCAAAGTAATAAATGAAAAGGGTTAATGGAAGGCTAGCTCTGATATGAGGTATGTGAAGGCTGCTTGTCAAGAGGGGGTTGGGGTGCCTGGCCTGGGCTTTGTGTGAGCTTTAGTGTGGTGTGAGTGCAGTTGAGAGCATCTTTCACACTCAGTGGATGACCTCTCTTGGAACTATTATATTTTTCCGTTGATGCGATTTTGCTTGAATACCTTGCACACACTGTAAAACAAATTGATGCATTGTAAGTGTTTTATCATAACGCTGCTGTTTAACCTTTTTCCTGGCTCTACTTCTGTTCATTGTGACTTGAAGAACAATAGTATATTGTATCATGCACGTAAACCGTTACCAGTTACCACAAGTCGTCGATGACTGAATGGTGCAACAGTATACCTCTGTCCATCATCATGAACTCTTGCTTCGCGTGAATTGAAGCGGTCTTGCCTTTGAAACCCCAGATACCATACTTTTTCCCTCAGTTCTAACACTCACATAGTGTGCCACTTTACATTATACAAGTCTACACCAAGTCAGCCAGGTATTTTCAGCCACGTTCATACATCTGAACGAATCATTGATTCAATGTCAACAACGAATTTCGTTTGAATTTGTAAACGGAACTCCAGTAACGTCCTCATACCCTCCATAGTCTCCTAGCCCCACCCAAATAGAACTGAACGATCAGTTATCGACTCTGTTGAGTTGATGTTTATAGTGCTATACCTACTATAGTACTATACCTACTGGTATGCCTATAGGCCTAGGCCAGAAATCAAATACATGACGTTCGTTATTAGTGATACATACAGTATATACAAACGTCGACTGTGAAAGCAGTCGTGGCGAGGTGACTCCAATTCCTGAAACTACCCGGCTGTGGGGGTTAAAGTTGCGACGTTATGATTGACTACACTGATTTCGCATCCCCCCCTCTCCTGCATCCGTCCCTCAACCCGCGCGCAGTTTGCTTCCCAGCGTCTGTAGCAGCTTGTCGGCACCGCGCGCTTTCATCCCACTTCCCACTTTCTCTCTTCTTTTGCCTCGGTGTCCTGATAGATTGAGGATTCATTTTCTGCAATCCTTAACAATGAACGCCCATTTTTTCTTAATTTTTTCAATTTTGTCGGGTGAGTAGCGTACAGTTTACCTTGATATGAACCCTCTACTTGTTGCTTTAATGCAATCATACTGTATTCAATTTAAGCAATATCAGATACCGAACATAATGCTGGCCAATAATGACAATGATAAAACTGAAAATTCTTGCATGGATAGCCTATACTTGGAACCCTTAGAAAGCCCACAATTAATATAAATTAAATGTTATATTGTAGTTATAGGCCTATTGTTTATTTACATTTGTTGTCGTGGATGTCATTAAGAAGTAGACAGTTTAAATATCTGATTTGTGTGGTTTACTCATGTATTTAGTGAACCTCAAAATCAGGAGAACTGATGTTTCGTTCTTTTTGGGCTATAGCCTAATACTTTCAGCAAAGACGTCAATGTTATAAACAATTCCCAGATATTTGTCGCACCTATTTTTATTTTATTTTAAACTGTACGTGCCATTCATTGTATATGAACCGTTAATAAATGGTTGTACATTTATTTAGTTTATTGCAAAAACAAAGCATGTTGCTGACATTTGATGTAAGAATACAATAAATAAATCTTCGGTCACTCAGATCTGTGATTTCTGTGATTCCAAGGTAGCCTACTGTCCAACTGAGTCAGTTGTATTAGGCTACTGTATGACATCTGAACTTCAAAGAAAATAATGCCAATCTCCCTGCTTGGCAATCTAAGCGGGGGAAAACAGTCCAACTGAAACGAGTAAACTAACCTACCTGTTGAATTGACTCAGGGACGAAAATATAGTATATAGTTAGAAAATAGAGAACACAAAATTAGGCCAAAATAATTAGTCACTCAGGATCAGTCTACTCTACAACAAGAATACTGAAAGATGGACTTGTCCACTACATCATAGGCTACAAGTGCTTTACCTTGAAGTTGTCTGTGTCTAACGCTCCATCCCCACCTCTCTTATTCAGGAGGCTCCTGCTCTGAGGCAGAACACAGGTTGTTCTCAGTGATATTTTCCAGCTACAATCAATACATCCGCCCAGTGGAGAATGTGTCTGACCCAGTTATCGTGCAGTTTGAGGTGTCCATGTCCCAGCTGGTCAAAGTGGTGAGTGTGTGTGTGTGTGTGTGTGTGTGTGTGTGTGTGTGTGTGTGTGTGTGTGTGTGTGTGTGTGTGTGTGTGTGTGTGTGTGTGTGTGTGTGTGTGTGTGTGTGTGTGTGTGTGTGTGTGTGTGTGTGTGTGTGTGACAGCGTGTGTGTTTGAGAGAGAGAGTGTGTGTGTGTGCGCGCGCGCGCGCGTGCGGAGAGAGAGAGAGAGAGAGAGAGAGAGAGAGAGAGAGAGAGAGAGAGATGGTGACTGCATCCTCAGTGCCTCTGCTGTGCTGCTGTGCTGGGGCCAGTGGAGGATATCAGCCTGAGCCTGGACCCAACGGAGCCTGTCACAGTGAATGGCTGCGTGGGTGTATGATTGGTCAAGAGAAGATGAGAAATGTCAGCTCTGATTCTCTCACTCCTTCCATCTCTGAGCAGGCAGCCCCTTTGCTCAATCACTGCCACTTCGCATGAGTGCCCTTGGTTTTAATGCCTGGTTTTGGCCGGGGCTCGCTGTGAGGGGATTTGACGAGGAGAGCGGCAGCTGTTTCGCCAGCATCAAACTGCCCCAGAGTGGATTACTTTAATTACACTTAAAAGGGGAGGGAAGAAGGGCATCATTCACAAATGAACAGATGTATTATTATACCACAATACTGTCTGGCCCCTTATGAAACAGGGATCTTGATATGCTGGGTATTGCCACATAAAATCACTCAGGAATTTACTCCCTGTGTATACTTCATAACATAAAAAAACAACCCATTTGGGCCACTTTGTGCTACATCAGGCCTTTACAACTAGCATTGGAATAACCTGTGTGATTACTGTGACAGATAGAAGCTAGGTACATTCAGTTCAGGAGCACCTATCCATGTCTTGTCATGATCTGTGTTTATTATGGTTCCACATTGTGAGCAGGTTCTCGTTAAATGTTGAATAAAACACGGCCACCATGAGTCTATTCCATTTCAGTAAATATCCTTTGTTGAGCTTTCCTTTGGAGGAACTGGGCTCCAATCCAGAACCTCTCTTTTCTGAACATGACACAGAGATAGAGTATTTCTCATATTTCCCTGACCTCAGCTCATTTAACAGCACAGAAGAGCTTCCTGTTTTGATGGATGACCATTATTTCCTCCCCACGCCTCACGCTCCTCCAACCCCTCTACAACTGGGATACTTCAGCCTGCTTATAGCTGGACTATTAGCTTATTTAAAACGCCCATTCTTCCAGGTGGCTCAGACATAATCTCTCATTTAAATAATGGTTTCTCAGTCTGCCTGGAGGGACATACATGGCTGGCCTAGTTCTACAACCCTAGAACCACCTGTACTGTATCGACCTGCAGCAGTGTTCCTCGTCTTAGAGCCAACACCTGCAGTGTCTCCTGGGAGCTCATCAGGACACATGAATGGTTAATGTTATGAGCTGGGTTCTGTCTGTCTGTCAGTCTGTTGGTTTGTCTGTCTGTCGCTGTCTGTCTGGGAAAATCTAAATTGTTTTTGTTCGCCTCCTCCCCTCCGTCCACAAAGGTAATTGAGGAGCGGAGGTGAGGAGAGGAAACTTGGAAACAAATGCGCTTGAATGAAATGAGACTCTCCTTCTCCACTCAGGAAAATGATGTTTACAGGGGTGGAATCCCAAAAATAAATGTGTAAAGTGCCAAAAATGAATTAAGCTGGCTGTAGAAAACCTTTTATAGACAAGAATTTAAGTAACGTATCATTTTTAAAAGCGTCCATACTTTTCTCCTTGTAAAAAACAGCAGCTGATTCAAAGGGTGTGTCACAGATTCTTAAACACTTCCACGCTAGCCACCGAAAGGATACTTATGAGTATCCTCGGTGAGAGGAGGACACTTCTCCATTCGCCTACTAACGAATTGACACTCTCCTCGACCACTCAACCATTTATCGGTTTCTGGGTCATGGAGGGGAGGAGGACAGAGGAGTCGAGGAAAGGACAGACTTTTGCCAAATTGAGAATCTCCCTCTCTCTCCTTCTTTCTCAAATTTTTTCTTTTTCCATACTCTTCCCTTTCACCTGAGCTGAGACAGTGTCAGGCCCTAACTAGCACATCGTGAGAGACAGCCTGCAGCCCGAGGGCCTAGAGGTTGAAGCCGTCTTATAGTGTATGGCATGCTTCTGGGCTGGAGGACCCAGGTGTTCCTCTCCTCCTCCCTGTGTAACTCCAGCCAGGGTTAGTCCCAGGACAGAACGCTCTGTTCACCCTGCCATCCTGTAAGGAAGATGATTGCTCCTGACAGCGTGCCCCCTTTCTAACTCTGAAATATTCCTACAGTTCATGAACCCCCGCATTTTGCCTCTGGTCAACTTGTCCTTCTGAGAGTAAATTCTTCTTTTCTGTTTCTCAGGATGAAGTTAACCAGATTATGGAGACAAACCTGTGGCTGAGACATGTAAGTGCAATCTTCATCCATCTCCTACTGTATGTGTATATGAATTACTGTTTAAACAAATCACTCCACTACATCTACCTGACCTACTGGGCTCCCGAGTGGCACAGCGGTCTAAGGCACTGCATCCCAGTGCTAGAGGTGTCACTACAGACCCTGGTTCAATTCCAGGCTGTATCACAACAGGCTGTATCACAACTGGCTGTGATTGGGAGTCCCATAGGGTGGCGCACAATTGGCCCAGTGTCATCTGGGTTAGGGTTTGGCCGAGGTAGGCCGTTATTGTAAATAAGAATTTGTTCTTAACTGGCCTGCCTAGTTAAAGAAACTATCATACATGATTCCTGGAGGCCATAATCATATCTTACATTATTCATCAGGAAAATGCTTTTAACCCTCTGGATATTAACCTTCTGACACAGAGTTATGAGCAATGCCTTTACCCTGCTATGACTGGGTTACATTTCTATCCAGAGATGATATGCAGAGATGATATGCTATGACTGGGTTACATTTCTATCCAGAGATGATATGCAGAGAAGATATGCTATGACTGGGTTACATTTCTATCCAGAGATAATATGCCATGACTGGGTTACATTTCTATCCAGAGATAATATGCCATGACTGGGTTACATTTCTATCCAGAGATAATATGCCATGACTGGGTTACATTTCTATCCAGAGATAATATGCCATGACTGGGTTACATTTCTATCCAGAGATAATATGCCATGACTGGGTTACATTTCTATCCAGAGATGATATGCTATGACTGGGTTACATTTCTATCCAGAGATAATATGCCATGACTGGGTTACATTTCTATCCAGAGATAAGGCACAGTATATGATCACATGGTGTAGGGCTACAGAGAATACAAGGGACTGTACTGTTGCATGGCTTGCTGGTTTTGTCACATGGTTGACCCCACCTGGTGCTGCTGATATTGTCGTGATACACGTTGAGATGAGCTCATTCTGAGGGAAATGAACCAGAACTGGTTTCCAGATCTATAAAAATCTGAACCAAATATCCACATCTGTGCTTAACCCTCATTCATCTCATACATGACCATCTGTTTGTCAACATACCTAGTATAAGGGACCGTGTGTATATGGTAACAACCCAGTCACATGTCAATACAGCCGAGCCAATCACAAGAGGGTTTTGAAGAACCACTTAATTGAAAAACGTGGCCATCCGTTAATTGAATGGTTAGTTAGATGAAACAGTAGCTTTAGACCTGGAGGTCATGGGTCAAGTCTCAGGGGAGACACAACCTCCGTGTTGTAGGACTGTGTCACTTATATATTCTCCCTCTTAGGTCATGAGAAAGACATAACTCTTTCATCTAATTAACCATTCAGTTAACGGATGGCCACGTTTTTTGATTAAGTGGTTCTTCACAACCCTCTTGTGATTGGCTCGGCTGTATTGACATGTGACTGGGTTGTTACCATATACACACGATCCCTTATACTAGGTATGTTGACAAACAGATGGTCATGTATAAGATGAATGAGGGTTGTGGATATTTGGTTTTAAAAAACGTGGCCATCCGTTAACTGTCAATGGATCAAAAATATTGAACGTAGAATTTGAAATGTGTGTGGGTTTTATAAAAGAGTTTTGTCTAATGATATGAGACAACCTACTACCTCTTCAGATCTGGAATGACTACAAACTGAGGTGGGATCCCAAAAACTTTGGAGGAGTGGAGTTCATTCGAGTGCCTTCCAGCAGGATATGGAAGCCAGATATCGTGCTGTACAATAAGTGAGTTAAACATGCAATTGCAATAATAATATGTACCGTGCATAACTGAGTTCAAGGATTTCTTCTTTGACATTGAAATGACAGAGTTGATGATCCAAAACCAGGACATGACACTCATTTCTTATGTAAGGCCCTCATATACTGTTGATTCTTTATAATGGCGTGCATGTAAAGTCTATCAGACAGTGTTATCAAATGATGGAGCCTCAGGGCTTCTTTCTGATTCATTTAGCTGAGGGACAATAGTCCGTTGTTTATATTACATCCTTCCAGTGTAATCTTCAATGAGTCATCCACCCTCCTCCTTCCCTGTTGTCTCTCTGTCTGTCTCTCTCTGTCTCTCTCTGTCTCTCTCTGTCTCTCTCTCTGTCTCTCTCTCTGTCTCTCTCTCTCTCTGTCTCCTCCCCCCTTCCCTCTCTCTCTGTGCCACAGTGCAGTAGGAGATTTCCAGGTGGACGATAAGACCAAGGCCCTGCTTCGCTACAACGGGGATGTGACCTGGATCCCTCCGGCCATCTTCAAGAGCTCTTGCAAGATCGACGTCACCTACTTCCCCTTCGACTACCAGAACTGCACCATGAAGTTTGGCTCCTGGACGTACGACAAGGCCAAGATAGACCTAGTTCTGATTGGCTCCTCCATCAACCTCCATGACTTCTGGGAGAGCGGCGAGTGGACGATCATCAACGCCCCGGGTTACAAACACGACATCAAGTACAACTGCTGTGAGGAGATCTACACAGACATCACCTACTCCCTGTTCATCAGACGGCTGCCTCTCTTCTACACCATCAACATGATCATCCCCTGTCTGCTCATCTCCTTTCTCACTGTGCTGGTCTTCTACCTGCCTTCTGACTGTGGGGAGAAGATCACTCTATGTATCTCCGTCCTCCTCTCTCTCACTGTGTTTCTCCTGGTCATTACTGAAACCATCCCGTCTACGTCGCTGGTCATCCCCCTCATCGGGGAGTACCTCCTCTTCACCATGATCTTTGTCACCCTCTCCATCGTCATCACTGTGTTCGTGCTGAATGTGCACTACCGCACGCCCAAGACCCACACCATGCCGTACTGGGTGCGCAGTGTCTTCCTGGGGCTTCTACCCAGGGTGATGTTCATGACCCGGCCGGAGAGGGACCCTGAGAGGCTGCCTGAGCCTGGGGGGGTGGTTCAGCAGCTGATGCCCCCAGCCTCGCGGCCCTGTGTGGTCCACACCACAGGCACCCTGCAGGGGCAGCAGAAGCCCCAGGCCCTGGTCTCCACCGTGGCTGCCAGTGTGCTCCCAAGCCTGGCCCAGCGACAGCGCCTCTTCATCAGCACGGAGCTCACCAACCTCAATAACCTTAGCCTTGGTGGTGGTGGTGACTCGGTCAATGCGGGCTCCAGCTTCCTGTGTTGCGAGGGCTGCTGCAACTGCTGCTGGCGCCAGAGGTCCACCAAGCTGCCCACTGAGACGGGAGGAGGGGCTGGCAGGGTGGGGAGCATCGGGACCTTCAGTGGAGGAGGGGCTGCTGGGATTGGGGGGGTCTGTGGAGGCGGTGGAAGCTCCTGCTCCAGCTCAGAGTCTCTGGATGGCAGGCTGATGACCCTGTCCCCTCACTTCTCACCGGAGGTCAGGGAGGCCATGGAAAGTGTCAAGTACATCGCCGAAAACATGAGAATACAGAACGAAGCCAAGGAGGTAAGTCGGGACGTATCACATGTATATCATTTACAATAGCTAAGAAAATATTCAAGGTCTATTTCTACCATTTAGTGTCTCTGACAACTGTCTTTCAGGTCCAGGATGACTGGAAGTACGTTGCCATGGTGATCGACAGGATATTCCTGTGGGTGTTCATCTTGGTGTGTATCCTGGGGACCGCTGGGCTCTTTATCCAGCCCCTCCTATTGTTCGATATGTGACCCACTCATACACACAGCAATTACACAGTGACTGAGTGTTTTAAATCATACATATACAGTCATTTTGTGTATCACCCAGTGATGCAGACCAAAGAAGCTGAGATGAACCAATACTGTGAACGGAAGGGAACCAGATTATGGAGGAAGGCAAGCTGCTGCCAGCTGTTCCATGTCACGTCTCAGTATGTAGATACGTTTCTGATTGCTAAAGTGTGGTGTAGTAGTGATCCCTTAGTTGCTGAGGACCAGACTCTGAAACCATGGCAACATATAACTCTGTACTGCTGCCTACCCATGCCCTTATGTTTGCTCTGTGTAAATGACTTCATCATAGTGTCACTTGATTATGACTGGCATAAAGAACCACACTATCGTCAACAAAAGGACCGTGGCTAAAGGAACATCTATTGGACCAAAGGATCCCAAACATGTACATAGCAATGACTGCTTAAAGGGGCTTTCCAAAAGTACACAAGTATCTCAAGTCAATGTCACAGCTTATTGAATTCATATCATGTTTTCAAATGTTGAACATCAGTGAGTCATTTTGACATTGTTTATTTGTGAAATATTCATGTCTTCTATAAACATACTGTATGTTCTTATTTACAGCTATACAGTACCATTCCAATCTGATTCTAATGCTCATTAAGATTTCAATGAACCACAGTGTCACATAATATACGGATAAGCTATTCATAGAAATCACAAACTGGTGAACATTAAATGGCTATGATGCAGGATGGGTAACTTTATTACACCAGATGGGTGAATGTGGAAAAACTCTGAAAGCAACCTGAAATGCTTTTCATTGTGTTGTGAGGGGTGACACCATGTGGTTATTATCTGCTACTACAAGTGACCGCAATATGATCCAGTGGTCACTGCCATATGTCTGCAATCAAAGACACAAGATTTTGTGTCTTCATTTTCCATTTTTAATTTGGTCTGGCGAAGCACTCCATTTGGACGACTTTGAAAATGGCTCTCCAAAGGCTCTTTCAGCAGAAACATCTGTCTGCCATGATCCATGGTCATTGGATGAAGTGACTTCTGAAGAGAAGTGAACACATGCTAACCTACCTGTAAACTCATTGCATTCCCAAATCGATATTTCTCTCCCTTGTGAAAATTGAGTTTGGAGGTCCAGCTGGCAGGCAGGATGTCGATGTGATTATCAGTAGCAGCAAGGCCATGTAGAGGTTGGGTATAACCCTGTTACATCCTCGCTGCCTCCCAGCCTGTCTCCCATCCCTGCCTCTCTAGCCCATCCCGGGCCCCCTTCAGCTTTATTGGATCATAATCAATATGGAGACCTGGTGATGAAGTACATCATTAGTCTGGGGCCTGGGCTACGGTCTTCATCTCGCCATCCTACTGCTATGCCAAAGGGCATTTCTCCTGCTTTAACTTGACACTACTTATACTCTCTGTTAATAAGGAGGATGTGGTTGAGATCTCTTGTTATGTTGTACCATCATTCAAAAAACAGTTTGGTGTACAAGAGGAGGAAATTCACAGGTAGGAGTTATATATATCTGTGGCCTGTGGTATCTATGATAGAGAGTGATATTTTTGAAAGAGGATTTTGGGGAGCGTTTCAATCCTACATTTAGGCGGACATGGAATCTCTGGATGTTGTTTCTGTGGCTGTATGTTGTAGTCAGTAAACTGTGATCAGGTTGTCACTGTGAATCTTAACTGGATGTTAGCCAGGAAGCACAGTCACATACTGTAGTACTCCATCACTTCTGATAACATTCCCCCTGCTGATTAATTGAATTAAAGCTCCCCCAGGGCTCATTTAAGTGAACTAGTTATCTGAGGGGGAGATCTGTAACAGACACAGTATTAAAGACTGAAAGTTGAGGGGGGGTTGAGTGCATTTATGGAACAGAGATGGTTCCATGACCACACTCGTGTGATGAGTAACCTTGTCTAAGACCTGAAGAGTTGCATTGCATGCAGGTGACCCGCGTTCTGTCTCTGTCGGTCACACGTAAGAATCGTCCCATTGTTTTTGTCCGTATGATATTATTTCGCATACTTTCATTTGAGAAGAAAGCATGAGAAACTTGAGAAGAGAGCAAGTTGAGATCATTGATTCCATGCACCTGTTGATCTTTTTAGTTATGCATGGTCAATGTTAAATAATACATATCATCCTCCAGGTCTGTGGTGCAAACATATCTTGTAGCTGCTACAGTCCTACAAATACAGGAAATGACATCATTCGTATTCACTATTCTCAGTTAAGATGTCTCAAATAAAAAGATCCCCATCTAGTTTCAGGTCCATTCCGGATTAAGTGATATGACATGCTATTTTATAAAATCATTTCTCTGCAATTAATATTACCTGATTAAACTAATCATGTAAATGTTATTAACTAGGAAATCGGGGCACCACGGAAGAATGTCTATAGAGCTGTTGTCTTCCAAATAAACTCTTAAAGACCTGGTAATCTTTTATATCAATAGCAGTCAATTATTAATCGTCACCTTTTTCAGTCTCATCTGAAAATCATAAAATTCTTGGTTATCTTCACGAACCCTGGCTAACAAGTTGAATCAGCAATACACATTTTGGGTTAATTATTTATTTACTAAATAATCACACAGAATGGATCATACATTGATTACTAATTATGTCATACAAGAAAACGTCCCTAGTGGACGGAACCGATATGACGGCTGGTTACACAAAGAAAGGGGGCTGGGTTTGAATGAAAGCACTGGAAGACTAAGGAACAAAAGGATTGGGTATCTATCGGACCTCATGAAGCTATGCTATCGTAAATACAGAATCTTATGCATTCTAAATAACCGCCCATTTGGAAAAGAAAAATGCAAGAAATATTTACTCTGAGCTGCGCTTCGATTGATTGGTCGTCGGTGGAAGGCTGGGTTGCCCAGCAGAGATCTCCCTTGTCCTTTGAAGAATATGTCTTGTGGTAGAACGAATACGTTGTAGTACCGTCATTGTGTGGTAGAACGGATACATTGTAGTACACTGTCTTTCTGAAGAGATTGTCCGTCCTTTCCTAGCCCACGTTTACAGCTGCTGCTGCTAACGCAATGTCTAGTATGTATCACTTCTTTAGTGAATAAGAGTTCAAAGTTCATACCAAGTTGCCATACTTTAAGCTCATGCTATATTCTGGCTGGTATAGTCGAAATTCATCCTTCCAGCGTGTCAATATTCATCTCCACGTTGAAATTCGCCCTTCTAAACGTATGGACATCAGTCCTCACGTCATCGGGAACACAATGTTAATTTCTTTAGGTTGTAGTCGTTCAACCATTCGCAACCAGAGCTCACGCTGAGGTTGGCTTAGTTCTGTAGTTGATATTAGCCAGCAGTCCTCACGTCATTCACAACCAATGTCTGTTCACATGGGCGGGGCCACTGAGTGAACATAGTTATGAAAACAATTCTCTCATTTAGAATCTAAAATTACATTTAATCTTTTCACAAATAGTTTCATATTTAAACATTTAAATTGCACAACAATTCCATGTGAATCTGATAACTATAATGTGTAGACTTTCCAAGATACAGTTTGTGTCGTCCTATCATTAGTAATAATGTCTCAGACGACAACTGATCTCACATCATATTCTTTAAATACCAACAGATATTTTCAACTGGTTGGATTACCAAAATATGGTTCCGTTCCCCACCCTTTTGATGTTACCAGACTCTCTCTATGTCACAGTATCTAACGAAGGTGGCGCCCCTCCTCGGTCGGGCGGCGCTTGGCGGTCGTCGTCGCCGGCCTATTAGCTGCCACCGATCGTTGTTTCTGTGTCTTTTGTTTTTGTCTGTATCTCGCACCTGTTTTGTGTTTGTCATTAGTGGGGGGTTATTTAGGGTGTATTTTCAGTTGGGGTTCTCGTGCGGGATTGTTTATTGTCCACTCAGGACAGTTGCGATTGGAAAACTGTTCTTATCTATTATATTGCCAGGCTGCGCCCCGTGCGCTTTTTCCTTTTCAGTGCGCTTATTTTGGGAAGGTGTTTTGTCCTGGCGGACTTCGCCACGCGCCCTGTGCCCTACGGCTATTGCGTGTTATTATTATTATTATTAAAACACAGTTGCTCCGGCCCTCTGTCTCCTGCTCCTGATTCCACATCTCCACTGGTCCTAGACAGCCGTGACACTCTATGTTAACAAGGGCTTTCTAAGAGTCCAATCTGTAGAGTAGAGAGAGAAAAGGGGGAAAGGTATTTATGGGTGTCATAAACCTCACCAACAGGGCAACGTCATGACACAAGGTAGAAGGAGTCAACCAACAAGTGTTTCAACAAGACTTGAACACAATGATCATTTTCATCCTCATCCTGTGTGAGTATATTTATGAAAATTAACCTGATATTGATTTAGTTTAATTGAATTCAAATGTATTTCACATTTTGCTATTTAAATTGGTCTATGTTGTATCTTTTGAATGTATTTTCTCTTCTAAGGTGCCTTGTCAAGAGAGGCCATGGTTCAAAACACAGGCAGGTCAAAGTCCATTCATTATTGAAGATGATTGAATTCTCGTTTAGATAATTACAATATGATACTCTACACATAAACGATTTACATATTGCAGATATTTGATGGGCCAAATACTTTTTATTTTCTTAAATATTAGCCAAGAAGATTTTTCCAGCAAAGATCTATTGGACTACTACAGGAACAATCATGGAGGGAAGTGACCTAGTGGTAAAATGTAGTACACATGGGCGCAAGGAAGACAAAGTGGCATATGTTTACTTGTGCATTAACGGGGTTGCAGTGGAACAGAAGAGAACTATACAAGAAGACACCTTTTTCACCATGAAAAGTGTTACTGGCCAACAGACTGGCAATTACAGCTGTGTGTTCTCTAAAACCCAGTATCCATATTCTGAAGTGCAGGGAAAAGGAGATAATTATCTTTTCATCCAGGTGATGGGTAAGGATCTTTTTACTGTCTGGTTAGGTCATTGCTGTTAGACATTATTTGACACACACTGAGTGTACAAAACATTAGGAACACCTTCCTAATATTGATTTGCACCCACCTTTGCACTCAGAACAGTCTCAATTCGTCTGGGCATGGACTCTACAAGGTGTCGAAACATTCCACAGGGATGCTGGCCCATATTGACTCCAATGCTTCCCACAGTTGTGTCAAGTTGCCTGGATGTCCTTTGGGTGGTGCACCATTCTTGATACACATGGGAAACTGTTTAGTGTGAAAAACCCAGCAGTGTTGCAGTTCTTGACGCACTCAAACCGGTGTACCTGGCACCTACAACCATAACCCTTTCAAAGGCTCTTAAATATTTTGTCTTCCCATTCACCCTCTGAATGGCACACATACACAATCCATGTCTGAATTGTCACAAGGCTTAAAAATACTTCTTTATCCTGTCTCCTCCCTTTCATCTACACTGATTGAAGTGGATTTAACAAGTGACATCAATGAGGGATCATAGCTTTCACCTGGATTCACCTGGTCAGTCTATGTCATGGAAAGAGCATGTGTCCTTAATGTTTTGTACACTCAGTGTATATGGATATACTATCCATTTCAATGTGGCTGCAAATGTATTTTACACCTTACATGATTCCTGTCTCTTCCTGCTCATACAGACCGTATACTCCCTGCAGACATATCACTTGCAGGCTCAAGAACTGTGAGAAAGGGAGAAGGTGTGGAGTTTAAGTGTACTATTTCAGACCCCAGTTTTCAAACAAAAAAGACCAGTGACTTAGTTCACTCTTACCTCTGCAAATATGGCTCTGTTGTTCAGATCCAGGTGTTTGACGTAAAGAGCATGGAGGCAACGTTTACGATTGAACGTTTTTTAAAGAGTGACACTGGCAACTACAGTTGTGTGCTTGACCTGCAATCAAAAACCCTCACAGATAAAGACAGAACATTATATGGAAATAATGCAGTATTTCTACAGGTTGATGGTAAGAACGTATGGTGTTTCTCTAAATACTTACATATTTAAATAATATAGTCACTACATACATAACTAGTTTTGTTATTAGAAAATCATTGTTGATGGTTCATGGTTGCAGTACATTGTTACTATAGAAATGAGATGTATAACAACATACCTGTTTTGCTTTCCAGTGTCCCGGAGTCATTTAATCACACCGGTTGTGTTTTGCGTCTGTTTTCTTCTGATCTTATCTCTGATAGTGGGCACATGGTGGCTGTTCATTAAACAAGGTCAGGCCATTTAACATGGACTTTACTCTGGATTTACAGGTCTACTTCATATAGAATCATGTTTATCAAACTAATACATTCCATTTCTGGATTGAAGGAACTATCTGGAGCTTTTCTAATGTCATTGTTATCATAGTTAGCTTGAGGTTAACCAATAATGTAACATTTCATTTTTGTGCCAATGACTGGGGAGGGTGATGGTACGTGTGTTTTTTAAGCTCTCCGATAAAACTATTGTTCTATTAATGAACATTTATTTCCCATTCTGGGATATTGCTTTGCCTTAGACGTAACGTCAAATGTGGAAGAAGAATCCAGGTAGGAAAATCATGTATATTTGACATTTTATTTTATGAAATGAAAATTCTTTCTTTGTATCTATTTGTATTAGTTTCTTTGAATATAAATGTCACAGACTACATTCTGTATTTATACTGTAATGAAGCAATGGAGAAACACAAAGGTGTTAAATTACTTAAGTACAAAAGCAATAATGCAAAGTGTGCTGCTTCTATATAAAGGTGTATATGAATAAGATTAATATTTAACGGAATATGACAATCTAGTAATCACAACCAATGTATAATAAACTGTATCTTGTTTATTTGTCAGTGATGAATTTGCCTATGACAGTGTGGTCGGTAAGATAATATTTATTTCGTTTGGATAATGGTTAGCTGCATTAACTATGCTTTAAATGAAATGTAAGTGTGTTTTAAAATACTAACCATGCTGATACTAAGTAAATGGTCATGAAATTAGTTTCAGTGCCTTGTGTTAAAACAGGAGTCTATATTTCTTATTTTAAAATATAGTTGTAGTCTTCGTATCCCCCCAAACAGGTGGGGTGGAGTCCCAGGATGTTGGTGGGAAATGTTTAGACAATATGATGCTGCACAAACATTTACTAATTATGATGTAAATTAAAAATAGGTATGTTTTTTCATTCTTACATTTGCAATACTGGGTAAATGTAATTAAAAAAAATATATAGATATTTTTAGCATCTTGAATAAAAAAAGGTTATTTAAATACATTGCTTTAATAAGAAAATGAGATATTTCATCTTCTAACCTCCCAAACATGTGATACAACATACCAACATTTGGGTGAGAAATGATTAGATAATGAAGTAAAAAAAAATGATCATAATAATGGTAATAAAAATTTTGAATAGGTATGTTTTTCTGATACTGGGTAAATGGTCATGACTGAAATAATATGCCACGCTGTAACGGCTGTCTGGAAGAGGGAACCAAGGTGCAGCAGAGGATGTGTTCATCATTAGAATTTTTATTCAAAAAAGCAAGAGAACACTACAAACTGAACAAAAACGACAGCAAACAGTCCTGTTAGGAAAATACTCTAAACAGAAACAATTACCCACAAAACCCAAAGGAAAAACATGCTCCTTATGTGTGACTCCCAATCAGCAACAACGAGCTTCAGCTGTGCCTGATTGGCCCAAAACAAAGAAATACCAAAACATAGAAAAAGGAACATAGAACGCCCACCCAATGTAACACCCTGGCCTAACCAAAATAAAGAACAAAAAACCCCTCTCTCTGGCCAGGGCGTTACAGTACCCCCCCCCCAAAGGTGCGGACTCCGGCCGCAAAACCTGACTCTGAAGGGGAGGGTCCGGGTGGGCCTTCTTACGGCGGCGGCTCAGGTGCGGGACGTGGCCTCTGCTCCACCCTTGGCGTCGCCCTCTTAGGTGGCGCACCTGGCCGCGCCGAAGGTCTGGTGGGCGACGCTGACTGCGCCCGGCTGGCGGGCGACCCTGGTTGCGCCCGGCTGGCGGCCGGCGATGGTTGCGCCCGGCTGGCGGGCGACCCTGGCTGCGCCCGGCTGGCGGGCGGCGATGGTTGCGCCCGGCTGGCGGGCGACCCTGGCTGCGCCCGGCTGGCGGGCGTCCCTGGCTGCGCCCGGCTGGCGGGCGTCCCTGGCTGCGCCCGGCTGGCGGGCGTCCCTGGCTGCGCCCGGCTGGCGGGCGTCCCTGGCAGCGCCCGGCTGGCGGGCGTCCCTGGCAGCGCCCGGCTGGCGGGCGTCCCTGGCAGCGCCCGGCTGGCGGGCGTCCCTGGCAGCGCCCGGCGGGCGGGCGTCCCTGGCTGCGCCCGGCTGGCGTCCCTGGCTGCGCCCGGCTGGCGGGCGTCCCTGGCAGCGCCCGGCTGGCGGGCGTCCCTGGCTGCGCCCGGCTGGCGGGCGTCCCTGGCTGCGCCCGGCTGGCGGGCGTCCCTGGCTGCGCCCGGCTGGCGGGCGTCCCTGGCTGCGCCCGGCTGGCGGGCGTCCCTGGCTGCGCCCGGCTGGCGTCCCTGGCAGCGCCCGGCTGGCGGGCGTCCCTGGCAGCGCCCGGCTGGCGGGCGTCCCTGGCAGCGCCCGGCTGGCGGGCGTCCCTGGCTGCGCCCGGCTGGCGGGCGTCCCTGGCAGCGCCCGGCTGGCGGGCGTCCCTGGCAGCGCCCGGCAGTTCAGGGCAGCCTGGCCACTCTGGCAGTTCAGGGCAGCCTGGCCACTCTGGCAGTTCAGGGCAGCCTGGCCACTCTGGCAGTTCAGGGCAGCCTGGCCACTCTGGCAGTTCAGGGCAGCCTGGCCACTCTGGCAGTTCAGGGCAGCCTGGCCACTCTGGCAGTTCAGGGCAGCCTGGCCACTCTGGCAGTTCAGGGCAGCCTGGCCACTCTGGCAGTTCAGGGCAGCCTGGCCACTCTGGCAGTTCAGGGCAGCCTGGCCACTCTGGCAGTTCAGGGCAGCCTGGCCACTCTGGCAGTTCAGGGCAGCCTGGCCACTCTGGCAGTTCAGGGCAGCCTGGCCACTCTGGCAGTTCAGGGCAGCCTGGCCACTCTGGCAGTTCAGGGCAGCCTGGCCACTCCGGCAGTTCAGGGCAGCCTGGCCACTCCGGCAGTTCAGGGCAGCCTGGCCACTCCGGCAGTTCAGGGCAGCCTGGCCACTCTGGCAGTTCAGCGCAGTCTGGCCACTCCGGCAGTTCAGCGCAGTCTGACCTCTCTGGCGACTGTTGACTGGCGGGCAGCTCTGACGACTGTTGACTGGCGGGCAGCTCTGACGACTGTTGACTGGCTGGCAGCTCTGACGACTGTTGACTGGCGGGCAGCTCTGGCGACTGTTGACTGGCGGGCAGCTTTGACTGCTCTGGACAGGTGAGAGCCACTGGAGGCCTGGTCCTGGGAGGTGGCACAGGACGGACCAGGATGGGGAGACCCACTGGAGGCCTAGTCCTGGGAGGTGGCACAGGATGGACCAGGATGGGGAGACCCACTGAAGGCCTGGTCCTGGGAGGTGGCACAGGATGGACCAGGATGGGGAGACCCACTGGAGGCCTGGTCCTGGGAGGTGGCACAGGATGGACCAGGATGGGGAGACCCACTGGAGGCCTGGTCCTGGGAGGTGGCACAGGATGGACCAGGATGGGGAGACCCACTGGAGGCCTGGTCCGAGGAGGAGGCACAGGATAAACCGGGCTGTGGGGGAGCACTGGAGTTCTGGTACGGACACTCTTTACCCACACTCCAGGCTGAATGCCCACTTTGGCCCGGCACGGGCGGAGAGCAGGCATTGGGCGAACTGGACCCTCCCAGCGCTCTGGAGACACAGTGCGCAACGCCGGCGCAGGATAACCTGGACCGAGGAGGCGCACTGGAGACCAGACGCGCTGAGCTGGCACCATCCGCCCTGGCTCGATGCCTGCACTCGCATGGCACTTGCGGGGGGCTGGTATGTAGCGCACCGGGCTTTGAACGCGCACTGGGGACACCGTGCGCTCCACAGCATAACACGGTGTCTTACCAGTACCACGCTGCTTCCGGTAAGCACGGGGAGTTGGCTTAGGTCTACCACCTGACTCCGCCAATCTCCCCGTGTGCCCCCCCCCCAAAAAAAATTGTGGGGCTGCCTCCCGTGTCCGTTGCGCTCCCTCTCCTCATACCAGCGCCTCTCAGCTCTCGCCGCCTCGATCTCCCACTGTGGGCGGCGATAATCCCCAGCTTGAGTCCATGGTCCTTTCCCGTCCAGGATTTCCTCCCAAGTCCATGACTCCAGATAGCTTTTCTCCTGGTGCCTCTCCTTGTGCTGCTCCTTCCTCTGCTGCTTGGTCCGTTGTTGGTGGGTAATTCTGTAACGGCTGTCTGTAAGAGGGAACCAAGGTGCAGCAGAGGATGTGTTCATCATTAGAATTTTAATTCAAAAAAGCAAGAGAACACTACAAACTGAACAAAAACGACAGCAAACAGTCCTGTTAGGAAAATACTCTAAACAGAAACAATTACCCACAAAACCCAAAGGAAAAACATGCTCCTTATGTGTGACTCCCAATCAGCAACAACGAGCTTCAGCTGTGCCTGATTGGGAGCCACACACGGCCCAAAACAAAGAAATACCAAAACATAGAAAAAGGAACATAGAACGCCCACCCAATGTAACACCCTGGCCTAACCAAAATAAAGAACAAAAAACCCCTCTCTCTGGCCAGGGCGTTACACACGCCTTGAGTGAAAATAATTAACATCTTAACAACATCTTCTAATCAGGTGATGAGATTGATACAAACCATGACATGGGTGAGAAATGCTTAGATATTATGAAGCTCCATAGAAATGCAATGATTATATTGTGACATGTACAGTACTGGGTGAATGGTGATCTAACAGACTTCAGGGCCTTGGGCGATTTCTTTTGCTAAATAACATGTTTTAATTATATATATTTAACTTCCATCTTCTTATCTCCGAAACAGTGGATGCCACGTACCAAGACATTCTGGTGAGCTGTGAGTTCCAAATTAGCTTTGACTAATGATAACTAATGATTATGTTGACTCTTGGTCATAAAGGCTTACAAGTCTACACTCAATTTCTTCCTCTTTTACTTTTCCACACCTATTGTAATTTTATATTTCAGGTTGAAACACGGAAAATTAAACGCGTTATAGCACGTATTCGAGGTGAGTTCAATATTTAGAAATAGTAATAATAGTAAGTTAGGTGTATTTTGGGGGATTTCCATACGTCAGGCAGAACGAGTCAGGTTTTGTTTCACGGTATCTATCTGACCATGGAAAATATGTTGTCTCACTTTCTATGTCAATGGTGTAATTTCTGATGGTTAGACATGTAAGTAGTTTGCATAGGAAACCACAGATGCATTCAGTCACATTCTTGCTATTCTTTGTACTTCACATAAAGCAAACCAAGATAAGAATGGTTTACATCATGATCTGGGTATATTTCCTCTGTGCAGAGAATACAGACTTGAGACCTTCTTCTCAGAGTATCTTGTGGTGTACACTCTCCAATTTAGCATTGCTTCTGTGATAAACCTATTTAATCATTGTCTTAATGTCATTGTCCCAGCTCATCTTGGATCCTACAATATCCTGAAAACTGAAACATTTCGGATATAAGAATGAACACACAGCTGTCATCTAATGTGATGAAGGATTTGTCGGACCAGATATAATATGTTGGGGACTTTTCATCCACAGATGCAGCAAATCAAGGCCCATATACAGAAGTTGTGTATGCCAAGTCATGCAAGAAGAAAAGACATCATCAATACATGCCTTAATCATTATTAGATCTGCATTATTTCAAAGCAGTACTGCATGTGTACTTCATGGTTTACAGTATCTATAATCATGTATTTTATGTACTGTGTATTCAATGCGTGTCTTCTGTTGGACTACTCCCTGCATGTTCAAGTTGACGATGATGCCAAATTGTTTTGTGACCTGACATTTGTGGTGCATTGTGTTATATCTTCAGTGGAAGTAATAAAAAAATGTTGGAGTCATTTAGAAGTACCACATTAAGTATTATTGCTGGATATACTATTGCATTCTCCCTCATAAAAAATATTTTTTAATGTTCTCAAACTGGGAATGTGGTATACTTCTTTATTGGAACTGAAAACAAATGCAATCGTCTTATAGGCACAGTTTCAGTTGGCACAGCAGTTTAGAATATCACCCTTGATAACAAGGAAGACTGTGGGCTCACTTGGTCTAACCAATAATGTAAGGCTGTCCCATTCTACAGTCCCCCTCTAAAACATGCAAGGATACATTGTAGTTTTAAATAAGCCATTCTTAAATTTGTGAATCTTACAGACAGTTTTTTGTTTTTTACTTTTATGCGACTAGACGGCCCAGTGATAAATAATACATATATTAACGTATGGATTTACATTTGCATATCCACTGATGTACCATATAGACATAGTCCAACCATAACCTACGGACAATTATATCAGGAAATTAGACTGGCACTGCAAGGCTAATCATTAATTACACTGTATCATACACATTTCAATGTTGCTGATGTGCACACCATAAACAATGAAGATGAGGTCAGAGTACTGATGTGTTTCTTCAAAATGAGCTGCCTAGGACTAGGACTAGGCCAAAGCTCTGTGATGAAACTTTGCATCAAGGTTAGACGCTTCTAATTGGGTCCTATACAGTTTCCCATAATTCACATAGCTACAAGGTTATAGACACAGTATGTTATGTGTGAAAACATTACAACAGGCTGAAGATCACACCATGAGTCCTATCTTATTCATAATATGTGAGTATTTTCACAGTATTGATCAAGGTAAAGCATACATTTGGTCTAATTTTATTTTCAATATTCAACCTGGTTGTACCAACTGTTATCTCTATTTGTTTCCAAATTCAGCTTTACTGGTTAAGTTGGCAGAGACAGGTACACTTACATAATTGAATTCTAAAACACAAATTGTCAAATCTGTCATTTTATTAGCTAATGTCTGAGAAGATTCATTGTAAACATTAGAACTTGTGAAACTTACATTTTTATTCATAAATTGTATTTTTCACTCTTCAATGATGAAGCTGATATCTACCCAGCAAAGCTCTTTGGAGCTAGTACCCACATGAGAGAAGGAAAGACTGTTGATGTGAAGTGCAGCACTACAGGCACCAGGAAACCGTTGAGCAAGGTCTATGTTTACCTTTGCAAGAATGGAAGTGGAATGAGAGTAAGAGAGCTGGAGAAAGGTGAAGATGACACCATTTTCACCATCAAGGATGTTGAACGAGAGGACTCAGGCATCTACAGCTGTGTGTACGCCATAGAAAAACTAAAACTCAGTCAAGTGAACGCAACAGGTGTGAATCTAGTCATCATTCAGGTCTACAAGGATGGAGAAGGTAGGACCTACTTTGTGTTGTATATGGATGGATAATCAATTGTTAATATTGACTATATGGCAAGTTCCGTGTAAATACGTACGTCTCTCTGTTCTGTACTTCAGAAGAGGTTCATCAAGAGGTCCATGAAGTGGCTGCACGTGATGTGAGACTGGTCAATGTTATCCGATTGATAAGTTCAGTTGTTGTGGTGATACTTCTTTTGTCTGTAATGTATGTTAGTTACTACTGTCCAAACATATAATGATCTGTTTCCTGGATGACATACAGTACACTAGTGATGCACTGACAGAATTACAATACTATTTTCTTGATAATTCTTACACGTAATCTACAGTAGGCCTACATTTCCCTGTGCTCCTCACTCATGACACAATTATAATTGAATTTTAAAGAATGTTGATTGAACCTACCAGACTAGGTTGTTGTCGATATCAATCAGGCCTATGGTTTTGTGGGTGGGGTGGTGGGTAAAATGTTCAATAAACTGTACATAATTTAATTAATTTTGTTAAAAGAATGTATGGTGGCAGGCAAGTAATAAATATTGTATATTTAATTATAAATCTTCCTGCTGTCTGTGTTTTGAGTCCTGCAGACCAGAAAGTCACACAATTAAAGATACTTTTAGGGTAGAGAGAGTTATCTAATGTTTCAACAAAACTTTAACACCATGCTCATGTTCATCTTTATCCTGTGTGAGTACATTTCAAATAATTAACCTCTTTTATCATATTTTTGTAACAATATTAACTTTCAATTTGTTTCACGTTTTGCAATTTATTCCTTGTCAAGAGGCCATTGCCCAAACAAAAGGTATGTCAATGTTGTTTCATTAACGTTGTTATCGTTAACCAAAAAAGTTCTAGTATGTTTTTGACATTTTTGAAGATTGAATTCGAATTTAAAGGTGCAACACAGGTTTTTTGTTGTTGTTGAATTTTTGTATTTTAATTTCAGACAATATTCATAATATATCTGTAGTAATAGTGGAATGATAGTGTTTCACAGTATTACTTACCCACCAGTGTTGTGATTGGCTGTTATATTCGCCTATTGATTTGTTCTTCCGTCTGTACGGCCCAGTACATCACCGGGAGCAAGCTTCCTGCCATCCAGGACCTTTATACCAGGCAGTGTCAGTGGGACGCCCTATAAATTGTCAGACTTCATCCACCCTAGTCATAGACTGTTCTCTCTGCTACCGCATGGCAAGCAGTACCGGAGCACCAAGTCTAGGTCCAAGAGGCTTCTAAACAGCTTCTACCCCCAAGCAATAAGACTCCTGAACAGCTAATCAAATGGCTACCCAGACTATTTGCACCCCCCAATACTTTGTAGGGCCACCTTTTGCAGCAATTACAGTTGCAAATATCTTGGGGTATGTCTCTATAAGCTTGACACATCCAGCCACTGGGATTTTTTGGGGGGAACACAAAAATACTGCACATGAATGTTTTATGTGCCAACTACTTTTCCTTTTTTCAAATATTAGTTAAGGACATTTTTCCAGCAAGATCTATGGGACAGAAACAAGAATAATGGAGTACAGTGAACTAGTAGTAAAATGTAGTACATTTACGCGCAAGGATGAATCAAAAGTGGTACATGTGTACTTGTGTTTGGATGGGGTTGCCGTATATGTGGACAAATGTGAAACATGATACCCTTTTCACCATGAAAAGCCAACAGAGTGGCAGTTACAGCTGTGTGTTCTCTAAAACCCAATATCCACTCTCTGAAGCACAAGGAAAAGGAGATAATTAACTTTCCATTCAGGTGATGGGTAAGGATCTTTTTACTCTCTGGATATGTTATCGTTGCTAGAAATATTGAACATATGGATACAATACAGTTGAAGTCGGAAGTTTACATACACCTTAGCCAAATACATTTAAACTCAGTTTTTCACAATTCCTGACATTTAATCCTAGTAAAAAATTCCCTGTCTTAGGTCAGTTAGGTTCACCACTTTATTTTAAGAATGTGAAATGTCAGAATAATAGTAGAGAGAATTATTTATATCAGATTTTATTTCTTTCATCACATTCCCAGAGGGTCAGAAGTTTACATACACTCAATTAGTATTTGGTAGCATTGCCTTTAAATTGTTTAACGTGGGTCAAACATTTCGGGTAGCCTTCCACAAGCTTCCCACAATAAGTTGGGTGAATTTTGGCCCATTCCTCCAGACAGAGCTGAGTCAGGTTTGTAGGCCTCCTTGCTCGCACACACTTTTTCAGTTCTGCCCACAAATGTTCTATAGGATTGAGGTAAGGGCTTTGTGATGGGCACTCCAATACCTTGACTTTGTTGTCCTTAAGCCATTTTTGCCACAGCTTTGGAAGTATGCTTGGGGTCATTGTCCATTTGGAAGACTCATTTGCAACCAAGCTTTAACTTCCTGACTGATGTCTGGAGATGTTGCTTCAATATATCCACATAATTTTCCCTCTTCATGATTCCATCTATTTTGTGAAGTGCACCAGTCCCTCTTGCAGCAAAGCATCCCACAACAGGATGCTGCCACCCCCGTGCTTCACAGTTGGGATGGTGTTCTTCGGCTTGCAAGTCTCCCCCTTTTTCCTCCAAACATAACAATGGTCATTATGGCCAAATAGTTATATTTTTGTTTCATCAGACCAGTGAACATTTCTCCAAAAAGTACGACCTTTGTCCCCATGTGCAGTTGCAAAGCGTAGTCTGGCTTTTTTATGGCTGTTTTAGAGCAGTGGCTTCTTCCTTGCTGAGCGGCCTTTCAGGTTATGTCGATAGAGGACTCGTTTTACTGTGGATAAAGATACTTTTGTACCTGTTTCCTCCAGCATCTTCACAAGGTCCTTTGCTGTTGTTCTGGGATTGATTTGCACTTTTCACACCAAAGTACGTTCATCTCTTGGAGACAGAATGCGTCTTCTTCCTGAACGGTATGACGGCTGCGTGGTCCCATGGTGTTTTTACTTGCGTACTATTGTTTGTACAGATGAACGTGGTACCTTCAGGCGTTTGGAAATCAGAAGCTTCTAAAGCCATGACATCATTTTCTGGAATTTTCCTAGCTGTTTAAAGGCACAGTCAACTTACTGTATGTAAACTTCTGACCCACTGGAATTGTGATACAATGAATTATAAGTGAAATAATCTGTCTGTAAACAATTGTTGGAACAATTACGTGTGTCATGCACAAAGTAGATGTCCTAACCGACTTGCCAAAAATATAGTTTGTTAACAAGAAATTTGTGGAGTGGTTGAAAGACTAGTTTTAATGACTCCAACCTAAGTGTATGTAAACTTCCAACTTCAAATGTACATGTCGTGCCGATTTCCTATGAAAAGCCACTGGCACAGGAGAGAGCAGTCAAGAACACGTCCACAAAAATCAGCTTTCCAAACGTTACTCTTTTTGGGTGAAGTTCCCATCTATTGCATATGTAAGTATAAATAGCTTTGGATTTCCAAAGTACTATTATTAGACCCCCCCCAGTCACTCGTACCGCTGCAAGAACGGCACTGCTGTTCAGATGGAGGAGTTTAATGTTAATCGGATGGAGGCAACTTTTACGATTGAAAGAGTTATTAACAATGACACAGGCAACTACAGTTCTGTGCTTGTTCTGCAATCAAAACCCCTGGAAAATACAGACAGGAAATTATATGGAAATAATTGAGCCTTTCTTCAGGCTAATGGTGAGAATGTATAGCTTAAAACTTTTGAAAACACTTTTTATTCATAGTCACTATATGAAAGGAAGAGGTCAAGAGACCAAAAGAATTGACAAAGAATTGACAAAGAATTGACAAAAAAATGGGAATTCATCCATCTACTCTGTATTTCGGAGGCTGCACATGTGAGACTTGTCGATGGGGTTCGATTGATAAGTTCAACTATTGTGGTCGTACTTCTACTGACTGTAGTGGCTGTTAGTTACTACTGTCCAAACAACGTCTTGAAATATGGGACACAGGGAACTTTGGTATAGTTTTGGGATTTTCATGAAAGTCAGGTAGTAAGTTATAAGTTTCTCTATTGGGGGTGTTATTTCTGATCATGAGAGGTGTAAGAGGCCATTCCTATTTTTAGCCATGAGCTCTGTCTCACAGTATTTCACACGCAATGCTGTTTACAGCAAAGCACTGAAGTTAAAATGTATAATGATGAACACAGGAATATAAATAAGACTTGGGGTCTCTCCACACATAGCTTCCATCTACATGTAAAGTCACAATGAAAATATGGACCTGACGTTTTCTGTGGTTTTTGTTCTCAGATGCAGCAACTGAAGGGCCTTAAGCAGAGGCCGTGTACCAGACCACACACATAGACAGGATGTTGTCAGTACATTTAATACCACCAAGCTGCAATCTTTTGTCAAGCCATACATGTGGACTGTTTATCTTGCATTGTGCAAGCGTACAATATCTGTCTAGTCTACTCACTCCTTGCATGCTGTAGTTTAATGTAGTGAACATTATTGTTAAGTCCACATTATTGTCATTTTCATTATGTTGAGAACTGATACACTCAGCATTCTATTTCATGTTTTACTCATGCACTAGTCGAGCTACTGAGCTAGTAAATAACAATGTATGGATCCCTGCAATGTTTTCAGTAAAGTTCAAAGGAAATCAAAGGCCCGACCTCCCTTCGTATAGTCATAAGACATACAACTAAATAGAGACGTTACATATGCTCTCTTGCAAACTCCAGTTGATATGATTGCCTATTTTTGTGGTCTTCATTTTGTGAAGTAGTGGAACTTGAATGAGAGTTTTGAAAGGGTAGAAAACATTTTCTAGAGTACTACAAACTACAGTACCATTGTTGGATACCATTGTTGGACATGTTTCTACTCATTATAAATGTGTTTGTGTGAGCTTTTTATAAGCGCAGTATCATAGGCCTGTGGAGTTTGGAACCCCACATTTGAAAGTTAATAGGAAGACTGTGTGTGACACATTGCAAAAAGGTCTAATGTAACACTGTCACGCCTGCTCCCGCTCTCCCCCTCTGGCTCTCAAGGGCGCCAGACTGCCTTCCTTACGCACACCTGTCACCATCATTACGCGCAGCTGCGCATCATTGGACTCACCTGGACTCCATTACCTTGTTGATTGCCACTCCTATATCTGTCTGTTTCTTTGGTTAGATCCCTGTGTCAGCATTAATGTCATTGTGTGTTCCTGTCCAGACGCTGTCCTGTCCTGTTCCACGTCCGTTGTTAATTGAATGTTCACTCCTTGTACCGGCTTCTCATCTCCAGCATCGTTCCTTACAGTCACTTCCCATCACTTCCAAAGCCCTTGTTAAAACAGACTCAAAGATCGAATGTTGTTGAAAAAAATAAGTAGATACCAACCTACACCATTAGTCACTACATATGAATCTGTCACGTTCTGACCAGTAAAGGGGTTATTTGTTATTGTAGTTTGGTCAGGACGTGGCAGGGGGTGTTTGTTTTATGTGGTTCGGGGTTTGTTGGGTTATGTTATTATGTAGAGGGGTGTTTGTTTAGAGTGTTCCGGGGTTTTTGGGCTATGTTCTTGTTAGTTTATTTCTATGTTAGTTCTAGTCGTTCTATGTCTATGTTTAGTTAATGGGGTTGACCTTCAATTGGAAGCAGCTGCTCCTCGTTGCTTCTAATTGAAGGTCATATTTAAGAGGGGTGTTTTTTCTATGGTATTGGTGGGTAGTTGTCTCCTGTTTAGTGTCTGAGCACCTGATAGGACTGTTAGTGTCGTTCGTTTGTTTTGTATACGTGATTTGTTTGTTTTTCCTTCTTCACATTAAAAAGAAGATGAGTATACATGTTCCCGCTGCGTTTTGGTCTGATCATTACGACACCTGTTACAGAATCCCACAGCCTCTAGTCTCTAACTGTAATGATACAGTTATCAAGGTGGCAGAGAACTAGTCAAAGAAGATGATAAAGTAGTAACTCATAGTCATTGATTGAACAAATACATTACATCTTTGGGTTGTATTGTAATCAGAACATCATATTATAGAAATTGTCCAAGTCACAGCTTCCTAAATGCTGCTGAATTAGCGAGCATTTACCATACATTTTGCTTTTGTTAAATTCATCACAATATATGCATGCACGCAGGTTCTCTCTTAAAGATGAATAGCCATTGTAATATACACTGCTCAAAAAATAAAGGGAACACTTAAACAACACATCCTAGATCTGAATGAAAGAAATAATCTTATTAAATACTTTTTTCTTTACATAGTTGAATGTGCTGACAACAAAATCACACAAAAATAATCAATGGAAATCCAATTTATCAACCCATGGAGGTCTGGATTTGGAGTCACACTCAAAATTAAAGTGGAAAACCACACTACAGGCTGATCCAACTTTGATGTAATGTCCTTAAAACAAGTCAAAATGAGGCTCAGTAGTGTGTGTGGCCTCCACGTGCCTGTATGACCTCCCTACAACGCCTGGGCATGCTCCTGATGAGGTGGCGGATGGTCTCCTGAGGGATCTCCTTCCAGACCTGGACTAAAGCATCCGCCAACTCCTGGACAGTCTGTGGTGCAACGTGGCGTTGGTGGATGGAGCGAGACATGTTGTCCCAGATGTGCTCAATTGGATTCAGGTCTGGGGAACGGGCGGGCCAGTCCATAGCATCAATGCCTTCCTCTTGCAGGAACTGCTGACACACTCCAGCCACATGAGGTCTAGCATTGTCTTGCATTAGGAGGAACTCAGGGCCAACCGCACCAGCATATGGTCTCACAAGGGGTCTGAGGATCTCATCTCGGTACCTAATGGCAGTCAGGCTACCTCTGGCGAGCACATGGAGGGCTGTGCGGCCCCCCAAAGAAATGCCACCCCACACCATGACTGACCCACCGCCAAACCGGTCATGCTGGAGGATGTTGCAGGCAGCAGAACGTTCTCCACGGTGTCTCCAGACTCTGTCACGTCTGTCACGTGCTCAGTGTGAACCTGCTTTCATCTGTGAAGAGCACAGGGCGCCAGTGGCGAATTTGCCACTCTTGGTGTTCTCTGGCAAATGCCAAACGTCCTGCACGGTGTTGGGCTGTAAGCACAACTCCCACCTGTGGTCGTCGGGCCCTCATACCACCCTCATGGAGTCTGTTTCTGACCGTTTGAGCAGACCCATGCACATTTGTGGCCTGCTGGAGGTCATTTTGCAGGGCTCTGGCAGTGCTCCTCCTGCTCCTCCTTGCACAAAGGCGGAGGTAGCGGTCCTGCTGCTGGGTTGTTGCCCTCCTACGGCCTCCTCCACGTCTCCTGATGTACTGGCCTGTCTCCTGGTAGCGCCTCCATGCTCTGGACACTACGCTGACAGACACAGCAAACCTTCTTGCCACAGCTCGCATTGATGTGCCATCCTGGATGAGCTGCACTACCTGAGCCACTTGTGTGGGTTGTAGACTCCGTCTCATGCTACCACTAGAGTGAAAGCACCGCCAGCATTCAAAAGTGACCAAAACATCAGCCAGGAAGCATAGGAACTGAGAAGTGGTCTGTGATCACCTGCAGAACCACTCCTTTATTGGGGGTGTCTTGCTTATTGCCTATAATTTCCACCTGTTGTCTATTCCATTTGCACAACAGCATGTGAAATTTATTGTCAATCAGTGTTGCTTCCTAAGTGGACAATTTGATTTCACAGAAGTGTGATTGACTTGGAGTTACATTGTGTTGTTTAAGTGTTCCCTTTATTTTTTTGAGCAGTATATTATTTTCATGATCTCTTTTCTACTGATTATGTGTGTGTAAACAATCACGTAGGTTATAAAAAGCAGTCATGCTGCGTCCAGCCATCTCACTCAATGTATTACCTGGTGTTCATCAGAAAGGTGTGTCATGACGTTGGCCTCTTTTGGTACAGGGAGGACAGTTGACCCCCTCCCCTTCGTACCATCCCCCAACCTACCTTCCCCCCAACCCAGGCCCTGTGTGAAAGGGTTGTAAAAACTCTAAAATTCCAGGAGAGTCTCTGGCCACATGGCCCATAGAGAGACACAGGAAATTCTTCCAACTCACAGAATTGGGGAGCCAAGCGACATTTGTGTTCTGGAGAAGGTATGGAAGATTGGTGAAGAATCCAGCTACGAACTGGTCCGCTTGGTACAATTTTGTGATACTCAGAAGAGACAATATAGCCATATTACCATAAAACTGTTTATATAATAGCCTCAGCTTGAGACTTGCATCATAATGGTTGTATAAAATGTATTAATAAGGATAAAGCTTTTGTAATACATTGAGATGCTATGTACTGATGTTAATGTGATAGAATTGTATTTCTGTACCAAGTTTAACCTCTATGGGCTAGGCGGGACGAATTCGTCCCACCTACGTAACAGCCAGTTGAAGCCTGTGGCGCGATTTTCAAATACCTTAAAAATCCTATTACTTCAATTTCTCAAACATATGACTATTTTACAGCTATTTAAAGACAAGACTCTCGTTAATCTAACCACACTGTCCGATTTCAAAAAGGCTTTACAACGAAAGCAAAACATTAGATTATGTCAGCAGACTACCCAGCCAGAAATAATCAGACACCCATTTTTCAAGCTAGCATATAATGTCACAAAAACCCAGAAGACAGCTAAATGCAGCACTAACCTTTGATGATCTTCATCAGATGACACACCTAGGACATTATGTTATACAATACATGCATGTTTTGTTCAATCAAGTTCATATTTATATCAAAAAACAGCTTTTTACATTAGCATGTGACGTTCAGAACTAGCATACCCCCCGCAAACTTCCGGGCGAATTTACTAAATTACTCACGATAAACGTTCACAAAAAGCATAACAATTATTTTAAGAATTATAGATACATTACTCCTCTATGCACTCGATATGTCCGATTTTAAAATAGCTTTTCGGTGAAAGCACATTTTGCAATATTCTAAGTACATATCCCGGCATCACAGGGCTAGCTATTTAGACACCCAGCAGGTTTAGCACTCACCAATATCAGATTTACTATAAGAAAAATGGTCTTACCTTTCCTGTTCTTCGTCAGAATGCACTCCCAGGACTTCTACTTCAATAACAAATGTAGGTTTGGTCCAAAATCATCCATAGTTATGTTCCAACAGCGACGTTTTGTTCGTGCGTCCCAGACACTATCCCAATGGTAAATAACGGTCGCGTGCACGGCGCATTTCGTGACAAAAGATTTCTAAATATTTCATTACCGTACTTCGAAGCATGTCAACCGCTGTTTAAAATCAATTTTTATGGCATTATTCTCGTAAAAAAGCGATAATATTCCGACCGGGAATCTGCAATTAGATAAACAGCCGAAGGAAAATATATCACTGGGTCGAATCGGGCACGCGCCTAATTCCATTGTCCTCTGATGGGCCACTTGGAAAAGGCGATAATGTGTTTCAGCCTGAGGCTGCCTCGTCATCGTTCAGGTTTTTCCCGGGCTCTGAGAGCCTATTGGAGCCATGGGAAATGTCACGTTACAGCTAAGATCCTGACTCTTCAATAAACAGAAGCAAGAACAACAACACCTTGTCAGACAGGCCACTTCCTGCATGAAACCTTCTCAGATTTTTGCCTGCCAAATGAGTTCTGTTATACTCACAGACACCATTCAAACAGTTTTAGAAATTTTAGGGTGTTTTCTATCCATATGTAATAAGTATATGCATATACTAGTTACTGGGTAGGAGTGGTAACCAGATTAAATCGGGTACGTTTTTTATCCGGACGTGAAAATACTGCCCCCTATCCCAAACAGGTTAACTCAGTCATCGGCCCGCCCCCCAGGGACACAGACAGGACCAGGCGTCATTTGACAAGCCTGTTCTATGGTCACTATAAAACACACCCTGATTTACATTTCTTTAGACCAGGCCTCCACTCCATGGCCAATAGGTTTTACCATCCAATTCCTCTACTGAAAGTGAACTATACCACGTGGTTAACTTTTAGACTATTGATACCGACAGAATAAGAACAAGTCTTTGATATTAATTATTAGTCTGCAGCTAAGTAAATTATATCATCGAACGCGAAGACCAACGAAACATCCATTCTATAACGACATTAATGAATGTCGCTTTGAAAGATCCATTAAAACCGAGAGAGAGAGAGAGAGAGAACTCTCCATCAGAACGACGCTCGAACAAGGATCACGACGACACATTGAGCGTAAATATATATTGATTGCAATTGTTCCCGAATGAGTGAGCCTTCAATTGTCAATTGTTAATATTAATGAACTCTGTGTAACTTCTCAGCTGACCGTTTATGACCCATTGTCTAACAGACCAGCCATGCCTGTTAGCCATTAGGGCACATTCCTCTATCAATCCTTTGCGACGATAATTACTGTTTGTATGTTTTCTGTTAATTACTTAGTGTAGTAAATAAATGATTTTAAGACAATTGATGTATGGATGATTTTAGTAAAGACTGGGTTCGTGCAGATACAACAATTTACGACGTTTGGAATGAGACTGAACACGAGGTAAATTACACCATTTAAACCAGAAGATAATCGGCCTATACTATAATAGAATATAATATTATAGTAGAGGAAAGTTATATTAGGAAAATTATAGCTTTGTAATCTGAATATTCTCCTTGGTGCCCCGATCTCCTAGTTAATTACAATTAAACGATTAATCAGTTTAATCGCGTGATAATTTACAGGGAGTTAATTGATAAACATGTCTTCAGTTTAATGGTACCCCAAAGACACGACAGGTGTGTGGTACTCATGGGAGAGAACTCAAAGGTAATACCTCAGTACCGGTGCTTGTTATGGTGAATCAAAAAGAAGTAACAACTAGGTAATTATTAAATAACTACTAGATGAAATGAACTAAGACATTTGACTATGTGTGTCTTTAATATAAGCAGGGCGAAGTGGATCATTGGATCTCTGTGACGTAAACTCTCATGATCAAAGACACTTCTAATAGGCCCTTATTGTTTCCCAGATATTCATACTTAAAAACTGTACACGATGATACCTACCTTCCTCCTCAGTCTTTTATTGTGTCAGATAGGCCTAGAGAATCACAAAAGGCTCCATGTCACATCATGGGTTCCATCTTTCTTATGATATGGGAGTATCTTTACAAATGCAGATTAGAGTAAGCACATGGTCTCAAAATGATCCATACATACAGTACGTACTCAGTATGCAGTCAGTCAACTACTAATAGTTGTATGTTTATCTATTTGTATTACTGCCTGTTTCGTAAATCTCCCATTATTTCTACACAGTCACAGTAACAGCAGCAGGTGGGAAGAGCTATAGGAGGATGGGCTCATTGTAAAAGCAGGGTTGGAATGAATGGATCAAACATATGGAAAACACGTTTGACTCTGTTCCGTCTATGGCATTCTAGCCATTACAACGAGCTTGTACTCCTATAGCTCCTCTCACCAGCCTCCTCTGGTTAACATTGACTACTCCTCTGGCCGATGATATACTTTATCCTTCCGTTGAAGTAAGATTTGTCCTTATTGATGTTATAGGGGAAGTTTTAGGGTGTGGCAGATGGAGGGGGGTTTATTCCATGTCATTGACCACATGGATACACTTAGATAGATGCATCATCATTTAGACAGAGTAAGTTCTATCTACATTTGGTCTCTATTTCAGAGGCTGCACATGGTGTGATACTGGTCAATGTAATCCGACTGATAAGTTCAGCTGTTGTGGTCATACTTCTACTGACTGTGGTGGCTGTTAGTTCCTACTGTTCAGAAAGAGGTAATTATGATGATTAATGTCTCTTTTCTGGATGACATACAGTAGTGATCTACTGACAGATAACAACTTTTGTTAACCCTTCCTGTGAATACTCTCTTCATAATGCATTACAAACACACGTACACTGAGTGTACAAAACATTAAGAACAGCTTTCCATGACAGCGACTGACCAGGTGAATCCAGGTGAAAGCTATGATCCCTTATTGATGTCACTTGTTAAATCCACTTCAATCAGTGTAGATGGGGCTCCCGAGTGGCGCAGTGGTCTAATACTGCATTTCAATGCAAGAGGGGTCACTGTAGTATCTGGTTCAAATCCATCCTGCATCACATCCAGCTGTCATTGGGAGTCCCATAGGGAGGTACACAATTGGCCCAGTGTTGTCTGGTTTTGGCTGGGGTAGGCCGTCATTGTAAATAAGAATTTGTTCTTAACTGACCTGCCTAGTTGAATGAAGGGGAGGAGACTGGTTAAAGAAGTTTTTTAAGCCTTGAGACATGGATGTGTATGTGTGCCATTCAGAGGGTGATTTAAAAGATTTAAGAGCCTTTGAATGGGGTTTGGTAGTAGGTGCCAGGCGCTCTGGTTTGTGTCAAGAGCTGCAACGCTGCTGGGGTTTTCCACGTTCAACAGTTTGTATCAAGAATGGTCCACCACCCAATGGACACCCAACCAACTTGATAACTGTGGGAAGCATTCGAGTCAACATGGGCCAGCATCCCTGTGGAAAGCTTTCGACACCTTGTAGAGTGCATGCCCCGACGAATTGAGGCTGTTCTGAGGGCAAACGGGGGGGCAACTCAATATTAGGAAGGTGTCCATAATTGTCACGTCCTGACCCTAGTAAGAAGTCATTTTCTATAGTAGAGTAGGTCAGGGTGTGACAGGGGGTGTTTTGTGTTTTTCTATTTCTATGTTTAAGTTCTAGTTTTTCTATTTCTATGTTGGGGTTGTTTGGGTTGATCTCCAATTGGAGGCAGCTGGTCCTCGTTACCTCTGATTGGAGATCATATTTAAGTAGGGCTTTTTGTGGGTTATTATATTTTTAGTAGTGTTTTGTTTCTCTCTGCGTCACGGTTTGTTGTTTTGTCATTTTCACTTATTTGTGTATTGCAAAGTTTCACGGATTTAATAAAATGTGGAACTACAAACACGCTGCACCTTGGTCCGCTCCTTTTGACAGCCGTGACAATAATGTTAGGTATACTCAGTGTACAACGCATTATGAGACATGCATAACTCATTATAATTTCAGGAGCTAATAACTGCTCTTGAAGTTTTTGTTTTACTGTACTCCTCACACATGGCATCCTTACAATTTAACCTAAAACAAGGGATTATGCTATTATATTTTAGTGGAATATAAATTGTCAATAGGCTTTTATATGTCTTTTGGCAAAAAGTTATTAACATGCTAAAATATGTGTTAATATATTGTAGAGAAAAGAGCCAAGCAGCGAATGCCCAAGGAAGATACTTGAGGTAAGCCTAATAATAGTCTATTATCGTCTCCATACTAATGTTGTACAACAAGAGATATTGAAACAATAGACTTTGTTTCATTTTCACAGGCACTGAAGCTAAAAAGGACTACTGCAGTATGTACTGTAATCTGCCAACCTGGTCCAATGGTACAATATGACGGTGACCCCAAGGTGCAAATTAGCTTTACAGGGCCAGCCTTTTGTCAGAAAAATGTGGGAAATGAATGAGTAACCTACAATCAATAACCAATGTTACTCTGCTCAATGGTTATTTATAGTACTGTTTTTAGCATTAATTGCTATAAGTTTGATGTAACATTACCTGATGCTATGGGGTAGTGACATTCACTATGAAGGAATTAATTCAGAATATATTGACAGAATGCTTAAGAATGTATAGTTTGTTTATTGGTATAATTAAGAAATAAGGCACGAGGGGGTGTGGTTTATGTCCAATATACCACAGCTTACGGCTGTTCTTATAGATACCATATAGCCATATCACAAACCCCCGAGGTGACTTATTTCTATTTTAAAGTTGTTACCAATGTAATTTCATGTTTTGTCATACCCGTAGTATACGGTCTGATATATCACGGCCTCTCAGCCAATGAGCATTCAGGGCTGAAACCACCCAGTTTATAATGCATCTTAAGATTCAAGAGTATGTTTTTTTTTGTATATTGATGTAAAACTCTGCCCAAAAACTATATTTTGGTATTTGTTTTATTAGTCCATTGTTAATGTAGTCCCAACATGTTTTGCACGTCATCAATCAAGTTTTCAAGATATGTAACTTTAAAAATACGGATATCTGGCCCATATGATATATTTTGCATCAAATGCAGCATCTGATACAAAATGCATCATACAGGCCAGATTTCAGTATTTTGAAAGTTACATATCTTCAACACGTCATTGCTGACATGCAAAACATTTTTGGACAATATCAACAATGGATTCCACTTATTCTTGGAAGTTATTCATTATTGTGTATTCTGATGTGTAGGGAAGTATTTAAACACTTGCTTAGGTCCAACCTCTGATCTTTCCAAGCATTTTTTATATGCTAAAACAGGATAAAAATTGTAAGAAAAATAAGAAAACATCAAATCATACTACTGTATGTAAACGTTTCCCTCAAAACCTTCCCTTACCTACCCTGTGAGGCTCTTTGTCCCAACATTCATGGTGAGAGAAGGGGGTAATATAGATTTTAAATGTAGCACTGTCGGCCTGGAACAACACTGGGTCGAGGTTCAGGTTTACCTTTGCAAGAATGGAGTTGGGTTAAGAATGACAGTTCTGGAGAAAGGTGAAGATGACACCAGTTTCACCATGCAGGATGTTACAAAAGAAGCCTACGGCACCTACAGCTGTGTACACCAGAGATAACCTTCTACCAGATCAAGTGAAGTCAACAGGCGAGAATTTACTAGTCATCCAGGTCTATGGGGAAGAAAGTAAGCTTTTGTTAATGTGTGTATGTTTGTAATGATTAGAAATAATGGTGAGTGGATTGCTGTGCATATTCAGTATTTATCATTTTGATGTCTGGTTGAGTATTTTTTCTTCAGACACAAAAATACAGCATATACTATTAAACCATCAATTACATTCTTAATGCTAAATCAACTTACACTTAGGGGCACATTTTTAATTCCACATGTCACGTTGGCATGAATGATTCGGGAGACAGGCGCAGGAATGCGTAATTGGGGTTATATTCAGCCCAAATTACGGCGTGCCGTGTAATGGCAACGAAACTGTCCTCGAGGACGAACACAGGAACACAGTGCAGGTCGATCAGGACCCGATGCAGCTGCCGAAGTTGCGTCGTCATCGGACAGCCCGGTTTTGGCGGCGTCGGACGACACAGTTGCAGCTGCCGAAGTTGCGTCGTCGGACGGACCCGTTGTGGCGATGTCGGACGACCCAGTTGCAGCTGCCGAAGTTGCGGCGGCGCCAGATGGACCAGTCGAAGCGTCGTCGGACGGGTCATTCCCGCTGTCTCCCTCAATGGTCGATTATTCTGCCACGTTGGTAACAAGGATTCGGGAGACGGGCAGGAATGCACAATAGGGGTTTGATTCAGCCCAAATTACGGCGTGCTGTGAAATAGGCATGGGGATGAAAAAAAAACAAACACGTAACAAAACACAGGGTTGAAACACAAACAAAAGTGTGAGGAATACCTCGAAAAAAATAACACAAGCGCACAATGATTAACACACGGGACGAGACCCGTAATCATCTGCTCAATCCACAAGGGCACGAAAGCCCAAAACACACAGCACAGGTACTCACACAACCAACGGACATAGTAACAATAATCGACACCACCATGGTGAACAAATGGCACATATATACAAATACAATCAGTGGGAATAGGGGCCAGGTGTGTGCAATGAAAGTTCAAGGAGATCTTCAGTTTCTTGGCAAATTCTCACATGGAATAGCCTTCATTTCTCAGAACAAGAATAGACTGATGAGATTCAGAAGAAAGTTCTTTGTTTCTAGCTATTTTAGACAGTAATCGAACACACAAATGCTGATGCTCCAGATACTCAACTAGTCTAAAGAAGGCTAGTTTCATTGCTTCTTTAATCAGGACAACAGTTTTCATCTGTGGTAACATAATTGCAAAAGGGTTTTCTAATGATCAATTAGCCTTTAAAAACGATAAACTTGGATTAGCTAACACAACGTGCCATTGGAACACAGGAGTGATGGTTGCTGATAATGGCCCTCTGTACGCCGATGGAGATATTCCATAAAGGATCTGACGTTTCCAGCTACAATAGTCATTTACAACATTAACAATGTCTACACTGTATTTCTGATGAATTTGGTGTATTTTAATGGACAAAAACATTAGATAGAGCGTCAATTCTGCCTGCACTGATCTGTCTTGTATCTCACAAAGGGTAATGGGATTGATCAAAAGTACTGTAGTTCAGCTACAATGTGCTGTCTAACATTCAAAAATAATATCTAGGTGACATCCTCCCATTTCTGCCTCATAAAAGTCTGAATTAAAGATAAAACAACCAGTCTGTCATTTTGCAATTTTTTCTCACTAAGGATTTGTGCGCTTCAAAAAGCAGTATTTCTCAAGTTTGACAATAAAGCTAACATAAATAGGCCAGCAGCATACCACCATGCATCCCACTGCTGGCTTCCTTCTGAAACTAAGCAGAGTTGGTCCTGGTCAGCCTCTGGATGGGAGACCAGATGCTGCTGAAAGTGGTGTTGGAGGGCTCGTAAGAGACACCATTTCCTGGGTTAAAAAAAATAAATAAATCCCCAGGGCAGTGATTGGGGACAATGCCCTGTGTAGGGGTCTGTCTTTCGAATGGGACGTTAACAAGAATTTAAGCTTTCTGCCAATATCAGATATGTCTACGTCCTGGGAAATTGTCTTGTTACTTACAACCTCATGCTAATTGCATTAGCCTACATTAGCTCAACTGTCCCGCAGGGGACCCACCAATACTGAAGAAGTTTTAACATCCCTACTCTTATGATAAGTTCCATGGGATCTTTAGTGACCACAGAGAGTCAGGACACCCATTTAACCCTTGTGTCCTGTCAAAATTCCCAATCTGGCCTTCCTACCATCATGGCCACCTAATCATCCCCAGCTTACAATTGGCTCATTCATCCCCCCTCCTCTCCCCTGTAACTATTCCCCAGGTTTTTGCTGTAAATGAGAATGTGTTCTCAGTCAACTTACCTGGTAAAATAAGGGTAAAAAATAAATCAATAATAAGGTGTCCAACATTAGCAGCCTGCTCGTGCTAGCTGAGCCAGTCAGTGAAATGATGCTGCAAACCAACCAGCTACCTGCTTAGTGCTGCACACACAATGTTGAATGCTTTCAACAAAAGCCTGCTAACTACCAAGCTACTGTAGTAGTGCTAATTCTACAATTATTCAGAGTTTTCATGAAGCAGCTGTTCTGCCGTGAGTCATTGAGTAGCTTCCTGTCCCTACTCAGCCGTTGTGATCAGCTGACCCAACAAAGCAAGGTAGAGCTATGTCAGTAAATTAGCTCGCTAATGTTTACAACAGTAAAGTAAGCAGCTGGTCAACTTGAAGTCACTGCACTGGAGGCCAATGTCCTTACATATAGTTTTTGCAGGAGATAGCCAACGCTTTGTTTTTAATTTCTCACAATGACAAACTATTAAATCACTGTCACAACTTTTGTAATAAAAAAAGTTAAACTATGTTTTCGTGATTTGAATGGTGGATGCGCAATATTTGAATTTTAATATGAGTTCCACATCCTACAAGACGGATTGATTGAGGGACGAGCGTCGCATAGAAGTGACACAATCTGACACAAGACAATGCTCTGATACAGCATCAAGTGAAACACCAGAGTCTAATATATCAATGGTCTTTACAGAGCTGCCAGAGAGTGGAGAATACGTTTTTTTATTTTATTTTTTATTTCATCTTTATTTAACCAGGTAGGCTAGTTGAGAACAAGTTCTTATTTACAACTGCGACCTGGCCAAGATAAAGCAAAGCAGTTCGACACATACAACAACACAGAGTTACACATGGACTAAACAAACATACAGTCAATAATACAGTAGAAAAAAAAGTATATATACAGTGTGTGCAAATGAGGTAAGATAAGGGAGGTAAGGCAATAAAATAGGCCATAGTGGCGAGGTAATAACAATATAGCAATTAAACACTGGAGTGATAGATGTGCAGAAGATGAATGTGCAAGTAGAGATACTAGGGTGCAAAGGAGCAATATAAATAAATAAATACAGTATGGGGATGAGGTAGTTGGATGGGCTATTTACAGATGGGCTATGTACAGGTGCAGTGATCTGTGAGCTGCTCTGACAGCTGGCGCTTGAAGTTAGTGAGGGAGATTAGAGTCTCCAGCTTCAGCGATTTTTGCAGTTCGTTCCAGTCATTGGCAGCAGAGAACTGGAAGGAAAGGCAGCCAAAGGAAGAATTGGCTTTGGGGGTGACCATTGAAATATACCTGCTGGAGTGTGTGCTGCGGGTCGGTGCTGCTATGGTGACCAGTGAACTGAGATAAAGTGGGGCTTTACCTAGCAACGACTTGCAGATGACCTGGAGCCAGTGGGTTTGGTGACGAGTATGAAGCGAGGGCTAGCCAACGAGAGAGTACAGGTTGCAGTGGTGGGTAGTATATGGGGTTTTGGTGACAAAACGGATGGCACTGTGATAGACTGCATCCAATTTGTTGAGTAGAGTGTTGGAGGCTATTTTGTAAATGACATCACCGAATCATCGCCGATAGTCAGTTTTACGATGGTATGTTTGGCAGCATGAGAGAAGGATGCTTTGTTGCGAAATAGGAAGCCGATTCTAGATTTAATTTTGGATTGGAGATGTTTAATGTGGGTCTGGAAGGAGAGTTTACAGTCTAACCAGACACTTAGGTATTTGTAGTTGCATCCATATTCTAGGTCAGAACCGTCCAGAGTAGTGATGCTGGGCGGGCGGGCAGGTGTGGGCAGCGATCGGTTGAAGAGCATGCGTTTAGTTTTACTTGCATTTAAGAGCAGTTGGTGGCCACGGAAGGAGAGTTGTATGGCACTGAACCTGGAGGTTAGTTAACACAGTGTCCAAAGAAGGGCCAGAAGTATACAGAATTGTGTCATCTGCATAGAGGTGGAACAGAGAATCACCAGCAGCAAGAGCGACATCATTGATGTATACAGAGAAGAGAGTCGGCCCGAGAATTGAACCTTGTGGCACCCCCATAGAGACTGCCAGAGGTCCGGACATTAGGCCCTCCGATTTGACACACTGAACTCTATCAGAGAAGTAGTTGGTGAACCAGGCGAGGCAGTCATTAGAGAAACCAAGGCTGTTGAGTGTGCCGATAAGAATGTGGTGATTGACAGGGTCGAAAGCCTTGGCCAGGCCTATGAATATGGCTGCACAGTATTGTCTCTTATCGATGGCAGTTATGATGTCGTTTAGGACCTTGAGCGTGGTTGAGGTGCACCCATGACCAGAACGGAAGCCAGATTGCATAGCGGAGAAGGTACGGTGGGATTCAAAATGGTTGGTAATCTGTTTGTTAACTTGGCTTTCAAAGACCTTAGAAAGGCAGGGTAGGATAGATATGAGTCTGTAGGAGTTTGGGTCTAGAGTGTCTCCCACTGTAGAGGGGGATGACCGTGGCAGCTTTCCAATCTTTGGGGATGTTAGATGACACAAAAGAGAGGTTGAACAGACTAGTAATTGGGGTTGCAACAATTTCGGCAGATCATTTTAGAAAGAGAAGGTCCAGATTGTCTAGCCCGGCTGATTTGTAGGGGTCCAGATTTTGCAGCTCTTTCAGAACATCAGTTATCTGGATTTGGGTGAAGGAGAATTGGGGAGGCTTGGGCAAGTTGCTGTGGGGGGTGCAGGGCAAGTTGACCGGGGTAGGGGTAGCCAGGTGGAAAGCATGGCCAGCGTTAGAAAAATTCTTATTGAAATTCTCAATTATCATGGATTTATCGGTGGTGACAGTGTTTCCTAGCCTCAGTGCATTGGGCAGCTGGGAGGAGGTGCTCTTATTCTCCATGGACTTTACAGTGTCCCAGAACATTTTTGAGTTTGTGCTACAGGATGCAAATTTCTGTTTGAAAAAGCTAGCCTTAGCTTTCCTTAGTGCTTGTGTATATTGGTTCCTAACTTCCCTGAAAAGTGGCATATCACGGGGGCTATTTGATGCTAATGCAGTACGCCACAGGATGTTTTTGTGCTGGTCAAGGGCAGTCAGGTCTGGATTGAACCAAGGGCTATATCTGTTCCTGGTTCTACATTTTTTAATGGGGCATGCTTATTTAAGATGGTGAGGAAGGCACTTTTAAAGAATAAGCAGGCATCCTCTACTGATTGGATGAGATCAACATCCTTCCAGGATACCCTGGCCAGGTCGATTAGAAAGTCCTGCTTGCTAAAGTGTTTTAGGGAGCGTTTGACAGTGATGAGGGGTGGTCGTTTGACTGCAGACCCATTACAGATGCAGGCAATGAGACAGTGATCGCTGAGATCTTGGTTGAAGACAGCAGAGATGTATTTGGAGGGCGAGTTGGTTAGGATGATATCTATGAGGGTGCCCGTGTTTATGGATTTGGGGTTGTAACTGGTAGGTTCAATGATAATTTGTGTGAGATTGAGGGCATCAAGCTTAGATTGTAGGATGGCCGGGGTGTTAAGCATGTCCCAGTTTAGGTCACCGAGCAGCACGAGCTCTGAAGATAGATGGGGGCCATCAATTCACATATGGTGGCCAGGGCGCAGCTGGGGGCAGAGGGTGGTCTATAGCAAGCGGCAACGGTGAGAGATTTGGTCTGGAAAGGTGGATTTTTAGAAGTAGAAGCTCGAATTGTTTGGGCACAGACCTGGATAGTATGACAGAACTCTGCAGGCTATCTATGCAGTAGATTGCCACTCCGCCCCCTTTGGCAGTTATATCTTGTTGGAAAATGTTGTAATTAGGGATGGAAATATCAGAGTTTTTGGTGGTCTTCCTAAGCCAGGATTCAGACATGGCTTGGACATCCGGGTTGGTAGAGGGTGCTAAGGCAGTGAATAAAACAAACTTGGGGAGGAGGCTTCTAATGATAACATGCATGAAACCAAGGCTTTTACGGTTACAGAAGTCAACAAATGAGAGCGCCTGGGGAATAGGAGTGGAGTTGGGCACTGCTGGGCCTGGATTAACCTCTACATCACCAGAGGAACGGAGGAGGAGTAGGATAAGGGTACGGCTAAAGGCTATTAGAACTGGTCGTCTGGTATGTTCGGAACAGAGAGTAAAAGGAGCAGGTTTCTGGGATCGATAGAATAGATTCAAGGCATAATGTACAGACAAAGGTATGGTGGGATGTGAATACAGTGGAGGTAAACCTAGGCATAGAGTGACGATGAGAGAGATATTGTCTCTAGAAACATCATTTAAACCAGGTGTGGGAGGTGGAACTGAAGGGTTAGCTAAGTTATATTGAGCAGGGCTAGAGGCTCTACAGTGAAATAAGACAATAATCACTAACCAGAACAACAATGGACAAGGTATATTGACATTAGGGAGAGGCATGCGTAGCCGAGTGATCATAGTGAGTGGTTAAACAGCGATTCCGACAGCTAGCAGGCCTAGCAAGCTAGCAGAAGTGCCTTAGAGGTACGTCGCGATGGAAGTCTGTTGTAGCCTCCTCGTGCGGAGCCTCCTCTTGCAGGCCAGCCGTGATGGATTAGTAGGGTTCCGTGTAGTAAAGGTTCCCAGTCCAATTGGCAAAATAGGTATAGTGGCCCAAGAATTTGGCCAATGGACCTATTCAGCTAACAGTCCGATATGCTCTAGACAGCTAGCGGGCCGCGGCTAGCAAGCTAGTAGATGGTCATTCAGGGGACGTCGCAACAGAGGGGCCTGTTACAAAAAGAACCCTTGGGTAGATTACGTCGGTAGTCCAGTCGTGATGGATTAGCAGGGCTTCGTGTAGTGAAAGGGGTCCAGGCCAATTGGCAAAATAGGTATTGTAGCACAAGGAGTGGCTGATGGACCTCTTCAGCAAGCCGGGAGATGGGCCTAGCATGGGCTAGCTCCAGGCTAATTGGTGCTTACTTCGGGACAGAGACGTTAGCCAGGAGTAGCAACTCGGATTGCAGCTAGCTAGCTGCGATGATCCAGGTGAAAAGGTTCAGGGCTTGCGGTAGGATTATGGGAATATGGAGAAAAATAAGAGATTTTCGAGCAAGAGGTTAGCTGATGACCGTGTCAGGAGTTCACCTAGGGGTCATGATTGGGGCTGTACCAAATGATTGATGTATTAGAATAATTGATTATGCTTATGTTGTATTAATAGAAGGGGAGGGGTTATAAGACCCCTCGCTCCTTACATTTATAGGGTCCTAGACTACAGATTAACAATATATATACATTATGAGGTTTAATATTGTTCCACTGTTGTTTTCTAGTTCTCTCTCTTTGCCTCTTATAAAGAGACCCTCTGAGAAATGTGTGACTGAGAGAACTCTGCAGGGGAGTGCAGGAGACATCCCTCCAGACGAGCTTCAATGCCATACAACTCTCCTTCCATGGCCTCCAACTGCTCTTAAATACAAGTAAAACTAAATGCATGCTCTTCAATCGATCGCTGCCCGCACCTGCCAGCCCGTCCAGCATCACTACTCTGGACGGTTCTTACTTAGAATATGTGGACAACTACAAATACCTAGGTGTCTGGTTAGACTGTAAGCTCTCCTTCCAGACTCACATCAAACATCTCCAATCCAAAGTTAAATCTAGAATTGGCTTCCTATTTCGCAACAAAGCATCCTTCACTCATGCTGCCAAACATACCCTCGTAAAACTGACCATCCTACCGATCCGCGACTTCGGCGATGTCATTTACAAAATAGCCTCCAATATCCTACTCAATAAACTGGACGCAGTCTATCACAGTGCCATCCGTTTTGTCACCAAAGCCCCATATACTACCCACCACTGCGACCTGTACGCTCTCGTTGGTTGGCCCTCGCTTCATACTCGTCGCCAAACCCACTGGCTCCAGGTCATCTACAAGACCCTGCTAGGTAAAGTCCCCCCTTATCTCAGCTCACTGGTCACCGTAGCAGCACCCACCTGTAGCACGCGCTCCAGCAGGTATATCTCTCTGGTCACCCCCAAAGCCAATTCCTCCTTTGGTCGTCTTTCCTTTCAGTTCTCTGCTGCCAATGACTGGAACGAACTACAAAAATCTCTGAAACTGGAAACACTTATCTCCCTCACTAGCTTTAAGCACCATCTGTCAGAGCAGCTCACAGATCACTGCACCTGTACATAGCCCATCTATAATTTAGCCCAAACAACTATCCCTTCCCCTACTGTATTTATTTATTTTGCTCCTTTGCACCCCATTCTTTCTATTTCTACTTTGCACTTTCTTCCACTACACATCTACCATTCCAGTGTTTTACTTGCTATATTGTATTTACTTTGCCAGGTAGGTTGGGTGATAGGTGAAATGTTCAGTAAACTATACAAACTGAGAATTTAATCATATCAACTGTATTGAACTTGTAATTTGCCAAATTGGTTTAATGTTTGGAATGTGGCATATGGAATTTTAATAAACAAATCTGTTAACAGTGAAGTTAATCAAAATATAGTAATTGTTCTTTGGAGTAAAATGAACAGCTTTGTAACATAAGATATTTGTTTACATGTTGTAATTGTAGATTAGTCCACGAGCAGTTCTGCAAGGAAAACCTGCACATTCTATAGTAAATGTGATATTTATTAATTAAACAAATTTGATATAAAGTTCTACATGTTTCTGATGATTTAATTTGATAACTTTATGGGCCTGTATGTACCAGACTGTCTTCATTAATGGCACTCCTCTTCAACATAAGGGTGTGACCACTGGCATAGGGGAAACCTCGGCAGCCCACGTAAGGCTGGGGGCCCACGAACTCCGGGGGCCCATGCGCCCGTCATCTCACACCTATGTCTAAATTCTATGACTTTTTTAAATGAATAATTTTGACAGTAATCCTCCTTTTTCATTTCCACATGTAGCAAGACTAGGGTTTGTGTTGTCCAGTCTACGTGGTAGTAGGTGAGTCAGACAGGCAATATAGTTTTCATGCCTCGAATTAGCCAATTTCTCAGCGGCACCAGCGTCATCAGGCCTCGGCCTCCTCACCAATTGGGTGTCAAGTATTTTTTTTTTTACGTGAATCAGGTCGTACTCAGATGGAGAGTGATAAACAAAAGATAAGTTCAAGTGGCAGTGGCAGTGCGTGGGTAAAATTACCTGGGAAGCCAAACATGTTGACTCACCCTACATGTAGAGAAACGCCAATGCCATCCTCCTCTTTCATGTTCCCTAAACGGTCTTTGACTCTGTCATACAGTCCTCGCTTTTAGTTTTAGTTGTCCTTGGCTACCTGACTAAAATGCTTGCTCGCTGGCCTAACTTTCTTCATGGGCAACGAATTGCCAGTCCAACTAGTTAAAATTAGTATACTACATCTACTGTAGCTACATGTTGAACTTCTATCCTCTCAGGCCAAGGGCACAATGTATGAATTTATGGTTGGTTCTCCGTTTAAATCATTGGTCAGTGTGGAAAATTAAGTAAAACCACAAGTCCAAATCCCTATCGCCATCCATGTTTAATTTAGGAAAGGGATTATTTTAGCTAGCTAGCTAGCTACTGGAGGACAACGACACAACGAGATGCAACAATTCAAGTTTTTTTCTTCTGTCAGTTACGTTTGGCTTCTGATGTGATTGGTCTGAAGCCAAATCCAAACTGGCTTTCCTTCCCATTTTTTTAAATTGATGTGCCAGGACCATTCACAGCTGATTTGCTATTATTTATTTTGATTTTTTTTACCAAGGGAGGCCAAATGCTCGCTGCCTTCCCTTGCAGTGAGACAGATACTCATACTGAGACAGATGGGCGCTGTTGTTTTTTAGCTCAGATGCTTTTTCCGATGAGATACATTCAGACTCTTGCGAATTCAAGGAAATGTATGAAACACTGAGAGATGAAAGATGAATTACATAATTTTTATTTAAAAAAATTCTTGGCACATTTTTTTGTGAAGCCTGGCTTCCCTTGGCATTCATTAATACATGCCACTGCCAAGTGGTGCACAAAAATGCAGCAAAAAAGCTTTATCTGATGGCCGACAGTAAGAGAAAAAAAAAGACTAGTGGCCAACAGTAGGAGAAGACAGAGCAAGATGGACAATGGACAATATTATGCAAATGTACATATCAATGAAATATTTGATCTCAATACAGTTTTCTGTTCCCAAAGCAAGAATCTGTTACGAACAGAGTGGACTAAGTTTAATAGATTTAACCCTTTGCCAAAGAAAAAAGAAATGACGTTGTTTAGAAGGTGTGCAAGGGCGAATTGAGTTACTGCACACGCACATTTCAAAGAATAGGTGCCAATAGGATCTCGCTAGTTCGTGCTTGGCTCTGCCCCCCTCTTTGTTTATTCTGCCCACTATGAGTCATTTGTTCCAATTGGAAATGACAGGCTGTGGTTGATATTGGGTTAGTTATAAAAGTCTTTGGTTCCTCTAGTGAGAGTGCTGGCCCTCCTTCTCCCCCTCCTCCTCTCCCAGAAAACAAAGCTAATGACTGCCAGAGATCAAGCGGTGCTCATGAAAGCAACCCCCATTCTGTGAACACTGATACGCCTCGGAGTGATGAGACAGATAGCCCTGACAGCGTGGAGTCCGAGTTTCAATGTATAATATAAATAGGCTAGTAGGCTAGACTGCGTTGTCTGCATAATGAAACAATACCTAATAAGCTATTGTTTGACCAGTGGAGGTTCCTAGGGGAGGAAGTGGAGGACCATCCTCCTCAGTGAAATTTCATAAAAATAAAAATAGTGAAACATTAAAAAGGTTATCCTTTTTAGATAAAACTATATTAAATATATTCATATGTCACCAAATAACTGATTAAAATACACTGTTTTGCAATGAAGGTCAACAGTAACTTCAACAGCACTGTCTGGGGTAGAACCATGGTGTAGCCAGCTAGCTTCCAGCTAGCTTCCGTCCTATATTGACTTCAATATAAAACCTAGGAGGCTCATAGGACTCACCCCCTTCCATAGACATACATTGTAATTATGATTATTTCCGGAGGACGTCCTCCAACCAATAACAGCTTTTGCAGTATGAACTGACATGTTTTCCATCCAATCATAGAATTAGGATCAGAGAATGAACCATGAATCAATCAAATGTATTTATAAAGCCCTTTTTTACATCAGCCGATGTCACAAATTGCTATACAGAAACCCAGCCTAAAACCCCAAACAGCAAGCAACGCAGATGTAGAAGCACGGCGGCGAGGAAAACTCCCTAGAATGGCAGGAACCTAGGAGGAAATCTAGAGAGGAAGCAAGCTCTGAGGGGTGGCCAGTCCTCTTCTGGCTGTGCCGGGTGGAGATTATAACAGTACATGGCCAAGATGTTCAAACGTTCATAGATGACCAGCAGTGTCAAATAATAATAATCCCAGTGGTTGTAGTGGGTGCAACAGGTCAGCACCTCAGGAGTAAATGTCAGTTGGCTTTTCATAGCCGATCATTCAAAGTTAGAGACAGCAGGTGCGGTAGAGAGAGAGAGTCGAAAACAGCAGGTCCGGGACAAGGTACCAAGTCCGGTGAACAGGTCATGGTTCCATAGCCGCAGGAAGAACAGTTGAAACTGGAGCAGCAGCAGGTGGACTGGGGTGGACTGGGAACAGCAAGGAGTCATCAGGCCAGGTAGTCCAGAGGTACGGTCCTAGTACTCAGGTCCTCTGAGAGAAGAGAGTATTCCAGATATAACAGACTGATCCTAGCCCCCCGACACATAAACTATTGCAGCATAAATACTAGAGGCTGAGACAGGAGGGGTGACAGGTGGGGTGAACCTAGTGAGTTGTATTGGGATTGTGTCACAGACAGCAATGTGTCTATGTGTTGAGAAGCCTGGTGACATTGTTGGATGGAGATTATTAGTGAAAAGTGATAGTTGAGCATTTTGGGGGGGATATTATTCACTTCAAATTTGTTTTTTGAAATTACAGGAGATGGAGGAGATACATTACAAATTGTTTTCTTGGTTTTAGAACTTATTTTGTGTCCAGTCGGTGCAATCTTTTTAAATTTGCCATGCTAACTTCAGTAGCTAGCTAGCTACCAGTACGAGTTGCTGTTTTCTCTGCCAGAATGGTATAATGGCCAACGCTGCAGAAAATGTTGTGGACTTTTTGTGGAAGAACCCCTTTCAATCTCTGGTGTACACGGAAAAGGTGCGAATTAAAAGCAAGGGTCGACTTCTGCCTGAGACCAGTTTCATGAAGAAGGATAAAAAGGTGAGGGCCTTCAATACCAACTGGTATCAAAAGTTCCTGTCTCACTACTTCCCCCCATCTACTTCTGCCCCAGCCCCAAAGAGACCTCTTCCTGGTGGCCAGCAAATTGGCACACACCCCTAACCGGCTGTCCCTGGTTCTGTCCATCACCCTCTTCACCCAGTCCTCTCTGCTTCCCCTCACCTTCCACTCTGTTATGGCTCCCTCTCCCTCTTCTTCACGTTCTTCCACCCCTCTCTGTTCTTGTTTATTTTCTATTCTCATGTAAAAATACACTGAAAGCAAGGATGAGGATATGTAGAAGAGAGAGGGAGAGAGAGAGGACTGGGATGACTCCACTACAGGAGGAGACTTTAAAGATGACTGGAACTCTGTGTCCCAGATGACACCTTATCCCCTATATAGCCCTATGGGCCCCGGTCAAAAGTACACTGAGTGTACAGATTGATTGCGTCTGAAGCTGGGCTTGCAGCACAGCTATCCTCGCCGTAAGGCGATCGTTCTCCTGTATATTATGAGTACAGCGACTGCAATTAGAAGGCATCATGTTAATGTTACTTAGCTTCGGCTGTTTGAAGTCCTGACGAACCATGTCCAGATGAAACCTCCGGGGTGAACAATTGGTATAATAATATAATAATTGGTAACGTTATGTATTTATAGTCCATTTGTGTGTCAGGAAAAAACGTGAATGTGATCAAATTTATTTTATTTTAAAAGTTTATCTGGCTAGACTGGCTATACGTTTTTATCCAACGTTATTAACTGGAATTAATGAATCCACACAATAGTGATGACAGTACATTTTTTGTAAGGCCTACAGTTGCATATGCCTGCATGATGCAAACATGCATAAATCAAGCTCAGCCCTGTGAGTTCTATTGTCTTTCAGTTGTTGTCTATGTGTCTGAGTAGAAGAAATCCCCCTCCTAATCTAGTCTAAATATAATTTATATGAGCAAATATAAGGTAGCTGTAGTTTGACAAGGTTTTCATACCCCCCAGGGCCAGGAGTTTTTTTCAGGAGTTTTTTTAAAACCATGTAACCTGATTAGGAAAAACTGGTCCCATCATAGCCCATATAAAAGCTTTGTACAACTGATTAATCATTGTTATGTCTTATTGGGTCCAGAGTTTTCATAGTTAGGTTAACATATAAGGAAAAACTCCAGGCCTCAGGGGAGTAAAAATTGCCCCACCGCTCTGGGACCTATGGTGCCACCAGTCTGCTTGCAGTTGTCAGTTATCTTCAGGTATGCAGATGATCAGGGCTTTATTCAGTAACATTTCTTGGGATACTTTGATGTGTCAAGTGAGCAAGATGCGCAGTTTGTGTTTGACTTCATGAAGTTTGAGATGTCTGAGTTTAAGTTCATAGAGAAACTTGTTGTCCAAACCTACGAATGTGCAGCTGTAATGGAATGTATCTGCTATTTGTATTTACAGCTAAGTCCCTTCCTGTTCCCTGATTAAGAGGTGTTGACTACTCCACTATCATTGTCAACTTTCTCCTGACATGAACTGAAGGCACGACTCATGTGCCCGCTCATCCACAGGCACATTGAATGTTTCCCCTCCAAGCACTGTGTGTACCCCTATCAATTTTCTCTCATTACTGTATGTAGAGTCAATCACATACACAATCACATTATTACACATTAATGATTTTACTCCTTGCTTGGACTAACTCATTTTTATCTCTTTTATCAAACTGTGTAGTGTGTTGTGTTATTGTCTTTTGTCTTCCCAGTCACTGGTCAAGCCTCATTCAATTGCTGCTGTGATCCCTTTCCAACACGGTGTAAGTAGCCCTATCATTCCCATTCCCCATAATATTGCACTATAAATGTCTTTATTAAATGCTTTAGGTTAAAATAATGTATTTGACGCTTTTTGAAACAGTCTCCCATCCTCCTCAATTTATCAAGTCACCAGCCTCGACTGTGGTGTAGGTAGGGTGGATTTTTTTTAAACATTTGATCTTTGAGTCTGTTTTAACTAGGGCTTTGTATGCTATGAGGAGTGACAGTGTTACATTAGACCTTTTTGCAATGTGTAACACAGGCAAAAGCCTACCTCAAAGGCTCTGCATGATCAATCCGTCATCTGTAGTGGCCCTACAGTTTTTTACTGTGGTACGGCCTCTGCAGAAGTCAGGGAATTCATACTTCTTGCTTGGAGCAGAGCTGTTGAGAAGGAAGTTGTCCGCATTGTTACAAAATTTGAGAGGCGAACATCGATGCGGTACGGAGCTTGATTTTGCCTCTACATGCCTCCAGAGGCTCCATATGGTGCCTCCGACCACATGTTCAGATCAAGCATAAATAGGCTCTTCACCATCCTCGCGCTCTCTTGCAGCTTGGATAGAACATTTGTGCTGTGTAAAACCAGTCTATTAATGCCAAATAATACAATCAGTCCACCTTCAAAACCAGTGGAGGCTGGTGACTTAAAAAATTGAGGAGACCAACGGTATAGGCGCGACAAAGTGTGTCGTCAAAGGCTAATACTTTTAACCTAAAGCATTTAATAAAGACATTTATAGTGCAATATTATGGGGAATGGGAATGATAGGGCTACTTACACCGTGTTGGAAAGGGATCACAGCAGTGATTGAATGAGGGTATGAGGCACGAGTTGAGGTGTTCAGAGGCTTCACCAGTGCAGGAAAGGATTTGACTTGGAAGACAAAAAACAATAACACAGCACAGTTAGACAAAAGAGCTCAGTTGGTAGAGCATGGTGTTTGCAACGCCAGCATGGTGTGAACAACACTGAGTCCAGGTTCATGTTTACCTTTACAAGAATGGAGTTGGGATAAGAATGACAGTTCTGGAGAAAGGTGAAGATGACACAATTTTCACCATGAAGGATGTTACAAAAGAAGCCTCCGGCATCTACAGCTGTGTGTACACCAGAGATAACCTTCTACCAGATCAAGTGAAGTCAACAGGGGAGAAAGAGTGGTGAGTGAATTGCTGTGCACATTCGGTATCTGTCCGTTTGTTGTGTGGTTTGAGCATTTGTTCTTCAGACGCTAGAATACAGTACATACTATTAAACCACAAATTACATTCTTAATATTAAATCAACTTACAGTTAGGGGCACATTTTTACTTCCACTTAAGTCAAATTTAGGGTTTGCCCTTTTTGTTTTATGCAAAGATCTACTCTGCAATGCTCTATGGACCATCTAATGTGACTTGGCTCAGCCAAGAAGTGGTAGGCCACACAAGTTCACAAAACGGGACCGCCGAGTGCTGAAGCGTGTAGCGGGTAAAAATCATCTGCCCTTGGTTGCAACACTCATTACGAGTTCCAAACTGCCTCTGGAAGCAAGGTCAGCACAAGAACTGTTAGTCGGGAGCTTCATCAAATGGGTTTCCATGGCCAAGCAGCCACACACAAGCCTGAGATCGCCATGTGCAACGCCAAGGGTCAGCTGGAGTGGTGTAAAGCTCGCCGCCATTGGACTCTGGAGCAGTGGAAACATGTTGTCTGGAGTGATGAATCAAGCTTCACCAAGTGGCAGTCTGACGGACAAATCTGGGTTTGGCGGATGCCCAAATGCATATTGCCAATTGTAAAGTTTGGTGGAGGAATAATAATGTTCTGGGGCTGTTTTTCATGGGATGGGTTAGACCCCTTAGTTCCAGTGAAGGGAAATCATAGCACTACAGCATACAATGACATTCTAGATCATTCTGCGCATCCAACTTTGTGGCAATAGTTTGGGGAAGTGCCTCTCCTGTTTCAGCATGACATTGCCCCCGTGCACAAAGCGAGGTCCGTACAGTTTTATTTCGAGATCGGTGTGGAAGAACATGACTGGCTTGCACAGAGCCCTAACCTCAACCCCATCGAACACCTTTGGGATGAATTGGAACGCCGACTGCGAGCCAGGCCTAATTGCCCAACATCAGTGCCCGACCTCACTAATGCTCTTCTGGCTAAATTGAAGCAAGTCACCGCAGCAATGTTGGAAAGTCTAGTAGATAGCCTTCCCAGAAGAATGGAGGCTGTTATAGCAGCAAAGGGGGGACCAACTCCATGTTAATGCCAATGATTTTGGAATGAGATGTTCGATGAGCAGATGTCCACATACTTTTGGTCATTTTAGTTTGAACCTATAAAGGGTTATGTATTTAAAACTGTTACTTCTAAAGTGGGATTGTCACGTCCTGACCAGTAATAGGGGTTATTTGTTATTTTAGTTTGGTCAGGACGTGGCAGGGGATATTTGTTTTATGTGGTTCAGGGTGTGTTTGTGTATGTGTTCGTGTAGAGGGGGTATTTGGTTTATATGGTTCGGGGTGGGTGTTTATGTAGAGGGGTATTTGATTTATTAGTCCAGGGTTTTGGTTATTGTTCTATGTTAGTTTTTCTATGTTCTTTCTAGGTGTTTGTATTTCTATGTTTTGGTTATGGGGATTGGGGCCTTCAATTGGAGGCAGCTGTCTATCGTTGCCTCTGACTGAAGGTCCTATATTTAGGAGTGTTTTTGTCATGGGATTTTGTGGGAGATTGTTGCTGTGTATAGCTTTGTGCCTTACCGGCCTGTTCTTTGTCGTTGTGTTTTTTGTATACGTGTTTATTTTGGTTTTTCCTTCTTTGTCCTTAAATAAAAGAAGATGAGTTGACATTTTCCCGCTGCGTCTTGGTCTAAACCCTACGACACCTGTGACAGGGATACATAACATACCAAATGCTTGCAGTCACAATCAATTGGACCTCTGGTAGGATGGGTGACAGATAGAATGTTCAATAAAGTATATAAACTGAGAATTGAATCATATCAACTGATTTGAACCCCTTAATTTGCCAAATTGGTATACTGTTTTGGAATGTAGAATTTGGAATTATTATAAACCAATCTGTAAACAGTCAAGTTTAGCAAGATATTTGTTTATATATTGTAACTGTAGATTAGTCCACTAGCAGTTCTGTAAGAAAAGCCTGTAAATGTTACTAAAAATGTGATATTTAATAAATAAACACATCTGATATAAAGTTCTACATGTTGCTGATGATTTCAATGATAGCTTATGTACCCAGCCACTTCTCCTATGAAACATAAGGGTGTGACACTGTAATGACGAAATGGCTTTGTTACGAAAGTATGCTTAAATTTGTCCAAAGTATTTGAGAAAACACACCAAACAGACCTATGTTCTGGGTTTTGATTCGTACAATGTGTGGTTACCATCATTAGTCTGAATAGGTAAGGTACGTCAACAATGCATTTTGCTGAAACCGTCACTCCACACCACTGAAGTCTCAGCCAACATCATGGCAGCATTAGGACTCCTATGGCTTGTGATCTGTGAGTATGTTCTACTTTTCAAGTAATACAAACATTTTCAAAGAAATATTCATGTTCATTTACTGAACAAAATACTTTCCCTAAGCGTATTCATTTGTCCATGCAGCCACAGCATCCATCCTTGTCAAATGTGATGAAGATGCAACATCTGAACACAAAGGTAAAGAATTTCTGTATATTTTTTTGTAGTGATTAGTGTTTTGGAAATATTTAATACATCAGTGTATAAAATACAGTATATACTTTTAAAACAGAAATTCTTTCTTAATAATACACACACTTACACTTAAGGGAAACCCTAACTTTCACTTAAGTCACATTTTCAAAAAGAAAGTGAAGGGTTCACCCCTCATTGGTATTTGTTTTTATGCAGAGATCTACCCAGCAAAGATCTTTGGACCATCTAGTGTGACTGAAGGGGTAAACGTCACTTTTAAATGTAGCACTACTGGCATCAGAGGACCTGAGGACAAGTTTAATTTTTACCTTTGCAAGAATGGAGTTGGGATAAGAATTGCGCTGCTGGAGAAACTTGTAGATGACGCTATTTTCACCATAAAGGATGTTACAAGAGAAGACTCAGGCAACTACAGCTGTGTGTACACCAGAGATAAACTTGTACCCAGTCAGGTGAACTCAACAGGGGAGAATTTAGTGTTTTTTCAGGTTGGTGGAGAACAGAAAGGTAAGATTCTGTCAATATTTGTGTATAATGTATGTTTTTAATGATAAGATTGCTATCCATATGGTATATTTGTCAATTTGTTGCAGTGCAGTTTGAATATTTGTAATTTTCAGCCAATATATTGCTTTGTAATGAAAGGCTTTGTAATAAAAGGCTACATACTCTGACTCAGCAACAAGTTAAATATGTGAATCTTACAGACAGTTTTTTGTTTTTTACTTTTATGCGACTAGACGGCCCAGTGATAAATAATACATATGTTAACGTATGGATTTACATTTGCATATCCACTGATGTACCATATAGACATAGTCCAACCATAACCTACGGACAATTATATCAGGAAATTAGACTGGCACTGCAAGGCTAATCATTAATTACACTGTATCATACACATTTCAATGTTGCTGATGTGCACACCATAAACAATGAAGATGAGGTCAGAGGACTGATGTGCACACCATAAACAATGAAGATGAGGTCAGAGGACTGATGCGTTTCTTAAAATGTAATCATTTAGTTGACTACATATTTGGTAAAGATGTCTGTCTCTATAGAAAACTGGTCTTTAGGTCCATTCCACAAATACACAAGGTAGAGAGAGTTATCTAATGTTTCAACAAAACTATCCTGTGTGAGTATATTTCAAATAATTAACCTGTTTTATCATATTTTTGTAACAATATTAACTTTCAATTTGGTTCACGTTTTGCAATGTATTCCTTGTCATAAGAGGCCATAGCCCAAAAAAAGGTATGTCAATGTTGTTTTATTAACGTTGTTATCGTTAACCCAAAAAGTTCTAGTATGTTTTTGACATTTTTGAAGATTTAATTCTAATTTAAAGGTGCTACACAGGTTTTTTGCTGTTGTGGAATTTTGGTATTTTATTTCAGAAAATATTCATAATATATCTGTAGCAATAGTGGAATGATAGTGTTTCACAGTATTACTTACCCACCAGTGTTGTGATTGGCTGGGATATACGCCTATTGATTTTGTTCTGCCGTCGGCTTCTAAGCCCCAGCCGGCATGTCCAACGCCCATTCCTCGGCCGGCCCGTCAGGCTCACCCAAGTGGGATTCCGGGTGGCGACCCTAGAGGGACTCACCTGGACTCCATTACCTTGTTGATTGCCACTCCTATATCTGTCTGTTTCTTTGGTTAGATCCCTGTGTCAGCATTAATGTCGTTGTGTGTTCCTGTCCAGACGCTGTCCTGTCCTGTTCCATGTCCGTGGTTAATTAAATGTTCACTCCCTGTACCGGCTTCTCATCTCCAGCATCGTTCCTTACAGTCACTCCCCATCACTTACAAAGCCCTTGTTAAAACAGGCTCAAAGATCGAATGTTGTTGAAAAAAATTATATCCACGTCAGTAGATACCAACCTACACCATTAGTCACTACATATGAATCCCACAGCCTCTAGTCTCTAACTGTAATGATACAGTTATCAAGGTGGCAGAGAACTAGTCAAAGAAGATGATAAAGTAGTAACTCATAGTCATTGATTGAACAAATACATTACATCTTTGGGTTGTATTGTAATCAGAACATCATATTATAGAAATTGTCCAAGTCACAGCTTCCTAAATGCTGCTGAATTAGCGAGCATTTACCATACATTTTGCTTTTGTTCAATTCATCACAATATATGCATGCACGCAGGTTCTCTCTTAAAGATGGATAGCCTTTGTAGTATAACCAGCCATCTCACTCAATGTATTACCTGGTGTTCATCAGAAAGGTGTGTGGTACTCATGGGAGAGAACTCAAAGGTAATACCTAAGTACCGGTGCTTGTTATGGTGAATCAAAAAGAAGTAACAACTAGGTAATTATTACGTAACTACTAGATGAAATGAACTAAGACATTTGACTGTGTGTCTTTAATATAAGCAGGGTGAAGTGGATCATTGGATCTCTGTGACGTAAACTCTCATGATCAAAGACACTTCTAATAGGCCCTTATTGTTTCCCAGATATTCACACTTAAAAACTGTACACGATGATACCTACCTTCCTCCTCAGTCTTTTATAGTGTCAGATAGGCCTAGAGAATCACAAAAGGCTACATATCACATCATGGGTTCCATCTTTCTTATGATATGTGAGTATCTTTACAAATGCAGATTAGAGTAAGCACATGGTCTCAAAATGATCCATACATACAGTACGTACTCAGTATGCAGTCAGTCAACTATTAATAGTTGTATGTTTATCTGTTTGTATTACTGCCTGTTTCGTAAATCTCCCATTATTTCTACACAGTCACAGTAACAGCAGCAGGTGGGAGGAGCTATAGGAGGATGGGCTCATTGTAAAGGCAGGAATGGAACAAATGGAACGGTGTCAAACACATCAAACATATGGAAAACACGTTTGACTCTGTTCCGTCTATGCCATTCTAGCCATTACAACGAGCTTGTACTCCTATAGCTCCTCCCACCAGCCTCCTCTGGTTAACATTGACTATTCCTCTGGCCGATTATATACTTTATACTTCCGTTGAAGTAAGATTTGTCCTTATTGATGTTATAGGGGAAGTTTTAGGGTGTGGCAGATGGAGGGGGGTTTATTCCATGTCATTGACCACATGGATACACTTAGATAGATGCATCATCATTTAGACAGAGTAAGTTCTATCTACATTTGGTCTCTATTTCAGAGGCTGCACATGGTGTGATACTGGTCAATGTAATCCGACTGATAAGTTCAGCTGTTGTGGTCATACTTCTACTGACTGTGGTGGCTGTTAGTTCCTGCTGTTCAGAAAGAGGTAATTATGATGATTAATGTCTCTTTTCTGGATGACATACAGTAGTGATCTACTGACAGATAACAACTTTTGTTAACCCTTCCTGTGAATACTCTCTTCATAATGCATTACAAACACACGTACACTGAGTGTACAAAACATTAAGAACAGCTTTCCATGACAGCGACTGACCAGGTGAATCCAGGTCGATGTCATGAATATTAGGAAGGTGTTCATAATGTTAGGTATACTCACTGTATAACGCCTTATGAGACATGCATAACACATTATAATTGCAGGAGCTAATAACTGCTCCTAAATATAGCTACATTCATAAAGCATTAAATACTAGTTTTACTGTACTCCTCACACATGGCATCATTGTAATTGAAACTACAACAAGGGATTATGTTATTATATTTTAGTGGGATATAAATTATCAATAGGCTTTTGTCTTTTGGCAAAAAGTTATTAACGTGCTAACATATGTGTTAATATATTGTAGAGAAAAGAGCCAAGCAGCGAGTGACCAAGGAAGATACTTGAGGTAAGCCTAATAATAGTCTATTATCGTCTCCATACTAATGTTGTACAACAAGAGATATTGAAACAATGGACTTTGTTTCATTTTCACAGGCACTGAAGATAAAAAGGACTACTGCAGTATGTACTGTAATCTGCCAACCTGGTCCAATGGTACAATATGATGGTGACCCCAAGGGGCAAATTAGCTTTACAGGGCCAGCCTTTTGTCAAGAAAGGAAATGAATGAGCAACCTACAATCAATAACCAATGTTACTTTGCTCAATGCTTAATTATAGTACTGTTTTTAGCATTAATTGCTATAAGTTTGTTGTAACATTACCTGATGCTATGGGGTAGTGATGGGGTAGTGACATTCACTATGAAGGAATTAATTCAGAATATATTGACAGAATGCTTAAGAATGTTTAGTTTGTTTATTAGTATAATTAAGAAATAAGGCACGAGGGGGTGTGGTTTATGTCCAATATACCACAGCTTACGGCTGTTCTTATGGATACCATATAGCCATATATCACAAACCCCCGAGGTGACTTATTTCTATTATAAACTGGTTACCAATGTAATTAGAGCAGTAAAAATAAATGTTTTGTCATACCCGTTGTATATGGTCTGATATATCACGGCTTCTCAGCCAATGAGCATTCAGGGCTGGAACCTCACAGTTTTTAATGCATCTTAAGATTCAAGAGTATAATGCTTTTTTTGTATATTGAAGGAAAACGCTGCCCAAAAACTATATTTTGGTATTTGTTTTATTAGTCCATTGTTGATATAGTCCCAAAATGTTTTGCATGTCATTAATCAAGTTTTCAAGATATGTAACTTTAAAAATACAGATATCTGGCCAATATGATATATTTTGCATCAAATGCAGCATCTGATACAAAATGCATCATACAGGCCAGATTTCAGTATTTTGAAAGTTACACATCTTCAACATGTCATTGCTGACATGCAAAACATTTTTGGACAATATCAACAATGGACTAATGAATATAGTTTTTGGGTGGAGTATTTCTTTAATAGCCATTTATTTCACAGTTTGTCTGTGTCACGTCCTGACCCTAGTAAGATGTCATTTTCTATAGTAGAGTAGGTCAAGGCATGACAGAGGGTGTTTTGTGTTTTTCTATGTTTTTTATTTCTATATTTAGTTCTAGGTTTCTATTTCTGTTTTTTTTTTGGTTGATCTCCAATTGGAGGCAGCTGGTCCTCGTTGCCTCTAATTGGAGATCATATTTAAGTAGGGGTTTTTTCTTCCTGTTTTTGTGGGTTATTATATTTTGAGTAGTGTTTGTTTCTCTCTGCGGCACGTTTTGTTATTTGTGTATTGCGAAGTTTCACAGATTTAATAAAATGTGGAACTACAACCACGCTGCACTTTGGTCTGCTCCTTTTGACGACCGTGACACTATGCAAAGATACATGCACAGTTCTCTTATTTGTCTTTTGTCATTTACAGTATAGCTACATGTGAAACTGTATCAGTTAGCCATATAGCGCTATGAATATAACAGAACCTCTTCATTTCTCTAATGACACGCCTAATCTTGAAACTGAACGTATAAGGGATTGAACACTATGTTACAAAAGTATGGCTGAATTCATTCTCAGTATATGAGGAATGTTATCAGCTATAGTTCATTTTTTATTTGTACAATGTGAGGTTACTGATATGAGTCTACATTTGTGAGGCACATCAACATTGTATTTCTCTGAAACCAAACCTCTACACAATGTCTCAGCCAATACATCATGGCAGCATTAGGACTCACATCGCTTGTGACCTGTGAGTATGTTCAACTTTTCCAGTGATAGAAATGATCAAGAGCAACATTTCTTTAAATGATCTATGTTTCTATTATCTTAAAATGCTCATCTACATTATAGTGAAACAGGACTTAATCAAGTATTCTTGTTCCAAGTAGTCACAGCATCCAAATATGCCAAATCTGAATACACAGGTAAAGTATTTCTGTTTAAAAATATAGTGTCTACATTATATACAGTACTCAGAAAACAAAAATGACATTTTATTCAAACAAACAGTTTATCATCCACTTATTCTTGGAAGTTATTCACTTATTGGGTATTCTGGTCCATGCAGATACCTACCCTGTAGGCTCTTTGTCCCAACATTCATGGTGAGAGAAGGGGGTAATATAGATTTTAAATGTAGCACTGTCGGCCTGGAACAACACTGGGTCGAGGTTCAGGTTTACCTTTGCAAGAATGGAGTTGGGATAAGAATGACAGTTCTGGAGAAAGGTGAAGATGACACCAGTTTCACCATGAAGGATGTTACAAAAGAAGCCTACGGCACCTACAGCTGTGTACACCAGAGATAACCTTCTACCAGATCAAGTGAAGTCAACAGGTGAGAATTTACTAGTCATCCAGGTCTATGGGGAAGAAAGTAAGCTTTTGTTAATATGTGTGTATGTTTGTAATGATTAGAAATAATGGTGAGTGGATTGATGTGCATACTCAGTATTTATCATTTTGATGTCTGGTTGAGTATTTTTTTCTTCAGACGCAAAAATACCTCGTATACAATTAAACCACCAATTACATTCTTAATGCTAAATCAACTTACACGTAGGGGAACATTTTTACTTCCACTTGTCACGTTGGCATGAATGATTCGGGAGACAGGCGCAGGAGTGCGTAATAGGGATTTTATTCAGGCCAAATTACGACGTGCCGTGTAAAGCCACGGGAACGAAGACCAAACAAACACATAACAAAATAAAGGGTTGAAACACAAACAAAACAGCGAGGAGTACCTCAAATAAATAACACAAGCGCACAATGATTATCACACTGGACGAGACCCGTAATCATCTGCTCAATCCACAAGGGCACGAAAGCCAAAACACACAGCACAGGTACTCACACAACCAACGGACATAGTAACAATAATCGACACCACCATGGTGAACAAATGGCACATATATACAAATACAATCAGTGGGAATAGGGGCCAGGTGTGCGCAATGAAAGTTCCAGGGGGATCCGTGACACCACAAATGAAATGTTCTGCTTTTCCTTTTTTAAGTAGAAGTTAGGGTTCACCCCTTATTGAGTATTTTGTTTCATGCAGAGATCTACCCCGCAAAGCTCTATGGGCCATCTAATGTGACTGAAGGGGGACTGTAGATTTTAAATGTAGCACTACTGGCATCAGAAGACCTGGGGACATGTTGACCTTTGCAAGAATGGAGTTGCTGGAGAAAGGTGAAGATGATGCTATTTTCACCAATAAAGATGTTAAAAGAGAAGACTCAGGCAACTACAGCTGTGTGTACACCAGAGATATCTGGTCTTTCAGGTCTATGGAGATGGAGATGTGGAAAGTAAGATTCTGACAATGTTTGCGTATATTGTATAATGTACACTATCGTTCAAAAGTTTGGGGTCACTTAGATATGTTGTTGTTTTTCAAATATATATATATTTTTTTTTGTCCATTAAAATAACATCAAATTGATCAGAAATACAGTGTAGAGGCGACTCCGTGATGCAGGCCTTCTAGGCAGAGTTCCTCTGTCCAGAGTCTGTGTTCTTTTGCCCATCTTAATATTTTATTTTTATTGGCCAGTCTGAGATATGGCTTTTTCTTTGCAACTCTGCCTAGAAGGCCAGCATTCCAGAGTTGCCTCTGCACTGTTTCAGTGCAGTTTTTAGAGTATTTGTCAATTCAGATTTTCTTTTGCCAATATATTACATTGTAAAAAAGGGCTATACGTACTCTGATACCATTGTTTTACATTAGCTAGAGCGTCAATTCTGCCTGCACTGATCTGTCTTGTATCTCACAAAGGGTAATGGGATTGATCAAAAGTACTGTAGTTCAGCTACAATGTGCTGTCTAACATTCAAAAATGTTATCTAGGTGACATCGTCTGCTGAATCCCATTTCTGCCTCATAACAATCTGAATTAAAGATAAAACAATCATTCCATCATTTTGCAGTTTTTTTGGGTGAGGAAGTCTTTTCCATCTAGCTAAGGATTTGTGCGCTTCAAAAAGCAGTATTTCTCAAGTTTGATAATAAAGCTAACATAAATAGGCCATCAGCATACCACCATGCATCCCACTGCTGGCTTCCTTCTGAAACTAAGCAGAGTTGGTCCTGGTCAGTCTCTGTGTAGGGGGTTGTCTTTTAGATGGGATGTTTCCAAGAATGTAACCTTTCTGCCAATATCAGATATGTCCTGGGAAATTTTCTTGTTAATTACAACCTCATGCTAATCGCATTAGCCTACATTAGCTTAACTGTCCCGCAGGGGACCCACCAATCCTGAAGAAGTTTAACATCCCTACTCTTACGATAAGTTCCATGGGCTCTTTAGTGACCACAGAGAGTCAGGACACCCATTTAACCCTTGTGTCCTGTCGAAATTCCCAATCTGGCCTTCCGACCATCATGGCCACCTAATCATCCCCAGCTTACAATTGGCTCATTCACCCCCCCTCCTCTCCTCTCCTGTAACTATTCCCCAGGTTTTTGCTGTAAATGAGAATGTGTTCTCAGTCAACTTACCTGGTAAAATAATGGTAAAAAATAAATCAATAATAAGGTGTCTAACATTAGCAGCCCGCTAGTGCTAGCTGAGCCAGGCAGTGAAATGATGCTGCAAACCAACCAGCTACTGCTTAGTGCTGCACACATAATGTTGAATGCTTTCAACAAAAGCCTGCTAACTACCAAGCTACTGTAGTAGTGCTAATTCTAAAATTATTCAGAGTTTTCATGAAGCAGCTGTTCTGCCGTGAGTCATTGTCCCTAGTCAGCCGTTGTGATCAGCTGACCCAACAAAGCAAAGTAGAACTAGGTGGCTATGTCAGTAAATTAGCTAGCTAATGTTTACAACAGTAAACTAAGCAGCTGGTCAACTTGAAGTCACTGCACTGGCGGCCAATGTCCTTGCATATAGTTTTTGCAGGAGATAGCCAATGCTTTGTTTTTAATTTCTCACAATGACAAACTATTAAATCACTGTCACAACTTTTGTAATAATTTTTTTGGAACTACACTGCTCAAAAAATAAAGGGAACACTTAAACAACACAATGTAACTCCAAGTCAATCACACTTCTGTGAAATCAAACTGTCCACTTAGGAAGCAACACTGATTGACAATACATTTTACATGCTGTGGTGCAAATGGAATAGACAACAGGTGGAAATTATAGGCAATTAGCAAGACACCCCCAATAAAGGAGTGGTTCTGCAGGTGGTGACCACAGACCACTTCTCAGTTCCTATGCTTCCTGGCTGATGTTTTGGTCACTTTGAATGCTGGCGGTGCTTTCACTCTAGTGGTAGCATGAGATGGAGTCTACAACCCACACAAGTGGCTCAGGTAGTGCAGCTCATCCAGGATGGCACATCAATGCGAGCTGTGGCAAGAATGTTTCCTGTGTCTGTCAGCGTATTGTCCAGAGCATGGAGGCGCTACCAGGAGACAGGCCAGTACATCAGGAGACGTGGAGGAGGCCGTAGGAGGGCAACAACCCAGCAGCAGGACCGCTACCTCCGCCTTTGTGCAAGGAGGAGCAGGAGGAGCACTGCCAAAGCCCTGCAAAATGACCTCCAGCAGGCCACAAATGTGCATGTGTCTGCTCAAACGGTCAGAAACAGACTCCATGAGGGTGGTATGAGGGCCCGACGTCCACAGGTGGGGGTTGTGCTTACAGCCCAACACCGTGCAGGACGTTTGGCATTTGCCAGAGAACACCAAGATTGGCAAATTCGCCACTGGCGCCCTGTGCTCTTCACAGATGAAAGCAGGTTCACACTGAGCACATGTGACAGATGTGACAGAGTCTGGAGATGCCGGGGAGAACGTTCTGCTGCCTGCAACATCCTCCAGCATGACCGGTTTGGCGGTGGGTCAGTCATGGTGTGGGGTGGCATTTCTTTGGGGGGCCGCACAGCCCTCCATGTGCTCGCCAGAGGTAGCCTGACTGCCATTAGGTACCGAGATGAGATCCTCAGACCCCTTGTGAGACCATATGCTGGTGCGGTTGGCCCTGGGTTCCTCCTAATGCAAGACAATGCTAGACCTCATGTGGCTGGAGTGTGTCAGCAGTTCCTGCAAGAGGAAGGCATTGATGCAATGGACTGGCCCGCCCGTTCCCCAGACCTGAATCCAATTAAGCACATCTGGGACATCATGTCTCGCTCCATCCACCAACACCACGTTGCACCACAGACTGTCCAGGAGTTGGCGGATGCTTTAGTCCAGGTCTGGGAGGAGATCCCTCAGGAGACCATCCACCACCTCATCAGGAGCATGCCCAGGCGTTGTAGGGAGGTCATACAGGCACGTGGAGGCCACACACACTACTGAGCCTCATTTTGACTTGTTTTAAGGACATTACATCAAAGTTGGATCAGCCTGTAGTGTGGTTTTCCACTTTAATTTTGAGTGTGACTCCAAATCCAGACATCCATGGGTTGATAAATTGGATTTCCATTGATTAATTTTGTGTGATTTTGTTGTCAGCACATTCAACTATGTAAAGAAAAAAGTATTTAATAAGATTATTTCATTCATTCAGATCTAGGATGTGTAATTTTAGTGTTCCCTTTATTTTTTTGAGCAGTGTATGATATCATTATTTGAATGGTGGATGCGCAATATTTAATTTGAATAAGAGTTCCACATCCTACAAAACAGATTGATTGATTGACAAGCGTCACATAGAAGTGAAACAATCTGACACAAGACAACGCTCTGATACAGCATCAAGTGAAACACCAGACTCTAATATATCAATGGTCTTTACAGAGGGGCCAGAGAGGGGAAAAGAAGTTGGGGAAGCATATGGAGTTGAACATGTGAGACTGGTCTATGTAATCCGATTGATAAATTCAGCTGTTGTGGTCATACTTCTACTGACTGTAATGCACTGACAGATAAATATTTTTTATTGAGTAATATGTGGATATACCATATAAAATACATGTTTAACTGTACTTACCACATATGGAACAGTTGTAATTGAAACTATAAATGGCTATGTATTTAAAACTGTTACTTCTACAGTGGGATACATAAAGAACCAAATGGTTGCACACACAGTCAGTTGAATCTCTGACTGGTAGGATGGGTGATAGGTGAAATGTTCAGTAAACTATACAAACTGAGAATTGAATCATATCAACTGTATTGAACTTGTAATTTGCCAAATTGGTTTAATGTTTGGAATGTGGCATATGGAATTTTAATAAACAAATCTGTTAACAGTGAAGTTAATCAAAATATAGTAATTGTTCTTTGGAGTAAAATGAACAGCTTAGTAACATAAGATATTTGTTTACATGTTGTAATTGTAGATTAGTCCACGAGCAGTTCTGCAAGGAAAACCTGCACATTCTATAGTAAATGTGATATTTATTAATTAAACAAATTTGATATAAAGTTCTACATGTTTCTGATGATTTAATTTGATAACTTTATGGGCCTGTATATACCAGACTGTCTTCATTAATGGCACTCCTCTTCAACATAAGGGTGTGACCACTGGCGTAGGGGAAACCTCGGAAGACCCCGTAAGACAGGGGGCCCACGAGCTCTGGGGGCCCATGCGCCAGTCATCTCACACCTCGGTCTAAATTCTATTACTTTTTTAAATGAATAATTTTGACAGTAATCCTCCTTTTCCATTTCCACATGTAGCAAGAGTAGTGTTTGTGTTGTCCAGTCTATGTGGTAGTAGGTGAGTCAGACAGGCAATATAGTTTTCATGCCTCGAATTAGCCAATTTCTCAGCGGCACCGGCGTCGTCAGGCCTCGGCCTCCTCACCTATTGGGTGTCAAGTAATTTTTTTTAACGTGAAGCAGGTCGTACTCAGATGGAGAGTGATAAACAAAAGATAAGACCAAGTGGCAGTTGCGGTGCGTGGGTAAAATTACCTGGGAACCCAAACATGTTGTCTCACCCTACATGTAGAGAAACGCCAATGCCATCCGCCTCTTTCATGTTACCTAAACGGTCTTTGACTCTGTCATACAGTCCTTGCTTTTAGTTTTAGTTGTCCTTGGCCACCTGACTAAAATGCTTGCTCGCTAGCCTAACTTCCTTTCATGGGCAACAAATCGCCAGTCCAGCTAGTTAAAATTAGCATACTACATCTACTGTAGCTACATGTTGAACTTCTATCCTCTCAGGCCAAGGGCACAATGTATGAATTTATGGTTGGTTCACCGTTTAAATCATTGGTCAGTACGGAGAATTAAGTAAAACCACAAGTCCAAATCCTTATCGCCATCCATGTTTAATTTAGGAAAGGGAGGATTTTATCTAGCTAGCTAGCCATCGGAGGACAACGACACAACGAGATGCAACAATTCATGTTTATTTTTTCTGTCAATGACGTTTGGCTTCTGATGTGATTGGTCTGAAGCCAAATCCAAACTATCTTTCCTTTACATTTTTTTTATTGATGTGCCAGCACCATTCACTCAGTTTAACTCAATGCTGATTTGCTATTATTTTTTATCAAGGGATGCCAAGTGCTCGCTGGCTTCCCTTGCAGTGAGATAGATACTCTACACATACTGAGACAGAGGGGTGCTGTTTCGTTCGCTCAGATGCTTCTCCGGTGAGATACATTCAGACTCCTGCGAATTCAAGGAAATTGATGAAACACCGAGAGATGAAATACATTTTTATAAAACAAATTCTTGACAAATTTTTTGGGGAAGCCTGGCTTCCCTTGGCATACATGAATACTTGCCACTGCCAAGTGGTGTACAAAAATGCAGCAAAAAAGCTTTGATAAAAAAATCTGATCAAGCTCGTGCCAAATTAACAAAGATAACCACAGTTGCAAAGCTACCACCTCGTTCTCAACTGATGAAACACCATCGCAGCTGGAAGCTAGTAGGCCTATTTTTATGCAGAAGCTAACACCAGCAGTGTCCCAATCTCGACAGAGAGTGGACTACGTTTAATAGATTTAACCCTTTGCCAAAGTAAAAATGAAATGGCATTGTTTAGAAGGTGTGCAAGGGCGAGTTGAGATACTGCACACGCACATTTCAAAGAATAGGTGCCAATAGGATCTCGCTGGCTCGTGCTTGGTTCTGCCACCCTCCTTGCTTGTTCTGCCCACTATGACTCACTTGTTCCAATTGGAAACGACAGGCTGTCGTCGATCTTGGGTTAGTTATAAAAGTCTTTGGTTCTTCTAGTGAGAGTACACCCTTATTGGGGCATTGGGGCCTCCTCTCCCAGAAAACCAAGCTAATGACTGCCAGAGATCAAGCAGGGCTCATGAAAGCAACCCCCATTCTGTGAACACTGATGAGCCTCAGAGTGATGAGACGGATAGCCCTGACAGCGTGGAGTCCAAGTTTCAATGTATAATATTATCATGACACAAGGCGAGACCCAGATGCAGACACAGGAGGCAGATGGTTGGAGGTTAATAGGTTTAATAATCCAAAACGGAGTAGGCAAGAGAATGACCAGTTCAGAGTCCCGGAGGTACAGAGTGGCAGAAAGGCTCGAGGTCAAGGCAGGCAGAATGGTCAGGCAGGTGGGTACAGAGTCCGAACAGGCAAGGGTCAAAACCGGGAGGACTAGAAATAGGAGAATAGCAAAGACAGGAGTAAAGAAAAAAAACGCTGGTTGACTTGAAACATACAAGACGATCTGGCACAGAGAGACAGGAAACACAGCGATAAATACACTAGGAAAACAAGCGACACGTGGAGGGGGTGGAGATAATAACAAGGACAGGTGAAACAGATCAGGGTGTGGCAAATATAAATAGGCTACCAGCTAATACTGTACTGTACTGTATTTAGCTATCAATAGGCTAGTAGGCTAGACTGCGTTGTCTGCATGATGAAACAATACCTAGTAAGCTTTTGTTTTGACCAGAGGAGGCTCCTCAGAGGAGGAAGGGGAGGACCATCCTCCTCAGTGAAATTTCATAAAAATAAAAATAGTGAAACATTAAAAAGGTTATCCTTTTTAGATAAAACTAGATTAAATATATTCATATGTAACCAAATAAAAATACACTGTTTTGCAATGAAGGTCTACTGTAACTTCAACAGCACTTTCTAGGGTAGAACCATGGTGTAGCTAGCTTCAGCTAGCTACACCAGCTAGCTTCCAGCTAGCTTCCACCCTCCTCTGGCTACAGCTAGCTTCCACCCTCCTCTGGCTACATTGACTTCAATACAAAACCTAGGAGGCTCGTAGGACTGACCCCCTTCCATAGATATACACTGTAATTATGACCACTTCTGGAGGATGTCCTCCAACCAATCAAAGCTTTTGCAGTATGAACTGACATGTTGTCCATCCAATCATAGACTTAGGATCAGAGAATGAACCATCAATCAATCAATCAAATGTATTTATAAAGCCCTTTTTACATCAGCCGATGTCACAAAGTGCAATACAGAAACTCAGCCTAAAACCCCAAACAGCAAGCAATGCAGATGTAGAAGCACGGTGGCGATGAAAACTCCCTAGAAAGGCCGAACCTAGGAAGAAACCTAGAGAGGAACCAGGCTCTGAGGGTTGGCAAGTCCTCTTCTGGCTGTGCCAGGTGGAGATTATAACAATACATGGCCAAGATGTTCAAACGTTCATAGATGACCAGCAGGGTCAAATAACAATAATCACAGTGGTTGTAGGGGGTGCCACAGGTCAGCACCTCAGGAGTAAAAGTCAGTTGGCTTTTCATAGCCGATCATTCAGAGTTAGAGACTTCAGGTGCAGTAGAGAGAGTCGAAAACAGCAGGTCTGGAACAAGGTAGCACGTCCGGTGAACAGGTCAGAGTTCCATAGCCGCAGGCAGAACAGTTGAATCTGGAGCAGCAGCAGGTGGACTGGGGACAGCAAGGAGTCATCAGGCCAGGTAGTCCTGAGGCATGGTTCTAGTGCTCAGGTTCTCCGAGAGAAGAGAGAAAAGAGAGAAAGAGAGAGAGTGTTAGAGGGAGCATACCTAAATTCACACAGGACACAGGATAAGACAGGATAAATATTCCAGATATAACAGACTGATCCCAGCCCCTCGACACATAAACTATTGCAGAATAAATACTGGAGGCTGAGACAGGAGGGGTGACAGGTGGGGTGAACCTAGTGAGTTGTATTGGGATTGTGCCGCTTAGCATTATGGGGGATCTATGTGTTGAGAAGCTTGGTGACATTGTTGGATAGAGATTATGAGTTATAAGTGATAGTTGAGCATTTTTGGGGGGGAATATTATTCACTTCAAATTACAGGAGATGGAGGAGGTATATTATAAATTGTTTTCTTGGTTTTAGAACTTTATTTTTGTGTCCAGTCAGTGCAATTTATTTAAATTTGCCTTGCTTACTTCAGTAGCTAGATACAGTACCAGCACGAGTTGCAGTTTTCTCCCCCAGTAAAATGGCCAATGCTGCCAAAATTGTTGTGGACTTTTTGTCGAAGAACCCCTTTCATTCTCTGGGGTACACGGAAAAGGTGCGAATTAACCTCTTAGGGCTAGGGGGCAGTATTTACACGGCCGGATAAAAAACGTACCCGATTTAATCTGGTTACTACTCCTACCCAGTAACTAGAATATGCATATACTTATTAGATATGGATAGAAAACACCCTAAAGTTTCTAAAACTGTTTGAATGGTGTCTGTGAGTATAACAGAACTCATATGGCAGGCAAAAACCTGAGAGATTCCTTTACAGGAAGTGGCCTGTCTGACCATTTATTGGCTTTCTTTGACATCTCTTTCCAAAACAAAGGATCTCTGCGGTAACGTGACACTTCCCACGGCTCCCATAGGCTCTCAGAGCCCGGGAAAAAGCTGAATGTCGTCATTCCAGCCCCAGGCTGAAACACATTATCGCCTTTGTCAAGTGGCCGATCAGGGGACAGTGGGCTTAGGCGCGTGCACTGGTCGCCCCCGTCTTTCTTTTTTTTCCTCTATTTACCGAAACGCAGATTCCCGGTCGGAATATTATTGCTTTTTTACGAGATAAATTGCATAAAAATTGATTTTAAACAGCGGTTGACATGCTTCGAAGTACGGTAATGGAATATTTAGAATTTTTTTGTCACGAAATGCGCCATGCTCGTAACCCTGATTTACCATTTCGGATAGCTTCTTGAACGCACGAACAAAACCCCGCTGTTTGGATATAACGATGGATTATTTGGGACCAAACCAACATTTGTTATTGAAGTAGAAGTCCTGGGAGTGCATTCTGACGAAGAACAGCAAAGGTAATAACATTTTTGTTATAGTAAATCTGATTTGGTGAAGGCTAAACTTGCTGGGTGTCTAAATAGCTAGCCCGTGATGGCTGGGCTATGTACTTAGAATATTGCAAAATGTGCTTTCACCAAAAAGCTATTTTAAAATCGGACATATCGAGTGCATAGAGGAGTTCTGTATCTATAATTCTTAAAATAATTGTTATGCTTTTTGTGAACGTTTATCGTGAGTAATTTAGTAAATTGTTAGTAAATTCCCCAGAAGTTTGCGGGGGGTATGCTAGTTTAGCTGTGGTTTGGGTTTATGTGATATTTATGTGACATTATATGCTAGCTTGAAAAATGGGTGTCTGATTATTTCTGGCTGGGTACTCTGCTGACATAATCTAATGTTTTGCTTTCGTTGTAAAGCCTTTTTGAAATCGGACAGTGTGGTTAGATAAAGGAGAGTCTTGTCTTTAAAATGGTGTAAAATAGTCATATGTTTGAGAAATTGAAGTAATAGCATTTCTAAGGTATTTGAATATCGCGCCACGGGATTAGACTGGCTGTTGCGTAGGTGGGACGATTTGGTGCCACCTACCCTAGAGAGGTTAAATGCGAGGGTCGACCTCTGCATGAGAACAGTTTCATGAAGAAGGATGAAAAGGTGAGGGCCTTCAATACCAACTGGTATCAAAAGTTCCTGTCTCACTACCTCCCCCATCTACTTCTGCCCCAGCCCCAGAGAGACCCCTTCCTGGTGGCCAGAAAATTGGCACACACCCCTAACCGGCTGTCCCGGGTTCTGTCCATCACCCTCTTCACCCAGTCCTCTCTGCTTCCCCTCACCTTCCACTCTTGTAAGGGGTGCGTACTGGTGGCAGAGAAGTCAGGCGCAGGAGAGCAAAACTGATTTACAACGGTGCAGTAATAAAAACCACCGTTAACAGAACAATAAATCAAATGGGTACAAAACCAGTCACACACCAGCATAACGTGCACAAGCACTTACAACAAACAATTCCGGACAAGGACATGTGGGGAACAGAGGGTTAAATGCACAACATGTAATGAGGGAATTGAAACCAGGTGTGTGGGAAGACAAGACAAAACAAATGGAAAATGAAAAGTGGATCGATGATGGCTAGAAGACCGGCGACGCCGAGCGCCGCCCGAACAAGGAGAGGAACCGACTTCGGCGGAAGTCGTGACAACTCTGTTGTTATGGCTCCCTCTCCCTCCTCTTCTTCCCGCTCTTCCTCCCCTCTCTGTTCTTGTTCATTTTCAATTCTCATGTAAAAATACACTGAAAGCAAGGATGAGGATATGTAGAAGAGAGAGGGAGAGAGAGAGGACTGGGATGACTCCACTACAGGAGGAGACTTTAAAGATGTCTGGAACTCTGTGACCCAGATGACACCCTATCCCCTATATAGCCCTATGGGCCCTGGTCAAAAGTACACTGAGTGTACAGAACATTAGGAACACCTTCCTAATATTGAGTTGCACCTCCCTTTGCCCTCAGAACAACCTCAATTCATTGGGGGAATGGACTCTTCAAGGTGTTGAAAGCGTTCCACAGGGATGCTGGCCCGTGTTGACTCCAATGCTTCTACAGCTGGTTAACAGGGAGCCTTTCATAAAGCCGCCTATATTGCTTGCCTTGCCTGCTTTTTGGAAAGTCTGGGCCTTGGTCGAAAGGTGGTTACAGTGACCAGAAGAACATCGATCGTTCAGCTAAACGGCAAAACAAAAGCAGGAAGTATATAAATGCCCACATCAGATTCAAGCTTTTGTGAAAAAGCTGCATCGATTAGGACGAAGGTCTGCGTATTCAAACTGTGGAACACAACGAGAAAGTAAGAAGAAACAGGGATGTTCTCAAGCGGCTTATCAACACCGCTGCGTTTTTGTGCATGCAAGAATTTTGCTTTTAGAGGACATGACTAGAGGGAAAGTTCTGCTGACAAGGGCAAAGACAAGGAGCTTGCGGAGGTAATTGCACGTTACGATGCTTTACTTACTGAACATATCAAAGTTTCGACTGTCTATTCTGGGATGTCGAAAACAATTCTGAATGATTTGATAGCTTCCATTGCATCATCCATTAAAAGATTCAAGAAAGCTGTTGACGCAGCACATTTTTCAGGTGTGCTCAAGTTGGCTTTCCACTTTCCTCCGGTATTTATTTCGAAATTATGATAACACATATTCACTCCAGACAGACACAAGCAAAAAATCATGATATAAATGTTGCACCAGCATAGGCTACACCTAAACATTAGAAATCTGACATGCGCAGTGGTCTAAGGCAATGCATCGCAGTACTAGTTGTGCCACTAGAGATTCTGGGTTCGAGTGCAGGCTTTGTCGCAGTTGGCCGCGACTGGGAGACCCATGGGGCGGTGCACAATTTCCCCAGCGTCGTCCAGGTTAGGGGAGGGTTTGGCCGGTAGGGATATCCTTGTTCCATCGCGCCCTAGCGACTCCTGTGGCGGGCCGGACGCAGTGCACGCTGACACGGTCGCCAGGTGTACTGTGTTTCCTCTGACACATCGGTGCGGTTGGCTTCCGGGTTAAGTGGGCATCGTGTCAAGAAGCAGTGCGGCTTGGTTGGGTTGTGTTTTGGAGGACACACGGCTCTCAACCTTCCCCTCTCCCGAGTCCGTACTGGAGTTGCAGCAATGAGACAAGACTGTAACTACCAATTGGATACCACGAAATTGGGGAGAGAAAAATATTTGTTTTTTTATAAATCAAATTCTGACATGCTGTAAGGGATGAAAACTAGACCATTTTTCAGTCTGATCAACTGTAGGTTACTAATAAGATCAGCTGCATACAGCCTATGTGCCCTGTCCATCTGGTCAGGATAAACTAATTGGTAACGTTATGTATTTATAGTCCATTTGTGTGCCAGGAGAAAATGTGAATGTGATCAAATTTAGTTTATTTTCAAAATTAGGCTGGCTAGGCTGCCTATATACGTTTTTAATCCAACATTATTAAGTGGAATTAATGAATCCACACAATAGTGATGACAGTACATTTTTTGTAAGGCCTACAGTTGCATATGCCTGCATGATGCAAACATGCATAAAGCAAGCTCAGCCCTGTGAGTTCTATTGTCTTTCAGTTGTTGTCTATGTGTTTGAGTAGAAGAAATCCCCCTCCTAATCTAGTCTAAATATAATTAATATGAACAAATATAAGGTAGCTGCAGTTTGACAGGGTTTCCTTACCCCCAGGGGCAGGAGTATATTTCAGGCGTTTTTTAAAACCATGTGACCTGTTTTGGAAAAACTGGTCCCATAATAGCCCATATAAAACCTTTTTACAACTGATTAATCCCTGTCATACCTTATAGGGCCCAGAGTTTTCCTAGTTAGGTTAACATATAAGGAAAAACTCCAGGCCCCAGGGGAGTAAAAATTGCCCCACCACTCTGGGACCTATGGTGCCACCAGTCTACTTGCAGATGTCAGTTATCTTCAGATGTCAGTTATCCAGAGCGACTTACAGTAGTGAATACATACATTTCATTTTTATTTCATGCATTTAAAATTAAAAAAAATTGTACTCAAGGCTTTATTCAGTAACATTTCTTGGGATACTTTGACGTGTCAGGTAAGTGAGATGCACAGTCTGTGTTTGACTTTATGAAGTTTGAGATGTCTGAGTATAAGTCCATAGAGAAACTCGTTGTCCAAACCTATGAATGTGCAGCTGTAATGGAATGTATCTGCTATTTGTATTTATAGCTAAGTCCCCTCCTGTTCCCTGATTAAGAGGTGATGACTACTCCACTATCATTGTCAACTTTCTCCTGACATGAACTGAAGCCACGTCTCATGTGCCAGCTCATCCACTGGCACATTGAATGTTTCCCCTCCAAGCACTGTGTGTACCCCTATCAATTTTCACTCATTATTGAAAGTAAGCTTTTGTTAATGTTTGTGTATGTTTAATAATTACAATGAATGGTGAGTGGATTGCTGTGCACATTCAGTATTTGTCCGTTTGTTGTGTGGTTGAGTATTTTTTCTTCAGACGCTAAAATCAATTTACACTTAGGGGAACATTTTTACTTCCACTTAAGTCAAATTTAGGGTTCGCCCCTTTTGTTTTATGCAGAGATCTACCCCGCAAAGCTCTATGGACCATTAATGTGACTGAAAGGGGGAATGTAGATTTGAAATGTAAAACTACTGGCATCACAAGAAGCTCGGACAAGGTTGGAGTTGGATGTGCTGTAACTGACAATTAACCTGTAAATCTATGTCGTTGTTTTTTTGTTTGAATTGTTTACGTGTTCGCTATGCGGGGGAAATGATAAGACAAGCGGAACTACATGGCTAAGAACTGTTGTAACAGGGATTATTATCGTTGCTACACACCTTTGGAGTGAAGGCAGTCCTGCGCTGTGTTAGCTAAATTTTCATGTCTTCGGGTGTAGTTTGTAAAGGTTGAAGTGTGTATGTTAGGATGGTAACGTTATAATAATGAACGATAAAGTGTGAATTCATGCCAGGAATAATAAGTTTGAAGTTTTGATTTCCTCCCTTCTGTAATAAGCAGCCAATGAGGAATTTTTCCTTTATTCATGTGTTTAATCTGATACTGTTATAGCTCATTGTTTATGTATGTAAGCACTTCAGAGTCATATCCAGCTAATAAGTCACTCATAAGACAAGAAAGTTGTAAGAGTGAGCTTAACTGTATTTTCATTTACTTTATAGTTCTCACGAGTTAACTGAAAAGGGCAGAGAACTGCGTGACGAAAGGTGGAGACAGCTTGAACATCGTTTCAGGGTCAGCTATGAGAAGTGGAAGGCTCTGGTAAAGGATGCAAAACTGTCACTGACAGGCTGTTGCTCTGAAGACCTACTACAAGACCTCTTAAACAAGATCAGCCATACCTCTACAGATCTTAAACTTGCCTATGTAAATTTGCGTCAAATCGACATTCCCGACAATGATATTCGCCGCAGAGTTTATACTTGGGAAGCAGTTACAAGGTCTATTATCAAGACAGTAAGGTGTCATTTAAAAGGCAGGGAAGAAGGTCAAAATAACCAGATAGAGCTGCGCTGGAATGACAGCAATTCCTTGTGCATGTCCAAACTCTCACATAAGTCAAGTCTCAACTATCAGCACTCAAGTGCTTCCTCCCAGTCTCAAAGCAACTCAAAGGTCACCTCCAGACGCTCAAGCGTGTCATCTGTCAAGAGACAAGAGGCTGTGGCGGAAGTTGCTGCTAACCAAGCAGCTTTAGAAGTAATGGTCAAGCAAGAACACCAACTAGAAGAGCTTCAGAGACTCGAAGATGAAAATAAGAAGAGGACAGCGGAGCAAGAAGCTGAGGCTGTGAAACGTAGCTTAGAAGAAGCTAGGCTGTGAGTCAAGTTAGAGGTAGAAAATGCTGCCAGGCAAACGACACTAGAAGACAAGCGTAGAGAGCTCGAGCCCCTAGAAGTGCTCAAGAAACTAAATGCTGCCAAGGCGTGGATGCAAGCGCATGAGCAAGATGAAAACTCAGAGGACAAGAAGAGAGAACTACTCTCTAACTGCAAATCTGTGAAAGAAGTCATGCACAGAAGTGGCTCATTTCATAGTCTCTCACCACAACATGTTGTGACAAGCACACAACAAGAAGATGGCACCAAGACCATGGTCAGGTGACTAGCGGAGTCCATCAGTGAAAGCCGCCTCCCCATACCAGAACCAGTAACATTCAATGGAGAACCACTCTCGTTCACTGACTGGAAGGTCTCTTTTCAGACTCTGATAGACAGGAAGAACATACCAGCAACTGAGAAGATATACTACTTAAGAAAATATGTCGGTGGGCCTGCCAAGAAAGCCATCGAAAGTTACTTTCTGTTAGGAACAGAGTCACGATACCATGCTGCGTGGACCATTGTTGAAGAAAGGTACGGAAACAAATTCCTCATTGTCAAGTCCTTCAGAGATAAACTCAATGGATGGCCTAAGATAGGATCCAAGTACAGTCTTGGACCTTGTAGACTTTCTTTGCAGCTGTGATGCTGCTATGTCTCAGAATAAGGGCCTGGAGGTGCTTAATGACTGTAAAGAAAACCAAAATATCCTCGCTAAACTTCCAGATTGGCTAACTTCAAGATGGAATAGAAAGGTCACAGACATCTTAGAAGAAACTGAGACCTTTCCTAGCTTCAGTCAGTTTGTGAAGTTTCTCATGAGAGAAGCCAAGATCGCTTGCAATCCTGTAACATCCCTTCATGCTTTGAAACCAAGTGAAGATGGAAAACCTAAAACGCCAAGGATTCAAAGCCCCGGAGCAAGGGTATTAGCAACTAACTCTGATGAGAAAGATACTGTTACTAGTTGTGTCTTCTGTGAGAAGTCAGGTCACAGTCTCCACAAATGTTGGAAGTTCATGGATAAGCCCACCGCAGAGTGACAGAAGTTTGTTCAAGAGAATAAATTGTGCTTCGGCTGTTTAAGGCCTGGGCATCGTTCGAAAGATTGTGAAAACAGGAACACATGTGACACGTGTCAGAGGAGGCATCCATCTTGCCTGCACGAAGATCGTACTAAAGAAAGGTCAAGGGATAGGAAGACAGAGCCACCACAAGATAAGGGGACAAGGGCGTCATGTGAGGCCATATCTAACAGAGTCGTAAGGGACATTAACAACACTCACACCTCTACAATCATTCCAGCATGGGTGTCAACCACAGGTGAGCCAGATCGTGAAGTTCTCATGTATGTTCTTCTTGACACCCAGAGCAATATCACTTTTATACTTGAAGAGACAACAAAAGCTCTCAATACTAGGAAGGAGCCAGTACAACTGAAACTCTCTATAATGGCTTCAAGGAATACCATCGTGCCCTGCCAGAAACTGTCTGGTTTGCAGGTTAGAGGGTTTTACTTGGAGAAGAAAACCCCTCTGCCAACGACCTACACGAAAGAGTTTATTCCTGCAAAAAGAGATCATATTCCTACTCCACAGACTGCAAGAGCATGGTCTCCTCTTGAACACATTTTAGAGGAGATTGCTCCTCAACAGAGCTGTGATGTCGGTCTCTTAATTGGCTACAACTGCTCCTAGGTGCTCCATCCAAGAGAAATTGTGTCTGGTAAGAGAAATCAGCTTTTTGCTGAGAGAACAGACCTTGGCTGGAGCATAGTCGGCTATGGAAACCCATGTATCGACTATGGCGACACTATTGAAGTGAGTCATCAGGTTATTGTTAGACAGGTGATGCCAAGTCTTCAATCTTCTTCCAACCTCGCAAATCAAGTACACTATGTTTGTAGAACACATGTAAGAGAGGTAATCACAGCACTGGACATTATCAAGACGCTTGAATCCGACTTCAACGAGAGAGCTGCAGAAGAGGAGCTCATATCTCAAGAGGATATCCGGTTCCTGACAAAATGAAAGTGGGCATCAGACGCAAGGACAATGGACATTACGAGATGCCGCTGCCGTTTAAGGAAGAAAGACCCAACCTGCTGAACAATAAGACGTGCAGTTCACCATCTCAAGTGCCTGGAAAGGAGGCGAAGGAGAGACAAGCAGTACTACAAGGACTACACAGCATTCATGGAAGAGACCATAGCTTGTGGAGATGCTGAGGAGGAATTGAACAAGCATCCAGCATGGTACATCCCACACCATGGGGTTTATCACCCACAAAAGCCTGGGAAGATATGAGTCGTCTTTGACTGCTCAGTGAAGTTTCGAGTGATGTCCTTGAATGACCATCTCCTTACCGGTCCAGAGTTGACAAACACATTACTGGGTGTCATTTGCCATTTTCGTAAGGATCCAGTCGCAATTATGTGTGACGTAGAGGCCCAGATGGTGAAAGAAGCAAGGGAGCTTTGCAGCATCGGCAAACTTTGGTTGCACAAGTTTATCTCTAACAGAAAGGAAGTTATAGCCGCAATTCCCAAGGAAGAACGTGCTGAGGGTGCCAAAGACCAGGATATGGTTCTGGGTGAACCACACATGGAGAGAGCGCTTGGTGTACTGTGGTGTGTTGCATCAGATGAGTTCCAGTTTAGGGTAGTTGTCAAGGAGCGCCCACTCACAGAAGAGGAGTTTTGTCTACAGTAGCCTCTGTATATGATCCGCTTGGGTTTGTGGCACCCTTTGTCCTGGCAGGGAAGCAGATCTTGCAACAGATGTGTGTGACAAGATATGACTGGGATGACCCCCTTCCAGATGACCTACGTTCCCAGTGGGAATTCTGGCTCCAAGGTCTACAAAACTTGTCTGAAGTAAGGATCCAACGAGGCTACTTGCCATCAAGTTTCAAGGAAGTGCAGAGTTATGAGCTCCATCACTTCTCCGACGCTAGTATCTCAGGTTATGGAGTGCTCATACCTCAGAACAATCAGCACAGCAGGAGAAGTTCATTGCTCCCTAATTATGGGGAAGTCGAGAGTCGCCCCTTCCAAGGTTATGACCATACCACGACTGGGACTTTCAGCAGCGGTGGTAGCTGTTTGAACAAGTGACATGCTCAAAAAGGAGCTAGAGATACAGGAATACTTCTGGACAGACTCAAAGGTAGTTATTGGCTACATCAACAATGAAGCCAGAAGATTCCACATCTTTGTAGCTAACCGTATTCAACGCATTAGGCAAAGCACAGATCCCGAACAATGGAGATATGTTACCTCTGAAGAGAATCCTGCGGATCATGCTTCCAGAGATCTCACATCAGAACAGCTCATGGCTTCCAACTGGTTCACAGGTCCAGACTTTCTTTGGCAGGAAGAACTTCCCAAAGGACAAGTCAAGGTGGGAGAGATCTCAGACAATGACCCAGAGCTGCAGAAATCCCTGATCCATGATACCCAGGCAAAGGAAGAAAGATCGTTACTAGATCACCTTCACAAGTTCTCCAACTGGGCTAGAGTGGTGAAAGCTATTGCCAGGCTCAAACGACATGTCAAGGAAACCATGGGCTTAAAACTGAGGTCCAGTGAAGCTACAAGCATAGAAGAAAGGAGAGAGGCAGAGCTCACCATTATAAAGATAGTTCAAGAAACAGCCTTCTCCCATGAGATACACAACCTTAGGCACCAGAAAAACATCAAGACCAAAGATAAAGCAAGCAAGTTGCATAAATTGAGTCCATTTCTGGATGAGCAAGGTATCCTCAGGGTGGGAGGTCACTTGGCTCATGCAACTCTTCATTCCCATGTGAAGCATCCTGCAATCCTGCCAAGAGATAGCTACTTGTCAGTGCTGCTCATCAAGCACTATTATGAAAGAGTATGACACCAAGGACGTGGAATGACGATCAATGAGCTGCGATCCAATGGTATATGGATCATTGGATGCAGCAATGCTGTTTCCTCTCACATCTACAAATGTGTGAAATGCAGGAAATTCAGAAGATGTACAGAAGAGCAAAGGATGGCAGATCTTCCGAAGGAACACATGGAGACCACGCTTCCCTTCACATACTGCGGGATGGACTGCTTTGGACCTTCAACACCAAGGACGGAAGAAGAGAGTTAAACCGTTATGGGCTCCCACTCACTTACATGGGCTCTCGAGCAGTTCACATTGAAATGCTTGATGACTTATTAACCACCGATGCCTTTATCAATGCCCTGCGGTCATTCATTGTCATACGTGGTAATGCTCGTCAAATCAGGTGTGATTAAGGCAGCGACTTCATTGGCGCAAGACGCAAGTTTGTGGACGCCCTGAAAGAAATGGATCAAGAACGACTGAAGGAACTTGGATGTGAGTTTATCATGAACCCCCCATCTTCAAGTCACATGGGTGGTGTTTGGGAAAGGCAAATCCGCACGATACAAAGTGTCTTAACCTCTATGGGCTAGGTGGGACGCTTGCGTCCCACCTACTCAACAGCCAGTGTAATCCCGTGGCGCGTTATTCAAATTCCTCAAAAATGCAAAAACTTACATTTTTCAAACATATGACTATTTTCCACCATTTTAAAGATAAGACTCTCGTTAATCTAACCACACTGTCCGATTTCAAAAAGGCTTTACAACAAAAGCAAAACATTAGATTATGTCAGCAGAGTACCCAGCCAGAAATAATCAGACAACCATTTTTCAAGCTAGCATATAATGTCACATAAACCCAAACCACAGCTAAATGCAGCACTAACCTTTGATGATCTTCATCAGATGACAACCCTAGGACATTATGTTATACAATACATGCATGTTTTGTTCAATCAAGTTCATATTTATATCAAAAACCAGCTTTTTACATTAGCATGTGACGTTCAGAACTAGCATACTTCCGGTGAATTTACTAAATTACTCACGATAAACGTTGACAAAAAACATAACAATTATTTTAAGAATTATAGATACCGAACTCCTCTATGCACTCGCTATGTCCGATTTTAAAATAGCTTTTCGGTGAAAGCACATTTTGCAATATTCTAAGTAGATAGCCCAGCATCACAGGGCTAGCTATTTAGACACCCACCAAGTTTAGCCCTCACCAAAGTCAGATTTACTATAAGAAAAATGTTATTACCTTTGCTGTTCTTCGTCAGAATGCACTCCCAGGACTTCTACTTCAATAACAAATGTTGGTTTGGTTCAAAATAATCCATAGTTATGTTCAAATATCCTCTGTTTTGTTTGTGCGTTCAAGACACTATCCGAATGGTAAAGAAGGGTGACGCGCACGACGCATTTCGTGACAAAAAAATTCTAAATATTCCATTACCGTACTTCGAAGCATGTCAACCGCTGTTTAAAATCAATTTTTATGCCATTTTTCTCGTAAAAAAGCGATAATATTCTGACCGGGAAAGCGTGTTTAGGTTCAAAGAGAGAAAAAATAAAAACATGGGGTCGACTCGTGCACGTGTCTCAGTCCCATTGTCCTCTGATAGAGCACTTACCAAAAGCGCTAATGTTTTTCAGCCAGTGGCTGGAATTACATCATTCAGCTTTTTCCCGCCTTCTGAGAGCCTATGGGAGCCGTAGGAAGTGTCATGTTACAGCAAAGATCCTCAGTTTTCATTAAAGAGAGCAAAGAAGAACAAGAACTTGTCAGACAGGTCACTTCCTGTAAGGAATCTTCTCAGGTTTTTGCCTGCCATATGAGTTCTGTTATACTCACAGACACCATTCAAACAGCTTTAGAAACTTTAGGGTGTTTTCTATCCAAAGCCAATAATTATATGCATATTCTAGTTTCTGTGCAGTAGTAATAACCAGATTAAATCGGGTACGTTTTTTATCCGACCGTGCAAATACTGCCCCCTAACCCCAACAGGTTAATCTGCTACTGTTATAGCTCCGGCTAAACTGTTTATGTATGCTGTCACGTCCTGACTAGTAAAGGGGTTATTTGTTATTATAGTTTGGTCAGGACGTGGCAGGGGGTATTTGTTTTATGTGGTTCGGGGTTTGTTAGTATATGTATTTATGTAAGAGGGGTGTTTGGTTAGAGTATTCCGGGGTTTTTGGGTTATGTTCTTTATTTCGTATTTCTATGCTCTGTCTATGTTGTGTATTTCTTTGTTGGCCTGGTATGGCTCTCAATCAGGAACAGCTCTACATCGTTGTTGCTGATTGAGAGTCAAACTTAGGTAGCCTGTTTTCACTTGTCCCTTTGTGGGAAGTTGTTTTTGCACTGCTAGGGTTAGCCTGCAAAACTGTCTAGTGTTCGTTCGTTTTCTTGTTTTTTGTGTATGTGTTCAATAAATGTTAAAATGAGCACTCAACCCGCTGCGCCTTGGTTTACTCCTTACGACGCCCGTTACATATGCAAGCCCTTCAGAGTTATATCCAGCTAATAAGTCACTCGTAAGACAAGAAAGTTTTAAGAGTGTGCTTAACTGTATTTTCATTGACTTTATAGTTCTCACAGAAGGTGATAATTCTGACTAAAACTACAGAATAAAGCCGGCAGTTAAAATCAAGGAACAGTTGCTCTCGTGGAGGGAGCCACGTGTGCAAATGGTCAATGTAATCCGATTAGGGTTGCAAAACTTCAGGTAATTTACCAAGGTTACAGGAATCTTCAGTAATTTTGGTAATTAACAGAAAATCTATGGCAATCTATCGTAACTCTGACAATAAAATAATTTATAATATTAATTTATTATATCTGTGTTCATATTGTCCATGAGTTTCTAGTAGATAGACCATACTATTCAAGAGAAAATAGCTTAATTAATGAAAAAAAACAATGGTATTCACTAAGATGATGGTTTATATTTAAGATAGTGTTTTACAGCTTTGTCATGAATTTCTTTACATCTTATTTAATTTGTTCATATGATAATTCCACAGGGAGGTCCAGAGATTATTACAGACAGCTGTGATAATCTGAAGTACCCAAAAGGGCCACTAGATGTCTTGTGATAGATTACATAAAATCCTTAAAAGATACCAACATTCTGGTAGTTTAATGGTAAAATTAGAAGGTTTTCAGTAATATACCCTCCCTTTGCAACACTAAATCTGATTGATATGTTCAGTTACTGTGGTCATACTTCTACTGACTGTAGTGACTGTTAGTTACTGAAAAGTAGGCTAATCATGATGTCTCTTTCTCTTTCTGGAAGACAAACAGTAGTAATGCACTGACAGAAAAAACGTAATTATTGAGAACTACACTATATATACAAAAGTATGTGGAGACCCCTTCAAATTAGTGGATTCAGCTATTTCAGCCACACTCGTTTCTGAGATGTGTATAAAATCGAGCACACAGCCATGTAATCTCCATAGACATACATTGGCAGTAGAATGGCCTTACTGAAGAGCTCAGTAACTTTCAACGTGGCACCGTCATAGGATGCCACCTTTCCAACAAGTCAGTTCATCAAATTCCTGCCCTGCCATTAGACTCTGGAGCAGTGGAAACGTGTTCTCTGGAGTGATGAATCAAGCTTCACCATCTGGCAGTCCGACGGACTTTTCTGGGTTTGGCGGATGCCCAAATGCATAGTGCCAATTGTAAAGTTTGGTGGAGGAATAATGGTCTGGGGCTGTTTTTCATGGGATGGGCTAGGCCCCTTAGTTCCAGTGAAGGGAAATCATAGCACTACAGCATAAATGACATTGTAGACGATTCTGTGCTTCCAACTTTGTGGCAACAGTTTGGGGACGGTCCTTTCCAGTTTCAGCATGACACTGCCCCCGTGCACAAAGCGAGGTCCATACAGAAATGTTTTTTAGATCGTTGTGGAAGAACATGACTGGCTTGTACAGAGCCCTGACCTCAACTCCATCGAACACCTTTGGGATGAATTGGAACATTTTGGGATGAATTGAAGCCAGGCCTAATCGCCCAACATCAGTGCCCGACCTCACTAATGCTCTTCTGGCTGAATGGAAGCAAGTCCCCGCAGCAATGTTCGAAAATCTAGTGGATAGCCTTCCCAGAAGAATGGAGGCTGTTATAGCAGCAAAGGGGGGACCAACTCCATGTTAATGCCAATGATTTTGGAATGAGATGTTCGACAAGCAGATGTTATAGGTTCACATTTTAGTGTGAACCTATAAAGGGTTATGTATTTAAAACTGTTACTTCTACAGTGGGATACATAACGTACCAAATGGTTGCAGTCACAATCAATTGGACCTCTGGTAGGATGGGTGAAAGATAGAATGTTCAATAAAGTATATAAACTGAGAATTGAATCATATTGAACCCCTTAATTTGCCAAATTGGTATACTGTTTGGAATGTAGAATTTGGAATTATTATAAACCAATCTGTAAACAGTCAAGTTTAGCAAGATATTTGTTTATATATTGTAACTGTAGATTAGTCCACTAGCAGTTCTGTAAGGAAAGCCTGTAAATGTTACTAAAAATGTGATATTTAATAAATAAACACATCTGATATAAAGTTCTACATGTTGCTGATGATTTCAATGATAGCTCATGTACCCGACCATGTACCCGGCCACATGTACCCGGCCATTACATGTGACACTGTAATGACGAAATGGCTTTGTTACGAAAGTATGCTTAAATTGTCCAAAGTATTTGAGAAAACGCACCAAACAGACCTATGTTCCGGGTTTTGATTCGTACAATGTGTGGTTACCATCATTAGTCTGAATAGGTAAGGTACGTCAACAATGCATTTCGCTGAAACCGTCACTCCACACCACTGAAGTCTCAGCCAACATCATGGCAGCATTAGGACTCCTATGGCTTGTGATCTGTGAGTATGTTCTACTTTTCAAGTAATACAAACATTTTCAAAGAAATATTCATGTTCATTTACTGAACAAAATACTTTCCCTAAGTGTATTCATTTGTCCATGCAGCCACAGCATCCATCCTTGTCAAATGTGATGAAGATGCAACATCTGAACACAAAAGTAAAGTATTTCTGTATATTTTTTTGTAGTGATTAGTGTTTTGGAAATATTTAATACATCAGTGTATAAAATACAGTATATACTTTTAAAACAGAAATTCTTTCTTAATAATACACACACTTACACTTAAGGGAAACCCTAACTTCCACTTAAGTCACATTTTCAAAAAGAAAGTGAAGGGTTCACCCCTTATTGGTATTTGTTTTTAAGCAGAGATCTACCCAGCAAAGATCTTTGGACCATCTAGTGTGACTGAAGGGGTAAACGTCACTTTTAAATGTAGCACTACTGGCATCAGAGAACCTGAGGACAAGTTTAATTTTTACCTTTGCAAGAATGGAGTTGGGATAAGAATTGCGCTGCTGGAGAAACTTGTAGATGACGCTATTTTCACCATAAAGGATGTTACAAGAGAAGACTCAGGCAACTACAGCTGTGTGTACGCCAGAGATAAACTTGTAACCAGTCAGGTGAACTCAACAGGGGAGAATTTAGTGTTTTTTCAGGTTGATGGAGAAAAGAAAGGTAAGATTCTTTCAATATTTGTGTATAATGTATGTTTGTAATGATAAGATTGCTATCCATATGGTATATTTGTCAATTTGTTGCAGTGCAGTTTGAATATTTGTAATTCAGTCACATTTTCAGCCAATAATATATTGCTTTGCAATGAAAGGCTACGTACTCTGACTCAGCAACAAGTTAAACACCAGCGTTTACTGTACACCAGAATCTATTATATCAATGTTCTTCACAGAGGGACTAAATAATGTGGGAGGACAAGGAAGAGCAGGACTGGCAGCAGCCTTGGTCCTCCTGTTTCTGACGCTGTCTGTACTGCTGTTACTGTGGAGGAACTGGGGAATCCTGAAACAAAGTAAGTGACGTTGACAGTCTGTTTGGTTTAGGCCAGGAATCAATTCTTAACACATCGCGCTGGACAGCCGAAAATTCAGCTTTAAAAGGCATTTTCACCGCACGTTTGCGGAGATCGCATTCACAAAATGCTGCAGATGACGGCTCAATCGGAAATTCCCATAAAATGTCAAACAAGCAATGTGGAATTTGGAATTTTGATTAACTAATCTGTAAACAGTCAAGTTTAGCAAGATATTTGTTTATATATTTTAACTGTAGATTAGCCCACTAGCAGTTCGCATTCACAAAACACTGCAGATGACGGCTCAATCGGAAATCCGCTTTAAATATCAATCAAGCTATAATGCAGATCTAACGCGGATATTTGAATCCCGGCCTTACAATCACCATGTCTAGCTATGTGACATGGTGGGGGAAAGTGAACAAACGCTTGATGTTAAACTAAGTGTCTATGCATTTTAGTCATTCCTTACTGTTGCTTTCTGTTACAGTGATACACATTGACCATCAACCAAGGTATAGAAAACCTACCAAACAAAAACAAAATACTACTTGACAATGTCCACGTTGTTGAGACAGGGCAAAAATATTTGTATTCTTCCCTTAGTGAGAATCAGGATGCGGATCAAACATACAGTCTAATCTCAGCTGTGCCAGGTTCAGTATACCAGTTCATATTTTTACATTGCATATTTTGCATCACATATTGCTCCTTTTCTTAAGTTCTTTAAGTACTAAGTCATAATGTATGTTTTCTGTCTTTGATTTTCATATGCTGGATGTTCTAGTCGCAGCTGGTGTAATGTAAGTTTCTCTTCAGCACCATTTTTTTTAAATGGGCAATTATGCTATCTCACCATACTATTGAGATGATACAGTTTTCATAAAAGTGTGTAACTAACTAAGGGTTAGTTTCCCTATTTTGGTAAAGAAAATATCTGATATGCAGTATCTTTGATGAAACAATGAAGTGACCATATAGGTTTAGTATGCATTTTTTAAGAGTACTTTTCATACAATAACCTTTCATAGTCTAAGATGATATCCCTTTTCCATGGCTTCTGTAAGTTGTTTACAATGGTGTCAATGTCTTGTCTGTTCAGTAGTGAGGTCCCATTTGATGGTGATGAAGGACCCTATTCTATGATAGGTGACTGGAGAGGTACAGTTTGTCTAATCATTACATTATTAATAATAACCTAGCAGAGAAAGCCCTTGGTTTATGATATACTGTATCTGACTATTAACAAAACAATTCTAATACAGGGCTGAAATCGTCAGGGAGACTACGGTAAGACATTTTAGTAACTACCACATTATTTCTAAAGATATGACACAAATAATAATAATAATATTTAATTTGTAAAGCGCATTTCCCACACTCAAGATGCATAAATGATCAATGATATATGCCAAATTATATATGTAATATTTCCCTTAAACAGAAAGAATCCTGAGCCCTTGTGTTCACAAGGTGTGTCAGGTATGTATGCAATCTCATAGTTGTTCCTCTCTTTTCTGGAGTCCCTTAACCTTTACAATACATAGAACTGATCTCTATTTTATTCCCAGCAGGCATGGGATCGGTTGTTCATCAGTAAGTCTGAATCCTGCTTTTACATTTCCTTCAGTATCAGGGACATTTATGAGGCGTATTGTTGATATTTCTCTAATTACATATTTACATTTCTGAGTTTGAAGTTCATTTTCTGTTTCTGTAGCTGTCCAACTGATCCTACAGGAGCTGAGGCACTGTACAGTGTAATAACTAGAGGTGGGTACTAAAAAAGAAACAAGTAGAATAGTATAGGTGCATGTACTGTCTGATGGGTTACAAAGGTAGGTTCACATCATACCTATTTTTATCTGTTGTCTGTTATACTGACGTAGAGGCACCCCTGAGCATCACACGTAACCACATACTACACAGGTTGTGGATGGTTTTGCCACATGCACTCAGAGATCAACAGGCCTGCAGACAGAGGAAGGCAACGTGAGCAAAGACTCACAGCACAACTTAAGTCCCACACAATTCAAACCACAGTGCCCTGACGCAGCTATATTTATATAAAGATACACTTAACTGTAGCGACTTGGTTTTCCACAGACACTTCATTCTCAGAACACTCAGTTAACTTTCTCTACATACAGTATCCAGCATGTTTGACTAAATCTAGCAACCTCTCCCCTCTGTGAAAAAAAACAGCACAGCAGGGTGAAACTGCCATCTATGCCAAAGTGACCAAAACAAAGAAGGAGAAAGAAAAACAGGACCCCGTTTACAGTCTGCCGATGAAAACATAAACAGAGAGGACACCATGATACTGTATACTGTTCCATTACAAATACAGTAGTGCTATACAGTAGTGATATACAGTAGTGATATACAGTAGTGATATACAGTAGTATATGACATGCGAAATGACATGACAGAACATGTGGTTTATCTCCCCTTTTGGTCATAGAAGTCTGGGGATATTAATACTGTACACCTAGGTGTATGCCAAGATGTGTTTTTTGAAATACTGCTTTGGTTTTGAACATATTACTCTGCGTTTGATGCAGTCTGCAGTCTGGGTGCCATCTTTGAGCCTAGCGAAGATGTAGATGACATTATTTCACCTTTTATTCAATAAAAACAAACCAGGCTTGAATAAAAGCTATATAAATTCAAACAAAGTGTTAGCCAATGTTTTCCACAGGTTTGTTATGCCAACATGGAAATGTGAATTAAGACACACAAATGAATGATAAGACAAGACCGAGACATACATAGAGAAAGAGATGTGGACAAAGGAGAATATGTGGCAGGCTAATGTGGTTACAGTGGTTCTATAGAAAGCTCAGTCTAATGGGAGAGGGAGACAGAGCTTAGTAATAGACCAGCCACCATCATCATGCCTCCCAGCAGAGGGGAAGAGGGGAGGAGAAGGGGAGAGGAGGGAAAGAGTGGGAGGCTGTCTGCAGCATATTACCATTTCTCCACACACACCATGACCCAGGGGCTAGGCAGACGAGATTGATTTTTTCCTTCCAGCATTTTCCATTTGCTGTCACTCTCACAAGGCATCGTCATCATAGACCCATGTCACACACCAGATGGTTTCACTCCTACCTGACGCTCATCCCTCAACTCATCAGTGCAGACGGCCGTCCCGCTATCTGACGTGAGACAATGCATAATAGACACGATGGAGTTATGTGGCTCACAGACATGCATACACACACACACACACACACACACACACACACACACACACACACACACACAAAATAACATCTCAAAATTGAAATCTTCTCATACCACAGGTACTCCAGCTACTGTAGTATCAGGGGAATGGATGCTGTATATTAGACAAGCTCTCAACACACACATACAGACACACACTCCTCCACCCCTATTAACCCTGACATTAAACCTGAAGCAACAGTCTGAAGCTACTTTAGTTAGACGTATGGCTGAGGCAGCCTCGCTGCTAGCCACTGTCTGAGGGGAGAGAACAAGAGAGAACAACAACAGTGTGCTGGATCTATGTAGGTAGAGCTGCTGGGGCAGGGCTTGCAGTGTAGACACTTGGCTGTGGATAGGCTACAGGCTGCAGGCAGTGTGCTGCTGGGGAGGATACCTGGTAGTGATTAGTGATCAGACTCTTCTGGGGGAGAGAGGGGGGCTGGCTTTCTGGAGGAGGTTGAGGAGGAGGAGGAAAAGGAGGAGAGAGAGGAGAGAGAGGGCACTACCGTTCATTTAGAGGCAGCAGCAAGGGACTGAAGCATCGCCTGTCTGAGCTGAGGCAGGGCTCCATGGAATGGGGGAATACTAGAGAGCAGCGCTGCCTGTCTGTCTGTCGACACTCTGTCTGGACTCTCACTCTGCATTCAGGATAGATTGTGTGTTGAGTGGATGATAGGAATAGAGGATGCAGGTCTGATATCCACAGTATGTCTGTTTGTGATCATATGTGTATAGGTTTGTGTGTGTTCACTACATCCAAGCAGGTGAGTGTAATGTGTTCGCATGTACACTGTTGTGCATGTGTGTATATTTGAAATGTGTAAGATGAAATGTGTGTGTATGCAAATGTGAAAATTAGTTTCTGTGTGTATGCAGTATGCGTCTGTATTCATGTATGTGTGTACATGTAAGGTATCTATACGGATGTATACATGTCCCATAACTTCCTCTGTTTGTGCACTGTGCCGTGATTTTATTGCTGTGTTTTCCTCGGCTCCAGCTGTGTTGTAGTCATGGCTGCCTGAGGGACTACTCCCTGGGTGTGTGGATCTGGAGCCCCCTCTGATATCATGCTGAGAGCTGGGCCAGCGGCCAGCACTCTAATCCTGCTGCTGTCATACTGCTGCTGCCACCTGTGTCACTCTCTGGGTAAGTTCTCCCTACAGTACCACTGTGGAGGACATGGAAGACACTCTCAGAGTGATGGGCCATCAGAGATGTTATCAGACTGAGAGATACCCACTCTGCACAACTAGGATAATCTACTGGGAACAGGATGATAAGGAGATGAGCGGCAGGGCAGATGGAAAATCTGAGGATGGGAGATAGTGAAGAGGCTATGCCAGCTGAGACTAATACTAAATTAAAAGAGGAGCTGTTGGTCATTAACTGATGGGCTGAGTAATGTCAGTATGACCACTCAATATATCCAGACCTAATTTTCCTTTTAAGTAGATTTCTAATCAAGGTGTAGGGTCTCAGAGACTTTGGCAACATTTATTATGAAGGTCAGTGGTTTGGTTTCCTGCTCTCGGTTATTTCAGTATCCAAGATATGCATCCCTGTCTGCATAGTGCAGCAATTTCCTGTGGTTGGTGACCTTCTGTTCAGCTGGGAGAGGTGGTGAGCTGAACAAGGGAAGAAATAGCTCTATTAACCACTTGGGGAAAGAACCTCAGAGTTCTAATAACTCTGTCCAGTCAATAGCAGAAATATAAGCTGGCCAGCCCAGATAGCTCCGCACGGCTGCCTCCTCCATGCCAACCAGCCTGTGCAGAAACAGAATTGATTCTCTCACTGACTGTGAGGCGCTGACTGTAATTTGTTTTGGATAAGAGCTTGAGCGTCCGCCGAATAAATAAATGGAAAAATGTAATGGAGCTCCTCTTCTGAAATTCTGTCCTTCGTTAGCGGGCTGGGTTTAATAACATGGGCTGTGTGGACTGCAGAAGAGGGTTAGGAGATGTGTAAGGTCACAGATTTTAATCTGCCATCTCTTAGGGCGTTTTTGTAAACCCCACATCTTCGAGATGACTGATAAAATATTAACATCTTTCATCAGTGCAGTACACAGCCAGGGATCCTCTGGAGAGATAGACTGGCCTAATGCCTCGCTGGCCCCACACTCAGGTTACGCTAATTGTAGATACACCCATTGATTGAACATAATGAAGATACGACTGAGCATTTATAACACAATCTATACACTCGATTAGAGATATTGTAAAGGGTCGGGAAGTGGCCTTTAGATTGTATTTATCATTCAATCATGACAAATCATGCTGAATTGTTGCTCCATTACAAAAAGCAAAGGAAGCACCTATAATGTAGTCCATGTATGTAATATCCTTGCTCTGTGAGGAATTTCCAGTTGTGCAGACTCTTCCCCTCTGATTTGATACAGATGTTTTTGCTCCGTTTAACTGAATAATGTCCCGTGGTTCTCAGCATACTTGCTGGTGTTAGTCTAATGAAGGCCAGCTGCAGAAGAGATTTTGCACGAGTTGTCTTTACTCAATTCAATTATTTTTATTTCATATATACCTTATTTAAAAAGTATTACTTACAGGTATCTCATTGCTAAGTTGCTACTTGTAATGACATACAATAGATGATGGTTGTACTATAGGTGTTATATGACACATTGTTGGATCATATTTATAGTGGTTTTCACAAAGGGTAGTGTTCAGAATCTCCCAGAGAAGCCAGACATGGAGCAGGATTTTCTGCAGGAAGCTGTGCTGAGAGTGACAGAGAGAAAGTCTAAGGACGATGAATCTGCTAATCACAGTGATATTGACTGAGGTCTAAGAACGCTGCTATTGATCCTGAGCCTGAGGATGACACAGGAGTGTTATTAACTGTAGTCGGCCCTGTTATGGGCCTGTCATCCTCAGGTAAATTTACAGCCATATTGAACGCACATAAAATAAGCCTATAAGCATGTGGGGAATGATTTAAGAGCACTGTGTCCCTCAAGAATTGAATCAAAACTTCTTCATTTTCTCCTTGCGATGGAGAGCTGTTTCCAGCAATAATACAGCAACTTTACATCCTTTGCTTGAACTAAAGTGCTGAATATAATAAATGAATCCTGAGAATTGTTTGTGCTTAATTCTGCATTTACAGAGGCTAACTCTAGATTTTCCTCCCAGTCTGCAGTTGTATGTGGACTAGAGTGATGGCTGACATCTTTAATATGGAAGGTGCACCTCTGGTCTCTCTCTGTCTAAAAACCCAGCTAGCCCTTAGGGGGCACAAAGACCTCACTGTGTCCTTCACACATAAAAAGCCTCCTCTATCTAAAGCTCCATCCTCCAGCCCTTCTCTCCATCATCAATCCCCCTAGGGCCTACACCACCAGGCTGTCATGGATACCAGCACGCCACAGAGGCCAGCTGATGCACTGATACAATGAGGTATCCATCAACCACAGTCACAAGATCAGACCCATCTGTAATGAAGTTATGGAGAGAAAACTCATTGGAGCTTCCTTCCTCATAATCCAGATAGAAACACACTGAGACAAATTAAATTAGAAGAGCGGGGGATGACTGACTGAGGATTTACAGATAGAGAGAGAGACACCAAATAGAACAGAGCTGATAGGAAGAAACACATTCATTTTGGATGATGGAGGGAGGCTGACTAGACCGGCAGCCCACATTATTGAACCCTTCCCACTTGACACTGGTGGTGGCATCACACACATGGAACAATGGAGTCATATTTAATCTCTCCATGTCTATGCAGCCCACTAACAGTGAGTCATCAATTACGGAGGAAATTGGTGCACAAATGCTACCCTGGCTGGCTGCTATCTTTAGTTTATACTGTGCCAAACCTTCATCAGCTTTTAAAGGTTTGGACAGCCTTTTGATGCCTGAACCCCATCCAAGTGACTCTTACCTTTAATCACTGTTAGATTGTTTATAGGCCTACTTCCATGGCGAAGAACTGGAGATGAAGCACCACTCTGTATTGGTAGCAGAGGAGTCTCGTCCATGAAAGAAGAGGAGGATTCATTTGAGGGAAAACACAATAAAATTTATTATTCAAAAATCCTCCTTGTAAATAAAATTACACCTCTGTAAATACACACCAACATATTTGAACAAACATACTAGTTTGCAGAGAATTCTAACAGGAAGGACACACTTGACCTTTGTCTCCTTCCATGAGGAGTGGAAAACACCAAATCATGAATAAAAGATATTGACTATGTTACCATGACAAAATGACAGATAGCTTTCTTCCTCTCTAGAAAGTGAATGTCTGGTCCTGGTCTGGGGGTAAACAGGGACCAGAGATGTGATTGTCGTGATGCTGAGAGTGCTGGGGTGATTTCCTGCATGTTAAACTGGAGATTGATTGGGTTATTGACAACGTGTTAGGTGCCAGGGACTATGAATTATTGTCAATGTGCTTTAGCTGGGCTGAACATGGGCCATGAGCTGTTACCAAGATAATGCCCCTGTTAACACATCGCTGACATGATGCAGCGTAAGGAAGGCTAATGTGGTGTTTCCCTGCCTCTATAGGACTCCCTAAACTGTCCTCCTATGCCAAGACAGAGGACAAACTGTTCAAGAACCTCTTCAGAAACTACCAGAAATGGGTGAGGCCTGTGGAATACCTCAACGGCACAGTACGGGTCAGATTTGGGCTGGCCATCTCCCAGCTTGTGGACGTGGTGAGAAAAATATGATTATTATGGGATATTGTGGTTTGTGTCTTCCTGATGATTATTTTGATGTTTGTCAATGCAAACTGGACTTTCAAGGCAAAGAGTCAGTGGTGGAAAAGGTACCCAATTGTCATATTTGAGTAAAAGTAAAGATACCTTAATAGAAAATGACTCAAGTAAAAGTGAAAGTAACCCAGTAAAATATTACTTGAGTAAAAGTCTAAAAGTATTTGGTTTAAAATATACCTAAGTATCAAAAGTAAAACTATAAACTATTTCAAATTCCTTATATTAAGCAAACCAGACGGCACCATTTTTTTGTATTTTATTTATTTATGGGTAGCCAGGGGCACACTCCAACTCTCAGACATCCTTTACAAATGAAGAATGTGTTTAGTGAGTCCGCCAGATCAGAGGCAGTAGGGATGACCAGCGATGTTCTCTTCTAAGCATGTGAACTGGACCATTTGCCTCCATTTGCCTGTCCTGCTAACCATTCAAAATGTAATGATTACTTTTGGGTGTCAGGGAAAATGTATGGAGTAAAAAGTACATTATTTTCTTTAGGAATGTAGTGAAGTAAAAGTAAAAGTAATCAACAATATAAACAGTAAGGTACAGATACCCAGAAAACTACTCGAGTAGTTTAAAGTATTTTTTACTTAAGTACATTACATCACTGCAAAGAATATATCACTATAAATATATTTAGGCTAATTTACATTCTGTTTTTTACCACATTTACACACATACTGACAGTATAACAACACAAAGGTACAGATAAAACCTTTACAATATGGTCTCTCCATTACAGGATGAGAAGAACCAGTTGATGACAACCAATGTGTGGATGAAACAGGCAAGATCTTAAACATATTTGGGGGGGGCATAGTATATTTAAGTGATCATTCCCGAGAAGCCAGTGTTTGGAGGATATATTGGCACGGGTTTTGTTAGGCAAACCATGCCAATATGTCCTCCAATCACTGGCTTCGAGGGCATTATCACTTTTATACAATGGCTTACCAACATATTTAAATAATGATTTGCATATTTTCAGTAAAAAGTTATTTTGAGGAATTTATTCATACTATTTCATCGTTCCACAAGATATAGTCCCAACACAAATCTAGGTGTTGCTACCCAAGCCGGCTGGTCGTTCGTTCTATCGGTTCGGTTCCCAGAGACGTGACCCAGCTGTTAAGTATTTTTGTTCTGTATCTATGGACGTGACCCAGTCGTTAGTTCTAAATGTTCCATTGCCATACTTGCTGGCAACGTTCTTGCTTGCTAGTTAGCCAGGTATGGCTAACTTATAGTCACGTCAAACAGTGCAGACAGAATAACAACAAAGTAACTGAATTTGCATTTGTTTAAGCTGTTTTCTAGTGACATTTATTTGGATACATCCATAACAATGAGCTAATGACGTGCAATTTCAGCTGGCATAGAAAATGTGCTCTCTCGTCAGGACACTGTTGTTCAGAGGAGCTAGCCAACAACACAGCTAACACAATCACTTCAAACTGAAGCTGGAAACACTGCAAACTAGCTGCACTTCATTTCGTTTTAGCTGTTTTCTATTGACATTTCTTTGTATATATCCATAAAAATGTTGACTGGCTGAGAAAAGCTGCCTGCCTATCTGTCTTGTCCCGACTCCCGACTCCCGACCCCTACACGTTCATTACTATGGGACAGCTGGAGATCGAGTTTCTAAATTAACAATGTTACAAATGTCAGAGAGACAGCAAGGTTTATACAAATCTCCACTATTGAAAACCAATTGCTAGTCTACAAGAAATGGGAGATAATGAATAGACGCTTTTTACATTGGAAGTCAAGTTTACAAATTGCCTGGTTGGGCTGATGAGACAGTGGATTGTGCAGTGAGATTGAACAGTGCAAATAGGCATTTCAAAGTCATAGCTTTAGATGGTGGTAACTTGTGGAATAGACAACGGCTAGAATGCGGTTTCAACCAATCAGCGTCCAGGATTACACCCACCCGTTGTATAATTCATAACACTCTATAGCAGTGGTTCCCAACCAGGGGTACTAGGACCCCCGAGGTACTTGGCCTATCCAGAGGGGGTAATTAAAAAGACTCATAAGTCCAGAGGGTTACATGCACATAAGCGGATACTTCAGGCGTACTCCAGGCAGAGCAAAATTCAGTTGGGAGTACAGTAACCCAAAAAGGTTGGGAACCACTGCTCTACAGCAGCGTCAGCTTAACAAACAAAGGCGACATGGAATTTAGAGTAACAATCAACCTCCCTTCCCCCTGCATGTCCCCTTGTTCTGGTGGCATTTCACCAAGAGCTCACATCTTCATTTCTCCCCACCCTCCTCCACCTTCCCTTGTGCCCACACGAGCAACCCAGTTTGCAACTCCCGCCCCCCGGCAGCCTGCCTTGCCCCCAGCCCTCTTGGCAGCTTAATTCATATCCTCTGACTGCATCTGCTCTCTGCAACCAGGGAATCATCACTCCAGACCAGGGTCTGCAGGTCACAATGCCTCAATGACAAACAACTCAATGCAAATCAGAGGACAGAGGGCAATAGCTAACATGATGGCCATATCTATTCATCAGCGGTTAATGAGGAGATAAGATTGAAGATATGGCTCTGTCCACATCAGCGGTGAATGAGGAGATAAGATTGAAGATATGGCTCTGTCCACATCAGTGCTCCTCTCCCACTATACTTTATTTGGCCATACATTTTTATATCCAGCATGTGACGATGCAAAAACTCTGAGATATGACATCTGCTTATCACAGATATGCAGTTGCATTGTTACACATACACTGTGTAACAAGGGAACACTAAAATAACACATCCTAGATCTGAATGAATGAAATAATCTTATTAAATACTTTTTTCTTTACATAGTTGAATGTGCTGACAACAAAATCACACAAAAATAATCAATGGAAATCCAATTTATCAACCCATGGAGGTCTGGATTTGGAGTCACTCTCAAAATTAAAGTGGAAAACCATACTACAGGCTGATCCAACTTTGATGTAATGTCCTTAAAACAAGTCAAAATGAGGCTCAGTAGTGTGTGTGGCCTCCACGTGCCTGTATGACCTCCCTACAACGCCTGGGCATGCTCCTGATGAGGTGGCGGATGGTCTCCTGAGGGATCTCCTCCCAGACCTGGACTAAAGCATCCGCCAACTCCTGGACAGTCTGTGGTGCAACGTGGCGTTGGTGGATGGAGCGAGACATGATGTCCCAGATGTGCTCAATTGGATTCAGGTCTGGGGAACGGGCGGGCCAGTCCATAGCATCAATACCTTCCTCTTGCAGGAACTGCTGACACACTCCAGCCACATGAGGTCTAGCATTGTCTTGCATTAGGAGGAACCCAGGGCCAACCGCACCAGCATATGGTCTCACAAGGGGTCTGAGGATCTCATCTCGGTACCTAATGGCAGTCAGGCTACCTCTGGTGAGCACATGGAGGGCTGTGCGGCCCCCCAAAGAAATGCCACCCCACACCATGACTGACCCACCGCCAAACCGGTCATGCTGGAGGATGTTGCAGGCAGCAGAACGTTCTCCACGGCGTCTCCAGACTCTGTCACGTCTGTCACATGTGCTCAGTGTGAACCTGCTTTCATCTGTGAAGAGCACAGGGCGCCAGTGGCGAATTTCAAATCTTGGTGTTCTCTAGCAAATGCCAAACGTCCTGCACGGTGTTGGGCTGTAAGCACAACCCCCACCTGTGGACGTCGGGCCCTCATACCACCCTCATGGAGTCTGTTTCTGGCTGTTTGAGCAGACACATGCACATTTGTGGCCTGCTGGAGGTCATTTTGCAGGGCTCTGGCAGTGCTCCTCCTGCTCCTCCTTGCACAAAGGCAGAGGTAGCGGTCCTGCTGCTGGGTTGTTGCCCTCTTACGGCCTCCTCCACGTCTCCTGATGTACTGGCCTGTCTCCTGGTAGCGCCTCCATGCTCTGGACACTACGCTGACAGACACAGCAAACCTTCTTGCCACAGCTGGCATTGATGTGCCATCCTGGATGAGCTACACTACCTGAGCCACTTGTGTGGGTTGTAGACTCCGTCTCATGCTACCACTAGAGTGAAAGCACCACCAGCATTCAAAAGTGACCAAAACATCAGCCAGGAAGCATAGGATCTGAGAAGTGGTCTGTGGTCACCACCTGCAGAACCACTCCTTTATTGGGGGTGTCTTGCTAATTGCCTATTATTTCCACCTGTTGTCTATTCCATTTGCACAACAGCATGTGAAATTTATTGTCAATCAGTGTTGCTTCCTAAGTGGACAGTTTGATTTCACAGAAGTGTGATTGACTTGGAGTTACATTGTGTTGTTTAAGTGTTCCCTTTATTTTTTTGAGCAGTGAATTAAGAACAGAACTGTTGAGTGTGAAAAACCCAGCTGTGTTGCAGTTGTTGACACAAACCAGTACGCCTGGCACCTACCACCATACCCCGTTCAAAGGCACTTTTTTGTCTTGCCCATTTTGTTTTGTCTTGCCCATTCCCCTCTGAATGGCGTACATACACAATCCATGTCTCAATTGTCTCAAGGCCTAAAAATACTTATTTATCCTGTCGCATCCCCTTCATCTACACTGATTGAAGTGGATTTAACAAGAGATATCAACAAGAGATCATAGCTTTCACCTGGATTCACCTGGTCAGTCTATGTCATGGAAAGAGCAGGTGTTCATAATGTTTTGTACACTCAGTGTATACTGTAGAGGTATCAATTTTCTCTCAGGAGAAAAGTAATTTATGGTGAGCTCCAGTAGCAGTCTTGTCAAATGAATCTGCTTGTAAAAAAAATGGCCATTCATGAATGATGTGAAGGTTGTAGTATCTGTGATCTACATCTGTTTATATTAGTTACTATGCTGTTACTAAGCAGTAATGTATTACGGCAGTGTTATGTTACTACACCTAATAGGAAATGCACATGCGCACTATTGTGCCGGGGGCGGTAGTGCACGAGAGGTTTTGACTAAACGAAACTAACTGTACTCTCGTCTCCTGCCTGGTCATTTCTCCACAACACAAATATTACAGTGGCGACGAGGTGATTAAGCTTCTTAAACGGACATTGCTTGAAGGGAAGAATGTTGCGTGAGTAATTTAACTGAAAATAATTATGTAAATCGTCATTTTATTTTAATTTTTTTCGCCAGTAGAAAGCACTGCTGGTAGGTACAGTGTTCAGGAGCTGCCAAGTAGCAAGACTATTGGAGTCCAGAATGGCGACACTGCCCTCTGGTGGTTAAGTAAAAAAAAACTCATTGAACCCATTGAAATTAGGTGATCTCAATGGAGAAATATTGTAAAAATAAATAAATAACAAAGGAAGAAGAAACGTAACACATAGTAATGTGTACTTTATTACAAATGAGTGCAGTGAATGAAGTAATTGCAGAAACTTCTGAAATGAAGAAAGTGAATAATTAGATGAAAATAAAGGAATACAAGGAATAAGGAAACATAATAATTAACTGTGAAATTGGAAACCATTGGTCAAGGATAGAGTTTGAGAATACAAAAGAGGATTTTGATTCCTATTTAGAGCGTTTTGAGAGTTGGCTGGCTGCAAATTAAATCAAAGATGAAAAGAAAGCAGATGTATTTCTCAGTGTTTTGGGTCTAACTGAGTATGGATTGCTGAAAGGTCTCAACCAATAAAAGCAGTAGAGTTGACCTATGCACAACTGACTGAAACTCTTTCAAGGCATTTCAAGCCTAAGCCAGTTCTCATTAAAGAACGTTTCAGATTTGACCAACATCACCAGAGTCAAGGGGAAACTGTGGCTGACTACATCCTTGCTTCGAAAAGGCGGGCAACTACATGTGAGTTTGCACGATTTCTTGATGACGCTCTCCGAGACAAGTTTGTATGTGGTCTCACAGGTGAAGCATATCACAGAAGGCTTCTGTCAGAAAAGGACCTGACCTTTAAGAAAGCCTGTGATATCGCACTTGGACTCGAGCTTGCCCACATGGATACTATTGAGCTATCGGGACATGCAGAACATCAGAAAGGTGTTCACATGGTCAGTGATGCATGTGGTGAAAAAGGCTCACAAAAGTCACACTTTTCTCAGTTCCGTCCTCAAGGTTACACAAGAACAAAGCAGCCCACATCACAAAGGTCTAAGCCAAGTTGCTACAGATGTGGGGGAGATAATCATCAGCACAGTGAATGTCGATTCCAAAATGAAAAGTGCCACAATTGTGTAAGGTTGGACATCTACAGAGAGTGTGTAAAGCTCCAAAACACACGGCAAGAGAGCACAAAGTGTCAGACGCAGCACAAGAAGAGGAAGGTACAACTGAAACAGTATTGGAACTGTTCACAGTGTACACAGCTCAACAACAAAAATATGGAATCTATCTCAGCATGGAGTTAGCGGGAAAACCAGTGAAAATGCAGCTGGACACCGGAGCGTCTATCGCTTGTTCCAGAAAGACTCTACAAAGAAAACTGAAAGAGTGCCCTCTTCAGCCAGTGTCCATCCGCCTTTCTTCATACACTGGTGACACTATTCCTGTGTTAGGGCAGATCCAGGTACCAGTCCGGTATGAAGGGAAGGAGTGGACGCTACCGCTTGTCATTGTTAAAGGAGAAAAATCAGCCTTGCTAGGCAGAAACTGACTACAAAAGCTCAAGTTGAACTGGGGAGAAATCTTCAGTCTGAGAAATGACAAACCAGTGAGTCTGGCTACACTCACTAACATGCTGGAGAAGCACAAAGAACTTTTCAAAGATGGCTACGGTGAAATACAAGACTTCACAGCAAAAGTCAGAGTGCGAGAAGGAACCAAGCCTATCGTTCACAAACCACGTCCAGTTCCCTATGCTCTTAAGGAAGCAGTAGAGAAGGAACTGGACCGCCTACAGAAGAATAACATCATCACAAATGTAGCGAGGAGCGACTGGGCCGCTCCGATCGTTGTAGTGCCAAAGAAAGATAAGACCGTCAGAATGTGCGGAGACTACAAGGTCACAGTAAATCGCTGCATACTACCAGAGGAATATCCACTACCAAACGCTGAAGATCTGTTTGCCACTCTAGCTGGTGGGAAGGTTTTCTGCAAGCTGGACCTGGCATTCGCTTATCAGCAACTGAAGCTGGATCCGGAGTCAGAACAGTATCTGACCATCAATACACACAAGGGGCTATTCAGATTAAATCGCTCGGCCTATGGAATCTCGACAGCTCCAGCGATATTCCAACACACAATGGATCAGATCTTGGACAGTGTAGACAATGCTGTGTGCTTCATGGATGACATCCTCGTGTCAGCACCAACCATTGGAAAGCATCTTGTAGCCCTGGACAAAGTGATGTCAAGACTGGAGAAATACGGAGTGAGAATGAAACTCAGCAAGTGTGAGTTCCTCCAGGACTCAGTGGAGTATCTAGGATTCAAGATTGATGCACTAGGCCTGCACCCAACCAACAGGCAAGGTGGAAGCAATCATAAACGCACCAGCACCCACAAATATCTCAGAGCTGAGGTCATATTTGGGGCTCCTGAACTATTACGGAAAGTTTGTGGCAAACTTGTCCACATCGTTGCATCCACTTCACGAACTGCTGCAGGCCGATACAAAGTGGAATTGGTCCCCACAATGCGAAGAAGCATTCAAGACTTGCAAACAGCGTCTGCTAAAGAGCAAGTGGCTTGCCCACTACGACACAGAGATGAAGCTGAGACTCGCGTGTGATGCATCTCCATACGGAGTAGGAGCTGTCATCTCACATGTTCTACCATCAGGTGAAGAACACCCTATTGCATTTGCATCCTTGGACCAATATCAGCCATACCAACCCTTGCTGCACTTCGAATGCAACGTTGGGCTCTGATATTGCTAGCCTACGACTACGAGATCGAGTACAGACGATCCAGTGATCACACTATCAAGACTACCATGCAATAGTGACTCCAACAGTGAAGATGATAGAGCAGTCTTCCAGATCTCTCTCATCGACAAACTGCCTAATATCTGCTTCAGACATAGCAAAGGAAACGAGGAAAGACACAGTGCTTTCCAAAGTCTTGGACTTAACATTAGGCGGTTGGCCAACCCTCGGAAATGACGATGACCTTCGTCCATTCATCGACAAGAAAGACCAGTTGTCCACTGATCAAGGATGTGTTCTGTAGGGACCAAGGGTGGTGGTACCTCACAAATTACAGAGGAGACTGCTATCTGACCTGCATGAGGGACATTCAGGGATCACTCGAATGAAAGCACTCGCCCGCAGTTATCTGTGGTGGCCTGGACTGGATCAGGACATTCAACAGCATGTAGGCCACTGCTTAGCTTGTGAAGCTGTTTGCAACAAGCCTGCTGCTGCACCTCTTTCTTCATCCATGGTCCTGGGCTGCTACACCATGGGAACGCATCCATGTGGATTACGCCGAGATTGACAAGCAACATTTCCTTGTTGTCGTCGATGTCCATTCCAAGTGGATGGAAGTGTTCCCTACTCAACTGACCACAGCTGAGAAGACCATCAATCTTCTCAGATACCTGTTCGCATCCTTTGGACTAGTCAAGGAGCTCGTATCGGACAATGGCCCTCCTTTCACGTCAAACGATTTTGAAATGTTTCTCAAGAACAACGGAGTAAGGCACATGCTGTCACCCCCTTACCATCCGGCATCAAACGAAGCAGCGGAGAGAGCCGTGCAAACCTTTAAGAAGGCCTGGACTAGACTCGAGGTTCAGTCTGTGCCCACCCACCAAAGGCTTCCCTGGTTCCTGTTTACTTACAGTAACACACCACACACAGTAACGGAATGTATACCAGCTGAACTGTTTCTGAAATGCCAACCACGTACCCGCCTGACATTGTTGAAACCAGACTTGTCAAGCACTATGGCAAAGCACTAGCTACAGCAGAAGAAAGTTCATGACAGACACTCAAAGACTGTCAGAGAATTCAAAGAGGGAGAGAGGGTGATGGTACGTGATTTCAGACACCCCAAGCGCCTGTGGAACTCAGGTGTGATCTTGCAACGCAGAGGACCTTTGACTTACCAAGTCCAAATTGGTCATCGCCATGTCAACGTTCATGTGGATCATCTGCTACGGTCCAACGCCCCAGCAAAGACATGCCGAGAGAACAAGAACAATAATGACCCCCAGGACTATTCTCCTGACTGTGGACGTACGGGAGAGACAGAGCCTGACCTTCCACCCGAACCTGGCCCACCACCGGAAGCCCAGGAGGAGCGGAGATATCCTATTCGACAGTGAAGGGCACCTCAAAAGCTTGACCTGTGAGTTGAGCTGTTTAAGGAGGAAACAGACAGTAAAACAAACACTTTAATATGTCCTGGATTAAAGGAAAGATAAAGGACATTACCTGGGCTAGTTATTAGTACAAATTACATCTTCGGGGCAGAATAATCCCCTGGATTTGTGCTGGGCTCTGAAAAGTCTGCTTCAACCCAGTAGTTGAAAAATGTTTAAGAATACATTGTTCAGATATTGAATTAGTAGTTCCCTAACATATTTACCTTGTTCTCTGTGAGGAAAACACTATGGGGGAGGAGTGTAGTGTCTGTGATCTACATCTGTTTATATTAGTTACTATGCTGTTACTAAGCAGTAATGTATTACAGCAGTGTTATGTTACTACACCTAATAGGAAATGCACATGCGCACTATTTTACCGGGGGCGGTAGAGCACGAGAGGTTTTGACTAAACGAAAACTAACTGTACTCCCGTCTCCTGCCTGGTCATTTCTCCACAACACAAATATTACAAAGGTGACTCATCCATCTCTCTCTCGCTCCTGTTTAGGAATGGTTGGACATGAAGCTACGCTGGAACACTGATGACTACCTGGGCATCACTACCATCAGAGTCCCATCGGACTCCATCTGGATCCCAGACATTGTGCTCTATGACAAGTAAGTACCATGCCCATGACTGCCATCAGTTTAGAACAAAAGATGGCACTGATATTGAACTAAAGCTTTCTGTGCAATATAATCTCCACATTAGGGTGGCAAAGGGAGGATATATTACCAGTGGTTGACTTGGGGCATAGCTGTCTTGACTTGGAGCACAGCTCCAAAAAATGAAACCGAACGGGGCGCAGCCCGGCAATACAAATGACAGCTCCAAAGAACGCTGAGACTAACAGGCAGCGTCAAAATACTATCAGCCCTCAGACATGACACAAAACAATCCCGCACGAATTCCCGAACAAAAAGGACAAACTAAATACCCCCCCACTAATGATAAACAAGAAACGGGTGCGGACCTAGACAGACAAAACCAAAAGACACAGAAACATAGATCGGTGGCAGCTAGTAGGCCGGCGATGACGACCGCCGAGCACCCCCCGACCGGGGAGGGGCGCCACCTTCTGTGGATACTGTGACAGTACCCCCCCCTGACGCGCGGCTCCCGCAGCGTGCCGACGCCGGCCTCGGGGACGACCCGGAGGGCGAGGTGCAGGTCGATCCGGATGGAGGCGGTGGAATTCCTGCAGCAGGGCTGGATCCAGAATGTCCCCCACTGGGACCCAGCACCTCTCCTCCGGGCCGTACCCCTCCCAGTCCACGAGGTACTGCAGGCCCCCTACCCGACGTCGGGAGTCCAGGATGGCCCGGACTGTGTACGCCGGGGCCCCCCCGATGTCCAGGGAGGGCGGAGGGACCTCCCGCACCTCAGCGTCCTGCCGCGGACCAGCTACCACCGGCCTGAGAAGAGACACATGAAACGAGGGGTTAATACGGTAATACGAAGGAAGTTGTAACCTATAACACACCTCGTTTATTCTCCTCAGGACTTTGAACGGCCCCACAAATCGCAGACCCAGCTTCCGGCAGGGCAGGGCGGAGGGGCAGGTTCCGGGTCGAGAGCCAGACTCTGTCCCCCGGGTTAAACACGGGGGCCTCACTGCGGCGGCGGTCAGCGCTCTCCTTGTGCCGTCCTACCGCCCGCTTCAGGCACTCCTGGACAGCAGTCCAGGTCTCTCTAGAGCGCTGTACCCATTCCTCTACCGCAGGAGCCTCCGTCTGGTTCTGATGCCATGGCACCAGGACTGGCTGGTACCCTAACACAACCTGGAAAGGTGACAGGTTAGTAGAGGAGTGGCGCAGAGAGTTCTGTGCCATCACGGCCCATGGCACGAACCTCGCCCACTCCCCTGGCCGGTCCCGGCAATAGGACTGCAGAAACCTGCCCACATCCTGGTTAATGCGTTCCACCTGCCCATTACTCTCGGGGTGAAAACCCGAGGTCAGCCTGACCGAGACTCCCAGCCTCTCCATAAACGACCTCCACACCCTGGACGTGAACTGGGGATGTCCTCGGGCACCCCGTAGTGCCGGAAGACGTGTGAATAGGGCCTCCGTGGTCTGTAGGGCCGTAGGAAGACCGGGCAAAGGGAGCAGACGGCAGGACTTCGAGAACCGATCCACAACAACCAGAATCGTGGTGTTCCCCTGAGACGGCGGGAGATCCGTGAGGAAATCCACCGAGAGGTGAGACCAAGGTCGCTGTGGAACGGGGAGGGGCTGTAGTTTCCCTCGAGGCAGGTGCCTAGGAGCCTTACACTGGGCGCACACCGAACAAGAAGAGACATAGTGTCTAACATCCCTAACCAAAGTGGGCCACCAGTACTTCCCCTTCAGGCCACGCACCGTCCGTTCCACACCAGGATGACCCGAGGAGGGTAGAGTGTGGGACCATCGGATCAGGAGATCGCAAACACCGAGCGGAACATACTTCAGACCCGCGGGACATTTTGGTGGAGTGGGTTCTGACTGACCCGCCAACTCGATGTCCGCATCCACCTCCCAGACCACCGGTGCCACCAGACAGGAGGCAGGGAGTATGGGAGTAGGATCTATGGTCCGCTCCTCGGTGTCGTGGAGACGTGACAGTGCGTCGGCCTTCCGGTTCCGGGAACCTGGAATGTACGAGGGGGTGAATTGAAACCTCGTAAAGAACATGGCCCACCTGGCTTGACGAGGGTTAAGTCTCCTCGCTGCCCGAATGTACTCCAGGTTACGGTGGTCAGTCCAGATGAGAAAAGGGTGTCGTGCCCCCTCAAGCCAATGTCTCCACACCGTCAAAGCCCTGACCACGGCTAACAACTCCCTGTCCCCCACATCATAGTTGCGCTCTGCCGGGCTCAGCTTCTTAGAAAAGAATGCGCAGGGGTGAAGCTTCGGAGGCGCGCCCGAACGTTGCGACAGCACCGCTCCTTCCCCAGCCTCGGACGCGTCCACCTCCACTATGAATGGCAAAGAGGGGTCCGGATGCGCCAGCACCGGGGCGTCGGTAAACAGAGCCTTCAGACGACGAAAGGCTCCGTCCGCTTCTGCCGACCACCGCAGCCGCACCGGCTCCCCCTTCATCAGTGAGGTAATGGGAGCCGCCACCTGGCCAAAACCCCGGATAAACCTCCGGTAGTAATTGGCGAACCCCAAGAACCGCTGCACCTCCTTCACCGTGGTTGGGGTCGGCCAATTACGCACAGCCGCAACGCGGTCACATTCCATCACCACCCCTGTGGTGGAAATGCGATATCCCAGAAAAGAGACGGCTCGTTTGGAGAACACACATTTCTCAGCCTTGACGTATAGGTTATGCTCCAGCAGCCGCCCCAAGCACTTTACGCACCAGAGACACATGCGCGGCGCGTGTGGCGGAGTAGATCAAAATGTCATCGATGTACACCACCACACCCTGCCCGAGCATGTCTCGGAGAACCTCGTTCACAAAGGATTGGAAGACGGCGGGAGCATTTTTTAACCCATGCGGCATGACGAGGTACTCATAATGGCCAGATGTGGTACTAAATGCGGTTTTCCACTCGTCTCCGTCTCGGATTCGCACCAGGTTATACGCGCTCCTGAGATCTAGTTTTGTGAAGAAGCGCGCCCTGTGAAATGACTCCACTGCCGTAGCGATGAGAGGTAGCGGATAACTGAAACCCACCGTGATAGAATTTAGACCTCTATAGTCAATGCACAGGCGCAGACCTCCCTCCTTCTTCTTCACAAAAAAGAAGCTTGAGGAGACGGGTGACTTGGATCCCTGTCTCAAGGACTCAGTGACGTATGTCTCCGTAGCCGCTGTCTCCTCCTGAGACAGAGGATACACGTGACTGCTAGGAAGGGCCGCGTCAGCCTGGAGGTTTATCTCACAATACCCTCGTCGATGAGGGGGTAATTGAGTCGCCTTTGTTTTACTGAAGGCGATAGCCAAATCGGCATATTCTGAGGGAATGTGCACGGTGGAGACTTGGTCTGGACTTTCCACCATGGTCGCACCGATGGAAACTCCTATACACCTACCTGAGCACTCCCTCGACCACCCCTTAAGAGCCCTCTGCCTCCACGAAATCTGAGGGTTGTGAGTGGCTAGCCAGAGGATTCCCAGTACCACCGGAAACGCCGGGGAGTCAATGAGGAATAGGCTGATACGCTCCTCATGGCCCCCCCATGTTACCATGACAAGTGGCACTGTGACCTCCCCCACTTGGCCAGACCCTAGCGGTCGACTGTCTAGGGCGTGCACGGGGAATGGGTGGTCCAGCTAAACCAGGGGAATCCCTAACTTATTGGCTACCCCACGGTCCCAGCTGCGCCTGAATCGACTAGCGCCTTATACTGGAAGTGAGGAGAAAACTCGGGAAAACAAACTGAGGTGTACATGTGGTCGACAGGGGGCTCTGGGTGTGACTGGTGCTGACTCACCTGGGGGGTCAACGTAGTGCTCTGCCTGCCCTCCGAACTCCCGGGTGGACCTCTCCAGCACCGGTCCGCAGTGTGCCCTCTGCGCCCACAGTGGGTGCAGGAGAGGCCCCCCCCCTCCGGTCCTCCTCGAAGCAGCCCCTCCTATCTCCATGGGCAGTGGAGCAGGAGGGCTGGGAGGTGGAACAAGCAGACCCCGACTGGAACGTCCCAGGGCAGCCAGCAGGTTGTCCAGCCTGATGGACATGTCTATAAGCTGGTCTAGGGTGGTGGTGTTATCCCAGCTCCCGGCGGACGTCAGCTCCCGGCGGACGTCCTCCCGGAGACTACATCTGTAGTGATCAATCAGGGCCCGCTCATTCCACCCCGATCCTGCGGCGAGAGTCCGGAACTCCAAGGCGAAGTCTTGAGCGCTCCTCATCTCCTGTCTCAGGTGAAATAATCGCTCACCAACGCAGTCTGGGATGGCCCAGACTCGGCTAGGGGCGACTACCCGGAGTTCGCCCGCCGCTTCCGGGCGGTATTCGATCATCCCCCGGAGGGCAAGGCGGCGGGCGAACTCCGGGTAGTCGCCCCTAGCCGAGTCTGGGCCATCCCAGACTGCGTTGGTCCATTCCAGGGCCCTACCCGTGAGACACGAGATGAGGACGCTCACCCTCTCTTCATCAGAGGGAGAGGGGCGGACGGTCGCCAGGTACAGTTCCAACTGGAGTAAAAACCCCTTGCACCCCGCGGCCGTCCCATCGAACTCCCTGGGAGGCGTAATCCTGATCCCACTCGAGCTTGCTTCCGTGGGTGCTGGTAGGGGCGCAGGATGGGGAACCGGGGCTGATGTGGCTGGGGAAGCACCTCTCCCCCAGCTCTCCAACCGGGCTAGCACCTGGTCCATAGCCGAGCCCAGGCGGTGGAGGAGGCTGGCGTGTTGAGACACCTGCTCAGCCATGGACGGTGCTTCTGCTCCTGCTGACTCCATCTGTATTTGGTGCGGGATTCTGTCACGGCTATCTTGTGTAGCAGGAAAGGGGCAGAGTCAAGGGCAGGAGACGGAGGTCCAAGAACACAGATGTTTATTAAACACCGTTTAGAAATAGGTAGCCGCAAGGCAGGGTGCGCATAAACACCCGACAGGAGCACAGCTCCAAAAAATGAAACCGAACGGGGCGCAGCCCGGCAATACAAATGACAGCTCCAAAGAACGCTGTGACTAACAGGCAGCGTCAAAATACTAACAGCCCTCAGACATGACACAAAACAATCCCGCACGAATTCCCGAACAAAAAGAACAAACTAAATACCCCCCACTAATGATAAACAAGAAACAGGTGCGGACCTAGACAGACAAAACCAAAAGACACAGAAACATAGATCGGTGGCAGCTACTAGGCCGGCGACGACGAGCACCGCCCGACCGGGGAGGGGCACCACCTTCTGTGGATACTGTGACACTAAATAATTGTTTCTAATGTAATTCATAAAAGCACACTTTTAAATATGGCCAATCAATAAAAAAAACGACATATCAGCCATTATCGCAATGACCCTTTAGTGCATGTCTGTGTTGTTGCGTGAGTGCCAGTGCGAGTGGGCGGTTGCCAGAGGAGAGAGTGCGCGACATTACAGCAGAAGGTATACAGTAATGACAGACAGACTAACTAGATCACCAATTCAAAATATAACTTGTAGCAGTTATCTCGCTAGTTAGCTATCGCTAACTAAGCGTTCATTTCGTTGTTGCCTTTCCACTGGCACTGTAGAGCCTAAATATATCTGCAACGTTAAACAACTTGGATTCCCCTCTATTATTTTATTTATTTTATTTAACCTTTCTTCAAACAGGGAGTCACATTGAGATTAAAAATATATTTTACAAGAGAGCCCTGCACACATTACAATACAAACAGAATATTAAAACAACATACATGTGTATAAAACAATACAATTCAGCACCATAAAAAAATTCAATAAGCATTTAATAAAAGCAATCACATTCATCTATATAGAGATCCTCAGTCAGTAATGGAAACTGCCTGAGTGGCACCAGCACATCTAACTGCAATGAACTTTGCAGATTATTCCTGATTATACCTCAAATTTGGGGCATAAAAACAAAACAGAGATTTTGCCAAATCTGTGGATACTGGAGGGATCTCTAGTGTTATCCATTCCTGTGAACGGGTTTGGTAACTTATGATTCTTATCTTAATTAATGATGTTACATATAGAGAGGGTTTCTGTCAGATTGCTTTGTAAATAAATAAAAGAGAATGCATCTTCCTTCTTACAGACAGAGAGGTCCATCCCACATTTTTGTACAGACTACAATGATGAGTCCTAAAGTTGTCACCCTGTGATAAAACGTATTGCTGAATGGTAGACTGCATCCAAGGGTTTTAAAACAGAGGTTGCCACATGCATGTAAACAATATCACCAAAATCCAATACAGGGAGAAGCTTTGTTAGAACAATCTTTCTCCTATTTTTAATACTAAGGCATGATTTATTTCTATTAAAAAAAAACTATCTTGGATTTTAGCTTCATAGTCAGATTTTTTATATGCGTTACGAAGGACAACTTGTAATCAATCCAGACACCAAGCTACTTATATTGAGAAACAAGCTCAATTTGGGCTCCATTTATAGCGCAAATATGCAGGTCCTCAGGGTCAACATTTCATGACCTAGAGAACAGCATGAGCTTGGTTTTACTTGTATTTAACATTTAACATTAAGATCTGTAAGTGATTTCTAAATTGAATCAAAGTCATGCTGAAGTTCACAAATGGCCTGCTGCAGTGAGGTGGCACAGGAATACAAAACTGTGTCATCTGCATATAGAGATGAATGTTACAAGTATTAACATGCCATTAATGCCATTAATATACAAAGTGAAAGATAATGGACCCAAAATCGAACCCTGAGGAACATCTTTTTGAATCTCAAGAAATTCAGATTTAACCCCATCTATGAAGATGGCCTGAGTTCTGTTGCTAAGATAATTCTGAAACCATAAACAGGCTGTATATCCCAGGACTACCCTTGATGATTTCTTCAGCAAAACAGAATGATCAACATTGTCGAACGCCTTTGACAGATCAATAAACAAGGCAGCACAGCTCTTTTTAGCATCCAAGGCATTGACAAGATCATTAATAACTAGCGTGGCTGCTGTGGTAGTACTATGCCCAGGCCTAAACCCTGATTGGTTTACATTAAGAATACAATTATCGGATAAAAAGGAATAAAGTTATACATTAACCAACGATTCAAGAATCTTAGCTAAACAAGGTAGTCTTGAAATGGGGTGATAGTTGTCAAGATCATTTGTATCTCCACCCTTATGGAGTGGCAGCACATATGCGGATTTCCATGCTTTTGGAATACTTCCTGATAACAATGTTAAATAAAAAATGTGGGCTACTGAGCCAGCAATAAGTCTGCACACTTAAGCAGACCAGGCTCCAAATGATCAGCCCCTGTGGATGTTTTTGTCTAATGTTAACAAAGCATCCAGGACTTCTTTATCAGTGAATTTTTTAAAAGAAAACTCCTGGCCAGCATTTTCAGTATCATTCAATAGATTTTCACCATCTACATCCAAACTACTCTTTTCAAGAGCTGGCTTTGAAATACATTCAAATATAAAGCCTGCAGAGATAAAATGGTGATTAAATGCATTAATGATGATCAATTTTGTCAGTAATAGTGCCAGAATATAAATTCATTTGATGGGGGAGAGAAGAGGAGACACAACCCTTCAGTGATTTAACAGCTTTCCAGAATTTAGCTGGATTCCCTGTACATTCAGATAGTGTACATATTAACATAATAATCAAATTTAGCTTTTTTAACTAGTTTTACACACAGATTTCTCAATTGCCTAAAAGACTGGCAGTCTGGGCCTGAGTCTGTGAATCTAGCATTGCCCCAGGCAGCATCTCTGTTGTGCTTGACTTCAGATAGCTCTGGACTGAACCAAGGGCATGACGGATTTTTAATTCTCCGTTTTTTAAAGGGAGCATGTTTATCATGTTTATTGAAAACATTTGTGAAGTGGTTCAGAGCCAACTCTGGGTCAGGTATAGATGCAATGCAATCAAAGTCACAAAATAAAGGTCACAAAAAAAGGCCTGTTCATTGAAATTTTAAAAATTCCTCTTGTTGATAAAACAAGGTTTGGATCGAGGCATCCGTATATCCCTGACACATACAATGGGACAATGGTCACTAATATCTAAAGCAAATCCCCACTCCCAGCATATTTTTCTGGAGTATTTGTAAATATGAGGTCAATCAAAGTCGATTTCGTAGGGTCATTTAAGTTTGGACGAGTGGGCTTTGTAATCAGCTGGGTCAAATTTAAATTAGTACAAAAATCATTTAAACAGTCAGCATCCTGCAGTCCCCATGCAAGATTAAAGGTCATGGAGAAGTCTGAGTTTAAATCAAATCCAAATCAAATTTTATTTGTCACATACACATGGTTAGCAGATGTTAATGCAAGTGTAGTGAAATGCTTGTGCTTCTAGTTCCGACCATGCAGTAATATCTAACAAGTAATCTAACAATTTCACAAGAACTACCTTATACACACAAGTGTAAAGGAATGAATAAGAATATGTACATAAAAATATATGGATGAGTGATGGCTGAACGGGATAGGCAAGATGCAGTAGATGGTATAGAGTACAGTATATACATATGAGATGAGTAATGTAGGGTATGCAAACATTATATAAAGTGGCATGTTTAAACCATTAACAGTGAATAATCAAGTCTCTCGACTTGAAAAAATACAGCTCCTGCACTACTTCCATCCCAAGTCAAGCACTGTATAATACTGGAAACTTTCTAAGGATTTTCAGGGATTTTATGTAATCTATTACAAGACATCTAGTGGCCCTTTTGGGTACTTCAGATTATCACAGGTGTCTGTAACAGTCTCTGGCCCTATGTGGCTGCTTTTACACAGGCATCCCAATTCTGGGATTCTTTTTTCTACCAATCACATCAAATCTTTTCACATCAGATATTTTTCAGAGTTGATCTGATTGTTCAAAAGATCAATTAATAGCCTCCCGAGTGGTGCAGTGTCTAAGGCGCTACATCGCAGTGCTAGCTGTGCCACTAGAGATTCTGGGTTTGCGACCGGGAGACCCATCGGGCGGCGCACAATTGGCCCAACGTCGTCTGGGTTAGGGGAGGGTTTGGCCGGCAGGGATGTCCTTGTCCCATCGCGCACAAGCGATGGGACAAGGACCGTGGCGGGCCGGGCGCAGTGCACGCTGACACGGTCAACAGGTGTAAGGTGTTTCCTCCAACACATTGGTGCGGCTGGCTTCCGGGTTAAGTGGGTATTGTGTCAATTGTGTCATTGTGTGGCTTGGTTGAGTTTGGTTGGGTTGTGTTAATACTAATTAATACTATATGTATTCTCTTTTTTATATATACATTTTTCAAGTATAAATTACGAAAATTACGATAGATTGCCATAGATTTTCTGTTAATTACCAAAATGACTGAAGATTCCAGTAACTTTGGGAAATGACCATTAGCTTTTAGCCCTACACAGCATAGACTATATTTTGAACAGCACAAATTCAATTAATCCAACACATCAAGAAAAGCCTGATTCAACCCTGTAGAAGATAAACAGACGTTAATCCATTCCTCTAACAGTGCCGATGGACGTTTTGAGGGCTCTGTCACCAAGGCTGTTGTCAAGTATGATGGCACCATCACCTGGACACAGCCCGCTAACTACAAGTCAGCCTGCATCATCGATGTCACCTTCTTCCCCTTTGACCTGCAGAACTGCTCCATGAAGTTTGGCTCCTGGACCTATGATGGCTCACAGGTTGTAGCCTACACAGCATTGTGAAACAGTCTACAGTATATTAATAACCACACAGTCTTTAATTGATGTCAGAAATGTGTTAATCTCTTGTTTATACTTTAGGGAGTTAAAGGGAAGATACGTCTGTTGATGTTTAATCTTTTCTAACCTTTTATTCATTCAATAGGTAGACATCCTCCTGGAGGACTTCCATGTGGATAAGAGAGACTACTTTGACAGTGGTGAATGGGATATAGTGAAAGCGACAGGCAGCCGTGGTCTGAGGATGGACGGATCTTGCCACTTCCCCTTCATCACCTACTCCTTCATCATCCGTAGACTGCCACTCTTCTACACCCTCTTCCTTATTATCCCCTGTATTGGCCTTTCCTTCCTCACCATCCTGGTCTTCTACCTGCCCTCCAACGGCGGGGAGAAGATCTCCCTGTGCACCTCTGTGCTGGTGTCCCTCACCGTCTTCCTTCTCGTGATCGAGGAGATAATTCCGTCCTCCTCCAAGGTCATCCCTCTGATCGGGGAGTACCTGGTGTTCACCATGATCTTTGTCACGCTCTCCATTGTCATCACCGTCTTCGCCATCAACATCCACCACCGCTCCTCGCCCATGCACCAAGGCATGGCGCCCTGGGTGCGTCGTATCTTCCTGCACAGGCTGCCTAAGCTGCTGTGCATGCGCAGCCACGTGGACCGCTATGCTACCCCCGGTGGGGCCAGGGCAGGACTGTCAGGGAGAGAGCGTGCAGGACTGGCAGGGAGAGAGAGGGCAGGACTGGCAGGAAGACAGGGGGCAGTAGGGGGCATTATGAAGTCCACCCCTCATCTCTCCCCTACGAATAACCTGCAGGCTGCTTTGGACTCTATCCGTTACATCACCATGCATGTGGTCAAGGAGAACGAGGTCAGAGAGGTAAGATCCCATAGAGTTACAGAGAATCAGTCTGCCCCTGCAGTATCAATGACACAGTTGGCATGAGAGAATATTGTGTTTGTTTGTTATGATACAAAATCAATCCTACAGTACTGAATTTAGGTTTTTGAAGTCTTACTGTAATTCTCTCTATATATTAATCTTCTCCATACTGTATATTTGTCTCCATCCTCTGATTGTCACATGCAACTGCACCTCTGAGTGCAAAGCCCTCCCAGCCTGTGTCAACGAGGTCATGTGTTGGAGTCTGAAGGGCATGTTTGGTCTCTCTCTCCAGGTGGTGCAGGATTGGAAGTTTGTGGCTCAGGTTCTGGATCGTGTGTTCCTGTGGACCTTCCTCCTGGTCTCAGTACTGGGCTCTGCTCTGCTCTTCATCCCTGTCATCTACAAATGGGCAAAGATCATTGTCCCAAACCATGCAGGTGGCAGCGGATAAGACTAAACTGAGTCTAAGTGCACTGAGCACAACAAATTCAGAGACACTACAGTCAGTGCAGAGGCAGAGCCACTTACATGTGGGTGTGGGAGAGCAGTTAAAATTGCAATGGATTCTAGTTCCATCATGATTTTTGATTTGTGTATATGAATGAGGGATTATTGTCTCTATGTTGCTGTATCTGTTTATAGATTAAATTAACATACAATTGTTTTATATTCTGGAAGGAGAATACCTCCCTATAGACATATCTCACAAAGTAAAGTATAACAATGAATACAATAATCCAGGTTATGTAAGGACCGACGCTGGAGAAGAGAAGCAGGTACGGGGAGTCGAACATTTAATATGGAACAGACATCAAACAGGACAGCGTCAGAACCGGGTATGCAAAGACAAACAAACATTAATCCTGAAGCAGAGAACAGAGCTTGGGAACAAACAGATATAGGGGAGGTAATAACACAGGTGACTGAGTCCAGGTGAGTCCAATAATTGTCCAATAATTGCTGAAGCGTGTGATGAGGGAAGGCAGATGTGCGCAATGATGGTGGCAGGAGTGTGTAATGCTGGGAAGCCTGGCGCCTTCGAGCGCCAGGGAGGGGGAGCGGGTGCAGGTGTGACAAGTTATTGTTTTTCTTGCCTCTGAAAAACAGGCTTCTCACAGTTAACGAGACAGGATTATGGAAGGCTGGCCACATGAGACTAGCTAATAATTAACAGGGGTGAATAAATAACTTTTAATCCACCCCTTTATAAATAAGTGTACAGTAAATAAGTGTACAGTACCCTTTACCATTACCCTTGTATATGACCCCTTTACCTTTTATATTTAAGTCGACATTCCTTTTATACACATTACCCTTTTATATTACCCTTTTATATACACTACCCTTTTATATTACATTTTTAAATCTATTACCTTTTTATATACACTACCCTTTTATATTACCCTTACATTGCTCGTTTATAATTTATTAAAATAATGGCCAAAACGTAGTTAACTGGGCCCTAGGTTGGTAAAATACAAAATAAAATACTTTTTTTTTTGACAGTGGCTACATTCTCAGAAAAGCAATATTACATAACAAGATCAAGCAAGAGTTTAATTATAATCCTCTTGAATAAGCTTCACTAAAAAATTCAGCTGTGAATGCTCTTGTATGAGCAAAAACTACAACTGTTTGGCTTGTGGGATACAGTTAATTTAGCAGACAAATCATTGTTACAGTGAATTCATTTTCCTACTTTCCAGCTTCTAAGACCATCTCTTTGCATTAGAGAGGTGTCTTGAGATGAGCTTTTAAGTCTGCGAGTCTATTAGAAGCTGGGAGACTTAGTTGGGGACTTAAAACTTCTTCAGGATTGGTGGGTCCCCTGCGGGACGGTTGAGCTAACGTAGGCTAATGTGATTAGCATGAGGTTGTAAGGAACAAGAACATTTCCCAGGACATAGACATATCTGATATTGGCAGAAAGCTTACATTCTTGTTACTCTAACTGCACTTTCCAATTTACAGTAGCTATTACAGTGAAAGAATACCATACTATTGTTTGAGGAGAGTGCACAGTTTTGAACATGAAAAGTTATTAATAAACAAATTAGGCACATTTGGGCAGTTTTGATACAACACCTTGAACAGAAATGCAATGGTTCATTAGATCAGTCTGAAACTTTGCACATACACTGCTGCCATCTAGTGGCCACAATCTAAATTGCACCTGGGCTGGAATAATACATTATGGCCTTTCTCTTGCATTTCAAAGATGATAGTACAAAACAATACAAAAAACGGATGGTTTTTTCTTTGTATTATCTTTTACCAGATGTGTTATAATGTGTTATATTCTCCTACATTGCTTTCACATTTCCATAAAATTCAAAGTGTTTCCTTTCAAATGGTACCAAAAAATGCATATCCTTGCTTCAGAGCCTGAGCTACATACAGGCAGTTAGATTTGGATATGTCATTTTAGGCGAAAATGGAAAAAAAGGGTCCGATCCTCTTAAGTCGGTCAGAGTCCACCTGATGCAACAACAAGAGTTGTTGTTTTGCATTCTGTTCAACCTGCCGTCTGATTTCTCCTATCATTCAGATGAAAGATGGCAAGCTACAATGGAAGCATAAGCTCATACCTTCTCATATCTTTACTGGTTGCTTCTTGGAGAATCTACGATGGTGGGAAAATTCTGGTATTTCCCTTAGAAGGTAGCCACTGGGTGAACATGGACATTCTGATCAAGGCTCTTCACTCTCAGGGACACACCATCACAGTAGTACGGACAACTCAAAGTTGGTATATTAAAGAAAAGTCTCTACATTACAGTTCTATTACAATACCTGTCATTGATGGTGTGGAATTTGAGGAATTTGTTAAGCCAATCGTAAAGAAAGTAATTGATATAGAGAGAGGAATGAGCTCTGTATTAAACTTTATACATTTGCAAATTGAGATGTTCTCTGCAATGTCTAAGGTTCATGGACTGGAATGTGACATGGCAACTGCTGTATTGGAAGACAAGGATTTAATGAAGACCCTGAAGGAGAACCAGTATGACCTGGTGCTTACTGACCCAGCATGGGGGACCGGTATTTTGGTGGCTCATTATCTTCAGCTACCTCTAGTCTACAATGTACGGTGGATAACCAGTGGAGAGGGACATTTAGCCATTGCGCCATCCCCCATGTCTTATATTCCAATGACTGGATCAGGGCTCTCACACAAAATGCTCTTCACAGAGAGAGTAAAGAATATGCTTTTCTATTTGCTTTGGGAAGTTCAGTACAGACTTGTAATTCGGCCACATTACCAGGCTGTTTGTGATGAGTTTTTCCAACCAGGTGTGGACTTCTATGAGTTATTACAGGGGGCTGATTTATGGCTCATGAGAGTTGACTTTGTGTTTGAGTTCCCTCGTCCCACCATGCCTAATGTTATCTATATGGCAGGGTTCCAATGTAAACCTGCCAAGCCTCTTCCCCAAGAACTAGAGGAGTTTGTTCAGAGTTCTGGGGAGCATGGAGTCATTATCATGTCTTTGGGGACTTTTGTGTCTGAGTTTCCAAATGATATAGCTGGTGTGATAGCTGCTGCTTTTGCCCAGCTGCCTCAGAAGGTAATCTGGAGACACAAAGGAGAAAGGCCAGCTACTCTGGGCAACAATACCTTACTAGTTGAATGGATGCCGCAAAATGATCTGTTAGGACATCCAAGGACAAGGCTGTTTGTAGCTCATGGAGGAACAAATGGGGTTCAAGAGGCTATTTACCATGGAATTCCTGTTGTGGGTCTACCTCTGTTTTTTGATCAATATGACAACCTGCTTCGTCTGAAAGAGAGAGGAGGAGCGAAGCTTTTATCCATGGCAACAGTAGACAAGAACAGTAACTTCCTGGAGGCCTTGCAGGAAGTTCTGGATGAGCCGTCCTACAGGATGAAAATGCAGAGTCTCTCCAGGCTACACAGGGACGTGCCAATGGAGCCCCTGGACACTGCCCTCTTCTGGATTGAGTTTGTCATGAGACACAAAGGTGCTGCTCACCTGCGTACAGAGTCCTACAGAATGCCTTGGTACTCCTACCACTCTGTAGATGTTGTCCTGATATTGTTGGCTGTTGTAGTAGTGCTTCTTCTTCTTCTTGTTGCAATAGTCAGATATTTAAGCATTAGAAGTTGCTTGAAAAGAAAGATTAAAAGTGAATGAACAGATCCAATTCTCCACATTCTGGTGGACACAAATAATAGGATACGTATGAATTGAAGCTGTAATATGTAACTTTTAGGGTGAACCAACAAAATTCACATAGATATGTGTGTTATAGATCTGTCGTTCTCATTGAAAGCAAGTCTAAGATGCCCTAGATATATTCTATGTGTGCTATTTCTATGATTCCCATGTTTAAGTTTAGTTTTTGCGTATTTTGCGTACTCTGTGTAGTGTAAAAAAAATTAAATACAATCCTGCCCATCATTATCACATTTCCCACCATGCTCTATTGCAGGTTGATGTTTAGAATTGTTTGTTCAATATCTGTGTTTTTGCATGTACATTGATTGATTTATTGATTTCATGCTACAGAAAGATACATACTCTGCCAACCAGCATAATGTGATTTGCAGGCCTGATGTGGCTTGAAAGCCAAGAATTTCTGACCGCTGTGTTAGGGAGAAACTAGGCCATAACATATATGTAATGTATTGTCATAAAGGGTTAAATCTTAATTAAATGATAACACTTAGGCACTCACTTCGTGAAGGCTACAGGACTGGAAGTGAATGAACGAATGCAACAACCTCTGTCACTAACAAACACAGTCATGGGTGGTAACTCGATCATTCCCTCAAAAGGCACACTGGTAAATATACAAATAAGGCTTTACACCCTACAGTGTTTAAATATAATAAACTATGAGAGTAAAAACTTTCAAAACTGTTATTTTATCACCAGCTAAGTTGGACTCATATATATTATGATATAGTACAATGTACAATCTCCGAGTTCAATGTACACTGGTGATTTTGCTGTGTACAGATGAAATTGACAACCTCATATCCTTAAATAATAACAATGTATGCCATCTAGCAGATTATTTTATCCAGTCACTTACAGTCATGCGTGCATACATTTTTCGTATATATTGGTGGCCCCAGCTCTCACAAAACAATATTGTATATGGCAAACATTTACAAATTGGTAAAAGTCCACATACATAAAAACATTGTGCTCACTCAGATTAACTCATTGAACTCTCCCTCTCATCAAGGGATTCTATGTTAATGATTTCATCTGTCAAATAATTGAAATGGGTAGGTCTGTTTATGTGTTTAAACAGAAACCATGTAAATGTTAACAAGCCCACTAAAGTACACTGAGTGTACAAAACATTAGGAGCACCTTCCTAATATTGAGTTGCCATTTTGCCTCAGAATAGCCTCAATTTGTAAGGGGATGGACTCTACAAGGTGTCGAAAGCATTCCACAGTTGACTCCAATGCAGTTGTGTCAAGTTGGCTGGACGTCCTTTGGATGGTGGACCATTCTTGAAACAGTTGAGCGTGAAAATCAAACCGGTGCACCCGAATCCTACTACCATACCCCGTTCAAAGGCACTTAAATATGTTGTCTTGCCCATTCACCCTATGAATGGCACACATACACAATCCATGTCTCAATTCTCTCAAGGCTTCAAAGTCCTTATTTGACCTGTCTCTTGCCCTACATCTACATTACATTACATTTAAGTCATTTAGCAGACGCTC